>NW_022900933.1:33032568-33125093 GCF_012274545.1 Fukomys damarensis | reverse complement strand
GGGCCCTCAGGCCAATCAGGAGCTCCTCTCCAGATACAAAGCATCCCAATCAGGCTGCGGCGCCCCGTTCCCACATTCTTTGCCGTCACAAATTGTCACCATGGGGACCATCACAAAAAAGACAGCTCGCAAATGCAATCATTTCCCGGTAAATTTCTACCCTTCAGTCCCACTCTCTTGGGCCTCCGTGCCCCTCCTCCCCTTGACCTCGGTTCTCTGGTTTCTCCAGGGGATGGTGCATGCGTGCGTGCGTACGTGTGCGTGTGTGTGTGCGTGTGTGCGTGTGTGTATCCGCGCGTGCTGGCACATGTGTGTGTGCATGAGTGTAAAATCTCCCGGACTGAGGAGGAGCTGGCCCAGTGCAGACCAGCTTGCACACCTCCCCCGAAAGACTCCCGGCCTACAGCTGCCATGCTCCAGTGCAGACAGACAATCGGACCTGGTAAGCCAGGGCGGGCTGCTTTCCCTGCTGTCCTTGAGCGTTGAGTGGCTCTCTCCCTGTCTCTGGCTTCTCTCTCTCCCCCTCTGTCCACCACTCTTGCTCCAGCATCCCCCAGGGACCGGGCGCTTGGAGGGCCTGTGAGGTCGGGAGGTGCACTGGTGTGGCGAAAGGTAGCCGGGAAGGACTTGCTAACAGGGTGCTGGCATATCCATGGGAAGGGAGCTGGAGCTCTCAGGAATCTTGTCTTTATGTTTGCTTCCTCAATTGAGCTGCACAAAGCCTGAATTGCCCATTCAGCGTGGCCGGACAAAAGGTTGGCGTTGCACGGCCCCTTGCATTTGTAATCAAACAGTTAGGGACTTAAATCGAGTCGTCATGATGGAGAAAGAGGTGGACAAAGCCCATAGAATTGCCATCAGCAAACATTTTCCTGTGTCATATTAGCCAGTCTCCATGGCTCCCCCTGGCCTGGGGACAATGGCACAAGTTTGCACACTTGGCTACTGTCACCGTGCCAACGCCGGCGTGGCTGCAAGCAGGGCCACTCGCTCAGAGCAAGCAAGGAGCCCAGAGGCAGCGCTGGCCCTGCCCACCACTGGCTGGAGGGAAGGTGAGGCCTGCAACGGCGAGGGAAATGCTAATGGGTGAGACTTCAGGGCCAGCCTGCGAGGTGGGCCCTCTCATGTCCCTTGCTGTTTGCCTTGACTCTCCTTCCTCCTGGCCCTCCTATTCCCTTTTCTTCTGCTGCCTTCTCCTGTCCCTCTCGGTCAGCCAAAGGGCTGGTGTTCTAGGTCCCACCCACACTTCTGCACCACAACCTAAACACCAAGGGCTACTCTCCAAAGTCCCCTCCCCAGACTGGAGCCCCTGGCCATGACACAGCTGTCATTGGGGGGTGGCCTGACCCTAAGCCACTTCCCATCTGGCCTGTGTGCCCCTCCCCTGGGGAAGATGGCCCAGAGCTGATGACAGTCACCCTGCCCAAAGCGGCCAGAGATCTGGAGGCCACGTGTTTCTGCTGCCCAGCTCCGCCCACCCTGTCTGGGACGGCTGGCCACGCTGTTTCTGCTCTGAGACCCTCAGCGCACTCTGCTGGAGCGATCGCTGTCCTGATGTCCTGGCCACCAGGTTAGGGCTCCCCTCACTGCTGACCGAGGCACGAGGCCAGTGTGCACAGCTGGGGGTTCACACACCCCGTTCACTGGGCCTGGCCACACCGCCCCAGCCTTCTGCTCCCTGCTTGGGCCATGCAACTTCCTCTCTCTGGACATTGAGAGAGCATTGAAATGTTCTCCAGCCGGGCCGCCAGACCTGCTTCCTGCCAGATCCCACACCTGCAGTTCACCCAGCCCCTCTGGTCATTTCATTTCTCAGCCAGTGGGAATGCTCACCCTGGTCGGGGGCTTCTTGGGAGTCAAATTCGGTCTTAGGAAGTCTTTCCACAGCTCTGCTCTTCCACCAAGCACTTTTTGAGGAAAGGAAGTGAGAAAGAAAGCGGAGAAAAAATGCAATGAAGAAAACTGAGAACCGAGGAGACCTGCGATGTACCACGAGCCACATTCAGTGCCCTCCCATTGGAGGGGGCTCAGCTGACCCAGGACAGGTGCCTTTGTGGCTTCATGACTCATAGCTGGCAGAACCTGAGCTTAAGACCATTCTGTATGCAAAGTCCACATAGGACTCACCACACACAAGGCTTCCTTGAGGTCTTCCCTAGTACCAGGTGCTGCCCAAGGCCATCAGCTCTGAGGGCCTCATCCCCAAATCCTGGGTGACTCTCAGCTTCTGGCTCAGGGCCTGGGAGGCTTCCCAGACTGAGAGCCCCAGCAACTTCTGATAGGCCACACAGACAGGTGGACAGGCAGGAGGAGGAGTCATAGTGCCGCACTGCAGAACCCCTGCACACCCCTCCTCTCGGGCTGCTCCCAGGTCTGGGCAGAGAGGAAGTTATTTCCCCTGTTTCCAGTGGGTGACACACCCAGAGACAAATGTCAAACCTCTTGACTTCTGGGCCAACTCAGCCAACACAGTGCCCTTGGACTTTGTCAAGACCCAGGACAAACATCTCTATGAAGCCTCCTACCAACTCCCGGTAATGCTCATGACATCTTGCCCCATCCCTGTGTCCACAGAGTCAAAGATGAAGTCTAATCTCCTCCTTAGCTAAGCACAGAAGACTCTTTGTAATCTGACCCAGTACCAGCACCTGGCACAGAGCAGCTTCTTATTATAATATTTCATGCATTAAAAAAATTTTTTTTACTCATTCCATTGAATAGTGTTTATCCAATGAAATGAAAACAGCTGCTCCCTGTACTGTTCTTTTATTGTTTTCCCAGGTCCACACAGGTGAGCTCCAGGAGAGCAGGGAGTTGGATTGTAGGTTGGTGCATGACTCGAGGACCCGGATGTCCTAGGCACTGAATAGGGCCGGTGAGTGGCGCTTGTGTTGCTGAGATTGTTTGGCAACAGTCTCTACACTTCTTCAGGGCTATGGCTCTTCTAAAAGCCAGGAGCCCATGGCCTGATGGCATCCGCCCACCTTGGTCCTACAGAGCTCTGCAAAATCCACTGAGCTGACTCAGCTCTGAATTCCAGCCAAGGAATTCAGTAAGCGGGGGCGGCGACCTCTCCCTCCCTGACCAGAGTCCCTGGCAGGGGGCATCTCTGACTTCCGGCTCACACCAGACAGTGTTTGTGGGAGATTCCACTTGATCCAAGGACCCAGGAAAGAAGCCCCCTAGCCCTTCTTGGGTGCCACTGCTCTGTTCTTAATAAAGATTTGAGCAGAGGTGCAACTCTGCTAGGAAACTTGCCTGTGGTCCCATAGTTAGGAGATGACAGAACCAGGACCGGATACTGGCAGCGAGGTCCAAGCCCTCAGTCCTGACCATGGCTGATGGCTGTCAGCTCCCTCCCTGGGCTCTGCTATGCTAGTGTCACAGGCACATCCCTGCCATCCAAGCCAGCCCAACTCAGGAAGCACATGCAGGCTGCGTGGGGACAGAGTGACTTGGCAGTGCCTCTAGGGACGTGGGGCACAGATGTGACAAGATGACTTGTGCAACCCACTTTCACAGTGGCAGTGCCGGTCCGAACCCAGCCTGTGGTGTGCTGTCAGCCAAAATCAGGGGCAACACTGGGATGGGAGGAATCAGGGGCAGTGAGCCCCTTAGGCCACTGGAACCAAACCTCCCCACCGGCAGAGGCTGAACACCCTCATGGCTATGCCCAGGAGCAGTCACAGGCCTCGCGAGGCCCCACACAGGTCATAGCCTCATAGAGCCTACATCCGTGGGTTCAGTCCAATGGTAGGGAGAGAAGCAACTGCTTATATGAAAGAGATTTTGGCTGTATCTTTGTATCACTGACCAGAAATCTGGCTTTGTTGAAAAAATGGTTCACCTGTGCCCCTGCCAGGTTGTGTGTCTTGGGCCAGACACTCACTCTCTCTGGGCCTCAGTTTACTGCTGGATGTCACTAACGGCTGTTGGCCTCTGTGTTGTATGCATGAAGATTTATGTAGGGCAGGTGTGTCACTAGTCACTGTAACTTACAAAGGTCCCAGACTCAGAAATGATTCAGTTTCTCCTAATATAACTTAGGGAAGATCATAAAATCAGGGAACCCTATTTGTAGTCCCTAGCCAGAGCTAGGGTGTCTGAGGGTACAAGCTTCTGGGACAGAGGACAGCCTGACAACTTCATTCATCCTATGGGCTTAGGAAGGGCAGGCTACTGGTACCCTCCTGTCGAGAGAGTGTAGGTCCTAGTCTTGTTCCAGATCTTGGAGGAAGCAATAAACTCTTCACTGGTGAGATAAGAGCTGTTCGGTTTGACACACACTCGTGATCATGTTGGGGATGCTCCTCTCTGTCCCTAATTTGCTGCAAGTTTCTGACTTGTATGTTTCTGTCTTGAATGCTGTCAGTTGACTGTTCTACACCAATTGATGTGATCGCCTGGTTTTTCTTATTTACACTCTTCCAATTTTGTGTGCCCACAAAATTGTATGACGTGTGACATTGTGCAGTTTACTGCTTTAGCCATTGCCAAGTGTATAGCTTGGCAGCATTAAGAGCATTCACACTGCTGTGCAGTCACTGTCCCTCTCAGAGACACCACGAAACTCTGTCCCCAGTAGACAGTGATTCCGCTTTGCCCTTTCCCACTTGCCCATGTCTTGGTTATCATTCCACTATTTGTCTACTCCAGATAGCTCATGTAAGTGGAACACACAATATTTGGCCTTTTATGTCTGGCTTATTTTACTTAGTGTCATTATCTTCAAGGCTCCTCCATGGTGTGTCATGAAACAGAAATTCCTGCCTTTGCAAGGCTGAATCACATCCCCTGGTTTGGACACATTGTGGCCAATGGTCAATTGTGTTGATGGTCATTGGTGCTGCTTTCCTTCTGTAACCCTGTTATGATAGATTCCACTAGTTGCTTTTCAAAAATTGAACCAACCTTGCATTCCCATTGAAAATCCCTCACAGCATGCCATATAATTCTTTTTATAGGTTGCTGACTTCTACTTGCTAATATTTTGTTATTTCTTATTGTGTTTCCTTATGTTTGTGAGAGGTATTTGTTTGTTGCTCTCTTTTTGTGTTATTCTTGCTTACCTCTGGAGTCAGAGTCACACTGGCTTCATAAGATGCAATGGGAAGTGCTCTCTTCTCATTTCCTTGAAACGATTAGGCAGAGTGGTTTTTCAATCTTTTCTAAATGTTTAGTAGAATTCTCCAATGAAATCATTTGGGGCTGGAGATTTTTCAGAAGGTTGTAAACTACAAATTCAATTTTTAAAAATAGTTATTAGATTGTCAAGATTTTTCATTTCATTTAAAATGAGTGTTTGGCCTTCAAGGAATTGATCCTTTTCTCTTAAACTGGCAAATTTATGTTTATAAAATTGTGGCATTCCCTTCTTTTTCTAATTAATGTCTGCCAGATCTGTAGTGATTGATGTAATATTTCATTTCTGATTTGATAATCTGTATTTTCTCTTTTTTTATCAGTCTTGATAGGAAGCTATTATTTTGAAGAATCTTTTTTCTTTGATTTTTCTCTATTTTTATTTCATTGATTTCTACTTTTATCTTTGTTATGTCCTTTATTTCTTTGGGTTTACTTTGCTTTTCTTGTTTTGCTTCTTGATGTAGGGGCTTCAGGTATTGAGAACTTTCTTGCTTGTTTTTTGTTAATGTAGGCATCTTAGGGCTATAAAATTTCCTCTTGGCACCATGTTAGCTGCATCTCAAAATAAAATTGCCACATTGTGCTTCCATTTTCTTTCCTGGAGGTATATCCTCTTTGGTGCATGGGTTATACAGAAGCATGTTGGACTTTTCAGGCTCTCTGCTATTATTTGTCTAGCTTCACTGCATGATAATTAGAAAATTTTAAATCTTTTAGATTTGTTAGGGTTGACTTTTTCACCCAGAGTATGGTCTGTTTGGCCCATGTTCTTTGGGCACCTGAAAGAGTCGAATTCTCTGCTGCTGGCTCGAGCATTCCTTTAATGTCAATCACAGCCTGTTGGTTCATGATGTCATTTAGCAATTCTGCGTCCTTCTTAGTTTTCTCTCTTTTAGCTCGGTCAATGCTGAGAAAAGCAAGTCGAGGTCCCCGAATGTAGTTGTGGGTTTGTCTCTTCCTCCATCAGTTCCATCTACTTTTGCTTCTGCTCCATACCCTCTGTTCACAGACCAAGGAGTGGGTAAAGCTGGAGCATGTTAAGAAAATGGGGCAAGGGAAGCCTCCCAGAAAGACAAGTGAACGGGGAGAGCCTGGGTCCAGGCACTGCTTGGGTGGAGAGTGGCTGTCCCTTCCCACCCTAAACTGTGCTGGTCTCCTCATCTCACTGAGCCTCAATTTCTCCTGTGGAATCGGAATGAGAGCCACATAGGACTGTTGTGAGGAGTCAGCGATGTACAGTGGTTTGGTTCTGTTCCAAAGCATGCAGTGAGCACTCAGTGTGAGCAGGGAATACTTGGAGGGGCTGGGAATAGCGAGGTGAAGAAGACACCTGTGCCAGCAGCCCACTAAATAGTCTGCGGGCCTCTTAATAAGCCCTGGATAGCATTCCCAATCTCAGTCTGCACCAAGCCCTTTACAGTGAGGTGGGTGTTTCTCTGATCCCCGCTCTACAGGCAAGCACACTGAGGCTCAGACTAAATGACTTCCCCGAGGAGTGAAGCTGGAGTCCAACCCACACCAACTGTGATTGTTTTATGATTTCTCACGGCCAAGGAGCTCTGGGTCTGATTCCTCACCCTGACCGTGCAGCCAACCATGGTTCACTAGCAGGGTGATATGAGGATTAAAAGATCAGTGGTAAAAAGAAACAAACATGGCTCCTGGTGCAATTCTGAGCCTCCCCTCCCCTTCACTTCTCTGCTAGGATGGATCTAAAGACTGCGCAGTGAAGCCATGGGGGGTGCGTCTCCTCCCCGAGGAGAGGGGCTGGTGTGACAGAAAAGACATGGCAGGTATGTCTTTGTGTCCCCTGACATTCCCGCTGCTGCCCTGCACCTCTTCCTCCAACCCACCACAAGCCCGTCACCTCAACTGTGTCCTCCCGTGCCGCTCATCTCTTCACTCCACCAGGGCACTGGCCAGGAATGAAAGTCAGTTTATTCTCAACTGCCAACTCTGGTTCGATTGGCAGTGGCTGGCAGGTGCGTTATAGAAGGATTCCAAGCCCCTCCCCCAGCTCAGGGCTTGGAATGCTCCAAGCAGCTAGTGATGTCTACCCTGAGTGCATGCAGATGTACCTGGTGTCCTGAATCCAGTGTAAGATCATGGGACACCAAGACTGGTGTTCTCGTACTCCTGCCCCTGATAGTTTAATCAGAAGAACAGAACCTCAGAGAAGGGAAGAGGCTTATGCAGCCTCATATTCCTTAATGTGGCTCAGTACAAAGCCCTGGGTTCAACCCCCAGTACAGGAAAAGTGGTAAAAGGGACTCCTTTTGCAAAATGGTACTAATTCTGGTCACTCTTCTGGGTTTGCTGGGGTCATTGCGACAAAGATGGGTCACAAGGATGAGCTAGGTCTGGCCAGGCTGTAAGACTGTCTAAGGGGTAGGAGACAGAACAAGGAGCCCCAAATAGTCTGCTGAAGGGCCTGACCACAACCAATCCCAAGGGCAAAGTCATTGTGTCCTTCAAGGTGCTGGTGGTGACCATGCTTATCAAATGACAAATAGTAGTCCTGGAGGATAAACTCAATGGAGACCGACCGCCCCCAGCAGGCTGAAGGGTAGGTGGGCACTGCTTTGGCTGGGTTGGGATAGAGTGGAGGGGTCCTAGGAGGCAGGTGTTTCTGAAAAGGAGGAGGAGAGGAAGCCTCCAGTAATCCCCCTCTCCAGCCACACCTTTCCACTTGCTTCTGCTCAGATGCTAGGTACACTCTGCCCCAGAGCCTTTGTACTTGCTACTCCCTCTTCTTGGCATTCTTTCCCCCTAGGTCAGTGGTCAGTAGACCACAGCCTACCACTCATTTGTGTAAATAAAGTTTTATTAAGTACAGCTATATCTGTCCATTGACTCAGATTCTTGCTCAATACTCCATCCTGGGGCCTAGAACAGGGCCTCCCCACACACATTAAGTGCTCAGTAAAGAAATTCTCAATGAATGAATGAATGAATATTTCCTACATTCCTGGGGGTTGGCCCTGCCTACACCTCTGGCCTCTGCCTTAGTTTTTCTTGTCATGGAACTGAGTCCCTAGTAGACTTCTTGCCAAGTCTCTTCTGCAAAATGTCCATTTTATGAAGTTCCCACTTGAACAGATTTTTTAAAAAACACATCCTACATCAGAGGTGCATAAACAGTGGTGTTCTGAATCCTGTGTTTAATAGAACACTTTTAACCCACCAAGCTCACTGCTGTGTAAGGGGGGCCATTCATGAGACAACTACAGGGTTTCTTTTCAGTAGTAATGAATGAAATTCAATTAATGTTAATTCATTAACATGTCCTAGAATATTAAGTTAATTAATTTAAAAATAAGCCAAATTAATATTACCTTAAATATTAATTAACAGAGACCAAGTGAATGCTGGCGAATCACTCCTTTCCTTGCTTTCTGCCATTCTGTCAAATGGTGTCATTTAAAGGAACTGTCCAAAGTGAGATCCAGAACAAAGAGTTCAAACCCTTTTTGTTCTATTCAGGCCCTGGACAGACTGGACAATGCCCACCACGCTGGGGTGGCCATCTGCTCACTGGGCCACAGAAGCCAGTGCAGTGGGGCTCTCCCCTGGGGACCCCCTGCCCCAGACACCCCAGACAGAATGTTTACCTTGCTCCTAGGCACCCCTCGGTATGGTTGAGCTGACTAATAAAATTAACCCCTCCACAGGCTGCACTCAGCCCTGCTCCAAGGATGGAAAAGCTGAGGTACAGAATGAAGTGACTTATTCGCAGCTTGCACTTGGTGGAGCCAGGAGAGCGCCCCCTCCTGGACATCTTTT
This sequence comes from Fukomys damarensis, assembly GCF_012274545.1. Classification (NCBI taxonomy): domain Eukaryota; kingdom Metazoa; phylum Chordata; class Mammalia; order Rodentia; family Bathyergidae; genus Fukomys; species Fukomys damarensis. The sequence continues at coordinate 33,116,165 of NW_022900933.1, read as the reverse complement.
TCAGTACTCAGGTTGGAACCTAAGGCCTTCCCACTGAGCTACTTACCATCTTCAGCCCTTTTTATTTTTAAAAATTTAAAACAGATTCTCGCGAAGTTGACTAGGCTGCCTCAAACTTGCAATTCATTTGCCTCAGCCCCCAAGAGTGCTGGGATTGCAGATGTGCAGCACCTCACCCTGCTCCTGTGCATGAACTTTAATTCTGCAAAGAATTCTGTACTTTCGGGCTCTTCACTCGGTGTACTCAGCCACCAGGACCCATCCCTTCATTCCTTCCAGAACAGCCACGGGCTCTCTGCTCACAGGCACTGGAAGCCTCACCACTGGCCCATGTCTGTGTCAGGATTTGAACCCAGGTCCTTTGCTATCCAAGCCCCAGGCCTGTCTGAGGTGCTGCAGGGGCCTGAGAGCATAGGAGCCCTATGACATTCAGAAGCCAACTCATGGGGTCCCATGTGGGCACAGAGGTGGGAGACTGTAGAGTCCTTGCAGGTGTTGGGGATCCTGGAAGAGTGGCCCTGCCCTGTCCTCTCCAAGGTGATGGTGACCACGGAGGAGACCCAAGTCCCAGAAGGACTGGCCATGTGACAATGGCACCCCCCTCCCAGAATGCTTTCACCTACAGCTATGATGATGGCAGCTATTTCCTAATCCCAGTCCCTGCTGGAGCCGACCCATCCTGCATCTAACCTGTGATCCCCAAGCCCCTGCTAGTCTGGTCGGTGGCTCCCTGCTGGCTGTCCATGGACAGAGCTTGGACTCCCCGCTGGCCCTGCCCTCCAGAGTTACGCACACATTTCCCAGGGCTTTCCAGAGGCAACATTTCACCTCTGTTGTTTGTGGGAAAATGGAAGAAAGGGTTCAGCCTGGGGAAAGGGATGATGGGCACAGCCCGTGAGGGCTACTCAAGTTCCAATCATCTTGGCAGACTCTTCCATACCACAGTGGGTGGGCGGCATGCCTGCCTCCAGTGGGCGAGCTGGCTGTCTTCAGAGCTATCAATCAGAATCTAGGTTGCCACCTGGATGTAGAGTCAAGCACTGCCTTATGCACTGGGGAAATCAGCTGAGGTGACCTTTTACCTTGAAGACTCAGATCCTTGGGATGCTATGGGTGGCCCAGAACTAGAAGACCACCCCACAGGGACACTCTTGGAGGACACGGAGGACCTAGCCGTACGAACAGGCACTGCAAACAGAAAGCAGACTCAGTCGCTCAGCTATCGGCCCAGAAAATCAGACCACCACCCCTGCTGAGGGGGCCCTGAGCAGCAGGACTTGGTCAGTCATCACAGCCTCCCGATTATCTGCCCCTGCATCCAACTCAGAGCCAGCCAGAAAGTCCATCACGTTCCCAACCTATACAGAAGATTCCCCTGCTCCTACTCACTCTCCTTCAGCTTTCCGTGCTCAGTGCCCAGCCTCGGGGCCTGCCAGCTTCAGCCTCCTTCCTTCCTTACAGAACTCCCTCCTCCTGCCCATTTCACTCGAGTGGACTTGATTTATGTTCACAATACAGGGAATTGCATCATAGATCAGGGATAAAACTTGTTAATTCCTTTTTCTCCCAGGTACCAGAGATTAAACCCAAGGCCCTATGTGAGCTATATCTACAGCCCTTTAAAAAAAATTTTTTTTTTTTTTTGAGACAGGTCTCACTAAATCACTGTGTTGCCCAGGCTGGGCTTGACTTTGAAATCCTTCTGCCTTGGCTTCAAAGAGTGCTGGAGATACAGGTGTCCACCACTGCATCTTCTTAGTTGCTTTGTCATTGCTGGGACAAAATACCCAATGCCTACACATTAAAGGAAGAAAGGTTTATTTTAGCTTACAGTTCACAGTCAGCTGGCTCTGAGGCAGGGCAGCATGGCAGAGGAGAAACAGCCCATGGCATGGCAGGCAGGGAGCAACAGCCTTCCTTCTGCTTTCACTTTTTATTCTATCCACAAATCTATTGTTTGGTATCACCCACACCCAAGATGGCTCTTCTCTCTTTGGTAAACCCTTCTTCCACATCCGGAACTATGCTAATCCAGTATTACATGTCCATGACCTAGAAATCACACACCCATGATTGAGTCACTACCAAAAACCCCACCTAGAAGAGCATGAGGTATAGGGGAGATATCAAGATATAAGGCATAACAGCACCTAACTCATTCTTTGCTGCCTCTGTACCACTCCTTCCCTGGCTTCTTCAACCATCCTTGATAGAAGTGACCACTTCTGCCTCTTACCTCCCCATATCCCGCATGCTACTCTCTCAGCCCAGGAAGATTCCACACACGTGCTGGTGAGAAAGTAGATGCAAAGTTCTTTGAAACTCTTTACTTCCAAGGTGTGACCCACTCCTTTGTCTGGATTTAGTGACTCATGTCTAAGGAATTTCTAGTTATTAGAAGGAAAAGTGACAGTGTGTGACTTCAGGGAAAGGTCAAAGAGGGAGACAGCTTCCTGAATTCCTTAGATCACCAGCTCTGGGGGAAGCCAGCTGTTATGTTGAGGGGGCATTGGAGCATCTCTGAGGAGAGACCCCTGTGAAGATGAATTGGGAAGACTTAAGCCTTTTGGGAGCCAGATCTCCAATCCCAAGTGACACCTTAACTACAACTTCCTGAGAAAGTTGGAGCTAGACTCACCTAGCTTGGCTTCTCCCAGACTGCCAAACCTCAGGTGCCACAGGAAGGGATACAGGCTCGTTGTTTCAAGCTACAAAGCAGCATATAGCAACAGGCAATGATTCTGCATTTATTGGTCCACTTATCTAGGTCCCATGGCAACTGGTCAGGAGTTCCTGAGAACCAGGCAGCAGAAGTTCAGGGTTCAGCTGTGTTTGGTGGAGGGGGAGATGCGTGGGTAGATGAGTGTATATGTGGATGGCTGGGTGGATATGTGGGTGGGTGGATGGATGGTTCTGTGGATGAATAGGTGGATGGATATGTGGATATGTGGATGGATCAATGAATATTCAAGAACTTCTGAGCTTCCCAGAAGCAGCCAGCTTGGTGTGGACAGGTACGAGCTGATAAATAACACCCAGTGTTGTTTCTGTTGAACATGTTTTCAGGCACCCCTTCCTCTTGCTGCTTGGTGAACAATTGGCCCACAGAAGTTTATTTTGGTGTCTGAGTGGTAGCCATAATTTCTTCTCCTGCAAAGACTGCAGGGCCGGTCTGCATCTTAATGACTCACCAACCGACTCTTTAATTCCTATCTTGCCCACACACCTGGACCCCAGTGTCTGCTCTGCAATTCTTTTCCAACAGACACCTGGAGGCATGGACAGTTGGAAGGGACCTTGGAGACCATGAAAAACACCACAGGTTGGGCAGAGGGAGGCTCTGGATCACAGACCTGGCTTCAAGTTCCAGTTTTCCCCTCACCAGCTAGGTAGCCAAGGTCACCTGACCTATCTGAGCTCAAGCCTCCTCCTCTGTCAGGTAGCACTGCCTGTGGAGTCCGTGGATGAGGCCAAGGTGACATGTGGAGTGCTTAGCCCAGGACTGACCTCTTTCATTTGTAAAAGCCATTCAACTCCTCTAACCCTTTATTCATCTAATGAGGAAACCGAGGCTGATATCAGCAGTGGATTGCTCAGAGCAACATGGCGAATTAGTGGCACTGTCAGGACTAGAGTCTTGTCTCCAAGACCAGTGCTCTCCCTGTCTCTTCCGATCCACTCTCTTTGCCCCCAGCTAACAGAAGACAGGGTATGAATGTCTTCTGAGTACGCGGCCTTAGCCTCCAACGACCACGAGGGGGCGCGCGTGGAATCGCTCGTGGTCTCCCACTCTCTGCCCAAGTTCAGGGCCCTCAGGCCCGCAGCGCATCCCTGTCATTTCCTAGATTCCTCATACAAGTGCCCTCCTCCCCAGCGCCTTCAGAATACCCCAGAGTCCTCATCTTCTTTCCTCCACTCCTTCTCCAGGATGCTCTGCTCTCCTTTTGCTGAGCAGAGCTGGATCCTCAGAAGCCTAAGGGTCAAATAACGTCCCCTGTCATACCCATAGGCCTGGCAATTTCACTTGTAGGAGCCAATTCTACAGAAGTATGTGCTCATGGCACAAAGACTTGTGCATAAGGATGTTGGCAGAAATGTTGCTTGGAACAGCAACCAATCAATCAATAAAAATTAAAAGCCACCAAGCCAAACACCTGTCTTTTTCCCTGCTTTATTGATGCATAAATGACAAACCTAGATGTTAGTGTGGTACTTCCGGGTTAGGAGACACTTCACAGTCACTGAGAAGAGTGACATAAACCTACAGCTGTCAACTTAGGCCTGACGATGGACTGTTTAATGAAGGGGGGGAAAAAGAAGAAAGTATGGAGTTATGTGTCTAGTATGACCCTATTAGTGTTAAAACAAAAAAGAAAGAAAGAAAGAAAGAAAGAAAGAAAGAAAGAAAGAAAGAAAGAAAGAAAGAAAGAAAGAAGGAAGGAAGAAAGGCAAAATAAAGTCAAGGTGGGAGAGTCGGGGGAGCGGTGCTACCCACACTGGTACAGCAGAGCTGCAGGGCAGGGTTTGGGGCTGGAAATGGGCGAACGAGGGCTCCGTTCTTTAGAAACGTCTCCATTTGAACCTCGTCTCAAGAGCAGACATCCGAGCCCACTCTGGAGTCTTGCTCCGGGGCAGTCACCCTAGCCAGCCCTGCTCAGACCTCCACAGTAGTTCACACTCGAGTCCTACCCTCCACAGTCATCTCCCGCGTGGGCCCTGTCTACCTGAGCCCCTGACCGGAGCAGCTCTGTGCCGGGTGCTAAGTGAGGACACAGGGGACATCGTCCCATCCCCACGGAGATCACAGATAAGGACGCTGTGACAGGGGTTCCCACAGAAACAGCGAGGGCCGGAAGCAGATGAGGAAGCAGGTGAGGCCATTGCCCCTCCTGGAAGTCAGGGAGGCTTCCGGGAGGAAGCTGTGCTTAGTCGAATCCAAAATGATTGGCATGCAGATGGACCAGTGGGAGCAGAGAGGAGGGTTTGAGAGAGGTTTGAGGGACTGCGGAGAAGCTTGGGGCAATGGTGCAGAAGAAGGGGCAGGGTCTGTGCAAAGGCTGGGCCCAACTCTGAGCCGGGCTTCTCCATTCAGTCTCCTGAGGGTCATTCTGAGGCGCGGCGACCCAGCCAGTGGCCAGCAGAGGGCGCTGCGACACCCCCACCCCCACCCCCACCCCCGCAAACTGCAGGCTGGATTCCGCGGCGCCAGGGCGAGGAGTGGGGACGCCAGGGACAGGACCCAGCTCCAGGCCACCTGCCAGCCCCCTGGGCCTTTCCAGACCCGACTCCTGCCGTGCGGCAAGGACCACGGCCGACGGCCCGCACTTGTTGTGAGTTTCTGGACTACGCTGTTGTGGGCCCGCGCTAGAGTGTGCGCGGAGAGGAGCCCTGCAGCGACGAGGGGCAAGCCGGTGGCCCCCAGGCTGTGGCCGCAGAGAGTGAAGGACAGGCACCGTGGACCCTCCAAGGCCTGACCAGCTCCGGCTCGGGGTGTCTGCCCTGTGGGCACCCCTCTCCTGAAAAGCCCAAAGCCTCTTCCTGCATCCTTGCAGCCAAAGTCAGCAGGATGGAGAGGACCTGACCCCCAGGGACACGCGGATGCCCACGGGAATGCACTGTGCGGACCAGGCCAGGCGGCCACCACAGCGAGACCAGGGGGTGTGGCTGGACTGCGAGCATCTGCAGAGCCCCCCCACCCCTTGTGTAGAGATGGGGAGATGCGGTGCAGAGACAGGGACACAGACCCGGCCTTCCCAGGGCCACTCAGCTGGGGACGGTATGGGGCTCCTCCTGGGCCTCTGCAGGGTCCACACAAAGGGTTGGGCCAGGAGCCTAGTCCTCAGTAAGTGCCCTTGGGTGTTGGCAGGGAATTTAGCAGCAGCTCAAGCTTGATGTGCTCTTCCTATGTGCCAGGGCCCCTGCTGGGGTTGGGGGGAGCCCAGGCCTGGAACTGCCCCAGGCTCAGGACTCAGCCCCGGGAAGCAGTGATGGCACAGGCTTTCCCTGGTGTCTGCCTTCTAGTACAGCCTGTGCAGGAGTCAAGATTCAAGGGCAGGCAGGGGACAGGGGCCACGCCGGGAAGGCACCTCTGGGACACACTGGGGAGAGAAGGAAGGATAGCTGAGAGGGACCAGAACAGTGGACTAGACATGTTCGCATGGAGAGGACTCACTCATGATGGAAGGAGGCACTCATGGTGGACAGGAGCTCAGGCCAGGCGTGGGGCTGCCCCACCCTCCCTCCTGCTCGCCGCCTGGCCTGGACATCAGACTTGTCTGGGCCGTGTGATGGTCTACAGGTCCCCAGAAGTTGATCGCTTGCCTGCTTAATGCCTAGTCCCACATGCAGGGCCCGGGCCTGCTGTTCTCAGTCTGGATCTGTTCCAGGCACATAGGGCTCTGTCTCCATCCCTGGAAGGCATGAGAAACTGAGACAGTGGACTGCGGACACCACAGCTTCTAAAAGGACAGTGCCCCGGAGAGGCCTGGAGGGCGGTGACCACGCCAGGCAGCCCCATCTGCTCCCCACTGACGCCACTTGGCCTCCAGAGCAGGGTCACACATGAGCTGGGGACACAGCACGCCGGGGCCACAGGGCAAGTCCGTGCTGGGCTATTTCTAGCTCCATCAAGGACACTTTGGTCCCTCTGGGTCATCCCCGATTTGGTGCAAAGCTGGTCCCTCTGACCCCAGCAGGGAGGACATGGCTGAGTGGAGACAGAGAGAGCCAGGCAGGGTCACTTTCACATGGATTCCCTAAACCCAAGCCTGGGCTCCACCAGCCCTAGGGGCCAGAGTGAGTTAGTTCCACATGTGCATTTTCTCAGCTCCGGGCTCCCCAAAGACAGCTGCACAGAGCAGACCAGAAAAGAGAGTCTCGCTCCCTCTGCTGCCCCAGCATCCCTGGTCCCCTCTGATTTCCAGCTTCTGCCACCTCTATTCAAAGGGTCTGGGCTGGACACCCTCAGCCCCCTTCCCTGGAATGACAGTGCAACCCTCTGGCACTGATTTCAGATCAGCCCACTTCAGTGTGGAAACAAGAGTCTCATTTTTATCAGCTACACAGCCGAGCTCTCAACTGGTATCGGACTCAGGTCCTGGCTCCTGATTTCCAAGTCACGTTTCCAAAGCAGCTGCTCCAAGCCCTCTCCTTTAGATGCTCCTGTGAAGTCCTCTTTCTTAGGATGCATATTACCAGTGAATTTAACTACCACTCAGTACTTAAAACACCAACATTTGGGGATGATTCATTCATTTTCCCAGTGAATGACAGCAGATTGAAAGTTACTGCACTCATAATAGCAGACTTTTTGGCAATCTTCTTGGTTGCCTCTCATTAGAAACATTTCCAGGCTATCTGGAGCTAAAAGGAAGATTTGTTGGCTTATGTAAGCTAAGTCCAACATAGAATCAGTCGCAGGTATGTCCGGCTCCAGGGCTCAGTGACATGAAGCCCACCTTGACTGTTCCACGTGCCTTTCTTCTGTAGGCCAAGTCCCTGCATTCGCTGGTAGCAGAATGGGGCATTAGTTCTATCCCTGCTTCATCTCAAATTTTAGGTCTAGGGGGTAAAATCAAGAACCTTTTCCTCACAAGTCTAAGTGTAAATCTCACTGGGGCTCTGTAGCAGTTAAGCATGCCTAAGCTGCAAGACTTCAAAATTATGTCACGACGTCTCAGACCATAAACTGCAGCTCACTGTCAAATGGTGTGTGGCAGGTAGTCCGGGCCCTCTGTCTACACGCTTGTTCAAAAAAGGTTGTTCAAATCCCCACCCTCTGTGTTTCCACTGTCCTCAGCCCCAGGCTGCAAACATTTTCCAGGAAGACAATATCTTAGGCTTTGTGGGTTTGGTCTCTTCCTTCTGCTTCTCTTCCTCCTCTTTCCCCTCCTCTTTCACAATGCTTTGCTTTAAAAATATAAAAAACTATTCTTAGCTTGTGAGTCGGGCAGAATGAACAAACAAAACAAGACCAAAAAACCAGACCCACCAGCCTCAGTTTGCGCCCTTGTGCTGAGACTTCATTGTCACATGGAGGGAAAAAGGAAAACAGGCAGGTGACTGTTTCCTCCATGCCTCAGCCCAACTATGGCAAGGGCCACTTCCGTTCTGACCTCATAGAGCAGGCCTTGACCACTGAGCTAAACCAAGCCATGCTGAGCTACTCAGCTACTCTCAGTGTGGCCATCTGCCCAGAAAGAAGAGGAAATGGATTTTTGGTGAGCAACTAGTTCACATCAGCCCTGCCAGGTCATGTGACTACCATTTCAGAATCCATGGATGTATCCGTTTTTGCTGTGTAATCTGTGTTCAGTTCCTCTGCCAGCCATAATGAAACACCACAAACTGGTGGCTTAAAACAACAGATACTGGGTCCAGGATTTAGCTCAGTGGTTCCATCGCCTGCCTCGCAAGTGCAAGGTCCTAAGTTTGATCCCCAGTACCCAAAAAACGAAACAGAAACAAAACAAAACAAAACAACAGATACTTAACCCTGGTGGTTGCAAAAGTCTGTGTCAGGTGTCAGCAGGCTCTGGGGTGGACCCTTCCTTGGCTCTCTGTCTTCTGATGGTGGCCAGCAACCCTGGGCATTCCCAGAGCCCTGTGCCCACACAGCCTTCTCCCTGGAGTCTCCCCTGTATCCAAATCTCCTTATCTTTTCTCTCGAAAAGTAGTTGATATCACCTCAGTGTCGTACAACCCCAGCTTAGATTCATTGCATGAGCAAAGGCTCTGTTCCCAAACAAGACCACATCCCCAGATACTGGATCAGGACTCCACATATCCTTGGGGGGACACAATCCACCCCTCCACAAGCCTCCCAGGACTCTTGTTTTGGGGCACCTGCTGTCTGCACCACCTCATATTGTGTGTGGGAGTGTGGGGGGGTCGTGGCTGGGTCAGCTTTATTTTCCTGGCTCTTTGGGTGTCCTTCAAATTAGCATGTGTCATTTTTTATTCACTCATGGGATGGAAGCCAGAGCCACTCAAATGCTAAACATGCTGCACATCCAGCCCTGAGGTGGTGGTTGTTGTACTGGGGCTTGAACCAGTGGCCTTCACTCTTAGCTACATCCCAGCCCTTTTTTGTTTATTTTTAATTTTGAGGCAGGATTTCACTGAGTTACCCAGTTGCTCATCCTGGGCTCACACTTGAAATCGTCCTGCCTCAGCCTCCCCAAGCGCTGGAATTCCAGAAGCCCCCACCACACCCGGCTAAGTGCCATTTTTAATAATGAAACTGCAACCTGTGTTAAAAAAACAAAGTCTGAAAGCAGAAAGGCACCTGTTGTACATAGTAACATCCCACGTAACGGAGATTTTTTCAAAGTAATGGGCACATGAGATGTTGTCATTGTCTTTTTCTGGCTTCTTTGTATTTGTCAACTTTCCCAAAATAGGAAAGAGATCAGGACCGGGCTCAGAGGCCGAGAACCCAGGGGATGGTGCCCCTGTGTCCTGTGCTCCTAGGGCGGGGCGGGGCTGGCTGGGGCTCGAGGACACAGCCCTTGAGGACAAACCATCCCCTCTTCCGGGTTGCAGTCCCTGGCCGCTCTTTCCTGCAGAAAGAAGTCCCTAAAGTCACTGATGTTTTTGTCACCACAATAAACGGAGGAGCGCGCCTCTGCCCCTGCGTAGTTGAGGGAGCGCAGGTCAGGGCTGCCATGGCGGCTGGGCCCCTGCCTGCAGGTCCCCTCATCACCACCAGGTGGCGCAGGCTACTTGCCTTGGCTCCACTTAAGGGTCCCCAAGGAAAAGAGGTACGGAAGATCCCACCCACCCTTCCCCACTGCAAACTTAATCAGAGAGAGAACGAGAATTCAGACCGAGAATTCAAACCGTACAATTTCAGGGCTGCAGAGAGGGAGGCCTGGATGGTTCTTTATCCTGCCTGCGGTGTGCAGCAGGTGACGCGGGGACATGTGGGTGTGAGAGGCCAAGATGGGAACGCAGGGCCCAGGGGCCTGGAGCTGGGGGGGGCAGTGCTGGGCCCAGGCTCGGAGTTGGATGTGCGAGTCCAGAGCGGGGACGCCGTTGTCCCCTGCGCGGGCTCCCCAGGACAGTGTCACCGGGGAACAGAATGTGTCGGCCAGGGTCAGAGCCCGAAGAAGGATGGGCCGGGTCGTGGCTGGTGAGAAGCTGCTGGGCCGTGGGGTGGAACCCGGAAGTGGTTTGGGTTTCCCCGAGGACCTGGAGGACCTGGGACCGGGAGGCCCGACGGTGATTCAGGATCGGGGAGAGCCCCTCTGCAGAGTCAGCCAAGTGGACAGAGCGGGGCCACAGAGGGGACCCAGAGCGTGGTGTGACGGCGGGCCGTGGCCTGAGCGGAACACAGGCTCACAGACCCCTCCGGGGCCATCAAGGGTCTTCAGAGCAGCGTGTGAGGGGCGTCGTTGGGAGCAGTGGATGTGAGATTTCTCTCAGCCTTAATTCTCTTGTTTGTGTCATCAAAAGGCGCCTGATGAAGTGGCTGCAAAAAGTCCTTCCAGTGTGGACCTAGCCTACTTAAGGAGAGTACCAGCGACGAGGTCTTGGGACATTTACATGGCTCATGAGCCACTGCTGGGTACACCTGCTGCGTGGATTGATTCCAGCCGCGGCTGCTGTGTACAGCTGCACAGGCTACGCACTGTGTGGCCGACTGCCGCCGTCCCTGCAGACCATAGTGTGTCGGAGTCGTGCAAAGCTGCCCCTTGGTTGAACTTCCGGTCCCCTCCATGGAGTACCTGGAATGCCGCTTCCGAGGCCCAGGCTTCTGCCCTCAGTGTGGTGGGAAGGAGCCTTAGAGTTTGAATGAGGAGGCCACGCCCCTGAGCCGGGCTGCCCCCCACCCCCAGGCCTCTGACTTGCTCCACACCGAGGCCCTGCCACTTCTGAGTCCCCACTGTCACAATGCGTGGTCCCTGTGCACCGAGACTCCTGTGGGCCCCCACGCAGCACTGCAGGCATGTGGCTGGGTGGGTCCTCCAGTGGCTGCCTCCTCTGGGCTGAGGCCATGGCCTGGGGCTCTAGTACAGCGGCCAGCATCCATGCTGGGCAACTCCATGCTGTGCAGTGCACCTGAAGGCTGAGTTGTTCTCCTTCAAACCGTGCTCTCTCTTCAAGTCCCATGAGTGAAGAGCTTGGGTTTGCTGCTGAGGACAATGACAGGGACAATAGACACCTTGCAGACTCAAAGACACTTGCACAGGGCTGGCAAAGCAGTGCTAACAGGCAAGGCCTGACTAACATAGCAAGCAATGCATCCCCACACTTTCCAGCCTCTGAAGCTCTTTCCAAGCTTATTAAGTCGTTCAACAAAAACTAAGGCCGTACTCTGGGCTTGCTCACGGGGGTGGTCCATTTAAGTTGCACCTTCCAGGTGTGGCTCAAATGTCCCTCAAAACCCCGCTGGCTCACAGCTCACCAGATTCTCATAGCCACCCTGTGATGGAGGTATTATTAGCACCGCCATTTTGCACAGCTGTAAACAGCACAGGAACATTATGTGATTTGCCCAAGGTCTCACAGCTACAGGTCAAGCTGAGCCTTGAATACAGACAGCGGACTACAGAGCCCTGGAGCTTGCATCCTAGTCCCACCCCACCCTGTGGCCTGTGGCCCACACCATCCCTCTCTGGACCTGCTTTCCTGTTTATACAACTGGGGAGTCTGGGGAGGTGACCCGGCTGTGACACACACAGGTCTGCGTACCCGCATCTAGTGCAGACTTGGCAACCAGAGCTCACTTCGGGCCTCAGGCTGGCAGATCCAGACCTCTAAATCAGAACAGACAGCCTGGCAGGCCGGCCAGGCTGAAGGCGTGGGGGCTAAGTCTGCAGTGTGCTCAGCTCACCTCTGTACGCCAATAACTCACAGAGACCCCAGGCCTGGGTCCCGCATGGGGGCTGTGGGTTGACTGCTGCCACCCTGGGCGGATCTGAGCTGGAGCCAGCATCCCAGCTCCCCACAGAGCTCCACAGTGTCAGTCGGGTGTGGGGCTGTCACAGCTGAGCATGGCGCGCGATGCACTCAGAGGCTCTATCCACCTGCTCATGGCCTGACCTGGAGCCTCAGGGCCCAGCTTTGGGGTCAGGTGCACAGAAGCACCCTGCTGGGGCCCTGGCCTGACCCTCAGTGGGGTTTGTGTATGTCCCCAGACCTGCCAGACTCTCTGTGTTTCTCTGTGTTGGAGGAGGATCCCTGTGGACTGCACTCAGGGATGCCTTGGGGAGGGCACGGAGGCAACCATGCTTCCTGCTGCTCTATAGTCTCATCTTCCTCAAAGCCGCTGCTTTAGACATGTTTAGATTTAGGTTTTACGGGGTTTTTAATCATTCCATATCACTCCTGTGCATACATAAGCAGGGAAATTTAGACAAAATAAATCAGCTAAGATTTTCCCCAAATGTCCTTAAATCCAGAGTCTAGCTCTTCCCAACTCAGAGGCACCGATCCGTGTTGCCCACAGAGTCCCATCGGGACCCTCAGGGCCCTGTGTCCAGTGTTGCTGAAGGAGCCCCCACTGCTTTCTGCGATTTTTCCAAGCCACTACCCACCTTCTGTGACTTTTTGTGTCTATGTGCAGACAATGACAGCTTTGCAATAGCAGCCGTCTGTCAGCTCCAGCTGTAACACAGATGCACCTGCATTTCAGAGATGATGAAATGTATGCGCTAGAATCAAAGATCTATGAGAATTAGACACGGTGACCTTAGGCAAATCAATTTGGGCCCCGGTGCGTTTGCTTATAAAACTGAGCCCAGTGTAGCCCATAGATGCAGTGCAGTCCCGTTCGCAAGCTCTGGGGGGCATCTTGTGGGTGTCCACAGACTGGATCTAAAGTGTGTGGCACTGGTGAGAGAATGGACCTGTGGGTCAGTAGCACAAGCAGGGAGCCCAGAAACAGACCCCCGTAAATATTGTCAACTGGCTCCTGACAAAGGAGCAAAAGTAACTCAAGGAAGGGTAGTCTTTTAGAAAAAAACTGGCCATCCTGATAGAAATCATAACAATAAAATCCAGACACCAATTTCATCCCTTTCATGAAAATGAATTCAAAATCAATACCGCACATCATGTTTTACCCAAGGTCTTTCTCCATTCCCCCCTCTGTCCCCAGGACACTCAAGGCCAGGCCAGGCCTCTTTTGCAGAGTTGTAGATCATGGCTTGACAGGCCGTAAGCTGCTAGTGTTTAGTTCCTTCCTTCCAAGGAGGACGAGAGGGTTTGGAGTCATCAGAAGGAGATGGAGTAAGGAAGAGGGTAAATACCAAGGACTGTGGAGAGGAGAGGAAGGAGGTCTGCTGAGCCCTAACTGCCCCAGGAGGCCAATGTCCTTTTCAGACTGGATAAGGTGGAGCAGTCTCTGGAAGGTGCTTAGTGAGGACGCAGGCCAAAGGATGCTAATCCGGATGCTGCTTGGCCTGTGGGGCTTCCCGCTGTGTTTGATTTGCACAGGAGCAGAAGAGGCGGGGCAGACATCTTTCCCTCTGCAGCAGCAGGCTGTCCAGGGCTTTGGCTATGTCCTTGCACGTCTCTTCCCGTCAGAAAGCCTCAAGTGTGTGGATGGGGCTCATGACCTGCTCTGACCCTCGGACTGTGGTGAAAATGCCATTGCGCTAGTTCTGACCCAAGTCCTTGAGAGCCTTGGCTACTTCTGCTGTCTTTCCAGACACTGTCAGCACAGCCGGCGAGCATGCCTGGCAGGCCTGCTGGGGTAAGTGACCATGGGCAGTGGGGACAGCTTTCCTGCCAAGGCTTATCAGGCCACCCAGACCTGCCCAAGTCTCCTGCAGTCAGCCAAGGTGGCCAGGTCAACAGAGAGCCAGCCGACCCCAGATGGGGAGAAACACTCCTGGTGGCTGGATTTCCACGCAGCCCTAGCTACCTAAGTCAGACCTGCTTGGTTTTCTCTCATATCGTCCGTGCCAGGCACTTTCACTGCACGGTTATGACTGTGTGCAACTGGGTAGCCTGCTAATTTTCGCTGAATTTTACATCTTAAATTTCCATGTAAGTACATGTTTTTATAGTTGTCATTTTAATAAAAATGTATCTATAAATACTTAACCCAAAAGTCTCCAAACTATGGCCTTCAGAGCAAATCTAACTCAGCACCTGTGTTTATAAATAAAGTTTTATTGGCAAACAGCCACGTCCATTCATTCACACACAAGAAGGGCTGGGTTTCTTGCCACATCAGCATGTCAAGCGGCTACAACACAGACAATGTGGGTCAATAAGCTGAAAATTGGCCCTTTCAGAAAACATTTGCCAACTCCTGTTTTAAACATGTTTTCACCAAATAGCTTTTCAAAAGGCTGTACTAATTCACATCACCATTAGTATCATGGAAATGAATCGATTTTACTGCCTCCAGGCCAGTATTCTGTGTTTGTTTTCATCTTTGCACATTTTAAAGATGATAAAAATAGTCTTCCCTCATTTCAATTTTTAATTTCTTGGATTACCAGTGCGCTTGAGTCTTTTTCTGCTTTTTTATTTGCTTCCTGAACCACTTCTTTTTTGTGAATCCTATTTTCATATTTCTTGCTTATTTAATAGATGGAAGGTTTTTAAAATTTGTTTTGCCTAGCAATTTATGTAAGCTCTTCACACAATCAAAATCTGAATTCCAGGGCTGAGCATGTAGCTCCGTGGTAGAGCAGGACCTTAGCAGGCAGAGGCTCTGAGTTCAATCCCCAGCAGATGACATGAGAGTCAATTTTTGTCATACTGAAAAAGTCTTATGGAAGGACTTATGTTGTGTATTAATTAGGTGATTTGGGGAAAAATCTATCAGCTTCATTCAGCTTCAGTTTCCTCCTCTGTAGGGCAGAAAGAAAGTTACTTTTTCATAATATTCTTCTGAAGCCTGTATCAAAATTACCAAAGACATGAAATTTGTTATTGTCATCAGTACCACTAGCCACAAAACAAACTAGCTGAAAATATAGCACTGAATGCATTCTGTCTGAGCTTCAGGTGACACAGGGCATTAGTTTAGGAGCCACATTCCCCACATTTTAATGTAGAACATGGTTGTAAGAGAAAGCTCTGCTCCAACAGGCTTAACTTGAGAGTATTTGTTGGCTCAGGTCATAGTGAAGTTGAGGGTTTCAGGTGCAGTTTGATCTAGGAGTCCAAATATGTCCCCAGATCTCCTTTCCTTCTTTCCATCTCTTGAACCTGCCATCCTTTGTTTTGGCTTTGGCATCAGCAGCCCCTTCTCTTATGGATCCACACAGACCCTGCCTTCCATCCAGCCAGTATGAAGAGCAGACTTCTGACTCAACACTCAGCCCTTCCTGACCCCATCACTGTGGTCCAGGTGTGGCCCTGGCTGATTGGCCAGGCCTGGTGGGCAGATTTCCCCATTGTAGAGTGGGTGAGGCTGAGCACTTGGAGGAAAATAGGCTCTGTGAAGGGACGGAGAGGGCAGAAAATGTGTGCGGGCAGAACCCCGAATCCCCACTTCAGCCAGATGAGCAATTTTCTGCTTAGCAGCGTCCTTTGTTGGGCTCTGGGGAAGGCTTTGTTCTGGAAACAGTTTCTGCTGCTGAGTTGGAACATGCTTTATGGGGACCCAGTGGAGCATGAGAGAGAAGGCCGTGAAAGTTGGGGACAGGAACCTGCATTTTACAAGGAATCAGATTCAGAGCCTTGGAGGGAATGGGCACCGCATCCCTAGAAAGGGTACTTGTTGGGTGTCTACTCTGGCCTGCAAATGCCGCAAAGAACAAGGCAAAAGCCGACCCTCGAGGGACTTACACGCTTTTTTCTTTTCTTTTCTTTTTGGTACATGGGATCTAACTCAGGACCTTGTGCTTGTGAGGCAGATGGTTTTTTGAGGCCAGAGCAAGGCATGGTTTAAGGTGTAAATTCTAGAAGAGAGTCCCAGAAGTTTCTTAATTTGATAAAGTCCCATTTGCTGATTCTTGGTGCTGTTTCTTTGGCATTTGGATTCTGTTCAGAAAGTCCTTTCCAGTGCCTGTGTCTTGAAGAGTTTTACCCATTTGATGTTCCAGCAGATTCCATGCTTCTGTTTGAATATTCAGGTCTTTGATCCATTCTGATTTTAGTTTAGAGCACAGTGAGAGATACTGGTCTAGATTCAATCTTCTGTGCACCAATAGCCAGTTTTCCGGACACCATTTGCTAAAGAGACTTTCTTTCCTCCAAGGCATCTTTTTGTTTCTTTGTCACAGATCAGATGGATGAGGGTGTGACTGAACGTGCCTGGATTCATTTCTGCATCTTCTGTTCTGTTCCACTGATCCATGCATCTTGTTTTGTGCCAGTACCACGCTGTTTTTATTGCTATAGTGTTGTAATAATCTCTATGCACTACAAACATGTACTGAGAATTTCAATGCCAGCTCATTTAAAAGCCCTTTCTGGCCATCAGGGACCTCCAGCCACAGAACAGCCAGCCTGTAGGTGGTGAGCTCTCCATCCTCAGGGGCATGCAAATAGGATACGATGGCAGAACAGGCCAGAGCCCCAGGAATTGGTGGTCCTGTGAAATCAGCAGAGGAAAACAGCCAAACTTGATAATAATGCTTAACAAAGTTTACAGTGGCAAAGGACCCACTTAAAACATTTTAGCAGCAGCCTGCTGAGATCTGAGCAATCTCTGGAAATGATTTATTTACATATAAAAATGAGACATTTCCCAACAGCCTCGAGACAGCCCCTGGGGTGAGGCCCTCATTGGCCGACGCCCCTCCTCCCGCAGCCTCGGCGGGGGGCTGATTGCTCTCCGGGGGTAGGCGGAGGCGCCGCTGCCAGAGCTCCAGAGCTACGGCTCCAAAATCAACCCGCAGAAGCATTTTAATGTGCGGCTGAGCACGAAGTACAGTCAACATTTTCATTCCAAGAATGCAAATGAACCCCTGAAGGGTGTTGAGGGAGCAAAAGTGCCCTGACCCAGAAGCACTCATCCGAAAGGCCTGAGCTGGGCAATGCCAATTTCACTTTCTAAACAGTCCAGACTGAGAGAAACGGAAGGAGGCTTAGGGAGTCAGCCCAAGGTCGCCGGGTGCAGGAGGGCAGAGCTGCTCTCCCATTTTGCCAGTTCCTCGTCTGGGCCGCGTAGAGTGGCTCGGCGCGAGCTCCCTAACGCAGACGAAGCGGGTGGCGGTGAGGCGATCCTTTGCGTGGCCCCGGACAGGTGGGGTGGGCTGGGTCCTGCCCGGGGCTCAGGAGTCAGGACAGTGACCCGGAAGGATAGGACGAGGCCAGCCCCGTACTGAGGGCCGTCCTTCCTCTTATCTGTTCAGAGCACACCCGGAGTCGACCCTCTCCCCTCCTCCTAGCACCGCCTTTCCAAGGCTCCCGCAGAAATGGGCCGGGCCTTGAGAGCCCTGACACCCAGGGCAGCGGGTTCCTGGGATACCCCGAAGCCCCATAGAGCTGAGCGCTCTAACTGGCCTAGCCGGCTTGCTAGTAAAGAGTTCTCCTCCCTGAGCAGAGGCTGCAAGGGTCTTCCCCCCCACCCCCGTGAAGGACCTTGCTGTCCCTATCCCTGGGCAGCAGGGTCCTGGAGCATCCAGAAGGCTCTCCCTGGGAAGGGGAGCCCAGATCAGGCACAGACCCACCCCAAGTCCCCTTGGTGAGGCTGGTTTCCCCCTCACGGGTAAAGACCCAGTTCTCTTGCTGGGATTATGCCCCTCCCAAAGCAGAACTCAAATTTAGTTCAATCATTTGGAAGAGAGACTTTCTCTTTCTTGGAAAGGATGGTGCCTCTCCTAACTGGCTTCCCCCACCACATCAGACGGTGATGAAAAGCATTTAACCCTTTTCCCCAGCCTCTTGCCCATTGGAAGTGGTCGGGGCTACGAGGATCTGCAGTTTTTATTGCCCAGGCTGAATCTGCCTTTCCCTGGTCAGCTTCTCATAGAGCTGGGGCCAGAAGAGGACTTGTCAAAAGCGGAGGTTCCTCTTTCCCCTGAGGGCTCTGCACTGTGCTAGGGGCCCCAGGGGGCTGCCTCTCCCTGGGTGGTGCCAGTTAGCTGGGGAGCACCGGGGTGCAGCACTCCAGGTGCTCAGCTGGCTCAGCCCCACCACCCACTTCCCCCTCCCGTGCTGGAGCCAAGTGCCTGCTTCCTGGCCTTCATCTCTGGGAGTATCGCAGTTCTCTTCAGACGAGGAGGGTGACTTGGAGGCTGCCTCCCCGGGGTCTGCCAGCTTAGTGCCATCCGAATTCCAAACCACATCAGGTTTTCCAGGGAAGGAAGAAGTTTCCCTGGACATCCACTCCTTCCACTTGTGAAGTTTGCTCAAGGCCAAAGCACATTCCTGAGTCCACTCGTGGCGTGCACATTTCTTACCACCTCCCTGAGCCCGGTTTCCTGAGGATCTACCCTGACTGCCAACTGCAGGCCCTTTCCCTGCTGGGTGCTGGGGCCTTTCAAGGTGGCGCCCTCGAGGAAGGCACAGCCAAACTCCGAGAGGCTGGAGGCCAGGGCAAGGCCACCTGCCCAGGAGATGGGGTTTGCCTGGCTTTGTTATCCAGGACCATCAAGGTTATCTGGCTCCACCTCCGTCCCCTCCCCGCTTCCTCCCCTTCCTTCCCTTCCTTCCTGACTTCCCTAGGGGCCTATGTGGATCCACCCCACAAGGAATTCTCTCCAGTCAATCCAGGAGCCTGGATTTTGTCCTTTGAGGGACCAAAGGAGGGGAGATGGATAGGAAAGGACCTGGGCAGAGAAAAGCAGCCAAGTGTCAGGCGTCTCAGATTTGGCTTGTCTGGGATTAAATCTTCCCTCTGCCCTTGGCCCCTCTCTCCCAGTCAGGCGCCCCCACACTCACATGGACCCTAGGGGTCACCTCTGCTGCCCTCCATGTTCTCCTGCCTCCTATCAGACTGTCAAGAATTGCATCTGTTTTGTGTTCTAATACTGACCTTTCCAGACATCCCAGGTGTCCGACAGCTCTGCAGCCTGTGGCCCCAAAGCCCGCACCCCTGTGTACCCCACGCCCTGCACCCCTGTGTGCCTCAGTCTGTTTCCCTGGGTCCCCGCTCCCCTGCACCTCTGTGTACCCCACACTCTACTTCCTAGTGCCTTTCTGTGCCCCCCAGCTCTGTACTCTGTCCTCAGATGCCGGACTCCTCCTGTCTAGACACATCGCCTTTATCTGCTGTGCAGGGATCCAGCTCCTCCTGCCCTGCCGTGGTCAGGACAGTGAGATACGATAATGTCATAAACTTGTTCTGTTTAAAGTGTACAAATCCGAGGGCTCAAAGCCCCATGCAAGGCTGGCTGGGCGCAAATGATCCCGTGAGCTCTGACAGCGCGGCAAGGTGACAGATGGTGACACCCCTGCTTCTTAGCTTCTGCGTCCCTTGAGGCCCCACGGAGCACAAATTGCCAGCTCCTTCCTGGATCTGTTCCCATGGGAGCCTGGGCTTCCCCACTTGAAGCGATGGCCAGAGCCTGTCCCAGGTGTATGGTGGCCCCTTCCCTGCTCAGGTGTGGCATCCTACGTTTGGAACCCTCGCCTCCCTCCCACAGGACACAGGGCGAAACTCTGCCTGGACTGTTGGAATTGTCCCTCTTCACCACTCCCTAGGCTCACTTCCTCCTTTGCAAAGACCCCCTTTGGGGAAGCCATCACTGCTCACTGCTCTTCTCCAAGCAAGCTGTCCCTCCTCTGTGCACCCATGAATTCTCTGCCATAAATGACAATGTATTGATTTACTTATCAGCTCGCCCCCAGGTTGCTTGTAGGGAAAGATGTAACTCGCTCTGTGTCTCCGAACCATTACATAATAGGTACTCAGTGATGAATGAATGGATGCCTGTGTGAATGAATGGGAAGACATTGCTACCAGCTCTGCAGAGTTGTCTGTTGTCATCTTGTCACCCTATATTCCCACAAGCCTGGGAACTGTTCAATTTGCATCCCCCTAAAATCCCCAAGCCTTAGCCCCAGGCACCTCAGAATGTCACCTTGTTTGAGAATAGGATTCTTGTAGCTGCAGTTGGTTCAGTTAAGATGGTGTTGCTGTGAGCAACAGGCCCCACTCACCCTTGATTGTGTGCGATGAACAGCTGATGAACAGATCAGACTGAGGACCAGGACTTCAAAAAAAGCCATGCTTTATTTCTTCATCTTGCAAGAGTGGGTGCCAGTTTAACAGACAGGTAGGCACACTGGGGTGATGTGAGTCTGTCCACGATGCCCAGGTCACTTCCCTCATTGGCTGAGTACTCTGGTGTGGTGGGTAGAACCTCCCTGGACATTGATTAGATTTTATTAGGAGACACCACTGGCCTGTTCCCTCTGTAAATAGTTTGTGCATTTAAGGGCAAACGATTAAGCTACAGTAAATAACTCCTTAACTTCAAGTACTTTCCCAATCAGAGTTAGCACAGTGAAAGATACTTTATTGACTATTTACCCCTTCCCCCTTTTTCAGGGAACCTTTCAGGTGCTTAACTTCAGTCACATGTGCAGGCCAGCAGCTCTCCCCTCAGAGTTAAAGACTTTATCTTGCAAACAGTTTCTACATCTTGCAGGTATCATACTAGAATAGGGTGGGGACTTAATCCAACATAGCTGATGGCATTTTAAAAAGGGAAATTTCTAGACACACAGAGAAAGTGCCAGGGAGGATGGAAGCAGAAAGCAAGGTGGGTCTGTCCCGGCTGGCAGCACTGAGACTGGGAGCGCTGGAGAACCGCAGGGCTCCAGAATTTGATGTGAAGTCCTGGTCTGTTTTGTGCCACTGTGACAAAATGCCAGCTCATTTACAAAGAATGGGAATGTGTCTGGCTCACAGTTCTGGAGAGCGAAGTCCAAGATGAAGGCATTAGAAGCCTTAGTGTCAGCTCCGAGGATGGCCCTTTGCAGCTGTGCGCTATGGGGAGGGAGAGATGTTGTGTCCTCAAATGGTGGAAAGCACAAGGGTGAGCAAGATGATTCTTTCCTTCAAGACCTTTTATAGAGACATTTAGTCTCACTCTGCACTTGCAACCCAACAACCTCTGGGGACCCCAACTTCTAAAATCATCCTCCTGGTGAGCAAGTTTCAACATGAATGTTGGTAGGGACGCACCATCATGGAAACCACAGCAGATGATAAACTCGTTACTTGAGCCTGAGTCTGGGTGCTTTGTGATGGCAGCCCTAGAAAATACCCTGTGAGATGTTGCCAAGCCCCAGGTGGAGGGAGGTGTGATCTGGGGAGAGAGAGGGAAGAGGAGTCAATGGCAAAAACGGACAGTCTACGAGTGTGGTGATCAACGGTGAACTTTGCCCTGGAGGCACTGAGGTCCTGGCCCTTCACACTGTGTGCTGATAGCTCCTCCCACTGTTCCCCACTGTGGGGCACCTGGGGTCCTGAGCTTCCCTGCTCTGCAGCTGGGCTTCAGGCACAGGTCTAGTGCAGGCTGCCTTCTCCAGACCTCCACACCCCCTTTTCTGTCAGCCCCACCTTCCCCATCCCAACTCTCTTCTGGCTGTTTCCCCAAACCAGAATGAGCAAACCCACTTCACTGTGCCATGCTGGGGAGCCCCTGCTTGGCCAGACACCTGGCGAACGCTGCCCTCACCCAGTCTTAGTCAAACAATCCGAAGTGACTGGCAGATCTATGAGCAGTTCATTCACAGTGACAATCATAGTGACATGCGTAAGGATGGATAAAATTTCTTCTGTCAACCCTTATGGTGACCCCTCCATCATGCCCACCCAGAAGAGCCCTCGGCCTTGCTGGGGCGACCCTGTCACTCACCTGGCAGAAGCAGGGGCTGACACACCACATTTGCTGTTTATCAAGCCAGGAGGAAGGACAAAGGCTGTTCTGGGGATGTGTGGGGCAAGCTGGCACCTCAGGGGACCAGTCTCAAATGCCAAGTGGGCCAGAGGGGGGCAACCAAATCAAGCTCCATTCAGATCCCATGCGCAGTCTGCTGTCACTATCCCAACTCCTTGCTCTGGAAGAAAGATCCTGAGACCAAAGCCACTGGGCAAGCCTTCCAGGTGAAGAAGGCGGAGCACCAATTTCAATGCACCTTGAAGAGCTGATCCTTATGCATCCATTGCAAAGCCACAGTGGCTCTGCAGACTCTGGAAGTGTTCATTCCTGCTCTCGACTCCCCTTTCCTCCTCCAACGCCCCGGGGGAAGCAGGGCACCTCTTGCATCCTTCCAGGACCCGCCCATCGTATTCTCCGCCCCTGGCGTCCAGCCGCGGGCCCCACTCTGTGTATACACCAGCTCGCATCACTGTAAATGCCAAGAAGCAACTGCTATTGGCCCTGCATTCTAGAGGGGAAACTGAGCTAGTGATGTGTCTGGCATCACAAGGCAGCAGGCAGTAAAGTTGGGGGCACCCTAATGCTTTCAACAGCAGAGTTATTCAACCTTACCAGGTTAGAAGGCATATTCCTGGGCCCCTGGGGTTTCCTGCAGGGTGCTTGGCTGGGACTTGGGGACAGATGAATCTGTGGCAGTGGGTCCCATCTGGGAATGGGACGAAGTAAACACTCCCCTCCTTGATGAAGTTACTTCCCTGCTGTTCCGTTTCCTGAGTTTGCCCTTTGGGTTCTCCCCTACGCTCTGTAACACATTCAGATTGAGCCCATGAGGTCCAAATCCCAGTTCCTCCATCAACCGGCTCCGTGGCCCTGGGAAGACACTTCCTGCCCTTGGCCTGATTTTCTCATCTTTAAAATGGAAAACAAGAAGTTGTCTCAGAGTTGTTATGAGTGTGAAAAGAATTCACATATGTAAAACACACGAAACCTGGCACATAACTCTGAATAGGTCTCAGCTCTGATTATTGCAACTTTTTTTTTGTGGATATTATTACTATTGAAGTATTTTGAGAGTCTGTATCTTTTCTGCACAATAAGATTCTAAACTCCTGAAAGTCACCGAGCTTAACTCAGGCTAGGATATACAGTAGAGACTCGATAAATATTCATGGACATGTAAAGTATTGAATTCGTAAGTGATTACATCCTATAACTAATATATGGGGGAACAAGTGATAATCACAGCATCAATACTATAAATAACAACGTCATTGGTCACTCATGGAGAAATATTTATACCAGGGTTCATGCTAAGCACTTTGAGTGAATTTTCTCATTTAATTTTTACAACAATTGCTCAAGGTGTTAGTATTTGCGATGAGAAAACTGAGGCACACAGAAGGTAAGCAATTTGTCCTCATCCTTGAACTACACAGTAGGGACCCTGCTCTTTTATCCCAGGCTTTTCTGATACAAAGAACTCCTGCTTTTGACCACAACGCTGTATGTCAATTTTCTCTTGCTAGGGAGAAGCTTCTCCAGAGAAGGAATTGAATTCTTGTTCACTACTATTTCCCTAGTGCTGGACAAAGGACTTCACGTAAAATAGGTCCTCAAGGAAATGCTTATTCTGTGTATATGGATGGACGAATGGATGGATAGTGGATGGGTGGGTGGGTGGATGGGTGGATGGATGAATGGATGGATGATCTGTAGAGGGACGGATGGGTAGATAGGCAAATGGACTGAGGGGTAGCGGTTGAATGGGATGGTGGGGAGATGGGCACTGGAGTGGATATAGCAGGTGAGTAAACGAATGAATCATAGATGGAAGGGATGGAGATTGGATGGATATGTGGGTTGGATGGGAAAAGATTAAGTGGAAGAAAGGGAAGATGAGTGCGTGGATGAAAAGTGAAGGAGCATCCTCCCGCCTGAAGAAGTCGGAGCCTGGGAAATGTTGGAAGCAGATGTGCATTTGGAGACAAAAGATGCTGAAACTGGTGATAATGCTGCTTGCTTCTGAAGGGTGATGGAGGTGGGGAAGATGCCTCTGGATTACTGGAAAAGGCATCCCTTTGTTCAGCATCTTCTAGTCTTTGCTTCACAGTGGAGGCACTAATTGGATTTCATTAAAGTGAAGTAGATTTCCTAGCATTGGGACAGCTGGTTCATTAATTTAATATGTGTTTTACTGGTGGAAGGCATGGGAGGGGGCAGCTAGTCTCAGTCTACCCGGGCTAAGATCAGAAGTAGGAAGCCTACCATTTGAGGCGAAACTCAGGTTCTGAGCACCTGCCTATGCGGGCAGCCAGGTTTCGTGCTGGGCATGCAGTGGTGAATCAGGTGCAGCCTCGGCCTCCAGTCTCAGACTCAGCAGCGTCCTGCAGCCCCCTGCTGCCACTCCCCACTGAATACCACCACTGTCTGCTCACTGCGGGCAGAGGCTCTTCCCTTCAACAGATCTGATAATGTCAAGGGCCCCGGGGAGCTCTGAATGGTGTCTCTGTTTGCATCCTAGGCTTTGGGGGACAGGGGTGACCATGGCTGTGTCAGTACAAGGACCCTGGGAATTCCCAGGGAAGACCAGCACTCACCTCTGCAGGATGGAAAAGCTACAGAATCTTCCAAGAGCTGGCTTCTTTGGCAAAGTTGGGGAAAGAAAGCAGAAAACAGCCAAGTCTGAGAGAGAAAAAAAAAATCCTATATGCTGACTCCGTAGCTGGGCCTGATACTGGCCAGCTTTTCCCAAACTGGCTGGAAAGGCCAACGGGGCCTGTGAGGAAGTCATCTTCTCCCTGTCTTGCACCTCCTCCTCCTTTTCTCAGCATCCCTTGCCTCTCTGGAAAGGACAGGCCAAGGGGGTTTAGCCTGCCCTTGGCTAACAGAGGCCTGGGGACAGGGAAGGGAAATTCAGAGCATCTTTGAAATGTAATTTTCCCATTTGGGCATCTGACTGAGCTTCTAGAAGCAAGACCGGAATCTAAATAATACTTTGTGCTTTTTGGTTTATGAAGCACTTTTCCAAGTGTTATTCCATTTGCTGTTCATCATGATCCTAGAAATTTGGTAGGACAGAAGTCACCTTCAGGAAGCAGGATCATGGGGACATGTGGCATGGGGGAGGAGTGAGGCTAGAATCTGGTGTCCTCACAGAGGTCTGCGCAGGTGTGTTAGTTCCAGGAGGAAGGTGAGCTGCCTGGAAGGACCCTCTGAGACAGACTCCTACTCATCCTTCAGAGCCTCACTTAACTGTGATCTTAATCTTGACAAGTTCCGGCTATGACCACTCTGGGATTATTATCATTCTGTCTTGCAATTTATCTTTCTCCTTGGATCCTAAGCTTCTTGGGAACAGCATCTCCATATTTCATCTCTACAATTCCAACCCCTGGCACAGCTCTGATCCCACAGGACACACACAACTTAATGTTTACTGGCTCAATCAGTCAAATCATCTGGACCCTAAGTCTTAATTATCCACAAAGCTCATCTGTACTTCTCTTATTTACTTATGCAATTATTCATAATTGTTCACAAACAAAGTTACATTTTTGCTGCCAGCAATTCAAACTGTAGATGGATCAAAACCCCTCTCCTCCCCACCTCAACCCCTCAAGCTGTGATCTCCCAGCCATTCCCTGGAGGGAGCCCCACCACTAGTTTGGGGTGCCTCTTTCCAGACCTCTTGCCGTGCGTTGATTTCCTACATGGAAATGGGAAGCTTCGAGTTTCACATCTTTCTGCAGGGATGATCCCCTCTTGTCCACCCTCTTCTGCAAATCACCTTTGTCACAAAGTGAGGTTTCTTGGCCTGTCAGTCTCAGAATGATCCCAACATCTTGCTCATAGCTGATCCATTGCTTCTTCAGACTCCTTTTGTCAGGCACGAGCTCCCCCTGATTCTTTCTGTGACAGATGACACTGCTCTGTCTGATTCCAGTCATTCCTTTTCCTTCCCCAGGATCCCCTTCTGCTCTTTGCAGGGCACTCAGGCCGTTTCTTCTCTCCCCATGGCCAACACGCCTGGCTCTGACCACACTGCTGGTCTGAGGGTGCTCAGAGCTGGAAGCCCCTGAGACCAGAGTCATTTAGTTGAACCCTGGCTGAGACTTGCTGACCGCTAAGCCAATGCCCCAGTGAGTGTGCATGAACTCATTGCTCGAAAGGCCCCAGCAATGAAGCACTGACTGTCACCTCCTGAGTGAGAGCTGCTCAGCAGAGGAGGGTGGGCTTGGCACTCAGACCTCCTGGTGAGGGGTTTCGGGGACTTGGTAATCCCAACCTTGCATCTGTCTTCTACAGACCGGAGTTAGGATCCCTGCTTCCTAGGGGCTGCTGTGTGGTGAAACAGGATGACATTTCCACCACTTGGCATGGTGTCCTCTGCCCAGTGTCTCACCATCATGAGTGGCTGTGAGGCTGGCAGTCTGGCCCTCTCTTCGCTCCATCCTTCTATCCTGTCCTGCTCTACTCACTTGTCCTCATTCTGCCCTTACTGATGGCCAGTGACAGCTGAGAAACAGCCTCCTGTTATGTCTGGAAATATGAACTTTGTGTTTCCTTATGTAAGAAGGGATTGGAAATTCACCTGCCGCCAAAGTCACTGACGGTCGATGTTCCAGGATCCAAAAGATTTGTGCCAGGGCCAGCTCCCTCCTTCCAGCTCCTCCTGGCATCATCTGGTTGATGCTGGAGGAAAGGAAGACAGGTCAGCAGAGGACTTGCAGGGCCGAATCATGATCCCCCCCACAGTGTCCCGGCTCCCAGGTAAAGTTTGGGTTCAGGTGAGACCCTACCCAGTGTCCTGGAAACCTGGTAGCTCTGTGTCCACTGAGAAGCTCTCCTTTCCAGAAATCATAGCACAAAGGACCTAAGCCAAGAGGGTGGCTTGGGAAATGGCACATAAGGCCACACCCAGGAGTTCAGGGACCCAGGAGGTGGTTGGAACACACGAACCAGGCCTCAGCTGATGTGAGCTTCACGATGTTGGACAAGTCACTTAGCCACCCCAACGGGTCTTGATTTTCTCCTCTGTGAAATGGGAACAGGATTGCTCTCATGGCTCATCCCAGCAGCATCTGTGAAGGTGTGAGCTGAGGTCTAAGGCACAGGACAAGTGCCAGTCCTTACTAGGAAGGGTTCACAGAGAGCAAAGGAGGTTCCCATCCTGCTCTGAAGACCAAGGTAGAGGACGAAGGGCCTTGGACAGAAGATAAAGAGGGAGGTGGAGGACAAAAAAATAAGGGAGAGAAAAGTAAACTATAGACAGGAAGAAAATTAACCAAATACTTTCAAAGCCCAATTCCTGCCCTCTTTCCTGTTTCACTCATGTCCAGGTTAATCCTTGACGTGCCTGGCCTGGGCTGATCCCTCCAATGTCCGTGTCAGCCTGTGGGGCTCAGGCAGATCCCACAGCCTGGCACCTCTGACATACCTTCCCACCTTCCCACTTGGAAGGACACCAGGGGCTATAGCAGTGCCATCCTCTGGCACATCACGTTTCCGATGGACAAGTTCCCTCCAAGTGTCCCAAGTGTCCCACTCTGACTTAGAATGTGGCACCCGCCTGGCCCTGTGAGTACCCAGACCCTTGGAGGCCACTGGTCTGAACTGGTATGGTTGTAAGGAGTAGGGCAGAGGAGACAGATGGGGAAAGTCAGAGGAGGAAAATAGGGGTGGGGGGGTGAATTAGAGAGAGAGAGAGAAAGAAAGTAAGAAAAAAAGTGGTAGAAAAAGAGAGGGTGAAAATTCCCAAGAAGGAAAGAGAGACACGGAGATTCAGAAGGAAGAGAGACAACCAGAATGCAACAGGGCCAAACGATTCCCACCAGCAAACTCTATGGAAGGTCACTTCACAGGTGTTAGGAAAATGCTTTTCAGGAGGAGAAAAATAGGTCAAAGTGGAAAGTATGGGGTTACACACAAACATCCCAGTGTCCCTACAGGAAACATAGGGGTTGTGAATCTTCACTGTGACCACTGACAATGACAGCAGCCCAGACTTGGCCCTGTGAGGCAGAGACACAGAGACAGAGGCTCAGAGATACAGGGAGTGGCAGCCAGACAGAGGGACATGGGCAGATGGACCCAGGGAGAGCTAGGGACAGGGGACAAGTCAATGACAAGGGCAGAGACAGACGGAGGGTGACGGAGCCATGGGACTGAGCAGTAACCAATAATTCGGGGCTCAGACCCCCACAAGAGATCTTATCATGGTGCCACCCCAGATTAGAAGGCAGCAAAGCTCCAGCTTGCGGTGGACCTCAGAGCCCTGTAGATGCAAACTCCTCCCGGACTTGGCTCCAGCTCCTCCTCCCTCAGCAGGCAGAGGCGGCTGCCAAAGACAGAGGACACAGTCCCTGGGGAAAGACACTTTATCTGCAACACAAACAGATGAAGTAATCCTCTGAGGAAGCCGGAGGAATCCATCACACAGCAGACCCAAGGCCACAGATGACGGAGTGCACCAGCCTGGCCGCTGCAGCCCCCACTAGGCCTCCTGAGGGCAAGGTTGAAAGGAAGCTGCCAGAGTCAGGGAGTTGTTTTTAAGTGATTCAGCATGACTTTCATGGCATGGTAGGCGGTCACTAGATGACAGGTCAGCCGGTGACTTCGGAGGCAGCACTTCATGGGTCTTAATGCTGACTCAGTCCAGAGGGCCACCACTCTCTTTGAGTCCCTGGACTGGCACCTGTTCCGATGGAGCCAAGTCCTAGGGGACCTCTCTGGAAACGCTCAAGTCCTCTGAATGGCCGATCTCTGTGTAACTTTTTTTCCAAGTGGTTCAACTTGTCTCCGTGTCTGCTCCAGCCGAGACGGAGCAAAAGATTCCTAGTGGCCAAGCATCTGTTCCTTCTCAGGATGAGACTGGCTGCTTTGCCTTCCATATGTCACTCTCCATGCAGAGCTTCCCAGAGCCTGGATGTGGCGACTCTGCTCAGCCTCTGCTGAAATGCCTTCCATGGCTCCCACTGGCTGCAGCACAGTGCCTATGTGGTCACCCTTCAGCCCCAGGGAGATGTTGAAGCAGAACTCTACTTCTCCCTGTGTGATCCCTGATATATTCGTGAGACCAGTAGCTCCCAGGCTCCCAGTAAACTCTGGATCTTCCCTCTGCACTGGCGTGACCTCCTGTGTGGCCAGTTCAGATCTACGGCTGGGTTGGCCCTGGGTTATGTGTCCCATGCCACCCTCAGACACTCAACGTCTTCACCAACCATCGGCAGCTCTGTGCGTACATCCCTCGATATTGAGAGGCTGGGAGAGGCCTGGCATCCCACTGCTCTCCCTTCTCCTTGGGGACAGGGGCCCTGCACAACAGGATGATTCCCAAATCCCAAGCCCCGTGGAGGTGGCTCCCTACCCATCACACCCCCAGAGGATCCTACAGGGACTTGCTTAAACTTCGAGAGCTCGGGGTTCAACTCTTCATTGCCTTCCCTCCCATCATCTCCTTGTCCTCAGACTTCATTAAGGCTTGGACCCCACTACCAGTATATAGAGCTGGAATCTTGTGGTTCCATCTCCCTCACTCCTTGCACCTAGAGGTTGTCTGTTCCAGTCCACTCTACTCCAGGAATTTCCTAGAGTCTGTCCCCTTCCTTCCAATAGATCAGCACAGGTCTTACACCCCTTTGCTTGGCCTGCTCCTAAAGCTCCTTTCCTGCTTGTAGCCTGTCCCCTACCCAGTCTATATCCCTACCTCTGGAAAGCGATTGTTGTCACGCGCACCTCGCCAGCAAGGAGCACGCAACACTCAGGATTCTTCTGATGCACGCTTTATTGGAGTTTCTTCTACATTCTTCAAAATGGCGGAAAGACCCCCGAGCCGGATGCGAGCCTGCCTTTATAGCCATCCGGGTGACGTGCCCATTTCTATTGGTCCATACCGGCCTGCATCATTCTGACGAACCAAGCGCCTCATCTGCGCAGGCGTGAACCACCGTCATCGGCGGACTCACATCCGGAATTCATGAAGGGCATGAAGAACCCGGAAATAATGGCGCGTGACAGATTGTGCCATGGCCTTGCTTAAAAACCTCAATGACTGGTGAAATCTAAACCCTGAACTTGACCTGTGGCACCCTTCGTGGGCACTCTTCTTTTTAATCTTGGGGCCTTGGTAGAAGCAGTTCCCTCTGCCCCTAACTTTGCTCCTGCCTCACTTGGCTTCTGCCTCTGTGTTAGCACTCACAATATTATTCTGCAATGTTTTGTGTTCCTCTTCCAACCATGTGAATTATTAGCCAGAGCCCCGCACAGACTCATGCTCACAAACATTTGCTCTGTGATTTCAAGAATGGAGAGGGTGAGCCAGGCATCGTGGCACATACCTGTAATCCCAGCACTCGGGAGGCTGAGGCAGGAGGATCTCTGTGAGTTTGAGGCCAGCCTGGGCTACATAGTGAGTTCCAGGTCAGTCTCAACTACATAGTGAGAGCTTGTCTCAAAAAAACAAAACAAAACAAAACAAAACAAAAAAATAATGGAGAGTGTGGATAGATAGATGATGAATGGATGGATGGATGAACAGGTGGATGGATGGATGGATGGATGGGTATATGGGTGGATGGATAGATGCACAATTATCATTCCCAGGGTGCAGGGTGAGGCATGCCAAGTGATTTAGTTCTGCAGCTCTGAGAAGGTGAAGAAGCTGCAATTGGATTGCAAATTCCAAATTCTGGTTCCAAGGCTGCCTCAGCTTCTACCAGCTAATCATTAATTAAACAGGGTTTCTGAGTCCGAGGTCCATAGTGGGATTCAGGGGTGTCTATAAACTTGGATGAGAAAAGTTGTGCAATAGGTAACAAATGACAGCAACGTTAATAGTACTCTGAAACCAAGAAAAACCACAGCTATTTTATATCACAGTACAATTGCCACAGATCTCTCTCAAAATCACTTCTGTTCATCACGCTTTGACGTTGTAAAGTGGTAATATCTGTTACCAACAGGAGTTGTTAACCACTGCTGGGCACTGATTACTGTGGTCCATCTTGTTACTGATGCCGGGAAAGGAGGCTGCCTTAGTTGCTTTCTCGTTGATGAGACACAATTCCTGGCACCTGCAGCTGAAAGAGGGAGTGCAGTACTGTGGCTCAGCGGGCTCCAAGGCAGGAATGACATTGGTTGGGGCAGCTGTTCACATCATAGTGGAAAGGAAAAGGAGGAGCTGGAGCAGAGACCGAGCCTCCCGGGCTTACCCCCCAGTGATCGGCCTCTTCCATCCAGGCCCCACCCCCAACAGCATCTTCAGTTCTGAAGTCTTCAGGGGATTAATCCACCAATGAGTAGAGTGACCCCATGACTCAACGATCCCCCGAAGCCTTGTTTCTGAACATATGTGCTCTTGGGAGGAGATTCTAAATCTGAATCACAACCGAGGCACATATATTAATACATTATACAGTTACGTGCTACAGTATTTTGATATATTTATTCCAACATGGTTTATTTCTGTCATAACTCTCTGTATTTTATTGCATGCAAGCATTACTGACACGAGGGTCCTAGCCTCACCATCTGAGGCGGGGTCCACGGCACTGTGATGTCAGAGTGGAAGTCAAAGGCAGAGCCTAGCGTTTGGGACACCGGGGAAGAGATCCTGGGCTTCTGCCTGTGACAGCCGCTCCTGAGCTCAGTGCACAGGAGACCTGGCCACTCCCTCAAGGGGACAGGAAACAGAGCCAAGCCTGCACTGCAGAGCCAGCCAGCGGGGCTGATCTTCCTGGAGATTGTCCACCCCCTCCTTAGCACCTACAGCCTCTAACAGATGACAAAGTTCCTTTTGGAAACTTTGAGGGAACTGGCTTTCAAAAGAAAGATTCCTCCTGGCAAGGACAGGGGGATAATTCTCAGGCATTCTCACGTCTCTCGGAGCTGTTGTCAAAAGCTGGCCACCAATGTGCAGGAAGGAACACAAAGATACAGGTCGGCTAGGGCAATCTCAACAGAATTGGCACGACTAAGATGGTGCGACAGCTGCTTCATCTGCCAACCGGATTCCCCTGCAGGACCCAGGGACCCATTCTCCCAGCTGCTGCTACTTTGACTGCTGAGGGCTCACCACAGCTCATTGCTGACTGTCCTCAGGAAGGGAGGGAAGGGACAATGACTTACTTGAAGGCCACTCCTCATTTCTGCCTGCTGCGATTTGTCAGACCCTTGCCATCATGTGAAGTACCCAAGGGCACAGCCAGCTGCTGGGCCTATGGAATTGGCTGAGTCCTGCTTTGCACTTGTGTCAGCATTCAGCCCCTCCCTCCATCTAATCCAGCTGTGACACAAGGAGCTGGGTCTCTAAATTGAATCCTAGCACTGGTTAAAGATGGTGTCAGTCAAACATAAGCAGGAGCACAAGACTCAACTGATCATGGACCCTTGACCATAACTGGATGAATCCTACGAGCCTCTTAGAATATTTGTAAGCACTTGCAACAAAATATGGAAAATTACAACTTTAGCTATGCATAAACTACTAAGAGATGTGAGTTAGGGCTCCCACATCACAAGGGACTAGGGTGTACAGCCCTGGAAGGTGGACATGATATGCCAGATAAGGCCCATGGGTGAGATTTTGTGGGTGACATTAACTGTCCCCAGAGTCCTGTTTTGTTTTTTAGTAACACAATCTCCATTCTTCCCTAATTTTTAGTTGGGAAACACATCCACTTAATATGGCCTGTATTAAACTGCCCAGGTTGCCATAACAGTTCATCCCAGACTCCTTGGCTTGAATGACATTTATTTTCTCAGTTCTGGAGGCTGGAAGACCAAGGTCAAGGTCTTGGCAAGGTTAGCTTCTTCTGAGGCCTCTTTCCTGGCTTGTGGCTCGCTGCCTTCTCCCTGTGTCTTCATGTCCCTGTCTGTGTCCTGATCTCTTTTTCTTATAAGGACATCAGTCAATGGAATAAGACCTACCTTAATGGTCTCCTTTCACCTTAATTACCTCTTTAAGGACCATGTCTCCAAGGAGTCATATTCTGAGGGACTAGGGATTAGGACCTTGATTTATAAATTTTGGAGGACACAACTCATCCCTAAACAAATCTGTATTTCCAGGCCTCCTTTGCAGTGACATAGGGCCATGGGACTTGGTTCATTCCCACAGAATTTGTGCAGAAGTGCTATGTATACCTTTGACCAGTTCCCTAAAGTCAAACTCTGAACTTCCTGGGCTTTCTCTTTCCCAGTGTGGACCAGGTGCCTTGCACAGATGGGAGCTGCCTATGAGGATGGCACAATTGACCATTGACATCCTAATGTCTCAAGGTGGATAATTTCATGGGTTAGAACTGCCTGCATCCTGGGTCATCCTTTCCATAATGACAAAATATCCACGGCAGATAGCTATACATTGTTTTGTTCCTATGTCTTCAGGCTGGATGGGCATCTGCTGATCTAGCTCAGCTCGTATGGTGGATGGTACTACAGCTCCAGTCTCTTTGATCCACCTCTCCTGTTTTCCTTGAGTCAGCAGGTTAGCTGGAGATTGTTCCGAGAATGCAAAGCTGGAGCAGGTGGAAGCAGAAAAGGCCTCTTACAGCCTAGCATCACTGGAACATCATCACTTCTACTCACAGGACATTGGCTACAGCAAGCCATTCAGATGGGCCAGGCACTGACAGGCCTGCTTGAA
Organism: Fukomys damarensis; assembly: GCF_012274545.1. Classification (NCBI taxonomy): domain Eukaryota; kingdom Metazoa; phylum Chordata; class Mammalia; order Rodentia; family Bathyergidae; genus Fukomys; species Fukomys damarensis. Next base: position 33,082,775 of record NW_022900933.1, on the reverse strand, counting down.
TTTCAATACTTACTTGGAATGGAAGTCACTGTGTTTGGGGTGATTTGTTATGGGAGTTCAGCCTGTGCCCTAATGTAAGACCCAGTCCCTGCTCCACCAGAGCTTCTGCATCTGGGGTAGTCAGCCCGGTCGTGGGGCACCAGTGGAAAGAAGAGAGGTGGGAGAGAAGTTGGGAGTAAGTTTGCATACAACAGAGATATGGGAAAACTTACTGTGTGCTGGGAATTGTGCATGGAGCTAGGGATACAAAGGAACAGACTCCCATCACTAGGAAACTGATAACCATGTGGGTAAGTTGGTGTGTCAGCACCTGCCATCTTGCAGAGAAGCAGGGGTGGGGCTGTCCTCTGCTATAGCAAAGACCAAGGCACACTGCTATGGCCGCACAGAGAAGGACTAAGAATGCAGGCTTTGAAGCCAGACTATCTGTGCAGAAGTGCTATGTAAACCTTTGGCCAGTTCCCGAAAGTCAATCCTACTTCCACTGAAGACAAATTACCTCCACTAGCTGAGTCACCTGATGCAAGTTAGCTCTGGTCTTTGTTTCCTATTTCCTCCCCTGAATTCAGTGAATAAATACACATTATGTATTTAGAACAGTTTCCAGCATCTAGTAACCTTACTCCTAAGCCTTTGCCCAGGCTGTAGGCAGAGAAGGAAATCCAGCAGCCAATGTCGTGACAAGCTATGGAGAAGGAAGAGTGAACTCACTTAGCAGATCCAAGAAAGAGGACTCTTTAGTCAGCAGTAGGGAAAGCCAAGAAATAGCCCAATTTACTGTAATGACTCCCAAGACCAAAGCTTTGGCAGCCTCAGACACTCTGGAATTGAGTGAAGATGGGCTCATGAAAGAGCAAGAACCTGCCCTGCCTCCTCTCTGCAGAAGCCAGGTTTGTTCTCCAATGCAGTTAAGACAGGAGGTCTGTGAACTGGAGGACATGAGGGAGGTCACAAGGGTGGATTCAGTAAGATCTATTTAATGAAGGTGGAGAATCCCAGTGGAGAACTGATTTCCAGTTCCCCAGCCACTAGCATTTATTTTCCGGATAAGGGATAAGAAGTCCCTGAGGGGCTAAAGAGAAAATATCTTAAAAGTACAGTTCTCAGGATTCCAGAATGAAATAAGTCGGCCAAAATGGAGGCTGCCGTGACAGGCTCTACCCACCACACTAACTCCAGTCAACCAGCCAGGGGCCTACTTGTGCAAATGGTCTTCAGGGCCCTCCAGACATTTGACAGAGCACAAAACAAACAGAAAAGGCAAAGTTGGAGAAAACAGGACCACCCAGGGAGATGATTCATAATAGTGTGATAAACTGATAATAATATCCAACACATAGTACTTAAAACAATCTTTACAGATACCTCTTGGGATAAAGGGTTAGAAATGTGTTCCCAACAAGATATACTCAAGCCCTACCCAGAACCTTTGAATGTGATCTTATTTGGAACTAGGGTCTTGCAAATATCATAAAGTTTATACTGGTGTAGGGTGGGCCTTAAATTGATGACTGGTGTCCACATAAGAAAAAAGAAATAGGAACAGACCCATGTGAAGACTGAGGGGTGATGTATACATAGCATTCTGGCTGGGTCCTTGCATTCAGTCACCAAGATGGGTGTACATCTTTGAAACAAGAACAGGACTTTTTTGTTGTTGTTATTGTTTTAAAGGAGCATCAAGGAAAATAGTGAGAGTGCTTAGAAGTTTAAAAACATGCATCCCCAGTGAAAATTCAAAAGTAGGTTGGGAAGATGCAGTTGAAAAGGCCTCCCAGTAAGTAGAGAAAAGGTTTAAAAAAAAACCGACTAAAAATGAACAACATTAATCTAGGCATGGTGGTACATGCCTGTAATCCCACCACTCCAGGAAGCTGAGGCAGGAGGATGGTAAATTCAAGCCCAACTTGGGTAACTTAGCAACTTAGTTAGATCCTGTCTCAAAATAAAAAATTTAAAACAGGATAGGGATATAGCTCAGTGTGAAGGCCCTGGGTTCAATTCACAGTACTGAAAAATAAATTAGAGTTTCAATATTCAAATCACTGATGAGAAAAAGGAAGCAGGAAGAAAAACCCCAGAAAAATAGAAGAGTGGGATAAAATAGAGAAGAAGGGCTGAAGGACTTGAGTTTCCAGACTGATGGGGCCAGCAGAGTGTCCAGCTCACAGGTGAGAATGAACCTATGGCGAGATCCATTGCCTCCCCATGGAATGCTGAGATGCAGGGACAAAAAGATATGAAAAACTTCCAGAGATAAAAGGTTATCCCAGTGTTGATGGATTTCTCAACAGCAACAATGGAACCCAGAAGATGATAGAAGAACGCTTGGAGACTGAAAAAGAAAATGACTTCCAATGTACAATTACACGCCTGGTAGTCTATGGGTTGAGTTTAATTTGAGACTGAACCTCAGAAATGTGGTCTTTGTGTGTTCATCCCATGTGTGCCCAGCCTCTAAGACTGAAGACATCCATATTTTGGTATTCACTGCCTTGCGTAGCTAGCCCCTCCCACACTAAACCCAGGCTGGTCTGAGAAAAGTAGCATCACACTTGAAGATCTATCTCTTCTAAGATGTAGTTGTAAAAGATATGGTTTCCGCCTTTCTCTGTCTCTCTCAGTTTACTTGCTGTGTGGGAAGTAAGTCACCATGTCCCAAGGCTACTCAAGCAGCCCTGAGGAAAGGCCTTTGTGAGAAGGAGCTGAGAGGACTTCTGCTAAGAGCTAGCAAAGAATTCGGGCCTCCTGTCCACAGCCACGCGAGTGGCCATCTTGGAAGCACATCTTCCACCCAGGTCAGTCCCTCAGTTGCCCACAGCTCTGCCCAACCAAATGTTTCACCGCACCTTTGGGAATGAGTCTACCTCGGAACCACTATCTAAGTCACCCCGGGATGCCTGAGAAGGCAGACAATGGGTGAAATGTTGTAGGTGTGTTGAAGCTGCTTCATTTGGTGGCAATTTGTTCCACAGCAGAGACACCTTCTGTGTACGCTCAGGAAACTACATTCCACCAAAGCAACACAGCAAGCAAGAAGGAGGCAGACAGAAGGTTCAGGAAGTGAGTGGCTCTATACAGAAGGGAGGTTAGGGAACTACCCTGGATGCTGGAGAAAAGAGCTCCTGGAGGATGGCTCCTGGGAAAGCAGGTCTGGAGAGGAACCAGCCCACCCTGGGGCAGCCCCGAAAGCTCCAGAAGTTCTGACAAGGTTGTGCAGATGTAGCAGCTTGTGTGTTTAAACACATCCAGAGGAACTCAGAGACACATTACCTATGAGTACAGAGAAGAGCACTGGAACAAAAAAGAATCAAGGTAACTTAATTTTAGGGCAAATAAAATGTTGTGTAGTAGAAGAACATGTTTGTAACATCCTATTTGGCTCGGCAGTGCAGAGTTCAACATGGTCCTAATAATGTAGACTCTGCTTAATGATTTAACCAAAATTATCACTGTTCTATAGAGACATGAGAGACAAGTAGCACGAATGGTGTGTGTTTGTGTGTGTGTGTGTGTGTGTGTGTGTGTGTGAGAGAGAGAGAGAGAGAGAGAGAGAGAGAGAGAGAGAGAGAGCGAGCTCCTCATGTGGAGAAGTCAGTAGCTAATGCCTAAAGCTGAGAAATCAGGAAGTAGCCATACTGTACACTGTGTAAATAAAGACTTAGACAACAGGTGCCAATGAGGGTACAAGAAAATCACTCAGACAAATTGAAATCTCTGGCCTCTGGGGATTTAGATGTGGTGATGAAGGAGCCAGTGACTGTCCTTTTCCATTACAAGCTTTTCAGAACTACCTCATCTCATTGATTCCAAGCCACAACCCTTCCACAAGTTAACATCTCTGACACTGATTTTATTAGCCACCCATGGAACTTCATAGCTGGTAGCATTTTTTTTTTTTGCTATATATTTATAATACATTTACCAATACTGTCTGCTCACAGTATACCCTGCCCTGCCAGGCCTGTGTGGCTAAATGTCTGTGTCTGCACTGCCAGGGTGGTGAGACAGCAGAGTCAATGTCTTTCACCTTTGTACCACAGTATCTGGCCCATCCAGCACACAGCTGGCGCTCCATAAAAACTCCTGAGTATTCAGGTGTTCATGAGCTCTGGGTGAGGCATTGGCTGGGGACACCAGAACGGCACCTTAGCTATGACTTCACATTAGTCATGACTTTGTTATTTGTTACGTGACATTCATGTCCAAATAGACCCTCTCAAACACTCCATGTTTTTAGTTCTGTGGCAGCTCAGTTTTCCTCAGTGAATTGTTTGTGGTTCACTGTTGCGGCTGCTATTTTTAAGTCTCCAAGGGAAAGAGTCGCCCCGGGCTCTGAAACAGCCAGGCACCGATAGCAGCACCACAGAGGGCTCTAACAATTTTAGCCACTGGCATCCGACTCTGGTTTATGAGCAGGAGAATGCCATCGCCCTGCTTTATTCACAGAATCTCACTTTATAAGCATAGTCACCATGTTAGGGTTCCTGAGAGCAGCAGAACCAACACAGTGGGGATAGAGAGAGATTAAGGAATCCTAAGCCCATCCTTCTGCCCTAACCCGGGAAGGAGCAAATGAAGCAGGACAAACTTCTCCAAGGTTTGCAGAATCACACCTGTGATGGTTTAATGCCTGATGCTTCTGAGAGAAGGGGAGTCCCAGTAAGTGCCCAGTAGGATTCTGATTCTGACCCCGAGTGTTCAAACACCTTAAGGAATTCCAATTCATTTTGCTCTACACTACCGTGACACTGAAGTTGGGTCAGAAAATACATCTGCTCATTTGCTTCATGTTCAAGATGCAAATGGAAGCATCTCTGAGCCGAATGACACAAAGTTTGTAATTTGCTCTCAAGTTTTCCAGGGGCAGGGGCAGCGCTGATGTGGCCCTGTGCAGATGTGACAGTAGTGTCACATCTGGCTGGGTGCTGGGTGCTTGTCAGGGGCACCATCCTCTCTTCTGTCAACGGCTTGAAAATGTCACCATACAATTTAAAAATGAATGTAAAATACATTTTATGAATAAATAGCAAACTATCCTCTTCAGGAAGCTGCCTAAGGTTCTGTGGCGTTAGTCAAAGGAGGCAGGGTGTGCTAAAAATAGCTGAGAGATTTATTTGGTTTCCCCAAAGGTCCTCTTTGATCATTTATCATGGCTGCCGGCAGTTCCTCAATCTGTTCTCTGATGCACGGTTCCAGGAAAGGGAGAGATGTCCCTTCATCCCCACATGAACATGTCCCCTTCACGGGAAGGAAGTGCCTTTCCCTAACCCTCTCTGTGGGCCTCAGTTTCTCCACACAACATTCAGTGTGATGACAATGCAGGCTCCCTCCTAAAGCCCTTGCTAGGAGAAGAGGATGTGCTGCGACACAAAGCTCCATTCAAAAACAGCTTTTTGTTGTTTGTTGTTGTTGTTCAAAAACCACACACGTTCAGTGCAGAACATTTAGGAACAGCTATCACTAAAACAAAGAAAACAAAACTCATTTACAGTACTGCTTTCCCCTCCATATAACTACTGTGATGTTATTATTTTAGTATACGGCCTCACAAGTATGTTGCTGTTGTTTACTATGCACATGTTTTTAGAAAACTTACAAAAACCAGCTGCAATTACATAAATTTTTATTGCTAAACTGAACACCTTAGCATTATATCATCCTGTATAATATTGCTCTCTATTTTTAATCATTCCTCTGATTTCCATTATGCGATCCATCATCACGTATTTAACCATTCTCTTTGCACTCATTTTCTAGGGTTGCCATAACACACTGCCATACACTGAGTGTTTAAAAACACAGCAAATGTTTTCTCTTACAAATCTGGAGGCCAGAAGTCCAAAACAAAGGGTTGATCCCATCTTAGGAGTCTCAGAGGGAAAATCTCTCCCACGAATGACTCCCTCCCAGCTTCAGGGTTTTTGGCGATCCTTGGGGCACCTCAGCTCAAGGCTATGCTGGTCCAGTCTCTGTCTCTCTCCATCATCACATGGCCATCTTCCCTGTGTGACTGTGTGTCTCATTTGGGTGAAGCGTCTGAACTACTCCAGTGTGACCTCATTTTAACTAACTACACCTGCAGTAACCCTAACTCCAAACAAGTTCACGTTCTGCCATTTGGGAAGTTAGAACGTCAACATATCTCTTTAGGGGAAACAAATCAACTCAAATTTATAATGATGGGCTTTTAGCTTTTCTAGATTGGACCCTACTTCTTCTGCTACTAATAAATCATCTTACACATTTAAAAACATATATACATATAGTTGCTTTTGTAAAATAAATTCCTAGAAATGGAATTTTTAAAATGAAGAGCCTATCAGCCAGATCTAGGCCAGAAAAGGGAAATTAGAAGTATTTTCAACTGAGAGGATTAGGGGATTGACACAGGTGTTGAGAAGATGAACAGCAGAAGATCTGAGCTGACTAAGCTTGAATGCTGCAGGAATCAGCTATGACCCAGGTTTTGGAGAATGAAAGGAAAGAGGAGGGGCAGCTATACTGAATGTGGAGAGGGAGGGGCAATCCCTATTTTTGTGTTTTTTTTTCTATTTCTATAACAAAATACATGAGACTGGGTAATTATAAAGAACAGAGGTTTTTTGGGGTCACAGTTTGAAGCTGGGAAATCCAAAACCATGGCATTGATCTGCTCAGTATCTGGTGAAGGTTTTTTTTGCTGCACTGTACTTTATATTAAATGCAGTGCAACATGGCAGTCAGCATCACAGAGCAAATACACTAGCTCAGCTCTTCCTTCCCCTTCTTATAAAGCTGCAGATGCCATCAAGGGGAGCCCCACCCTCCTGACCTCATCTAGTCCTAATTCCCAAAGGCCTCACTGCCAAAGATCATTATCGCATGACTCTGAGGATTAAGTTTCCAACACTTGAACTCTGGGGAATAAACATTCAAACCATAGTCTTCCCTTGGGCTCCTGCTGGGACCAGCAGAGGAAGACACTGCGAGGTCAGAGCTTGATCTCTCAGAGGGCTCCATGACAAGGTGCAGATCTCTGAGCCAGGAGTCTACAGGGATCTCAGAGTTTGCACAGGGCTGTGCGTGCTGGCTGGTGCACAGACCTCAGGGGGTGTGAATGGCGTTGCTGCTGCAGGAGGGACTCAGAGCCAGACAGAAGCAGCAGAGGGTCCCTTCCCCTCTGCCTTCCTTTTGGCTTCCACCATTGCTCACATCTGGCCAAGGACAAATCACCAAGATGTCAGGGAAATGTAGTGTGCAGAAATCCAGCCCTCGAATGACAGGACAAGACTGTCCTCAAGGCATGTGGTGCAAGTATTCTGTTGTTCTCCAGAAAGAGTCTCTCAAAATACCCCATTGCCAGGAGGCATGGGATCACCCAGCTCCCACATCTCCGCAGCACTGATGACCATCACTGAAAACCTTGTCTCCATTTGACAGAAAAGAAATTATGCCTTGCCTTCCTTTGTCTTTTGTTGATTTTTAGTCATGTTGAATATATTTCTTACATTTTTAGGCCACTATGTTTACTACCTGTTTTGCGGATTGTCAAGTACAAAGCTGAAATAATTAAAATGTCAGATTTTATGTCCCTTCCCATTTTAATTACAATATTTGCCTTTTTCTTATCAATTCATAACCCTAGCTTACACATTAAGGAATTAATCCTTGATGTACAGTACATGCTACAAATGATATTTTCTCATTGTAGCTTGACACTTAGTTTTATTTATAGTGTTTTTGATGTCAGGCTGCTCAATTTATAAGTGGACAAATCTATTAATCTTTTCTTTTTATGTGTTTGTCTTTGGTTCCATACTTAGAAAGCTCTTCTCCAGGCCAAGGTTATATAAATGTTTACATTTCATTTCTTCCTTATGGTTTTTACATTTTAACAATATTTTTGCATATCAATCTTTACATGGAATTTATTTGAGGATGTGATAGGAATAATCAACTTTTTCTCTATAACTTAGAATGCCCTGTTTATCTTCTATTACATTCAGATGATCAGTAATAGACAGTTAGATAGATTGATAGCTGGCTACATCTGTCTGTTTCTGGAATTTTTCTCGTTAATCTATCTGATCATTGCATTTTATTACATCTTCACAAAAACGAAACTTCATGAAAGTTGCCTCTGCCCCATCAGTGCCTAGAATGGTGTCTGGCACATACTAAGTGCTCAAGAAATATATATTGAATGACTAATTGAATATGGCTTAATCTTGTTTCTCTGAATCAGGTCTACTGAGATATAATTTATATATAGCTAGTGCAACAGTGTGAAGGATGAAACGATTACTCAGAGATGAGACTTGGTCTGAACACCAAGAGGCCCAGAGGAACGGTCCCACCAAGAGTACCTAGCGGAAAGGAGTCTCAAGGGAGCAGCCTGGAACCGAGAACTTTGGCTTTTATTGCAGGGAAATACAGGATGAAAAACTGCTTGGGTGAGCAGCTGTGTCAAGGAACAAACAGCTCTGCTATGTGACATTTTTTAGATTAGTCTAAGCAATTTATCAGGCACTGGGAAGGACAATGGCCGAACCCAGCGTTCTTCCCTAATCCAAGTACTTTGCTGTTTTCTACACATGTTTTTGCTGCCTCAGTCCTTCCTTAATCTTTAGCCATACATTCCAGGGCTTACCTGCTTTTGCCCATAGGCCCCTTCATGATTTTAATCACTCATTCCTCTGGCCAAGCTCCCCACAAGCCAAATTCTCTTTTTAGTGTCCAGTTTAATGAATCTGACAAACTCACGGTTGCAGAATCACCACCATAATCGAGCTACAGAATAATTCCATCACCTCAGAAATGCTCCATCAAGCCTTTCTTCTTAATTATTTTTAACTGATTTTTTGAAGTGACTAAAATTACCATCTTAACCATTTTTAAGTGGACAGTGGTGTTAAATACATTCACATGGTTGCACAAAGATCAACACGTTTTCATTTTGCAAATGTGACAGTCTACACTGTTAATCAATGCCCCATTCTCCCCACCAAATCCCTCCAAAACAATATTTTACTTTTTTGTTTCTATGAATTTGGCTTCTTTAGACACTGCACATGAATGAGATCTAATCCAGCTGATCTTCTATATCTGTGGGCCCTGCATCCACAGATTCAACCAACCATGGGTTGGAAATATGGGAGGAAATCTGCATCCATACTGAACTTGCAAACCCTTGTTTTCTTGACATTCACTAAACAATGCAGTATGACAGCCATTTTACATAGCACTTACACTATATCCCATATTGTAGGTAATTTAGAGGTGATTTGAAGAGCAAGGGAGAATATACTTAGGTTTTATGCAAACCTCCACCATTTTATATAAAGTTCTTGAGCATGCAGAGATTTTAGGATCCTTAGGAATCCCAGAATCAACCCCTCCTGGATATGGAGTCGCATCTGTTTACCTTGCTCTGACTGTTTTATTTCATAAACCATAATATCCTCCAGGCTCATCCATGTTGTAACATGGTGGAATTTCCTCTCCTCTCCAAGACTGCAAAATATTCCATTGTGTCCATCAAACCCTTTTGCGGTCTGCCCTACCCTACCCCTGGGTCTTGGTCTGTTTTCTGTCTCAATAATTTTGCTTTACTCCAGATTGTCATAAAAATGGCAGTGTGTAGTCTTTTGAGTCTGGCTTCTTTTACTCAGTTTAATGCATTTAAGGCTCATCTGTGTTGCTGTAAGTTCCACAGTTCATTGCTTTTTATTGTTGAATATTTTTCATTGTATGGAAGTACCATAGTTTGTTTATCCATTTCCAAGCTGAAGATCAATTTAGATTGTTCTCAGGTTTTTTTGTTACAGCTTCATAAAATATTTTAATTGTGAAACTATCTAGTAAGCTGTAGTGGCCTGTTTTCTGTTACTATAATGAAATACCTGAGGCTAGGAACTTAGTTAAGAAAAGAGGTTTAAATCCAAACAGCGTGATGCCAGCTCTAGCAAGGTCCTCTCCAGCTGTGGCACATCATGATAGACAGCATCATGGTAGGACTATATGCAAGAAGGAGAGGCCACACAGAAAGACAGGAAGCCAGGGAGATACCACGAAGGGGCCAGGCTTCCTTTTTATGACAACTGTCCCTCCAGAGCTAGCTGTGCTTCTGTGAGAGTGACATCAATTCCTCCAAAGGCAGAAGAACCTCAGTGACCTAATTACTTCCCAACACAGCCACCCTGAGGACTGAGCTCCAACACAGGAGACCTTGGGCGGTACTCACACCATTTCTCAAGATGCTAAGCAGATACCAGCTTAGCCAGCACTAGAGGAAAGTGGGTGTCTGTTTAATACAGAAAGCGGACTTCCTTCTGGGAGCGAGAGGGAAAGAGACCAATTTTTATTCAGGGATTTGAGTGAGGTCAGAGAACTACAGGGAGCGGCCAGGGTCTGCCAGCAAGCCGGGGCAACGTCAGCAAAGTGGTCAAAGCAGGCTAGAAGGCAGCAACGTGAGGCGGGCAACAGGTGTCAAGGGTCTGAGCTCTGCAGACCAGGACCCCCGGGTGTGGGTTGTGCCTCTGACCCACCCTCGGGATAATTGGCACACGCCTTGTTCTGCTGGAAGCTGTAAATGAGGAACGAGACAGCTTGCAGCAGCTCGAATGCTAGGTGTCCCCAAACTCATGTTGAACCCTCACTCCCCAGGAGATGGCATGAGGAGGTGAAGGCTTTGGGAGATGGTGGGGTCATAAGGGTGGCACCCTCTTGATGGCATTAGCGCTCTCAGAAAAGGGGCCCCAGAGAGCTATCTCGCCTCTTCTGCCCTGTGAGGACACAGAAAGAAGATGCCACCTGTGCACCAGGAAGCAGCTCGCAGAGGACACCAAACCTGCTGCTACCTTGATCCCAGGCTTCCCAGCCTCCAAAACAGAGAGAGATGAAGGTATGTTATACCTTTATAAGGCATGAGGATTATGTTATTTGGATAAGAGCCTGAGCCGACTGAGAGTGCATGTTCCTCAGGGGAAATCGGAAGTCACCAGCCCAAAGTAAGGGTTTCATAACTGTCATCTTGGGAAAGTGGGGCTGAACCTTAAATAAGAAAATGACACAGGAGTTAATTCAGCTGTGCTTGTCCAACTCCTTGTGCAAGTCCTTGCCAGTCTTCCTCTTGAGCACCAAGCCTGTATCTTCTTATCTAGAATCTAGATGGCCTTGCAACTATACAGCCAATATAGCAGGGCCACCATGATGGCGTGTGGGTTCGGAGGCCAGCTCCCAGAAGCCCTTGCGGCCTCCACCCTCTTTGCTGGAACCTCTGCTCTGAGAGTCCCCGGGCACCATTGCTTAGGAGTCCAACTACTGAGCCTGAAGCCACAGTGCTGTTGACACCGTGCAGTAGAGAGATCCAAGCAAGCAAGTGAGTCCAGGAGCCAGGGGTACAATGCCCAATCCCAACACCCAGCAACTAGAGTCACCTGCTTTGAGTCTTCCCAGTTGAGACTCCAGATGCTATAGGCACAAACTGTTTCCTTTGTGCCTCGTCCACGTTCCTGGCCCACAGGATTAGTGCAGGCAACAAAACGATGGGTGGGTTCAGTCATCAGGTTTGGGGTTGTTTCACTACATAGCAATTGATGTCCAGGACCTTATTCTAGAAAATATCCCAAGGGATAAAGGGAAACCAAACCAACTCTCGATCCACTCACCTGCTAGAGGAGTTCCACAAATGGGATTGGAAAAATTTATCTGGCTTTTCTTCGACCTCGGGAAAATATGTGACCTCGGGATATATAATTTTGCTTCTTCTGCTTTTGTGCTTACTGAAAACCAGTGGATGGCAGGTTTAACCCTGATCTCCAGGAAAATGATTCCAGGCCTTGCAGAAATTAGATCAATTGTTTTAAACCAATAACCTCACTTTCTGGTCTCTTGTGACTTTGATGTATGTGAGTTGGACCTTAAGCTTCTAGACCACCTTAGCAGTACAGTGGAGGGATCCTGGGCAGAATCTCAACTCAGTTTAAAATGCAGCCTTGCTACTTAATGGCTGTGTGGCCTTGGGCAAGGCACTTGGGCTTGTGAGTCTCACTGTTCTTGTGTTAAAAACTGAGCCAGCCATGGCTCCGTCACATGATTCCACCGTCATGGAGGCAGAAGGAGGAGCCGTCTGTAAAAGGTCTAGCAGAGTGTGACTCATACAAACCCCGCTGGTGTTACTCCTAACTGCCTGCTCCACCTCCACAAAGCTGAGCAGGAGGCTCTGGGCTCGGGAACCCCTGCAGTGTCCTCTGCTCCCAGTACCCAGCTTCAGAAAGACCAGCTATTGGAGCCGGCTGGTGCCTGGGCCCATGCCTGAGCCACAGGGAGCCTCACACAAATGGAAGCTGCTGGCACGGCTGTGGGCACCAGGCTGGCATCCTCTGCAGCCTCACAGATGCCTCTTGATGCTGCTCTTGCCTGCCGGGCTTGGCCAGTGAGGCCAGAGAGGAAATCAGTGGGGAGCGAACGAGAGCTGAGTCTCCAATGACAAGTACAGTCCCGCAGGTGACAGTGCTATTCCATCAATTTTAGGAAGGAGGAGAAGACAGGGGCTTGGGAAATTACAGCCCCATCAGGCCACCTTCATCTCCTGTAGCTCATGGAAGTGATCAACAGCCCTGGCTCTCCTGGTGGAGATTAAAGGAAGGATGACGCTGGGGATCTTAGCAGGAGTGGCTGGCAGCCTGGGTGCCAGAGTGCATGATGGATGGAGGGGCTGAGACACAGAGAGGAGACATGAATCTCTGCATGTCCCTGGCACAAGCTAGAACTGGATCCGGAGATGCCTGTGGTGCTTTTTTCTCTCAGTCTCAGGACAGACTCTTGCTCTGGTGGGTCCCAGGACAGCCTTCCGAACCTTGGTGTCAGGAAAGTGAGGGCCACCGCTGTGCAGGGCAGCACATTATGCCCTCAGCAAATAGGAGATGGTGTGAAAGAGTCCTTGTTCTGCCTTTCTAGCTCTGAACCTTTGGGCCAGTCACTGTGGCCAAGTCAAATGGCCCATCTGAGCCTCAGTTTTCTCATCTGTGAAAGAGGACTAGACGTCTATCTCCCGAGATGGGGGGCGTGAGGATGGAACATCATATAAAGAAAGCAGGCGGGTGGTAAATGTCACAAGGTGTTTGGCCAAGGCAGAGACTGTGGAGGGAGCCTCACCGGGAGCTCCTGCCTGGAAGGGCAGGGGCTGCTCCCTGGGCCAGGGTCCTGAGACACCAGGGCAAGATGGCTCCGCTCTGGCTGATGTTTTCTCATCAGGCCTGCCTGCCTCTGCTGTGACTCATGCACCTCAGAGGGACCAGAACTGTGACATGTGCTCATCAGGTCGCTCATTCCTATGAGTGGTGTCCAAGAACGGAACACTTGGTCAGGAGTGGTTCTGAAGGGGCCGTGGAGGAAGGGCACTCGTGACCGCCAATGACGGCTGGTGGAGCAGGAGTCCAGGCATGCTGTGAGCATGGGGCAGCTCTTCCCCAAAAGACCAGGCTGGGACTTCAGCCTTCATCATCAGGGCAAAGTTTCTCAAAGGTAATCATTAGCTTTGTCAGACAATGGCTGTTCCAAGCCCTCCAGGAAAAGAGGTCAGCACTGAGCGCAGTGCCCAGAGCGGAAAGGGAAAGGAAGTCGCTAGGACGTGGTGCCCTGGCCCGAGAGTCATGAGCTGGGTCGGCCAAAGCCTACTCTCTGAGCTTCCCTACTCTGAACCCGGGCCTTCCCTGTGCCCTGGGATGGCAGGGGAAAGATGTATCGTGGCAATGCCAGAAAGGCTCTTCACTGGTGGCAGCAGCAAGTTTGGCTGGGGAAAAAAAGGATCAGGAAGCCTCCTGAGGTTGTGAGGTGAGAAAGGAGGGTTAAGAGGGGCTGGCAGGACCGCGACCTGCACTACCTGCACGCTGCCAGAAGTGGGCGCCACCAGTGTGCCTTGGGGAGTCCTCTGGGAGAGTCGTTCCCTAAAAATAACTGACCCTGGGGTGGTGAGTAGGTCATCCTTGATTAGTTTGTCCTGCCCCTCCACTTTTCCTAGCATCCCTAGGGCCTGGAGCGTGAGGACTGCCTGGACCAGGCACCGATCTGGGAAGAGAAGGCAGCAGGAAGAGAAGAGCCAGTTACCTCCTGGAAGGCGCTGAGGTGAGGGCGCATGCGCACACTGGGAATGGAGGCTGTTGTGTGTGGGTGTTGTTTGCCAGAACCCAGAGGCAAGGGGCTGGGGAGTCGGGGCCTGGGGGATGCATATGGGGACAGTCCAAGGGCCAGTGATGTCCAGGTCGGTAAGGAAGAAGAGGGGAGGCAGGGTGAGGAGTAAAAATGATCAGGATGCCATGTGTATGCCCACTAATACCCAAGGTGGGTGTTATTATTACAACAACAGCTCATCATGGGCGTTCAGTATGTCTTGATGAATTAAACTGAATCGTATATAGGACTGTCAGATCAAATATAAGATGCTCAGTTACATTTCACATTGTGTACAAAAAGCAAATAGAGCTAGGGATGTAGCTCAGGGGCAGAGCACTTGCCTAGCATGTGAAGAGTCCTAGGCTTGATTCCCCCAGCACAGTGAACAAACATTTCAAGCAAATTCTAGATATCAGAACTCCAAGAGATCTCAGACCAGTTGAATCTTTTGCAGGTAAGGAAACTGACACTCCAAAATTGTGTGAGGGATGGATTTCTGGTGAGAGATTAAGGGAATTGGCATTTAATTAATTCAGTCATTTGGCCAGTTGTTTTTTCGGTCACTTCACAACCTTCCCTAGGCTGTGTTGGGTTCAAGGAGGGGCAGTAATAGTGCCAGGCTGGAGGTCAGCCCAGCATGAACGGGAGGAGAGAGAGAAAGACCTGATGGGGTGGCAAGGTGGGTGACAAGAGGTGATCCTGGAAGCTATCCTGAGGAGGGGATACCTGCTCTGGGAAAGAGGAGTGTGTAGTTAGCAGGGGAAGCCCTGTGTGTAGGCCGCTTAGGATTCACCAGGCCATTACAAATGAGCTTGTCAAGCTCTTTCAGGGAGAGCATTTCAGCTGAGGCTGCCCCACAGTCAGTGGCAGATTTCTCAGTGCCAAGCCCAGTATGCCAATAGGGTGACACAGAAACAATCTGTGGTCAAAGCCAATAGCAGACCTTATTCTCTGTAGCAAAACAGGGTATCAAAGTCTCCATAAAACTCACAGAAATAAATGAAAAGGAGCAAGAGCCTGATAAGAAATGTATTCAAGAATAGACATCATTGTCACCTGCTGAGCCACGACCCTCTGGGAAGGCTGAACTGATGAACCTGCGTGAGGTTCCATGCATTTCCCTTCCCCCAAGAAGCCTCTCTGACTGCTGTCCACTGGGACTGGGCCCCCGCACGGAGCATCCCTTCATTTGTGCTCACACTTACTGGACTGCACTGTGGCAAACTGCCTCTGAGCCTCTTCTCCATGGGCTGTTGGATCCTTGAAGGCAGGAGTGTTGTCTCATTTACTGCCAGGCTCCAGCCCCACCCACCTGTCCATCCATCCATCCATCCATCAGCTTCATCCTTGTTTCCATCCATCTACCTAGGATCCCTCAATCAACCTGTATCTATCCATCCATCAGCTCATCTTCCCTCCTTCCTTCCATCCACCCATTCATCTACACCTATCAATCACGCTTCCATTCCTCCTTCACCCATCCTTCTTCCTTCTTCCCACCCACTCATTCATCCATCCGTCATTCCTCCTCCATCCACCTATCTTTCCATCCGTCATCATCATCCCTCTATCCCCCCACCCTCTCACTTCTCCCTTTCCCCATCTGTCCAGACAGCCAACAACATTTCCCCAGCACCACCGTGCTCAGACCTGAGTTAAAAAAAGGGAAATGGAGCTCATTCTCTGAAGTGAAAAGTTCTCTGTTTCCAGGAGATCTCTGGAGAAGACGGCAGCGTAGTTTAGAGATGTGATCTAATCAATATTTCCTGCTCCCTGAAGTCTGTCTTTGTTAAGTGATGAAAAAAAGACTGTGGCCAGCATAGCCCTTGACAGGCCAAAGTGAAGAGACTCGGGGGCATCTGTGGACAATAAACCCACATGCTGGGGGTGGGACCCCCGAAGATGTCTGCAAGCAGTGACAACAGGCACAGACAATGGCATGACAAATCCCCCCTGTGGGGAGCATTGGTCTGAGCTTGACTGGCCCACCTGCCATGCGGCTATCCCCCTTGAAGACCGCTGTGCCTTGGAGAACATCGCTACTAAGCAAAAGTGGCAGTAATGTAAACAACTGTGCATTCTTGCAGTCCCAGGTCCCTTCACTGTCCTTCCTCCTTGAGCCATTTGCAGACCCAGAGAAGGAAGTATTCATGTTAATGTTATTCTCCCCCTTCCCTGGGTAAGGAAACAGAAGGTCAGGGGAGTGCCTGGCTTGACCAAGGTGACAACGTTTGCAACTGTCAGCAAGAGACAAGCCTCTGATGCTGACAGATAGGTCACCTACCCATTTGTTTTGGGGGTGTGACTCAGAATAGGACATAATTACAACCCAAAGTGGCAGTTTGCACCCCAGGTGAACCCACCCTAGGTTGGTTGAGAAGTTAGGAGTCACATGGGGACTTAGAAGGGGCCCTGCGTGGTGTTGTGGGGCCCAGGCAGAGGATGGGGTGATGCCTCCAAGCCAGAACCACGTCTCCTAGGCACATGCTCCACCACTGATAGGGTCCTTAGTCAGAGCCTGGGATCACCCATTTCAAAGCAAGGTGTTGGTTCAGGAGGGCTGCCAGCTGTCATTTCAGGATGACATTCTCTTTCCAAGCCCAAGACCACACTAATGACAAAGTAAAGCAACTCGGGAGGGTGGGAGGAGGAGCTCAGGCAGGTGGGCAGGGAGATGCCAGGCTGAGCGCTGGCAGTCGTGACTGAGATGCCTGCCCATGTGTGCATATGCACACACACACACACACACACACACACACACTCACAAACACACACACACACGCACACCTCATAGACAGCCTGAGAGCAGGGAAAGGCTTTGAGTGTTCCTTAGAAGAGACACAAAATGTGAGTCCAGCTCTGCCCATGACATGGTGAGAGCCTGACAGCTCCCTGTCCGCCTCAGTTTCCCTTTCTGTGCAGTGAGTGTAGTTCTCACCTCTCGGGGTGGCAGAACAGTGTCTGGCCATGAGTGCCATAAACTAAAATAATGAATCCAACTTTGCCAGCAACCTGCTGCATGTGGCTTTCATTGGTGACAACTACTGGGCAGTCTTCCTGCCAACCCCCCACTTTCTGGAATTCTCTCTGCTACTTTCCATATGGCTGCAACAGACTGGCCATGGGGAACATCCAGGAGGCAGCTTAGGACGTGAGCTCTGAGGTCACCGCCAGCTTGAAGGCCCACTCACACTCGTGACTGTGCTTTGCATCTTTGCGTTAGTGACCACCTCTCTGTGCCTCAGTTTGCTCACTTATAAAATGGGGGTGTAACTCAGACTTATTCAGGATGGTGGCTGGGAGGAAGCTATGCCCAGCACATCCTAGGGTTCCATCAATGGGCTGCTAAGATAATACTTCTGTTCCAAGTGACTCTTTGTGGTGATGGCTGATGGGGCCTGGGGTGTCACCTGGCCGAAGCTGAGCCAGAGTTTGTCACTTACAATAAGATGGCATCACTTCTGCCTCTCCACAGTGGCCGCCTGACCTGAGCTCAGGAAGCAGCCTGTGGTTCTCAGTCCTAGGACATCTGCAGTCAAGCTATGGCACTGCGCGACAGCCGTGTGACCGCCCATCTGTACTTCAGTGATATAAGCGAGCTTCGCACTGGGCCCTGAGTTGGCCTCAGCTTCCTTAGCCATAGAATAAGTGGCTTGGGGCTGAGGGGCCAGGGAGTCTCCCAGGTCCCCTGAGGTGCACATGGGGAGCTGCAAAGTGCAAGGATGTGATCACAGAACCCACCCAACATCCATCAACCGCTACCCAACACTTACTACACAGTATCCACAGCCCAACACTCCAAATCCACCACCAAATACCCAATACCCACCACCCAACATTCAACATCCAACGCTCTCTGCCCTCCACCCACACCCACCACCCAATACCCAATGCCCACCACCTAGAGCTGCCTCTAGAGCCAGCTCCATTTCAGCCCCTTCTCTTGGCTTCTCTCTAGCTCTTCTCCTCCATTGGTCTGGGAATTGTTCCCGCAGTCCTGCCTCTCAGGCTCTGTGCTGGTCACCATGGGAAACATTATGGATGGTCCCCTCCCTCGTAGATGCCTGAGCCTGAGACACGAATGTCCTGAATGTCCTTGTACAGTCAGTGACCTCATTTGAGGCTGAGTCTGCCCATTTTCTTCTACGTGGTACTCATATGTGACAGGCACTCACACACATTTGTGGGATGGATGGACGGATGGGTGCATGGACAGATAGATGGACAGATGGATGGATGGTGGATGGGAGGCTGAGGCAGGAGGACCACAAGTTCAAGCCCGCCCTGGGCAACTCAGTGAGACCCTGTCTCAAAATAAAAAGTTCTGAGGATATACCTGAGTGTGAAGAAGTTCCCGCGGGCCAATCCCCCATACTGAAACAAACAAACAAACAAACAAACACAATTACTGTTTATTGAGCTCCCACCACGCCTCTCTGTAGTGGGTCTTTATCTCCTCACTCACTCACTCCTTACAGCAACACAAGGGGCATCCTCACCCCACTGCAGAGACGACAAAGCTCAGACTTGGAGACAGGAGCTCCCAGGTCAGGGTGCAGGTAAGGAAAGCAGCCACAATTTGAAGACAGGAAGTTCTCTGCTATGGTGCTCCACCTCCTCTCTATGGTTATAATAATAATAATAATAGTAATAATAATAATAAATAAAAGTTCAGTGGTTCCCCAGAGCAGACTTGAATCAGTTGGAGAGAAATCACAAAGAGGAAGCCTCTGTCTTATCCAAAAAAGAGCTTCTAAAGGAGGGCTGACCCCAGATGGAACAAGTAGTGAGACTCTCGTGCCCTGAAGTATGCAGGACACGGTGGCAACCACTGCCTACCCAGGACCTGAGGGTCGGTTGTTTCCAGTCTCTCACAGTGAAAGGGCTGCTTTTGAGACTCCACAGAGCCCAGCACCCCTCCTATGAACACAGACTCAACAGTGATGCTCTCCTTACACCCCGTGATGGCAGAGCTGTGGGCTCTGAGGTGCAGCCTCGCCCACACCCCAGCTCTGTGACACTCCGGAGCGGCTGTGTGACAGCCCCGCCCCCTCGGGGTCCCCATCATCAGGTCAGGAGGCCCCCGGGGAGTTCCCACGCAGCAGGCTGAGTCAGGAGCTGCGTGGCTGTCACCATCCCCACAGCGGCAGCCGAGTGGCAGCTCTGGGGGAGTGATCGTCACCCTGCCCACCGCCTCCTGGGTGTCACGGTGCCACCTTCCCACCCGCCCAGCTGGGAGGCACCGGGGCCCATACTCTGGAGGCTCCTGAGAAGGGAGCCACTGCCTCTGGAGCCCCTGCTCCACGCCTGCTGTGTACCAGGCAGTGTTCAAGAAGCCAGCTGGCAGAACCGGGGCCTGACTTCCCATCCACGGGCAGCTTCCATCACCTCTTACGCCTCCGTTTCTCCACTAGCAAGGCCAAGTAATCACAGCCACAACCCCAGCCCCAGCTGGTTGAAGGAGAATTTGACAAGCAGGTGGACATACAGGAAATAGCAGTGCGGCCGGAGGCTGCTGTCACTCTCCCTAGCCAATCCTCTCAGGTGAAAGTGATCTTGGTTCAACAAATGAGGAAACTGAGGCTCAGGGAGGCAAAACCACTCACCTAGGATCCCACAGCTGCCGGGTGGTAGAGACTGGATTGGGATCCATACGGTTTGGCACAAGTCTAGGCCCCTTCTCCACGCCTGGGCTTTTTTGGGCCCAGCCTCTGCTCACCCCGAAGTCTGCCGATTCCCAAATGATACATACTGAGGGCCACAGTGCTGCACAGCTGGGGGTGGCAGGCACATGGTCCCTGGGATCCTTATCACCCCAGCCCGGGCTTCACCACCTGGCTGCAGGCAAGCCCCTCAGAGGAAGTCAGTGTGTCAGGCACTCTGGAAGCCAGTGAGCGTGGCTGGGCACAGGAGGCAGAGTCCCCAGGGATAGTGGCCTAGGGGGACAGAGGCCTTCGCAGGAGGGGAGAGGCAGGGAGAGCTGTGTGTAGAGATCCTTAGGAACCAGAGAGGACCCAAACCTTGGCCAGGGCCTTGGAGAGGGCCTATGGTTGACCTCTTTATGGCATAGGCTTACGGTTGAGGATTGCTCAGAGCTGCGGGTGAGGAAGGTGCCGGGCTGGCAGAGACGCGGTGCTGGCTGGGCATGGGGGTGAGAAAGAACCCAGGTGGCACTTAGTCTCCGAGGGACCGGAGAAAGTCTCCCTCCCTCATTTCCAGGCTCCCCGCATGCCCAGTGGGAAGCAGGAAGTGAACATGCAGGATTGCTCAGGGACGGAGTCAGACCATGGCCAGGGAGCAATGGGCACAGCGGGTGCCCACTTATAGTCTCCCCTGGCTAAGTCACCACAGACCCCAGACTTCCAATTATAGACAGATGGGGCTCTCTGAGGAGACAGCATGCAAGCTGGTGCTGAGCAGAGGGAGTTCCCAGGCAGGCAGGACAGTTCTCTGCAGATTCCCACACCCGCAAGGTTTGCTCCCCTGCAGTGCTATCACTCAGGCTCTTCCTCCTTCAACTACTCCGGAGAGGACTCAAGTGAAGGACCAGAGAGCTCAGGCCAGAAGTGCTTGTGTGCTGGGGTCCGATCTCCATGTTGCAGCCCCTGCGGTCCAGACACGCTGAGAACGTCATCGAAGGAAGGCTGTGTGGACTCGCTCCGTAGCCACGCGGGGCACCCTAGATGGCAGGGGTCTGGGTCTGGCCGTACTGGGATGCAGCTGGCTTCCCAAGGGCCTGGTTCCTAAGGCTTCCTCGGACGGGGACAGTGGTGGGCGGTCTGGGTCGGACTCTGCCCTTGCTCAGCTGTCTGACCTTGAGCAGGCTCCTCCTCCCCAAGGCAAGGTCAGGACGCCGTCTTTCCAGGTTACCGAGGCACTAAAGGAGCGCGTGTGTAAAAATACATCCTTTGGGATGTTCTCAAGGACACATTGAATCTGAAATTCTGACGCATGTGACCTCGTACAGTCACTGCAGCAAACGGCGTCAGTGGCCCCTCCTTAAAAAAATTAAACAGACTTCCTCACAGCCCAGCAACTCCTCTCTCCGGTGACACACGCGATGTGTTTGAAAAGGGAAATTCAAACACACACAAGTAGATCCCTGCTCTTGGCAGCCTTATTCAGAACAGCCAAGGGTAGAAGCAACAGTGTTCGCAGACAGATGAATGGATAAACAAAGGCAGCCTCTGCACGCAAGGAACATCACTCAGCTCCGGAAAGGGGTGAGGAGGACATATTACAACAGGCCTGAGCCTCAAAAGCAACTGGAGACCCAGCGTGAGGACACTACGTAGGATTCCCTCTATGAAATGTCCAAATAGGTAACTCCGCAGAGACAGGAAACAGACAGGGATCTCACCAGGAGTGCAAGGATGGGGAGAAGGGAGAGTAACTGTCCCCTGGCTGGGAAGTTTATTTTGAAGTTATGAAAATATTTGGGAACTGGATAGACGAGGTGGTGGTCACACACATTGTAAATACACCAAGTACCACCAAATCGTCTGCTTATTTATTTATTTATTTATTTTCTCTATAGTAGAGTTCACTGCAGAGTGAACGCTTGCTTGATTGGTCTTAGTTACTCAAAGACAAACAGTAAAGAAAGAGTTGTTCACAAATAAACAGTGCTAGAAAGGATGACATGACTAAGGCTAGACTGTGAAGTGACACGATCCTATTTTCCTTTGAGTTCAACTTCTGATTGTAATCCTCATCTACACCCATACCACCTGGAACGCGCCCACTCTCCTGACTGTAACCCTGTACTTTCCTTTGGAAAATTTACAGGCAACGCATGTATGCCAAATGAAAATACAGTTGTAATCGCTTCTCGGCCTTTTGGCTAAGATCAAGTGAAAATACAGTTGTAAACATGCCATAAAACTGATAATTGCTTTTAAAAGCTTAAAACCTATCTGAAATTCCTGTATTAAAACAGAAGAGGAGGGCCGGGAATTTAGCTCAGTGGTTCTGCTGCCTGCCTCGCAAGCACAAAGTCCCGAGTTTAATCCTTGGTACAGAGAGAGAAAGGAGAGAGAGAGAAAGAGAGAGAGAAAAAAAAAAGACCCAGAAAGAAAGGGTGCATAATTTTCAGTTTCCAGGACTGTGGTTAGCCAATTTATCAAAACACATAAAGTTATTTGTCATAACCTGAACTTGCCATAATTTAATTTCATTTTGTACACTATTTTTTAAATATATAACTTGTTTTTAAATTTAGTTTCATAAATTTAACTAAGAGCATCTAATGTTAAGAAAAGCTTATTGTTTTAGACATATAAAGCTTTAACTTTTTAATTATAGCTGACTTAAATTTTTTTTTTTTTTTTGGTACCGGGGACTGAATTCAGGTCCTTGTGCTTTCGAGGCAGGCAGCGGAACCACTGAGCTAAATCCCGGGCCCTGACTTAAATTTTTTTTTTTTTTTTGGTACCGGGGACTGAATTCAGGTCCTTGTGCTTTCGAGGCAGGCAGCGGAACCACTGAGCTAAATCCCGGGCCCTGACTTAAATTTTTTTTATAGCAAGGCACTTGGTACATTTTATGCATACGTAATGATGACACTCATCATTGGGAATTTGCACCTGTACATGGTACATCCCCCCTTCTCCCCATTACCCTCTCCATTTGGTACACTGTATTGTACATAATGTTGTACGCTGCATTGACATATAGCACAAATACATTGACTTTCACCTTGATGACACATTTATCCCACTTGAATGAGTAGTCAAATAAAAAAATGCAAAACTGGTAAGGAATTTTCATCTTCAGGCTCCTTGATTCCATAAATGATGGCATCATTTCACAATTCACAAAGTCTTTTCAGCATTTTACTCCAACTTGACCACCTCACTTCAGAAAAACAATGTCCCCTGAATCAGCATCCTTACTGTGTTTTAACATTTCAAAGTATTTATTGTTGACTCATTAGTGTGACCACAGAACAAGATTCCTGATAAGCATGAAAAATAAATATGGTCCGCTTCATGAGTTTGCCTGTCATCCTTGCACAGGGGCCGTGCTAATCTTCTCTGTATCTTTCCAATTTTAGTATTTGTGCTGCTGAAGCGAGCACAGCATCCTTACTCTTAAGGGACTCGTGGAATTGGTGATTTGATCCCTGGGACCCCATGAAATTCACAGCTTTGATGGTGATTTGCATAAAGTCTTTTTATTTTTGTTTTTTTTGTTTGTTTGTTTGTGTTTTTTTTGAGACAGGGTCTCCCTACATAGTTCAGGCTCCTCTTAACTCACTATTTGACCTCATGGGATTCTCCTGCCTCAGCCTCCTGAGTACTGGGATTATAGTTGTGCACCACCATGCCTAGTTCCCATAACATCCATTTTTAAAGCTTGAATTTCCTTGATGTATGATGAAGCACTGTTTTATTACATGTGACTTGCCAGCAACAATTGCATCAACTCTTATTAATTTATAAATACCTATTTTTTTTCTTTTGAAACAAGGTTTCACTCTGTAGTTCAGGCTGGCCTTGAATTCATTATGTAGCCCAGGCTGGCCTCCAATTTGCAGTGATCCTCCTGCCTCAGCCTCCTGAGTGCTGGGATTATAGGTGAACACCACCTCATCCCCAGCCATCACAGAGTACCACTATGGCTATGCCAGGTATGTTAACAAAGTTCAAAGAAAGTCACTGTTATTTTTATTGCTTCATACAAATGAAGAGATTTAGCTGTTGTTGTTGTTGTTTTTGTTGTTGTTTTGGAACCAGGGATCGAACTTTGGACCTTGTGCTTGTAAGGCAGGAGGCGGCACCACTGAGCTAAATCCCCACCCTTAGCTGTATTTTAATGGCATCAAAGAAGCCATTTCTTCAGTGATACTATATTCCTAATCTATAGCACTGCTAATTAAAAAGAGCAAGTTGAACCATATCTGTCATGTCAACACTTTCATCTATTGCCAAAGAATAAAGTTTGAAATTAGCAGCTTCACTCTTAAATCTTTTTCAGTAGATTTCTCCTCATTTCCCCAATTCACCTGGCTATAGTCTGGAGAGACAAACATTCAGAAAAATTAAGCAGGGTGCCTTATTTCTCTCAATAAAAAAAGCACTCATCCATTTTTCACTGAAGATTCTTCCTTCTTCCATTTTTCTTTTGGGGGAGGGGGTTCTGTTTTCTTTTGAGATGATGATGAAGCCATTCTGTGATTCAAGCATGCTGAGAGGCTGAAACAGGAGGATCACAAGTTTAAGACCAGCCGGGGCAAGTTAGCAAGACCCTGGGGCTCCAAGTCTTTGAGTCCCGCGCACCCGCCTCACCTGGAGGTCTCTGGTGGCCCTAGGAGTCTCTGGGTGACTGCACTGGCAGTCAAGGTTTGCTTACGTCACCATGGAAACCACGGCTGGGTGTGTGCACATGTCCATGTCACTTGTGGCACTTCCTGTCCCAGAATCTGAAAGAGGTACCCGTTAGCCCCTCCTCACCCACCGCCATTGCTTGCGTGATCATGGTGGGGGAGGCCTCCCAGAGAATCCCACCTTCCTCTGGACCACGCGGTGGGACAGAGCCCAAACTGTGCGTTTTACAATGGATGATATTGTGTGATGTGAATTGCATCTCATTAAATACAAAAGTCATCTGTATACAAAGTGATGTAGTCGCACTGCTGGCGTCAGGTGCTGGCTCCTCCAGTGACTTGCTGGTGACTGACCTTTCCGTCTACTGGGGGCCCATTCTGTCCTATTGTGAACGAAGAGACTAGAATATCTGCAGGTTGTGGGGAGGACAAAGAGCTGATGTACAGAAAGCAGGTAGCGTAGGGCTGGTATACAGAAGGCGCACGGTACCTGTGACTGGGTGTGGCAGGCGGCACAAGCACCCCTGTTCAGGGGGCTGAACTTCCCTGGTGTCTGGGCCTCTCTACTCCCCGTAGGAAATTCTAACACTCTCCTACCCATTAAGTGCTGGGCTTTTCACTGTGTATGGAAATAGCTCAAACACAGCACATGAACCTCCGTGAGAGGAAAACTAAGGACACAATGTTAGCTGTGGGCATGTGAAGGAAGGGGAGAGCAAGTCCACCTACACGTGATGGGCAGGAGACAGAGACTGGAGGAACTCCAGGGTCTGGGCTTTGGGGCCAGGATTTGCACCACCAGAAGGGCCAGGGGCTTTCATCGTAGCAAGGCTTCTTGGGAAAGGACAGATCTGAGAGGTGGCAAGAAGGAGTCAGCTCTCTGACCATTCCAGAGCAAGGGAGAGGTCAGTGCAAAGGCCCTGAGGTAGGAACCCCTCCAGAGAGAGAGAGAGAGAGACAGCCCGGTGTGCCAAGGCTTAAGTGTGGGCAAGGCCCATCACAGGGGCTTCCCACACTGACTGGTCCAGGGGTATGGGCAGGTATTGGAGGGAGCTCACAGGTTTGACTCTCACTGCTGTATGTACGAGAAGGGCAGGAAATGGAGAACAACCCGTACGTGCTTTTCAGAGGCATGAAAATGCACAGTAGGGTCACCACAGGCCCCGCTGGATTTGGGGGTGGACGTCAGAAGGACTAAGGTCCCTGCCAACCTGCCTCTGGGGCACCACACGGGTGGATCCACTCCCACAACCAGGGCTCTGACCCAGCAGGGTGGATGTGGCCTGTGGCTGGTGCTTAGGGTCTGAGCCTTGGTGGGAGGAGGGAGTTAGATGAGGAGGCCAGGGACACAGGTGAGCAAATCCCAAGGCCAAGACGCTGTGCCTAGGCCACATGGGAGGCAGGCATCAGGCTAGGCCGAGATCAGTTCCACCGCATTCAGCAGGTTTTGCCCTGAACAGCAGCAGAGGAGCAGGGAGAGTGCACCAGGGGAGGACATTTTGAAGCTCAGAGGCACCAGAATAGCTCTGTGTGCTGCTGGGAAGGCTGGGGAGAGCGCAAAGGCTGAGGGAGCAGAGAAACATGCGCAGTTCTTCATAGGAGGAGGGGGGCAAACAGTGTGGACCCTGCCTGGGCAGCCTGGACTCCTCAGGGGCGAGAGGAAGAGGGGGGCATCTCTGTCACCTGAGGCTTGGCTGGGGCACAGTGGCCAGCAGAGAAACGTGGGGAAATTTGAGGACAGGGGCAAAGTGTGAAACTGTCAAATTGGAGGAGAAAGGGAGCAGTTTGAGAGCCTCAGGGACTTGGCACATGGGCAGGCTGCTCCTCTTGTAAATAACACCATGGTGAACATCTTTACGTATGGAGTCTTTTCTACACTGAGCACTCTTCTCAAACTTGAGTCCTTGAACCAGAAGTAGAGTTCAGGGCCTGGCTTTTAAAGACTTGAAGCAGGAATTGAAAGCGAACTGTCAGGTGGCTTCCTGAGAACTGTTGCTCTGACCTCTGCTCCCTTAGCCATCTGTCTCAGCCCGGGCTGTGACCCCGAGGCAGTGTCACCCAAACGCTGTCAGGGTCACTACTCTGAAAATGCCTTCTGGATCTGATAGCAAACGGTAATGTCTCAGTTCTGTCCTTACCACTTTTCCATTTCTTTGGTTCATGTTGGAGAGGGCCAGCCTGCTCGCAGGCACATTAGCTGCTCTCCTTTGCTCTTGCTGGAGATTGTCTTTTGTGGCGAATCTACAGAGCATCGGAGGCAAATCTCAGGGAAATGACAGCCACAAACCCCATCACAGTGAATCTGGCTGTGGAGACAGATCTATGGCTTTTTATTTGCCTAACCGTTGCAAGAGCATAAAGCGAAAAAACTGTTAAGCTGGGTCAGGGCCATATGCAGCATTTTTCTTTTTTTGCATTTGTTTGTTGTTACTGTTTTGCTTTGCTTTCTGTTTTTTTATGAGCCGCATACTTAAAAGCTAAATGAAAGAAGGAGGATTCATCCAAGTCATTACCTCTTTCTTACATGCACACACCTCACAAGCTGATGGTGGTGAGGTATTACATACAATTATGTCTCTACAGAGCTTTGTGGGATGGCTTTTATTAATTATTAAATAATTTGATAAATAATTCACCACTTTCCTGCTGGTGATGCTATCATCAAACACTCATTGAGTAGAAGTCCAGCCAACCCATAGGCCTCCTGGCACTGAAATAAATCCCCACTGTGTTTGGATGTGTGCGTGCGTGTGTGTGTGTGTGTGTGTGTGTGTGTGTGTGGCATGCAGGCACATTCCTGGGTGTTTGCTAAGTATGGAAGCCTGTGTGTGAACAGTGCAATGTCCTCAGGTACATAAGCATACACAGAAGATTGGGTAAGAGAAGACTGCAAAGGATTTTCTACAGGGACTTCATATTTTGCATTTTGTTATAATTTCTTTGGTGTCTGGAGGTGAGAGCAGTAGTTCTTTCTTTGTTACCTGTATAAATCCTTCTTAATAAAAATGCCTAGATTTGGAATAAAGGAAATTAAATAAAAACCTGAGAACACTGGGGAGCAGTAAGGAGCAGGGCAGAAGGTGGGAAAAGAACAGGAACATCGTTTCCCCCAGGAAACTTTCCGCAGTCCCCAAGCTGGCCTTCTTAGCACCTGGCATATAGCACAGTAGCCCCTGGGCCACTTCACTGGAGAATACGGATAACAACGCAGGAGTGGGTTCTCTACAAAGAAAGACACTGAAGCCATCAGCAGCGCTCCCAGTCTGGATGCCTCGGTTGTTGGCTAATTAACGTTTCTCGTAACAAATCCCTGACTGTGACCACCGGGGGCTACTGTGAGATCTTTGAAGAGAAGCAGGTGCCACATTCCCAGGGCATCATGAGAGGCTGAAAGCAGACCAAACACAGGGCAGGCTCTGGTTCTGGCCTGGCCTGCACCACTGGCTGGCTGTGCAACATGTCACTGTGTTTCTGTGGGGCTCAGTTTCCCCCTGTCGAAAACAGGACACTATGAACTTGGAGGCAACAGCAAATGAGACAACACAGACCATAGTAGGAATTGAAAGGCCCATCCCAGGATGGCAACTGGCACAGAGAAGGGTCACGATAATAGCTTGCCTATTCCATGTTCATCCTCAGGGTCATAGACTGGTGTCTATCTGTAATGTCAATTACTGAGAAATAGCATCATCAACTGTAGATGTGTCTATTTATCTTTTTTTTAGTTCTGTCCATCTTTGCTTCATGCACTTTGAAGTTTGTTATTCCATATCCACACAGTTACGACTGCCGTGTCTTTCTGCTGAACAAAACCCTTATTATGTTTTAGATCTAAAATGCTCCCCAAAAGTCTCATGTGTCCAGAGGTGGGACTTTGGGAAAGTGACCGGATCATGGTGGCTCATTAGATCGCAGTGGATTAATCCTCATTGGTGAGTTCACAGCTGACTGTGCAGTTAGAAGGCAGTGCCTGATGAGAGGTGGGTCACTGGGAGCGTGGCCTGGAAGGGTGAATTCTTGTCCCCTGCTCCTTGTTCCTTCCTCTGCTTCCTGGCTTCCTTCCTCCATGACCTTCCACCATGCCACTTGGGATCATTACTTGTGATATGTCAATCTGACTTGAGTAAGAACCAACCTAGAAGATTAGTTGGGTGTGTGTGTGTGTGTGTGTGTGTGTGTGTGTGAGACTGACCTGTAGCCCTGCAAACTGAAGGCAGAAGACCCACCCACAGAGGTGGCAGCACCAACCAAAAGGCCTGTGGCCTGCATAGACTAATGTCCAGGAGGAGCTCCAGTCTTTGCCATTGCGTGTAGACATCGGTCTCCAGTTTCTTCTGCCTTCCAACACAGACTTGCACTGGTGACTACAGTGAGCTTCCAGGACTTCAACCCTTGACTACGAGTGGGCCCGCAGCTCTCCAGTCCACAGATGGTCATTTCAGACTCTTCTGCATTTGATCCCACAGAGAGCCATGGTGACTCTTCCACTTCTGATTCTGCCAGCCCACCTAATATCCCCTTGGATAATCATACGCATATTTCTATTGACTCTGTTCCTCTGGACAACTCTAACCAAAATATCATTTCTACCTTGGAGCCAGTCAACTATGGATTGAACCAACTGAAACTGAGCCAAAGTAAACCTCTCCTAGTTGAAGTTTTATCGGGTATTCTCTCCCAGCTAATGGAAAGGAACTTGTACACTTCTTTGTCTTACTTAACTAAATGTCTCCTCCTCCTTAATAATAGGCTGTGTTCTGCAGTCTACGTTGTTTAATCTTACAGCCCCATCGCAGCCTTCCATTGTTTAGCATTTGTGCGATATATCTTTTTCCATCTTTTTATTTTCAACCTATTTATGTATTGACAGTTAAAATATGTAGCAGTTTTATAGATGGCATATAATTGAGTCTTGCTGTTTTACTATCATAATCTCTACTGTTTTTCTTTGATGGTTGTTTTTGTTGTTTTTTTTTTTTTTTTTTTTTTTTTTTTTTTGCACCGGGGATCAAACTTGGGACCTCACACTTGCAAGGCAGGCAGTGGCACCACTGAGCTAGATCCTTGTCCTGTCTCTACTTTTTAATAGGAACATTCAACCAATTTATATTTAGTATAATTATTGTTATGGTTGGGTTTAGGCCTATATTCTTGAAATTCTTTTTCTACTTGCTTTTGCCTTTCTTTTCCTCTTGTTCTGATCCTTTGCATTAATTGACTCTCTCTTTTTCAGTACTCTATTTTTCTCTACTGTATTTCAAGGTATACTTCTTTACTATTTTTACTGATCTAAGGTGTCTAATTTTATCTTTAACTTATCACAGAACCAATTTTGTGCCACTATATATGTCTTTTTTTAACTCTTCTCAAGCTTAAGCACATTGCAAGAGTATTATATTCACCTTCTTATCCTCTGTGATATTATTGTCATATTTTTCTACTGTTTAAGCCTGATGTTAAAATTATATTATTTTTTTGGTTTAAATTGTCATTTGTCTTTCAAAGAAATCAAGAGAAGAAAGTAAAAGTTAACCTTTTCTATTTACCCCTATTAAATTAAAATTTTTATAGTTTTTTTTCTTTTTTTTTTTGAGACAGGGTCTTACTATGTAGTTGAGACTGACCTGGAACTCACTGTGTAGCCCAGGCTGGCCTCGAACTCACGGAGATCCTCCTGCTTCAGCCTCCAGAGTGCTGGCAGGTGTGCGCCACTACACTCAGCTTACCCCTATCTATTTACCTCTATCATTTCTAGTGCTTAACACCCTTACCCTCAGATCTGCAGTTCCTTCTACTGTCATTTCCACTCACCATGAAGAACTTCCATTAATATTTCTTGCAGCATAGGTCTGGAAATGACAAATTTTTCTCAGCTTTCATTTATCTGAAATGTCTTTATTTTCTCCTTATTTTTAAAACATTTTTATTGAAACATAAATCTCACTCTACACAATTCACCCATCAAAAGTGTACAACTCCGTGTTTTTTGGTATAGTGTCACACTATTAGTTTTTAAAATTGGTAAAATAGGTATGACACAGAATTAATGACTTCAACCATTTTTTCAGTGCACAATTCAGTTGTATTACATTCAGAATGTTTTACACCATCACTAGTTTTTCTAAAACTTTTCTTATTCCCTCAAGAAAAAAAAAATGTAACTTTAAAACAATGACTCGCCATTTCTCTTTTCCACAGCATCTGGTAACCTCAAATCTACTTTCTGTCTTTATGAATTTGCCTTTTCTGTACACCTCATATAATGGGACTCATGCAACATTTATCCTTTTATATCTGGCTTATTTCATCTCACACATGTTTTCAAGATTCATTCCTGTAGCATGTGTCAGAATTTACTTCCTTTTCATGGCTGAATAATAGTCTATTATAGCAATACAGCTATAGTACCACTACTTCATCTATTAATGGACTCTTGGATTGTGAATAATGCTACAGTGAGTATTTGTATATACACATCTCTCACTTTCTGCTTTCAATTCCTTTGAATTCATCCATATTTTTTAAAGAGATAGAAATTAAGTTGACAGTTTAGTGCTCTAAAATCATATTCATTTCTTTCTAAAGATTGTACTCCATTTCTTGCCATTGTTTCAGATAATAAGTCAGCCTTCATTTTTGTTGTTTCCCTATATATAATGTTTCTTTTTTGCCTATTTAAAAAAATTGTCTTCATCTTGAGCTCCAAGGAATTTGACTCTGATGTTTCTTGGTGTGGGTTTTGGAGTTTGCTGAGCTTCTTGGATTCATCAGTTGACATTTGTCATCAAATGTGGGCTTATTTAGCCACTAGCTCTTCAAATATTTTTCTGCCCTATTTTCTTTTCCCATTCCAGGGAGGTTAAGTCCAGGTTTACAGTTTGACTGTGTCTCCCAAAGTTATGGTCTGACGTAATTCTCAAAGAATAGTGTAGAGAGGAGGGACCTTTAGGAAATCATGAAAGTCCTGTTCTCCTGAATGGATTAATGTCATTATCATGAGTCTGGGTTTGTTATAAAAGTGTGCAAGCCTCCTCTTGTCTACTGCCTCCCCCTCCACACTCTTACCTCCCACCAAGGGATGACACAGCAGAGGTCCTGATCAGATGCAGTCCCTTGATCTTGGGCGTCCCTGTCTTCAGAACCATGAGAAATAAATTTGTGCTCACTATAAATCATCCAGTCTCAAGTATTCTGGTATAGCAGTACAAAATAGACCAGGACAGTAGGTATATTTTATTGCTTGATAATGGCTCAAAGGTCAATCAAATACTGTCTTTCTTCTTTTTAATCCTTTTTCCTTTCTTCTTCAGCTAGGAAGACTTTATGGATCTATCATCAAGTACATCAACTCTTTAATCAGCTATTGAGCCCATCCTGAGAGTTCTTCATGTTTTCCTTTAAATTCCTGAAAATATAAATAGCTTAACATTCTCATCTGTCAATAAAACATCCAGTCCTCTCTAGGTCTGTTTCTACTGACTTCCTCTGTCACTTAAATGTGTAACACACAGGGGCTCAAAGCCCAGCTTTTCTACCTGTGAGACCTTAGGCAAATTAACATCTTTGGACCATTTCTTCTTTGACATAACAGAGAAAATAGCAACTACTTTGCAGGATTGTTACAGAGAGGCCGGCTTAGAGTAGTTGCTTAATGAGAGGTGGATGGAACTGGCTTTTGAGATTAACCTCCTGGGTCTACCTTTCCCAAGAACATTCTGCCCCTTCTCTACAACCCTTGGCTTCTTGCTCTTACCTCTCACCTGCCTCCCCTCCTAGACTGAGTCCCCCAAGCAGAAGCAGGTGTATCCCATTCTTTCCCTGCCTCCCAGTGGGCCTCTGACACTCATTTATTGCACATAACAAAAGTAGCCCTTCTACAAGAAGCCTGAGCCAGTGACATAGGCAGATGATTGATTTCAATCTGCTACAAGGCAGAGAGTTGGAACAGTTCAGGACCTTCCCCCCCGGGCCAGCAAACCCAGACTCCCCTGTGCTTCCAGTCCTGTAAAACTGTAATTGAAGATCATGCTGCATTGAGCACGGCTTGTACTTGGCCCAGTGGAAATGCAGTGGTGCTTTGCAGCTAATGAGCTACTGGCACTTCACGTGCATAGTAGCAATGTCTCGTTATCACTCACGGCTCCTGCCACAAGGCCACGGGCACCAGGGGTGTCCTCAGGCTTCACTCCCATACAGGAAATTCCAGAGAGTTTATGAAGCGGATCTGCTGATGGCAAGATGGTGAGAAGCTGCGCTAATGAGAACAAACAGGATTACTTCATCTCGGACATTATATACACTCCCCCATTTAATCCTCGGCAACCTGGAAGGCAAAATAAATCACCTTAGGAAAGGATGCTCCAGATATGTCCCCTTCAGGGTTAGAGACTCCTCAGAAATTTTCCTTAATATTCTCCAACTTAAAATTCTGACCTTCTTATAAAAACAGCTGGCATTGAAGACCAGAGTCACTCATTACCCATCACTGGACAGTGAGCCAGCTCTCTCCTTGTACTGTTCTCCCTGGAAAATCTTCATTTCCTTTCAGACCTTCCTCTTTGTCCAAACTCCTCCCTCTCATCATTTTCCTACCATGCAGCCCATCCTGGGAGGCAAACTTTGACTTCTTTGTTCCTTTTGCTCTACATGATCATGTTCTGCTTTCTAGAAACACAGCCCAAGGGAGTGCCAGGTCCCACATCCCCTGCCCACATGCTCACCTTTCCAGGAAAGGCAGGGCTCCATGGGGCTTCTTTGGCAACCAGGAACCTTGTCCAGCTTTCTTCTTCCTCTTCTTGTTCCTTCTCCTCTTCCTCCTCCTCATCACTCACTTTTTTTTTTTTTAACAGGGATCGAACTCAGGCCCTTGTGCTTGAGAGGCAGGCAGTGGAAACACTGAGCCAAATTCCCAGCTTTCATCACTCATCTTTTTAAGGGCCAGCAATGTGCCAGGTTCTGGAGTGCTCTGCATGATTGTTGTTTCACGTGCTGAGATCCCTATGGCAGCCTAGGGTCTGGTCCCCAAAAACTACTCACCCACCCTCCTCAGATAATGAGACACTGTGTATCCACAGACAAGAGTCCAGGACCACATCTAACCTGTCTCCCGGAACTGAGGCTGCCTATTGCCAGGAGTACCCACTGATCCAGACTCTCTGGGGCGTCGATACAGTCCCACACCAGCTCCAGGTTTATTCCAAGGTACAGAAAGCCCATACCTGACTCACTGCCTGCTACCTGGCCAAGTTCACACAGATTAGGACACGAATTTACCATTTGACCCCTCACGGTGATCAACCACACCCATTAGCTTGGAGAGATACTGCTACCATCCTGGGCGACCTTTCCAGTTCCCCTCCTCACACTGTCCTCTCAGCCTTCGTAAAGGGTGAAATGTCCTGCATGTGTCTTGGCTGGTGTTGGAAAAGTCCATGTTGAGACACGATTATGTTGTTAAAGCCGCAGGAGGAAAAGCGTGTCCCTTTAAGCAGAAGCTGAGGTCTCCCATGAAGGGTCTGGTGTTCCAGTGGTATAAAATGGGCATGTGCAATCAATGCCCTCGGAGTCTGTAGGTGGGGATTTTGGCCTTGTTGTCCCTCCATGTTAGCTTCTCCATGAAACTGCTGGAAAGATCACACAGCACAGCCACTGGCTTCCAGCGGGCAAGACAGCCAAAGGGCCGGGAAGGAAGCTGTGGTATTTTCCATGACTTGGTGGCAGCCGCATATTCTCACTTGCACTCGTTCTGTTGGTGACATGGGCCAGCCCTGAGCTGGGCGGGGGGGAGACTACACAAGTACATGCCGACCAGGAGGCAGACTTCCCCGAGACATCTTGGACTGGCTCCCAGAAACAAAATCCCCAGGGAGAAAGCAGGTCCCAAAATGGAAACGGTGGAGGCCAAGGAGAAGAAGCCAAGTCCATCTCAAGACAGTAGATTTGGAGGCATTAAGATATCCAGCCATGCTCTCCTACACCAAGGGTGCCAAAGGAGTGCCCACCACATGAACCAATAAGACCGAGGGCAAGATGAAAGGACCCGGAAATGAGGAAATGTCACCTCACTCTCAGTGCCTGCCCCACAGCCCTCAGCCACTTCTGAGATTAACTGTAGCTATGGGAGAAAAACCCAGACCGGCAGCAGAACCCACCCATGGTGCCAGTTGCACCTTTGCATCCCTGTTTGCTGCTGGCTTAGCCCACACTCGGGCAGCCCAGAAGTGCAGAGAGTAACACCCAGCATGGAGGGTGTGGGAGTGGGAGGGCACTGCCCAGCTCCCCATCCCAGTGTGTGCTTGTGGAGAGTCGCTGTACACAGTCCTTGGGAGTCCCCAGAGGGAAGGGACCCCACAGGCCCCACAGCAGAAACCAGCTCTATAAAGCACTCATGATTGCCTTTCTGTTCCTTGCCTGTCTCTGTCACCTTCCAAACCAGCTCCCTTCACCCAACACTATGCCTTGGGCTCTGCTTTCAGGGGGACCCAAACTAACCCAGTAAGCTTCCCTTTGTATCCTGATCAGGCCCCACTTTCAAGGTTTTTAATGTTCTCAGCCATTTCTTTTATTCAACAGATACTTTTAGAGCGTTTGCCACACTGCAGACACTGGGGAGCAAAGGTAACCAGACATGATCTCAGGTCTTGCATGTGACCGCCCCAGTAGAGGATGCTGGCCGCTCAGGTGCACTGAGGAGAGCAAGGACTTGGAGTCCCAGAATGTGACAGGCCCGGAGCCCTGAAGAAGGCTCTGGAAGCCAGACAGGGACAACTTCTCAGCTACCAGGTGCTTAAGTTTCAAGGTATGAAGGATGGAAAGTCACCCAGGAGTCAAGCAGGGGTGAGGCTAGTTTGGGCCAAAGGAATAGTTTGAGGGAAGTAAAGCAGGGCATTGTTTCAAGGAGCACAATACTAAGGCTTTGTGCTATGTTCTTAGCTGGACGCCCCCAAGATACTCAAGCGGGGCTCTGGAAGGTGGTGATTATAGGGAATATAGCAGACTTGCTGTTAAGAAGTGGGGCCTGGTTGGAGGAGAAGGGACTCTGGGGGCGTAGCTCCTCCTCAGCTCCTCCCTTCTCTCTCTGCTTCCTGACTGCCGCGATGACATCCTGCCTTGAAGCCAGTGGACTATGGACTGAAAATATAAAATAAACCTCTCCTTCTTTAAGTTGCAGGTGCCCAGTACTGTGGCTCCAATTTGTTCTTCTTTATTGCTGAGTAATATTCCATCATATATAGATAGCATATTTTCTTTGTCCAGTTGTCTGTTGATGGGTACACAGGTTGTTTCCAGAACTTTGTTATTATGAACCGTACTATTATAAACATTGGTATATATGTATATCCCTATAGTATGACGACTTAAGCCCTCTGGGAAAGAATCCCAGGAGGGGGATAGCCAGGTCATATGGAATTTCTAACTTCAGTTTTTGAGGAATCTCCATAGTGATTTCCATAATGGTTTGTATTCCCACCAATACTGTAGGTGTGCTCCTGTTTCACCACAGCCATGCCAGCATTTGTTTTTGTTTTATTTCTTGGTGATTGCCATTCTTTCTCCCACCCAGGTTCAGCAACTCTCTCTGCTAAGAGTTTGCCCTCCAGCTAAAATCTTCCAGGGTCTGAGATTTTCTTAAAGAAGGTGACATTTTCTTTCAAGTTTATCCCCCTTGGAAAGCCTAATAAACATCATCTAATGAGCAAGGAGGGCCTCCTGGGTGAAGATACACACTGTGACTATTTTTTACTCACCCTACTCTTTTCCAGAACAATCTTAATTAAGTGCAAGGTGCAGTAGTTCTAAAAGAATGTACCAACTGCCCCTCAAAGTGACTCTGATTAATAGCAGAGGCACAAAGGTGTCTCCATAACCAGGTCACACGACATAATACAAATGACTGTCTGTTGCTATTTTTAAGTAATGTTTATTAGAATCCCTTGGCTCGTAATAAACTTAATTTACAGCTGCTTGCAGCCTGACTTACACATGGCCCCCTGTGGCTCAGCTCATTAACACACTTGGAGAAGAAATGAGTTTTCTCTTGAATTCTCCCATTCCATTTCTCCTTCCTAATGAGGCCAGATTGTGAAAGTCTTCGGGAGAAAATGTCTCTGTCTGCTCAGGTACAAATAGTCTTAAATGCTCACATTTTTTAATTATCACAAAGGCACACAGCACAAATTCATGTTAGATAGCTTGGGGCAGAGCTGGAGAAAGTCGCAGTGAATCATCCATGCTCCTGTGAGCAGGAGACCTCAGAAGAAAGAGCAAGAGGAGCTTGGACAGGACGTGGGGCTCTGAGAACTTTCCAGGTGGCAATCTAGAGGTCTCTGGGAAAATCCAACTATTACTGGACTCCTGAGAGCTGTCAGGAGCTCTAGACTAGGAACCCAGAGGCCTGACATCGCATTCTGCTTCTGAATTTGACTACGGAGACTTCAGAGGGTTTTAGTCTAATACCTTCCATTTCTTAGCCTGAGGACCAAATTCATAGACCAAATTCAGTCAGCTGTCAGCAAACCTGCCAGATATTTTAAACTTTGTGGGACAAAAACCAAAATCAAAGATGTTATGTAGATATTGAAATCGCATGAAAGAACAAATTTCCTTTTTTTTTTGGTACTGGGATCAAACTTGGATCCTTCACCAGGAATTATTATTAATGAAATACAATAGTTAAGTACAGAGTTCTGCAACATAGATATACTAATGAACAGAATGTAATTCTTTGTGGAATAATATTTTGCTTACTTTGGGCTCAAAGATAACATCTTTTATCATCAAACTGGTGAAATATATTTACCCATCCCAACCATTCTCAACTCATGGACTGTGCAAGAGCAGGCTGCAGGCTGCATCTGACCTGCAGGCCATAATCTACCCACTCCAGCACGGACTGGGATCTAAGAGTATGGGCTATGCGGCCAGACTGCTTGGGCTCCATCTCACCGTGGAGTCACAGGGTCTCCTGCATGGCCATCCACAGCCACAAGGATGCCACACAGCTTCAGCCATGTTCAGGAGAGAGGTTCACTTAGCTGTGAGCCTGGAGGACCACGGCAGTCCGGGCAGTTTCCGCTGGCCTGAGTGGCATTGTTTATGCACCTGCAGGTGGCTTCAGGCTGGCTGGGGCTCACTCACAAGCTGGGGTTTTGCTGCCAGTTGGCTGAGCTAAGGTGGCCTCAGCTGGGACTACTGGAACAATGGTCCCATGTGTCCTTTACCTTCTGGCATGCTGGTGGGCATATTCTTCCCTATCCATGGGTAGAAAAGCAAAAACAACCAAACCCAGCTATACAGCACCTTCCAAGTTTATGCTTGCCACACACTTACCAGCCTCTCATTGGCCCAAGCAAGGCACAGGGGCACAAAGTCAGAGTGCAGGGCTTTATGAGACACATGGCAAATGGGGGGTGCAACAAGGGAACTATCTCAGTCCATTTTGTGTTGCTGTAACAAAACACCTGATACTGGATGATGTATAAGAAAAAAAAAGGTTTGTCGTACACACAGTTCTGGTGGCTGGAAAGTCCAAACAGTGTAGTACTGGAATTTGGCAAGGATCTCCATGGCTCGGTCAAAATATAGCAGAGAAACAGGATCGGAAACAGCCATGGACAAATGAAGCCAAAAACAAGCAGTAGCTTCACTTTATAATGGCCTGCTTTGGTGAGAACTGATTCACTCCTGCAAGACCCAGCTCACCTTGTGAGACCATCATTAACCCACTCACTAGCTCCTGAGACCTAATCACCTCCTACTCTGCCTCCCTCTTAAAGGCTTTACCATCTCGACCCTGCCACACAGGGACCAAGCTTCCAGCATGTGAACCTTTGGGGGACAAACCACATGTAAAACATAGCAGGGGCAAACACCAGACCATTGATACAACTTCACCTCTGCCTGATTCCTTTAAAATGGTGACAGTAACAGTAGCTGCCTTTATGATTGCCATGCTGAAATGCTGGTCCTTATTACCTGCTTGGCTTACTCTGAGTAAACCAGCATCAGGCATTGTAATTGCCTGGGAAGATCTATGCATTCAAATGATCTAGAAATAAAAGTACCCAGAAAGAATCATTTACTCTGGGGCCTTTCTAAATCTTCCCATGCTCATGTGTGGGCCATGACTACCAGAGAAGTCCAGATGTGTGCTCCAGTGTCCTGGCCTCAAGGGCCTGCCAAGAGACATCCGTGTGTGTCCTGGGCTGTCTGGTCCCATGTCATCTAAATAGGATGGTGATTCAGAGCTCTGCCTCCTGCACTCTCAAAGCTCAGAGTCCTCCTCTGGTAATGAGCAGGAGGGTTTTGTTTCTGTCCCAGTGCTTCACCCAACAGCTGCTGCCATGGGTGCTCAGCTCCTGCCTCTCCAATGAGCTCTGTGAGGCTTTCTCTGTCCTTGCTCAGCAAGACTGTCAGCAGGAGGAGGCTCTTTATACCTCTCCTAGGAGAAAAGTGTCTGTGTTTAGAGCAGGGGTCCTTTTGGACCTCTCGTGGGGCATACGAAACATCCTTCCTGCAGCACTGCCTCTGGGGTTGTGGCTCTGCGGCCCATGTCTGTGTCAGTCAGCTTTCTAATACTGTAACAACCAGCCAAGGCAAACAGCTGATAAAGTGAAAAGGTTTATTTTTGACTCCCAGTCTTAGAGATTTCAGTCCATGGTTGGTTTGCCTTGCTGCTTTGGGGCCCGTGGCCAGGCAGCGCACTGTGGCGTCTGTACTTGGTAAAGTAATTCACTCCTGGTTGGGATGCAAAAGAGGAAGAGAAAGGGGCTGCGTCCCAATATTACCTTCAAGATCATGTCTCTCATGACCAGAAGATCTCCTCCTAGGCCCCACCTCTTCAAAGTTCCTCAGCCTCCCAGGGGCTCCTTGAGCTGGGACCACCAATCCTTCAGCACAGGGACCTTTGGAGAACATTTATACAAACTGCAGCTATATCCCATGGCTTAGTTTCACTCTGCTTTTTAAGAAATCTTATACATGAAACTCCACGATGCAAAACACTAGAAGATACGATCAGAATGGCATCAAATGTTCACATCTCTTATTCAATAGCAGTGGACTCGCTGGCTTTAGGCTAGACCCATGGCTGCCCTCCTTGAGAATGTGTTTTGCAGCCTCTGTCACAGCTGGATGTAGTCATGTAATTATGCCTGAGCAATAGGATGCAAGCAGAAGTGCCATTGAGACTTCCAGAAAGTGCTCTTAAGATACACTCTTCATTCTCTCTTTCTTTTTCCTGCTGGCTGGAATATGGATATGATGGCTGGAGTTTGAGTAGCCATCATGGACCATGAGGTGAAAAAAAAACCCTACATGCTGAAGATGCCAGACCTCCAAGTTAGGAAGAACCTGAACCTTACTCTGTGGAGCAAAATCCTTTTGCCAGAGAGAGAAATAAAGTGCTACCATGCTTAAGTTCCTTCTTTAGGCATTGCTGGTGTTTGTATAGTATTTTAAAGTAAATAAACCCGTTATTATTTATGTTTTCTGGAGATATCCCAAGCAAAGCAAATAATATTATGGACTAATCCCACACTACGGATGAACAAACTGAGGCCAGGAGGAAAGTCTTACTCAGACTGGACAGTGTCACCCTGGGGCCAGCCTCTTCACTAGCACTCAGCTCATCAGCCTTCGCTGGGCCACCTCTCTCCCTTCTCCTGGAGGCTGCCAAAGTGGTTGTTTTAAATCACAAGTGCTTAACGCTGCTCTGCTTGAAACCACCCGGCACTTCCCCATTGGCCTCAGAATGAATCCCAGAAGTCTCAGCTTGGCTCACAAGGCCCAGCAGGGTGCGGTCACTCCCTGGTGTGGCCTAAGGTCTTACTGTGCAACATGCATGCCCAAGACCACAGAGCCAGGGAACAGCGGCACTGGCACCAGGACCCCGCCCTGCCGAACCACAGTCATGCAGAGTATACTTTTCTTCTGCATCCCCAGTCCACACACTTTCATACCCAGTAAGAGGAAGACACACCAGTCTCCAGGAGTAGACTTAAGACAGCACCAGTGGAGATCAATTTGGGGTTCAGCCTGGCAGAGTTGAGCTGGGGGAGAGGATTCAGCCTGGGCCAAGGGCTGAGGTCTAGGGTGACAAAGACTGCCAGGCAGGCAGAAGGTCAGGCCTTCCACTTAGGATGCTGCAGATGTGAGAGGCAGAACCTGCACAGAGTGTGTGGGTAGTCAGTTTGGTCCTTTGGGCACAAAGCAGCATGGTGCCCAGGTGCAGGAGCTGCAGGTGCTCCCTAAGTTTGGCAGCCTGAGCTCATGTTCTTCTCCATCTTCCCCATGC
The DNA here is from genome assembly GCF_012274545.1 of Fukomys damarensis. Classification (NCBI taxonomy): domain Eukaryota; kingdom Metazoa; phylum Chordata; class Mammalia; order Rodentia; family Bathyergidae; genus Fukomys; species Fukomys damarensis. The sequence goes on along the minus strand of NW_022900933.1, from coordinate 33,041,997 downwards.
ACCCGAGGCCTCGAAGAGCGGGCAGGGACCCTGCATCAGACAATTCTGTTCTCCGGTGCCCAGAGGCTACTTTCTGTACACATCTGTGGAGGCCACAAACAAGCAAAGGTGACCTCAGCTGTCTCATCAGTCCCCTGAAGTCGCGTTCAGAGAAAGGTGAAGTTATCAAGAGCAGCTGTGTGTGTGGCCAGTCAGCTCCCGTGTAAGTGAGCAGAGGATCTCTGGGCTCTCAGATACTTCTGACATTTCTGCTAAAGTAAATGGCAAAGCCCTCTTTCCCTGAAAAATCTACAAAGCTCAGAGCCAGACAGGTTTCCAGGCAAAAGCCATTCTGTGAAAATCTCATTGTAAACAAGAAGATATAGAATTCAGTAAGTTCTCCCTTGGATAAAAAACCACCCAAACATTTAATCATAAGGCAAGATGCAAGATGTAGAACTTTGTAAACTGTCTCTCTTTCCATTTGTTCACTCAACAAATATGGCCTGGGCCACTGCAGGATGGGTGTTGCTTTCAGCTCTTGGAATAAGGTGGTTGGTCTCTTAGTCTGAGTTGCTCCCAAAGTAGAGCCCGAGAGAAGGACTTGAAGGAAGTGACTTATGTGGGACATAAGCCTGGAAGCAGGATTGGAGGAGCACAGAGAATGGGGCAGGCAGGGTTGGAGGAGAAGCCAGATAGGCTGGAGTTTAAGGAGCCAGTTACTGCTGTGCATGGTCAGGCCCGTCCCCAGGGCCCCCAAAGGAACTGTATAGATTGGGTCTCAGGACCAGCCCTGCAAAGAAGGCTGGACAGGTGCCCATTGTTCAGTTTCCCCTGGAGTTCACCCCATTTCGCCCTATGAAGTGGTCTTCCTGAGCTCTCAAGCAGAAAAGCAGAGAGATGCTGCGGCAGGTCCTGGAGGTGGGGAGACCCCAGCACACAAAGGAATGTGGTGGCTGCTGCTAAAGACACAGGTGGACTGGGGGAGTGAAGAGCAGAGCCCCAAACCCTTCCCTCAGGGGAGCTCCCTCTCTAGTGAAAGAGACACACAATAAACAAGGAAAAGGAGTAAGACAATGTGTGCATCCAAAATCAATGAGCTCTGGGGTGGGGGGGAAATAAAATAAGGAGAAGGGTGAGGACCAGAGGGTGTGGGCTGCAATTTTAAATAGGGTAGTTAGGGTGAGTGTCTTAGTCTGTTTTGTGCTCCAGTCACAGAATGCCTGAGACTGGTTAACTGTGAAGAATACAAATTTACTTGTGACTGTTCTAGAGGATGGAAAGCCCAAGACCAGGGAGCTGGCAGGTTTGGGGTCTGGTGAGGGCCCTACCTCCATTTCCAAGATGGCACCCTGGGTGCTTATTCTCCAGCGAGGAGAACAACTGTTCCTCACACGGCAGAAGAGTGAAAGGAGCAGAAAAGGAGCACAGTGGAAAGCCTATTTTGTTACAGCATTAATTCACTCCAGAGGGCAGATATTCAAACTAGAGCATTGGGTTTTGTCGACAATATGGACTTGAGCAAAGGCTTGAAGAGGTGAGAAACTGGGTCCTGTTGGTGTTGGAGAGGAGATTCCTAGGCAGAAGGAATGGCCAAGCTGAGGTCCTGACGCAGACTTGGGATTGAGGGTTTGAGAAGAAGCACAGAAGACTCAGAGAAGGGAAGGGTCCAGAGGAGATGGGGCCCTTGCCATAGGACCACTGTATTGTGCTGGTCCGTTAATAACGCCTATTGACTCCCAAATATTTACAGAGCTACATGCCGGCTGCTGCCAAGTACTTGAATTCAAAGATGAATAAAGCAGAGTCTCTTCCCAAGGCTGTCATGGTTAGGGGACAGTTGTACTTACAGATAGAGAAGATAGATGTGACCTCTTGGCCTATTTTGTGAAGGTCCTGAGCTGGAAGCTTGAAGGGGCTTATTGCTAGTATTCCTCATGACAGCCCCATGGGGGCACATTTGCTTCCTCAATTTACAGCTGGGGAAACTGAGGCTCAGAGAGATTAAAGGAACTTTCCAGACTTGACCCAGATTCAGGTGACACCAAAATCTGATTTCTTCCTGCAAATACTATATCTCGCCACCTCCTAGGCCACACATATTCTGTATTAGTCCATTTTCTATTTCTACTATAACATACCCAAAGTTGGGTAGTTTATAAAGAAAAGAGGTTTATTTTGTTCACAGTTTTGAAAACAAAAGATCAGGTAACTCCACTGGCAAGGTCCTAATGGCAGGAGCCTCGATGAGAACAACAGGAAGCTGGAGAGTTGGGGATGTCTTGCTTCTTTCTAGTAATTCATATTCATACAAAGTAACTCAAGCTCCCAATAACTGCCTTAGTCCCTTCCAAGGGCATGTTCCCAATGACCTATGGTCTCTCACTAGGCCCCATCTCTTAAAGGTCTTGCCACTTCTCAACCACATTGGAATCATGCTTCTAACACATGAATGCTTGGGGGACACACCATACCCAAGCAAAATTACATAATCGGAATCCATTAGGAAAGGTGCCACGATGGTGGGTGTCTCAACTCAAGAGAAAAGAGACAGGAGGACTGTTTGGGAATTAGCCAAGCTCATGATAAGAGAAGGGATTCTAGACAGGGCAAGCAGCTCCAACAAGAGCAGGGAGGTGTGAAACAGCGAGATACATGTCAGAACTCAGAAGCTCAAAGAATAGAGGCACAGTAAGAAGGGAGAGGAAAGGATCAAGGGAGGGAGATACTGGGGCTGCAATGGGGAGTTTTAAGCAAGAAAGAGAAACGGCCTTATTTTCAGTTTAGGGTATGAATATTTCTCTTCCTCCATTTGAATGTGACAATTTGGAAAACAGAACCCATTACTTTCTTTCTGGCTTCAGATTGGCCCAGCCTATGTTGGTGCCCAGTTGAATGGAGGCGAGGAAGCTGGCTCCATCCACTGGGCTGGCATTTGTATTGGACTCTCCTGGCCAAGGGAGTGACCAGCCAAATTGTTCTAACCAAATGTTCTCTTGGATTCTGTTTGGACTCTCTCTTGATATAGGAAAATGACCCCGAGCCAGGCTATGACTACCAAGAAAGCTTGACCTGACAACTTTTTCCAAAACGTTGGTCCATTCTTAGGGTAAAGAAATGAGTGATAAGACAAGGAAGATGTACATAGATTAAAGTTTTAAAATCTGTGCTTCCTGACTCCTTCTGCCTCCGACCTCCATTAAACATCTCCGTGGTCACAGACTTGGACCAATGCACTATCCTGGAGATAACTCAGTGTGAGCTGGGGCAAATCTGCCCCCTACACTGTCCAGCTTAGATTACTGCAGAGTAATCTCAGAAGGACAATGATGTCCCACACAAACCCCAAGAGAGTCTTAGGGTGTCCCCTCCCTCATATCTGGTCACTCAGGAAAATATCCTCTCTGGACAGATTCACAGCTGCCCTGTAAAATATGACCAAAGTACATAGTTAATTCAAGCTGAGAAAGGGAACAATTGGGTAAGACCAATGCCTTTTTAAACAACCATATGTTTATTTGTAGCATTTCAAAACATAGTCTGCATAATTTCAATTTTTTTTTTTTGTATTGGAGATCAAACTCAGGTCCTTGCACTTGTAGGGCAGGTGGTGGAACCACTAAGCTAAATCCCCTCGAGTTTTAATAATTAGTGCTCCTTTACTAGTCAAAGGCATTTTAAAATTTTCTCACAAAGAAAAAATTGTTTTTCTCACAAAGATCTCCGATGCCCATTAGCACTCTTGCATGCTTATCATTTTTGCCCCTTTTTCCTTCCAAATAATTAGAGATTTTTTGAGCAATTACTGTGTGTTAGTTTTATGAGTTATCTAGTTAATCTTTCCAAAAATTCTGTGATCTAATTATATGTAAATACTATCATAATCCATTAGAGACAGGGGAAAGAAGTCAGACTTTAAGGCATATGGAAATTTTCCCAAAATTATACATTTGATAAGAATCATGTAGTCTAACTCCAGAGCCCAGCTTCTTGACCAGCATGAAGCTCTCACTGCTAGAATGTGCCCAGATTCATAGACCTCTAGAGGCCTAAGGACCATTGTCTGGATACAGAAAGAGCCACTTCTTCCGGTTCTCTGAAGTATACAGATGTTTGGGGTCATAAAATATCCTGGCTGCTATGGGATTCCACTTTGTTTTATGCCTGTGTCCACAATCTCTGCATCCACAAAACCTCTCAAAACCGGCCTGAGTCAGGGTTCTCTGGACAAGGAAACCTGCAACAAAGCTTATGTGGTAATATGATCCCAGGTTAGAAAGAGGAAAGGAGCATAAGAAAGGAGGCAAGGAAGGAAGGAAGGAAAGCACATCAGAGGTGGTGCTGAGCTGGCCAAAGCTTTGCCAGGAAACACAGCCAGCTGCTCACTCCACAAGACATATTGAAATAAGCCATATGCACCATGGATAGAGAAAGGGAGATAAATCATCTACCAGACCTCCCTAGACCGTATCATTGATCAGTGCTCATCCTCTAGGGAGTCAACACTCCCACACTTTCCGGTCATATGCCTCAGCCCCTGTAGACAGCTAATGGGAAGCCGAGGTCCACTCCCAGTGGCATGAGTTTGATTGGAGCACGGGATTGTCTAGAGAAGCAGAAACCCCCATGACTCCTGTCAGCAGGGCTTGGCTCCCACTGTTGCTGTGGCTCCTTTCATAAAGCAGTATGAAAGGGGAGGTGGAGCCAGGTGAACCCCGGAAGTGTGCCAATGGGCCCAATACAGCCCACCCCTTGCACTATAAGATTTGTTATGCATGAATACAGTCTGTCTCCACTAAAGCTCATGTTAGGTTTAATTTCTCAAAGTGATGGTGTTAAGGACTTAAAGGACCTGTAAAAGTTAATGAGGTCATGGAGGTTCCACCCTCCTGAGGGATTAATGTAGTTTCCCTAGAGTTGTTATAAATGCAAGTTTGACTTTCTGTCTCTTGCTTCCTTTCCTACCATGTGACCTCCTTCTGCATGGGCCTACTTGCCCTTCTGTCATAAGGCCACCATCAGAATCTCAGAGGGTGCCAGTGCATGCTCTTGGATTTTTAGAACCATGAGACAAAATAAACCTCTTCTGTTATAAATTATCCAGTCTAGGCTATAGAAAATGTATTAAGACCAAGTTGCTCCCTTCCCCTATGACTTTTGGATCCAGCTTGAGAACAAAATGCCATCAATTTTAAAATGCAGATACAAGTCCATTTCTTTATGTAGTCATTATAGCTTTCTAAAAAAAAAAAAGATGTGAAGCATTCCTAAATCAAGCAGCAGTCCTCTGCTGGAGCCATGGGGCCATAATTGGCATTCATTATCTTCCTCCAAAGCCAGCTTCCATTCTAGATATCTATGGTCAGCTCTTCTCCTGGTCTGGGATTCTCAACCTGGAGAAACTTTGAATGTTACTGGTGCCTGTTCATGGTAATCTCTGAGCAGAGAAGCTGCAGGCTGCCATTATGGGAACAAGTGCCATCTTGCAGAGTACCTACTTCAGTGAGGTTATTGTGGCATGCAGGACAAGAGGAGTTGTTCTGTCTTTTTGTCTGTCTGTTTGTTTTTTGGCACCGGGGATTGAACTCGGGACTTTTTGCTTGTGGCAGACCACTGAGCTAAATCCCTGGCCCCTGTTCTGTTTTAACAAGAAGAAAAGAGTTGCTTCTATCTGCCAGAAGATGTAGGAAGTTTTTGGATCCCAAATGTTCGGGTGTGTCCATTCAAATGTGTCTATTTCAGATCACAATGTTCAATAATTTCTCCATCAGAGCCCTGACTTGGACAAAAGTCACCTGTGTGGCTGTACATTTAGTCTCCTTTTTAGCTCTGCCATCCTTAAATCAGGTCCTGACTTTAATTTTCAATAGCCTGTCTTGTGGATTTCAAGAGTGTCCTTAAAGCTGTTGCAAAGGCATGGCTTAAGGTAGAAAATAGCTTCCCTAAGCCTATCATTTCATTTTAACAAAATCCTCCAATACTGCCTGAAAAAAATCTACCTAACCAGCCCCCTCAACTTTTATGATTGCCATTGCTCCCACACTAATAGCACATGTCATAATTGGTGTGTGATTCTGGCTATATCACAAACAACTATGAGCTTCCCAAACAGCTATGAGCTGGATCTCATAAAACTTTGCTTTTTTACTTGTACTTTAGTCCAATTCACTGTAGATAAATCTTTAGCAATGTCAATATATGTCATTTATGGCCTTACTCACCAACACCAGTGGGATCCTGATTACTTGTAGGTTGATGGGAAATCCAAATCCAGCATCCCATCTTGAAACTTTACTTTTTACTGTCACTTTTGGTACCAACTTTCCCTGTGGAGACAGCATGAAACAATGTTTGCTTGCTGTGATAGTTAATCTTGGTTGTCTACCTTACTAAATTAAGAGATGAGTAGAAAATTAACACAATTCTGGGAATGTCTGTGAGGGTCTTTCCAGAGATGATTGGTCTGTGGGTCACTTGACTGATTTGAGGAAGACCCCCCAAATGTGGGTGGCACCATCCAATACACTTGGGGCCCAGATGGAATCAAAAGCAGAATAGGGCAGCTCACCAGAGTATACAAGCTCTACCCTTCTTGAGTGGGTGAATCTTTTGTTGCTGCCATTGCCCATAGACATCAGATTCTTGAGACTTTGAATATGGACTTGCACCTTCAGCTCTCTGGGGTTTCCAGCCCTTTGGCCTAGGACTGGAGCTGCATCATCATCAATCCTTCTTGTTCTGAGTTTTCTAGCTTCTTGGGCTGAATAGCTACTGGGTTTTCCTAGTCCTCTAGCCTTTAGACAGCAATTTTAAAACTACCCAGTCTCTGACTGTATAAGGCAATCTAGTAAATCCCCTTTAGAAATTACATATATATATTCCAGTGGTTTTGTTCCTATGGAGAAACCTGGCTTACAAACTTGCTGATTGATATTTTACTGAGGGATAAAATCCTCCTAGGTTAACAAATACAAGGGGAAGGTGGTAGTAAGAAGGGGAGCAAATACAAAGTTGTGAATTACCAAGCACATCAGAAGAAAACGTTGCCAGTTGCTCAGTCACCTACTGGACACCTCCTACAGGTCAACTGGAACCTCCAGAATCCATATTCCGGGTTCCTTTCATTTCTTGCCTGTCATTGGCCAAAAGTTTTTCCCCAAAGTTTAAGTCCTTTCCATTTCTGAGCAGAGCTGCCGGGTGGCCTCTGTAAGCAGATCCTATGTGACATCATGTGGGTCACCATCTACACCCAAAAAGAGTGAGAGGAGCCAGCATCTCCCTAGGTCCTGCTGTGGCATGAGAGACCTGTAATGGAGCTTGGTCTTCACACTAAGGGAGGCTGTGACATTCTATAGTGTTGGATGGGCCAAGAAGATGAGGGCCAGTGACTCTCAAGAGGTTCATCACTGTATAGAGGTCCAGTAGAGAAATGCTGAAGACCAGAATAAGTAATTCAGGGCCAGGGATTTAGCTCAGTGGCGCCGCACCTGCCTTGCAAACACAGAGTCCTGAGTTTGATCCCCAGCACTGCAAAAAAAACAGGCAACACAGATTTTCCAATGTACAATGCCTGCCCCCAGTTTTAAACTTCTAATTTGGGGTTAGTGCTTCTGAATCCCAGGCGGGGATGGTGTGTGATTCTGGCTATATCACAAACAACTATGAGCTTCCCAAATGGGGCAATTGCCTTTATCTCACTGAGTCATGAGACCTGAATTAAAATGTCATGTAAATAACATTTCCAATTGGCAGAGCTCAGGGATTGCTGTGGTGTCGAAAGACCTACGTCCCAGTCTAACCCAAATACTGGCTTAAACTGGGAAGGCATGGAAATATCAGTGTCATTTGAACTCAGCTAACCAATAAAGGTTCCATTGTGTGCTTCATTCTGTCTCTAAACTGTGGTTGAGTCACGTAGGAATCCCTTCCTCCATCATTTCTCCCCATCCTTCCTCTCTGGCAGTGAAGGGATCTGTTTTGCTCACTGATCTATACCCAGCATCCACTGCTCTGCCTGGCTCTGACAGGTGCTCGTGAACACTATTTATAAAATGAATGAATGAATCAAGGAAAGAATGACTGGATATTTTTGCCCAAGGCCTTACCCAAATGCTTGAAATGCTCTCCCCGCCCCACTGTTACCTTGTCCTGGAAGCTTTTAAACCCCTCTGTCTGGTCTCCACTCCTCATTCCTCTTCTTTCAGAGCAAGACTCTTTCCCACACCCGGAAAGCCAGAGATCCCACCACACTGCCCCCCATCCCAGGTAATGGGAGGAGTGGGCCATGCCTCATTCACATCTATTCCCCAGGATCTAGCCAGTGGGAGCGCGGATCCGTTGAGTCCTGTGAAGAGTACCGCATCCCAGGCCCCTGACATGAAGGAGGTCGCTAAGACATTGGTCTGAAAGCTGGTTTGCAAAACAAAAACTTCACGGAGTGTGGGTTTGCATAGGGTGGCCAAAGTGTATCCTAGAGTCTGAGAAAAGGTACTAAGTAAATGTTATTTCGATGAATGAGTTGCGATCTGACTCTTCCCTGCGTCCTGAGCTCCTGGTACCCTCGTCTTGCTAAACACGGGATTGTCCAGGCCTTTCAAGGCCTCGCTGGAATCCCCCTTTCCCACCCACAGCCGCCCCCACAATCAAATCGCTTGCACAGTGCTTCCCCCCAGACCAAAGCGCCCGCGCCTGCCTGCCAAGCTTCTTTGGAAGCGAGGAGCAGCTTGTCTGCAGGAGATGTAACCGGGCTCCTTCGCTAACAACCGACTTGTTGATAATATTGCCTCAAAGAGGAGTTTATGGATGTTTAGGAAAAGCAGTGGTGAAAAGGTCCTCCCTAGGGCCGTCGCAACTCCCTCCGGATGCGAAGGAGTAATGAAGGAGAGGGCCCCACTGCTGGGGCTTTAAAGGCCAGGGAGGATAAAATACTTGGCTCAGGAGTGGTGGCCTGCAACTTAACAGCCCTGAGTCCCACGGAGTCTGAGGGGAATGGGAATCCCCAAAGACTGAGAGCAAAAGGGGGGGTGTCTCTACAAGACAGACCCTACCACCTTTTCGCAGTCTCAGGAGAAACTTGGGGAAAGGGCAAGCAAGGCGCAAGATCCCCGGGAGGTGGGAGTCCTCGGCCTCCAGGGTGAATAAATAAATTATTAAGCGCCCAATACACAATAGCCTCGCTAGATGGAGACGAGGAATCACTGCAGAGGCGCTGGCGGCGGCGACGGGGAGCGCGGGCGGGAGCCCCTACCACCTTTTCGCAGTCTCAGGAGAAACTTGGGGAAAGGGCAAGCAAGGCGCAAGATCCCCGGGAGGTGGGAGTCCTCGGCCTCCAGGGTGAATAAATAAATTATTAAGCGCCCAATACACAATAGCCTCGCTAGATGGAGACGAGGAATCACTGCAGAGGCGCTGGCGGCGGCGACGGGGAGCGCGGGCGGGAGCCGGGAGCGC
>NW_022900933.1:32892619-33032137 GCF_012274545.1 Fukomys damarensis | reverse complement strand
GGGGGCCGTCCGGGCCCCTAGGAAACCTAGCTGCTGCGGGGGGCGGGGGCGCTGACCTCTCTTCTCCAAGGCGAGGATCGATTGGGGCCGTCGCCAGGCAAGGTGGCTTGAGGAATCAGAGGGGCGCGGGCGGAGATCGAGGCTTGCAGGGAAACCCACGCTCGGAAGCGGGCGATCGGGGCTCCGGGGCCAAACGCGGGCGCGCACGGAGGTGCAATTGTTGCATTGTGCGCAGTGAGGCCAGGGGGGCAGAGAGGTGAACGCTGCGAGTCTTCTCGCGGTGCTGTGCGTGCTGGAGTCTGCGAACGTGCGTGGGGGACAGTGGGTGTGTGCACAGGGCGAGCGGTTCCCGCCGGGTTTGAGATGTCCTCCTAGTGACAGTGAGTTGTACCTGGCCGTTTCTGTGGGACCTAGGGGTTCCCAAGTGTGCTTGGCTGTTTCTGGAGGTGTGCCTGGGGCAAAGCGTGCACGCAGTACCCTGGGGCTGTGCGCCGGGATAGAGTGTGAGTTCTGGGATGCACGGAGGGTCAGCGAGTGGACAAGCTGGAGTGCAGATGCAGCCTGGGTTTATGAAGGTGCCCCGGACTGGTACACGTACTGATTTGCGGTGGCGACGGTGCCCGTGTCCGTCCAGCTGACTCGAGCCTTGCTCCCCTGACAGTTCGCCCCAGCAGTGGGCTTCGCGGGCCGAGATGCTCCTCCGGGACCTGGCGCTGAGCCCTGGCTGCCGCTGGCCCTCGCTGCTGCTGCACTGCGCTCTCCACCCGCTCTGGGGCTTCGTGCAGGTGAGCAGAGAAGCGGACTGCAGGGGGTCGGAGGCCTCCCGGGGAGGAAGGAGGTGTCACTTTACTGAGACCCTACAGGGACAGGGCCTGCGGAGAGTTTAGGAAGAGAAAAGCTTGTTGGGTCCTCCATGCTCTGGTCCTGTAAAGATGCGGAAGTCCAGAAAGAGGCCCTCTTCGGCCCAAGGCCTGCAGGACAGGGCAATAGCCTAGAAAAGATCATCATCTTAGGGATCATCCTCTGTTGGTAACACGTTATTGGAGAAATTTGGGGTCCAAGAAAACAAACTTAAGAAAGATGATCCCAAGGATATGCATTCTTTATTTCTCACCAGATCCCACTGCTAAACTTCAAATTAACTAAGCCGCTTTTCAACACAGGAGGGGGCCACGTTTCCTGCAGGTGGTGAAGCTGGGATGTGGACAGATAATGCTCATGGCCACTTGTGCAGAGTATAAGAAGGACCCATCTATTGATCAGCACTGCCTAGGGAAGAATTCCTCACTCTAGGTCCCCAGAGGCAGAGGCCAGGAAGCTACCAGCTGATGTTACCTCCTAGGGCCAGAGCGAGGGTTAGAGGGGATGCTCCCTAGTACTTTACAGCAGAAACATAGTCCGTGGTTCAGAAGAGAAACAATAGGTAGATGCTGGTGTCAGCTCTGAATTTTGAGCTCTGCCCTTTACTAGCTGGACAATTTGGGCAACCCACTTAACCTCTCTGAGACTTGGTTTCTCCTTCTCAACTGTGCCAGCATAAGTTCTTGATGAGACCAAGAAAGTATGGATGACTTCAGTGCTGTACCTGGCCTATGATAAACACTATTGGTAGTTATTTCTGCTATTCGATGACTAATAGTAACAGCGCTCTCCCATCTGGCCTGTGGGGTCTCCCGTCGATCACCACTGCCTAACATCTCTGAATTATGAGAAGTGTTTGGGGAATTGAAGGACTGTCTTTCGGGTAGATGCAGATTCACTTTCTTTTGGCACCGTGGGGTTCAGGGACTATTCAGATGGTGACAGAGCAAAGAAAGGATGGGGTGAGACTGCTTTCCAGTCTGCTGTGGTCTGAGAGCTGCCCTAAATGTCAGGGCCTTGCTGGGAACCGGCTTGGTCAGTCTCACTTGGATGGTGACCTGGGTGACTCCTATGGAGGACTGGGGCTCTGAGCCGGACAGCTCCTCCAGCACCAGGCCCCCTTTTCTCCTTTCCTCTTTCTCACAATTGTTTTGCTTTCCGAACTGACAGCCTTGTCTAATGTGAGAAACAGCACTTATTACACTCAGCCGTGTGTCCTCAGGATTGTATCACTTCTCAATACTTTGGTGGTTTGGCACACATTTCCCCCATTCATTTTCGAGCTGAAGTGCAGATGTAAAACTCGTTTAATTTTTATATTTGTTTGTTTGCAGTTTTTCTCTCTTCCTTAATACTTTTTCAGTTAGCATGAAAGGAGGGTAAGGTGATGATATGTTTGTCTTAAGACTAGAATTCCACAGTTTGAATTACTACAATCTAATAGAAGACCCTACTGCCACCTGCCTCATGCCTCCCAAAGAAATAATTTTGTAAAAGTGGCACAGTTTTTAAGTGTCCTTAAGCCAGGCAGTACTTACACAAGTGTGTGTATGTATGTGTCTGTGTACGTGTACTCTTACTCAATACAAATCATTTTACATGAAAATCAATTGGAAAAGGAATCTGCCAGATAAATAGAATGGGTCAAATCTTGGCTTGAGGCTCCAGGAAAATTAATTTACAAAAGATAGGGTCAGAGAAACTATGGTTAAGGTGTTTTGGAATGAATGGATCTGGTTTTTAAGCAAAGGAGCTGAATCCAGGGGATGTAGGAGGGAAGAGAAAAAAGGAAGTACACGAGGCCATGCATTTCTCTTTGTGTGGTTAGAATGAAATCTGTCATATCACAGGAGTTTCTCAAATATACAGAGACGCCCAGAACTATCTGTGCTTCTGTGAGCATTTTGCCAGAAGACTCCTCTAGCAGTAAACATTTAGGGGGATAGGGCCACTGTGACAAAGTCTTACGACTCACGGGGTCATTGATGAGGCAAGAGACCTGGGGTCCCCAGAGCACCAGGTTCCTCCCTTGAAATCAGTCGAAAGCCTCTACCTGCTGCTGGATGATAAGGCACCTGGTCATAAAAGTCAGATGATATTTAAATTGCCAGGAGGGCTGGTGGGAGCATTCCGTAGCCTGTCCCCTTTTTACTTTAATGTATTTGGAATTGAGATTTCGCGCTTTTTGTAATTTAGGGTTAAGTTCACTTCAGTTGATCCTTTTTTTTTTTGCAAGGGAAGAGGATGACAGGCTGGCGAATTTATTAGGTGTGACAGGAGTGTGTCTCATCAAGTTACTGGTGCTAACCTATCTCCACAGAAGATGCCAGAAGCCATCGTCTTTGTGGTCTCCCATCTGAAGCAATTGCCAGGGAGACAGGCTCAGGTCTGGCCTGATGGGTCTCTGCATCCGACGAGCAGCTACCCAGCCCCAAGTGAGGCTGTAGCCTTCCTTTTCAGTCACTACCACCTTGATTATTTACTCAGCATTTGTTGGGCACCCACTTTTTCTCAGGCTCTGTGTTAAGTGCAAGAGTCTTAGCGGCCCCTGCTCTCATGGCATCGATCCTCTGGCCCCAGGGAGGTCGTTAAACAAGAGATTACAGGCAAGAGAGCTCAGTAAGAACAAATGGCATGGGCCTGGCGTGGGAGTCAGAGGCCTCAGCAGAGACACGAAGTTTGAGGAGTCAGGATGCAAATGGGGGTGAAGCCTCCAGTGAGAAGCCTGAGGCCAGTGGAGAGAATGGGGCATTGGAGGGGCCAGGGGAGAGAAGCAGGCAGGGCCCCTGTTTTAGCCCCTAACACAGTGTCTCATGGGCTGGACCTGATCCTGAGGCCCATGGTGACTGTGGAGGGTGTGAAGGAAGAGGGGACATCATCTCAGACAAGCACTTTAGAAATCTCAGCCCTGCTCAAACACAAAAGTCACATTCGAGGAGGGGGCAGAAAAGGGACAAAGAACTCAATGATGGTAGGCTGGCCAGAGTTAGCAAATAAAAATATAGGACATCCAGTTAACCTGGAATTCCAAATAAGCCATTGGTTATTTTTTTAGCATGAGTGTATCCTATAGAATGTTGGGGACATACTTATACTACAAAGTCATCTGTTGTTTATCTGAAATTCACATTTAACAGGATATCCTAAGTTTGATCTGGGAACCCTAGGTGAGAGGCAAGTGCTACCCAGTGCAGATCTGATGGAGCCCTGGTGTAGGAGAGCAGCACAGGGAACTGAGCAAGTGGATGAATTCAAACCCATTTGGGAGGTGGCATCCACTGGCTCTGAAAGCTCTACCGATTCACCAGGCATGGGGTGGTGGTTGGGGAACGGGGTGCTGGCTCTGGGAGCTGGTAGCCATAAAGCACTGTAACTCCAAGACCATAGTGACAAGTACCAAACCCAGGTGGCTCCAGGACCTACCTGTGTCTCCAGGCCCTCTCTGCAGCCACAGCAATGGTAGCACCTAGGCCCCAAGAAAAGGCCACAGCCCAGAGTAGGCAGGCAGGTGATGGCAAAGCTAGAACAGGAAGTGGTAATGCCAGCTTTTGTTCCATGGGGTTTCAGCAAGTCACTGATTTCATGGGCCTCAATCTTTCTTAATCAAGTCCAGCTAAGAGCAGGTGACTTCAGAGGCAAGTTTCTTCTCCTTGCAGGACTTCCCAAGATGGAAACCAAATGAAGATAGGGCCCGAGACAAGCTCCCAATCCATGAGGGCTCCTCTCTACTGGTCTGAATTCACCACTACCTACCAGCAGAATCCCAAAGTAGAATGAGAGTTGGAGAAAGGGGCAGACCCCATGCTCCTCCCTGCCAGGTAGATCACTCCCCAACATACCTTTTCACTGAGCACCAACTACCCGGCCTTGGGCAACTTTATTGCCTGGCTGACCCCTCATCCCAGTCACGTGTGGCCAATAAGCTTCCTCTCTTGGTTGTCCTCATGGAGAAATGAGGGTATGTTCCTGAGGCTGACACCCACTAGGACTCAACAGGTTACTTGTTTGCCACAGATGGTGGGCAGGCCTAATTCGGGGGTCATGGGGTTCAGGATGGCCTTCCCTGGATGATTGGGCAAGAGCTTGGTTTTGAAAGAGAGAAACCAGTAGGTAAATGGAAACTCAGCAGTCTTGAGCTGGGCCAATTAGGAAACTCCAGTGAGACCCAAGCAAACGAAGAAAGGACAACCAGCCCAGGCTGCGTCCTTCTGAGAGGGTGGTTAGGTAAATGGATGCCCCCAACCCCATCACAGGGGGCTTCCTAGGAGAGACAGGACCCAAAGATTTTAAAAACAGTGTCCTCCTTCCTTCTCCTCCTTCAGCCTTGAGACTTGGCCCCGATTTTTCTTCCTGTCTTGTCATCACATTAAACACTCCTCTCCATCTGTGTCCCTATATCCTCTCCCAAAAATAGGACATTGTGTTGGACCAGGTTAAACAAACGTGCTCCTCTTGATCTCACTCATGTCAGTTGCACCTCAGAGACTGGGGAAAGTAATTGCTTTGGCCCTGGCCTGGCCTGAAGTTCACGCCCTTGGTGGGGTGCAGTGGGGAGCAGCCTCAGCAGATAGCTGCTGGTAGCACAGAGCTTTCCAGCAACCCTGAGACGGAGAAGGTGGCAGTCCAGAGGACACCGGCCTGATGTGGGGAGTGCTGGTGATTACACAGGGGCAGAGCTGATGGATTTAGCCCTGATGTGTAAGGAGTTAATCATCTTAAAATAATGAAGAAAAGGCTCACCATCTGGAGATACACTCTTCTCTGCAGGAGATAAGACTGCCTTCCAGGGGCTGAAACGCAGTCAGTGGTCCTTGGAAAACACTACAGAGTTGTGAGTGGGAGCCTGTTGGCCTCTTAGGTACTAAGTTTGAGCTGCAAATCAGTCTACCTCCCACTGCCACCCCAGTGGACATCACCCAGTCTCTTCACCTTAGCCACATGGTGCCTCAGCCCCAGCCCTGCCACCCCGGAGCAAAGGGGCTCCCAGTATCACTCTGCAGAGGCAGGCTGAACACGGTTGTGGTGACTTTAGGGTCCTGAGTCTCTCCTCTGTCAGAGATGACAGCCAGGAAATTGACCCGGCCCATCACTGAGGTGGGAGCGACCATCAGTTCTTCTCTCCATGCCTTTAAATCAGCTTGTTTCCTGGGACAGGCGCAAACTGTGGCCTTGTGGCCTTGCAGCCATCTGCATAGGCAGGGATGAGGGCAGTCAGTCTAACTAACCAGTGGGTCTCACACTGGCTCTTCCCACTTCTCACCTGGAGGCTGAAGCAGAACGCAGAGGCCCAGCTCCACCTGAACATTTCCATGGACTCACTGTGGCTAAGGCTCAGGCGACCGAGAAGCCCCGGTTGAGCCCAGCCCACACCTGCTACACTTCCTGGCTGACAGATGAGGAGACCCAGATCAGTGCTGGCAAACACCAGGCCAGGGAGCCTGAGGTGTGGATTTGACTCCAGTTGTTGATATCTCTTCACCAAATGTTTGAATGCCAGGTGTCCTATACGCGCTGGTTTGTTTTTTGTTTTTTGTTTTGGTACCGGGATTGAACTCGGGTCCTTGCGCTTGCAAGGCAGGCCACTGAACCGCTGAGCTAAATCCCTGGCCCAATCCCTGGCCCGCTGGTTTGTAATCAATAGTGAGAAGGAAACCGGCACTTCGCCCTTCCCTCATAGAGCTTGCAGCTGCTTGGCAAAGGCAGGTCAGATAGATGCAGGTAGTCACCAACACAGAATGAGGGAGCCTAAAAGAGGGGGATCTGGCCTGGAAGGGATGAGAATGCTCCCCAGGTGAGCTGAGTAGTAGCACAAAAAGGTGGTAAGGGTGGGAGAACTTTCCAGGCCCTGGAACAGCATGTGCAAAGGCCAGGCACAGAAAGGAGAAAATGAGGGTGGAGCAGAGGGCGCAAGAGCACAGGATGAAGCAGGGCAGAGAGATTGCCGAGGTCACTCTGTGCAGGACTGTGGGCCATGGAGAGGTTTGGGGGGTGCGTTTCCCACAAGGCCACTCGGACACTGTACAGACAGCACCGGCAGGTGGCTCTGCCCCTTGGTCATGTGAGACAGGCAGATAGAGAGGTCTGGCTGGGTAAGGCTGCCCGAGGTGGGAGGACCTTGCCCCCCGAGTGGTCACAGAAAGGCTGTAGGAGCTAGGACTGAAGAGAAGCCCAAGGTTTGGCCCTGTGCTTTTGCAAGGAAGATGGGAGATGGCTGGGCTTAGAGTACTACAGAGTTCAAATGAACATGCAGTCAGCATCCAGGTGTGACACCCCGGTGATCCAGGAGCATTGCTTTTGCCCCGGCTTCAGTTTCCTCATTTGCACCATGGAAAAATTCTGCAGATTAATGTGCAGGAGCCTTTATTAATATCCAGGTGACCCGTGCAGAGTCCCAAAGCCACTCCCTGGCAGAACTCAGAATAAAACCTTGGTTCTCACATCCAAGCTGCCAGCTTCCTGTGACATCATTCCCTTTGACTTGTCTATCCTGCCTGCCTTGATCTTGGGGAAGAATTCCAAGTTCCAGCCTGGCTGGAGGTCTGGGGTGGGCCCATTTCACCTTCCAGTTGCCTCGCTTTCTTCTGCATCTCTTGGGTGTGCTCATGCCTGCAGGTAACGAACGGAGAGCCCCAGAAGTCCTGCTCCAAGGTGGCCGACAGCTGCCAACACATCTGCCAGTGCCGGCCCCCGCCCCCACTGCCTCCGCCACCCCCACCTCCACCACCTCCCAGACTCCTCTCTGCCCCAGGTAGGTAAAACCTCACTCTTCTTTTGGTGGGGAGGTGACTCTGTCTTCCTGGGCCCAGGAAGATCCAGTGAGCGAGGCCGAGGACAGCCCTGCCTCCTTTGTAATTTTCCACTGGCCAAGCGGGAGGGAAGCCAAGGCCCAACTTTTCCCTGCAGTCTGCAAAACGCCTTTCGCACAGCACGCTCCTGCGAGATGGAGGAGGATGTTTCTCCATCGGTTAATTGGATAAAAGTCAATCTTCGTTTGATGAGTGACCCAGCCTGGATTGTTCCGAAGGCCAGACCTTTAAAGGGGGCAGCCACTGGGTACTGTCTTAAACACCCCACCCCCATACATGGTTTTATTTTTCAATTTTAATTCATGTCTAAGGAAGCAGTTTGTACCGAACCAAAGGCCGGGCTCTAAGAGCCAAGTTACACGAGTGCCTTTCGGCCACTTGCACCCAGTTCTGCTCAGACCTCTTTTGACTTGTGTCTTCTCTGGATGATGGCATCTCTGAACAATCTGATTGCCCGGTCATTCAAACAAAGGAGCGTTTCTTTAGCCACAAATGGCCTCAGCCCTGACCTCCGCTGGTGAGGTCTTCTGCTTACAATTGCTGCTTGATAAGGTCTCTGAAAGGAGATTCTGTGTTTTAGATGGATCGCTTAGGTCTTGAATGGTAGAACGCCCATGATCATGTCCCGATCTATTTCATTAGCCATGTCTTCATTAAATTATTTGGGGAGTATTTAAAATAACCATGGTAAGGCTTATTCTCAGCAAGGCTATGCTTCCAGGCTCTCTCTCTCTCTCTCTCTCTCTCTCTCTCTCTCTCTGCATCTCTCTCTCCAGTACCAGGTATTGTACCCAGGGCCTTTGCACCGAGCTACACCCCAAGCTCTTTTTAAATTTATCGTATTTTATTTTTTTTGCCAGAAGATCTTACCAAACTGCTAAATTGCCCAGGCTAGGCTCAGACGTGCTGCCATCCTTCTGCCTCAGCCTCTGTGAGTGCTGGGATTACAGGCCTTTGTTTCCAGCCTCTTGGTATCCAGTCAGCAACATAGCATTCTGAGATACCTTTGCAGTTTGCGTGAATTTCCACATTTTACCTGCTGGGCCCCTACCTATATCCATCCTTACCTGGCATCCTGTGCCCCTGTGCTTCTCAAAGTGTGGTCCTCAAATGCCCTGCTTCAGCATTGCCTGAAGCACTGGCTTTAAACGACAGCTTCCCTGGCCCAGGTCAAGTCCTCTGAGTCAGATTCTGTGAGGTGGGGCTTAAGATGATTCTAAGCTTTGAGGTGGTTCAAATGCAGGTCCAGGTTGAGAACTGAGATACCAGGCCCTTGCTCCTCTGGGCATCCACCAGATCCTTCTATCCTTCTATCCCAGGGTGCTCTCCATGCTGCGGGACCCAGCTCCAGCACGTGCTCCTGGATATCACTCCCTTCTCTCCTAATAACTGCTTCTCTTCCCACTCTCTGGGTTCCAGGCACTTGTACCTGACAGACCCACATCTCCTAGCCAGTTCCCTTCAGTTCCTCTTGGGCTGACTGAGCATCTGGACCAGACACAAGGGTGAAGGACCATTCCTGTCTTCTAGGAATGATCTCTCAGCTCCACAGAGAGGGCTTTCTTCTCAGCAGCCTAGAAAAGGTGAACTGGGGGAGCATAGAAATCGTTTGTAGGGACACTGGAAATATCCAAGGAGTTAGGCACAGGGACAGCCCCAGTAAGCAGTAGCACTGTCTTGAATCTTTAAGTATAAATGAGATTATTGCAGGTTGATAAGGAGGTGGTGGGGAAAGGGCCTCTAGGCAGAAGGGACAGAGTGGATGAAGTCTGGATTCCGTAAGACCCATCTTGGGGGAGTCACAGGTCTTTCAGTTCATTTGTCTTCATCCATTTTCTGTTGTTATAAAAGAATACCTGAGGCTGGCTGGGCTCTTTACAAAGGAAAAAGGTTTACTTTGACTCACAGTTCAGGAGGCTAGAAAGTACTTGACTGAGCAGTGGTATCAGGAAAGGGCCTCTTGCTGTATTGTGACCTGGCAGAAAAAGGGAGAAGGTCAGGCAGGCACGTCCAGAAGAGAGGAGCAAGGGGGACCAGAGTGGTCTGTCTTGTGGTGACTAAGCCCTTCCCTAGAGAACGAATCCAGTCTCATGCGAAAGACATCAGCCCCTCTGTAAGGTCCCACTTCCCAACACCACTGCCAGTGATAGCCAAGCTTCACATGAGTTTTGGTGCAGCTGAACCCTAACAGGGTTTAGAGGGGTGACCACGGGACAGATCTTCAGGGGTCTAGGGCAGTGGCTGAGACAATTAATGTTTCATCCTATGGATCACGGTTTACTAAGACCACCATATCTAAGTCCCACCTCTTATTTCCCTTATCTGTTTTCCTTACATGGACCCACATTTTGAATTCATTTCCAAAGAAAGCTTTCACAAAGCTATTATAAAAGAGTACCTGGCATCACTTTTTCAAATAGAAGGTAATCACAAAAATAAACGCAAGGAGAACAAGCCAGCACCCTAAACTTCTAGGCTTCTGTGGAAGATTCTGAGCTCAAGGCCTTTTCTGTTTATTAAAAAGGAAGAGAAGCAAGTGACAGGGAAGTGTCAAAGCCATAGTAATGTGAACCTGAAACTTTAAAGCAGTCAGAAGGTTTGGGAGAGAAACAAAAGGAGCATCCTGTTACAGGTTTTGTTGGCTTTCTGTGACTGTAATAAAATACCTGAGATAATCACCGAATAAGAGAAAAGGTTTATTTTAACTCACAGTGCCATGGTTATTTGGCCCTGTTGCTTTGGCCCTGTGGTGGCCCAGAACATCACCTTGGGAGTCCAGGACAGAAGAGGCCTGTTCAATTCATGGCAGACAGGAAGCAAAGAGAGACCGGAAGTGGCTGGGCTCCCATATTCCCTTCACAGGCACACTTCCAATGTCCTAATTCAATTCCACCTCCTAAATATTCCACAGACTGGGGACCAACACTTCAACACAAGGGCCTTTGGGGGACATTAAGATCCAAAGCACAGGAAATTTCAATGTGTGTGAGTGCTGGTTTCCCCCACATTTTGCATTGGCTCAATTATCTGCAGGGGCCTGGGCCTTTCCGTTTGGAAACTGTTGTGGGCACTGATGAGCCCACAGAGATGCTAAGCAAGGAAGTAACATGACCCTGCATCGTTCATTTTGGGGAGATCAACACTGACCATATGGAGGCTGGATTAGGGTTGATCTGCCAGCCAGACTGCAGTGGGGTGTTGAGAAAATTCCAGGCCCAGAGCACCCATGAGGCCTGGGGTAGGCTGGGGAGCTACTGAGAAGGAGAGTCCAGAGTGCTCCCTGTGACACGGGGGGATAAAGGTTGAGCTTCAGGCCTGAGGGTGCTTCCAGATGAGAGGAGAGTTTATGTGGTACTGTGGCAGGACTTTTTAAAATTACAAAGGCAAAACTGTGTCTTGAAGCAGCTTAAGCAATACAAAAGTTAGGGAGAGAGATGTTAGTTTGTGGATTTGGATCTCTCTCTCTCTCTCCCTATCCCTCTTTCTCTCTCTCTTTCTCTCACATACCTCTATCCCTCTTTCCCTATCTCTCTCTCTCCCTCTTCTCATTTCTCCTGGGTCACCTTTTCTCTCCCACTGACCTGTGGTTCCAGAGTCCAAGATTCCGACAAGCTTACAGCCAAAGAGCTTTTCTCTCCCAGGAAAAGTACCAAGGCTGAATTTCAGTGGCCAGCTTTTGTCACGTGTCCTTTGTTGGATCAATCCTGGTGGCCTGTTGGGTAGGAGGTGCTGATTGGTCAGAACTGGGCCATGTGACCACTCCTGGTTACAGGTTATATACGGTTGGCGGTCTCTCAAAGGAAACTCACAGAGAGGAGCTTGACCCAAAGAGGATGAAGTCATGACACTGGGCAGGGAGGACAGGGAATGCACCCCCAGCCTGATATGCCTAAGGACACGTGAGAAGATGAGAGCAGGGACAGAGAATGTGTTTTCATACATTATCTTGGTTCTCCATGAGCCCAGCCCAAACCTTTGCACACAAGTAGCACCTGATACATTGTCAGAGCTGTGGCTGGAGCCACATCTGCCAGTGGTAGAAAATAAATGCCTTCTGTACAGTCCTGAAGGAATTAGCCCTGTTCATTCCTCTGATGTGCCTTATATCCTACCACCTATGGGCTCTTTTCACCTGGAGAACGTTTGCAGACATCTGCTCTGTGTCCCGCTCTGCCGGGACCACTGAGGGATACAGAGGTGTGCAGGGACTTGTCCTCATGGAGAAGAGACCGATTCCATGATCCTGGGTTGGGTGCTACCCTTGCCACTTCCTCTGTAGGATTTTAGGAAGGCTGGCTAACTGAAGGCTTCAGAAAATGGGTTCATGGGGTTCTCACCCCATAGGTTTGACTTGAAGGTTCCCAAAGTAAGAAGTCCCTTTGAGAATTGGTGTCTGTTGCTACTATTCATCCTGGGGAGATCCTTCTGCTAGACTTGAGGAGTAAAGTTACTGGGGAGGGGATATTCAACCCCAAAGAGATTAAATAAATCCATGCTCATTCAAACAGAGGAGCATTTCTTGGCCACAGGAGGCCTAAGTCCCGCCCTGTGTGTGAGTGGTGAAGTCTCCGGCTTAGACTTTCAGGTTGCTAAGGTCTCTAAAAGAAGATTCTGTATTTCAAGTGGATCATTCGAGTCTCTGCCTGTAGATTGCCCATGATCAGGACAGGTTGCGAGGGAGGGAGGAGCTGGGAAGATGTGAGAGAATTCCCAGGGAGGCGTAGGCTGAGTGACAGGCACTTAGGCAGGCAGTGGCTCTGGGATCCAGAGTCTGAGGGTCAGGCAGGAGACCCCTGCTGCAGGGACAAGGGTCTGCGGGCTTTGGTGCCTGTGTGAGTCAGAGAGTAGGGAGGGCTAGGAAGGAGGAACGCATCTATCCACGCAGACCTGGGAAGTCCAAGTGGAAGTGCTGACCAGAGCTGTCGCAGGAGTCACTGGGTGTCCTCTGTGTGGCCTTGGTCATTACCCTCCAGCACCTGCAGCTGCTCTGCCACTAAAGTGCCCAGAGTGCTCGTGGTATAGCCTGAGAGTCCTGCATCCTAGGAAACAGCTCAGCCTGGGGCCAGCTGGGACGGTTGTCCATCCTACTGCCAGGCACACTTCTGCGGGCAGACAGGTAGTTTTTCAAGTTGTCTTTGTTAGGTTTATTTGGGGGGATTTGGTTTGCTTAGTTTTACTCGGAAGCTTGCAAGGGCGCAGGGTATCCATACTGTACCTGAGATTCATTGCATGAGGGACCAGGGAGGGTGGGGGCACTGTGTTGTGACACCCTGGCCCCCAATAGCCCTGCCTTCAGCCCCACCTGTAACTGGCAGGGAGCGTGGTCAGGGCTTGGTGACGGGGAAGATTGCTGCACAGCCTGTCCACTTGCTGTCCTTCAGGGTTCAGGCCCTGCCCTCATGCTTGCCCCTTGTACCCTCTTGCAGCTGTGCCCCATAGGGAGGCACTGGACAGGAAGTCTCAAACTTGACTCTGCACCAGAACCTCCTGCGAGGCTTGTTTAAATGGTCACTGGGCCTCCTCACGCAGTAGATCAGGAGTAGGACCCAAGAATCTGCATTTCTCATACATCCCCAGGCAGCCATGGGAGCACATTTTGAGAGACAGTGCCCCAGCGAACTGCAGTCACAGCACGGGGCTTTGGAGGCAGACCCAGCCCTTACTCCTAGCTCTGTGGCCCGAGCATGTCACGCCCCTCTCAGAGCCTTGATTTCCTCATATGATTCCTACCTGGGGAGGGATTGTTGTGAAGGTGAGAAATTCCACAGGCTTCCCTGGGCAGAGCCGTGCTCAAAGGTAAGGTCACAGCACAGAGACAAAGACCAACAGACCTGGGAACCATTGTGTTCATTAGGTACGGGATTTAGGCAAAGGGTTCTTCGCTGCTTGAAGTCTCCATTTCTGAATCTGTAAAATGGGGCTATTTCCATACCTCCTGCATGCAGGTGCTCATGAGGATTCCCTGTAAAGCTAATGCCATGCAGAGCCTGGAACTCAGTGCATACTCAGTAAGTGACAGCTTATAAGTTATGCAGGTGACAGCAGCAGTAGCCATCATGGGTCATGAACTCTATCAGATGGGAAAATGAGAAGTTGTTTAAAAAGGGTTCTGGCACTCTGCTGAGAACAGAGGTTTGGATCCAAAATTTTGAGAGCAAAATGGACTCTTACAGGATGCACAGATGCCTTTCCACCTCCAGCTGAAAAGAAAAGGTTTTCTGAGAGTTCCACTTGTGTCCCTTCCTGGGCAGCCCTTGCCAGGCTTGTGATCTTCAGAGTACCGTGAAGCCTGTTGGTGAAGATATTTCTAGAAAGGGGGGTGGTGGGAGAGAACCCAGACAAAGCCAAAAGCCCACGACTTCACTGGGGCTCAGGACCCGGACTTGCTTTGCAAATGTCACCGATGGCCCCTTGCCCCGCCTGTGACTCAGACGGCCGAGGCTAGGAGCAGGGACTGTATCAGCCGTCAAGGAACAGTCCGCACACCCCCGGTTTCCAAGGAGGATGGGGCCAGAAATAGCTGCGGCAGCAGGGCGTGGGCCTACATGGCCACAGTGCCTGTCTTCAAGGAGTTCAAAGCGCTGAAATAGGTTTTATTTTTGCATTTATTTTATTCTTAGAATGATAAGAAGACAGGTTAAGTGGCTCCCAAAGACCACTTAGCAGTGGTGGAGCTAGGAATGGGGTCATCTGCTCCCCTTCCCATGGGCCAAGGACCGAGCCTTAACATGGAAAGAAACCAGTAGGGGTGTGGAAGTCTAGAATGTGGTTTTTGATTCATCTAGAACACTAGAAAAAAACAATTCGATGTTTAGGACCCTGTATGTGGCTTGAGCTCTGCTTGCCTCGTCTCATTTAAACTTCCAACACTCCTTCGTAATAGATGGTATTCTCTCTACTTCTGTGAGGAGCCCAGTGGTTCAGAGTAGGCAACTTACTTGCCCCAGCCTGCCCAGCTGGTAAGGAAGACAGGTAATTCATGCCCATCGAATCACTTCCCACTGTTTCCCGTCCATCACTGATGTCTTCTTTGGGGACCACCTTTCTGTGAATGGGTCTTGATCCTTCTCCCTGTCTCAGGGCCTTTGCATATTCCAGTCCGTTTGTCTGCCAGGAGTTCACTCATGTAGATCTCAGCTCAAATTTCTTCCTTCTTCAGAATTTTCCCTGACTTCCTTAGAGGTCACACTGCTCCTTGTTCTGATTATCTGCAGTGAAAAATTGCCCTAAAAGTTATAAGCTCCAAAAGGCCCTTTCCCCCCACCATTCTGGGGTTGTCTGGCCTCCAGCAGGCAGTTTTTCATGCAATTGTCATTCACTGCCTGGAGCTCTAAGTCTTTCTCTCTCTTCTTGCCTGGTGGTCAGTACTGGCGTCAGTTGAGCCCTCAGCTGTGGTGTCCCCTGGATCACCTGTGTGCTGTGCCACTGTGCTGGTTGGGCTTCCTCACAGCATGGTGCTGCACTCCAAGCTTGAGAGGCCCGTGGAAGTGGTGTCCCTTTGGATGATGTGGCTGAGAAAGTCACGCAGCAGCCCTCCCACTGCATTCTCTTCCTTAGCATCGAGGGACCTGAGCCATCTCCTAACCAAGGAGTGGAAACTGGAGTGACCTCCTGATGGAGGGACATCAGGGAATTTGATTACATCTTCAAACTATACTGCTCGCCATCGACATGAGCACAGGCTCAGAACTTTTCATTTTCCTTTGCAGAAATCATCCCAGCTTTTAAATATGTGATTAGTGACTTGACCAGTGCAGGAACCCTTGGCTAAATCTGCAAAATTGCCAAGTGTCTGCTGGGTCCCTACTGATAGTCCCAGCTCCTTAGCACCAGCCTGGCATATCATGGTCTCCAGTAACCACAAATCCTTTCCTCGGGTAGTTTAGAACATCCACAAGACACCAAGCACCGTGCTAGGTTCTCCAGCCCTGGCTCTTTCCATCAGGGTGCTGTCCTCCAGCCCCTCTGAGATGCTGCTTACTATCTCCAAAGATGGTCGTATGTGGGCAGACTAATAACCCATGCCAGGCCCAGCCACTCCCCGTCAAAGGGATCTTTCGTCAGCACAGCTGTCACTTGAGCCAATGTCACATCCCAGGTGGCCTCCTTGCCCCATGCACACAAAGGCTGACTCTGCACCAAGCACCTCAGAC
Organism: Fukomys damarensis; assembly: GCF_012274545.1. Lineage (NCBI taxonomy): Eukaryota > Metazoa > Chordata > Mammalia > Rodentia > Bathyergidae > Fukomys > Fukomys damarensis. Next base: position 33,016,317 of record NW_022900933.1, on the reverse strand, counting down.
CTGAGGGCCTGAGCTCCCTAAAGCCTCCTAGTTGCTGGGTTTTGTTTTTAAATGATTTTTTAAAGTACTGACTTCCTTTTCCTAGTCAATACATGGAATTGTTTGTCTTCCATTCACTTATTTATATCCTCTAAATATGAAAAAATTACAAATTTACATGTAATTTGATTCACACAACCAGCCCTTGTTTCTTGACTTACCAAACATGTATTTCCCAAGAGGTTGTGCCGTGGCGGGTTCAGTAGAGCCAGGTCTTGAGTTGGGTTTGGGCCTTGGCCTCACAGGAGCAGCTTACAAATGTCCCGTGCCAGCCTCACCGCAGGAGGAGGATTAAAGCTACCCAGGTGACCCTCATGTGAATCAAGATGGAGCCCCTCAGCTAGACCCAGAGGAGGAGGTAGGAAGGGAGCAGTGTCCCCCTGTGAGTGAATGGGTCGTATAAGGTGACACTGGATTGTGAGGCGGGCTGCAGAGGTGGGGTCTCGTGCAGAGAGGTGGGGAGGAACACACCCGCCTCTTCAGTGGCCTCTGGTGCCACCACGGACATAAAGAGGCTCACAGTTTGGGCCAGACTGGGTCCCGCCTTCCAGGAGCTCCAATTCTGTGTGGAAAGACAGCAACACATCTCCCAGCAAGAGTGTGCAACCAGGCCACCTGTACGCCTCCTGCATGCTAGCTTAAGTGTGCTTTTTGGTGTTTTGGTGGGTTTTTTTTTTGTACTGGGAATTGAACTCAGGACCTTGAGCTTGTGAGGCAGGCAGCGGCACCACTGAGGTAAATCCCTGCCCCAGTTTAAGGTTTTTATTGGAATAAAACTCATCACTTTGTAGCAGCATTTTATAAAATAAAGTTCACCATTTGGGCCATTCTGTGCAAACACATAATCAATCCAGGAGCTTCGAGTGTAGGGGCAGTTGTGCGGCCCACCCCCAAAAGAAACCCTGTACTTCCCAACACACCCCGGTCCTCTGTGATGCTAGCCTACTCCCTGTCTTTCTGGATTCACCTGTTCTGCACTCTGCACCAGCCTCTGCATTCTTGGGCAGGCGAGCAAAGCACCGTGAGCCTGTTTCCCTCCTTCTCTGTGGATTGATGCTTCTTCCCTTGGTGTTTGGAGGCAGAACCAAGAGGGTGCTATACAGCTGTACAGGGTCAGCTCGCTGCCGGGACAGGGAGGAGCCCAGAAGACACCTCCTTACTGGAAGGGGTCCTACAGGGGTGGGCAGGGATGATCCCCACCTGCTGCCTGGGCTGAGGGCCAGTCCTGATCCTGTGTCCCGGGCCTCTGGAACATCATTGCTCCTCCACACCCCGAGGCTGGCCGAGGTGCAGAGTGACTCTTGCCTTGGTACAAGTTTGCTGAAGGCTTAGCCAAGCCTCTGCTCCTGACTGGCTCCCAGCCTGGTTCTAGGACATCCCCTTGCTCCCTGTTCCTTCCTGGGTCCACCCATCTCCAGCAGCAAGGGTCTGCAGTGAGACTGCTCCAGTCAGAATCCTGTGACCCTGGGCAAGTCATCTACCTTGGCTGACCTCGACTTCCTCACCTGTGAAACAGGAACAGATCCGCCTTTGCGGGGTTGAGCTCGAGGTGACCCAGCAGCCCAGGCTCCACATGCATGATGAGTCCTCATGTGCCAGCGGTCGTGATCTCGGTCACTGTCACCTTCTTGGTGCCCGATCCCTGCAGGATCCTTCTCTTTCTTTGGCACCTAGAGGGTGCCCTCTACCTAGAGGGCCTTATCTTGTCAATTACTACAGAAGGAGCCACAGCAATGTGAAGATGGTCCGGGCTCTGCCTATCAGTGGGTCCCAGAACTTGTCATTTGTGCATTTGTTCATTCATTGACCATATCTGCTGCCTTGCAGGCACTGGGAAGAGATGAAAATAGAAGATATTAACCAGGTTGTGCCTTATCCTTCCTTCTCTATCTCTTCTTGGGCCCCAGCACATGGCCAGACACCTGCACTGAGGACAGGAGTCTCGTTCTCCGGTTTGCATTTCCTTGTGAATGGGAAAAAGTAAATTAGGGCCTCCAAGTGGGTTCCCCACTGCATGGAGGGATGCAGGCAGACCCATTCACCTCTGGGCTTGAGGGCAGCCCACAATCTGTTTCCTGAATGTCACCCAGGCTGCAGTGATGATGAGCTTTGACCCCCTGCCTTGTGGGTGGCTGTGTCCCAAGTTGAGATCACTGGTGCGTCTGCAGTGAGTGGCTGTGCACCCTCAGGATGGCTTGAAGAGATGGCAGCCCTGATGTGTGTCACGAGTTCTCTGGATGTCACTCCATGCTGGCACCTGAAGGCAAGATGCCAGCCTGTCTGGTGGCAGAGCCATGGGGACATGTCTCATTTCATTTAACCTCCTAGAAACATTGCCTTCTTCATATCACGAGTCCCTGAGCATCTCTTAAAGAACTGCTTGTTAAGAATCTGTAGCTACTGCAGCTATGCAGGGGGCCTGGTCCCTTCTCGGCATGTCGTCAGGAAGTGTGGAGGAAAATACATGACCCTGGGTGCAAAGGATTTTTGGCTTCTCGTTTTCTTACCAGCTTCTTTATGGGTTATGTTATGTCATCACCCTCATTACCTTCATGCGTTATATGGCCTTCTTTTGCTGTCAAAATACCTGAAATAATCAGCTTTTAAGAGGGGAAAGGTTTCAGGGGCTTCAGCCCATGGTAAGTTGTCCCTGTCAGTTTTGAGCCTATGGAGTGGCCACACATCGTGGCTGGAGCACAGGCAAGGGAAAGCCGCTCGCCTCATGACAGCCAGGAAGCAGAGAGAGAGAGAGAAGAGAGGGCCAGGTCCCAATATCATCCCCTTTCACATACCAGTGGCCAACTTCTTCCCACCAGCCTCCATTTCCTAAAGGTTTCCACATTCCATGAGTGCCACAGACTATGGCCAAGCCTTCAACTAGAGCTGGGCCTTTCAGGGACATTCAGGATCCCCGTGACATAGCGCCTCATTTTGTGTTACAAATGAAAGGAAATTTGGAAGCCGCCCATTCAAATAAACTGCTCCGGAAGAGTACTTTGTGAGGAGGGGAACTTTCAACTGCCCTTGAGGCCTTTGGGGTTACAGTCCTGAGAGCCAGAGGCGCTACAGTTGGGAGTGTTGGGCTGACTTGGTCTCCCCCAAGCAATCTTTGAGAAAGAGAGAAAACATGTGAAGGGGCTACGCCCATGTTCCTAGCCCTTGGGTCAGTCTCATCGCACTGATCCAGCAAGCTGAGGCCTGGACTCTGTTCCCCAGTTTGAGTGGTTTGGAAACCAGATGTCGAGCTGTAACTGCATGGCGTTGGACAAGCGTTACTCCCTGGGTGTGGACCTTACTTTCCTCATGTGGTTGTTGGCAGTGTCAAATGTGTTCCTATGTGACGGTGCCTAGGACAGTGCCCGGCCGGCACCTGGTGGCCCCATCAGTGTCAGTGCCTTCATTTTTTAATTACTGTATGTTTGCAATATATCATAGTTACATTCATTTTGGGGAATTGGTGTATGTGTAAATCCCTTTCCTCCCGCTCCCTGTCCTCTCCCTTCTATGATTCCCTTCCTAATCTCTAATAAGTCTGCCTTTTTAACAATGTTATAGAGCTCACCTATGAGGTCCCACTTGTGTCTGGGACAAAGAAACCAGTCTGACCTATTAAGTTTGTGAACCCGTCTCTGAGGATTGGGAGTGTTTATGCATTTTTGTCCTCAGAGACAGCACAGGGCTGGATATGTGGGAAGGTGCACGCCAAGTGTGTACAGAAGTGAGCGCATGCACATGGTTGATGGAGAACAGAGATAAACTCTCGGAGAAAGAAGGCTAGGAGGAGCCTGTCTCTTGGAAGCATTTGGGACCATGTCTTGGTTTGGCTTCCCCAGAGACAGACACTGAGACCATAACCCGAGAGCAAGTGATCCCTTCGGAGGAGATCCCAGAAAACATCGGTGGGGGTGAGAGGAAGATGGGGACAGGACAGCAGCCAGTCAAAGATGTGACATAAAGCCACCTACCACAGTGGACACTGGGAGCCCGGTCCCCCAGGGAGCCCTGCAAAATGGTGCAGAGCCTTCACCCTGGCAGCCCCCACCTGGGGAGTCAGGCTGAAAAGCAGGGAGTCACTTCCCAGGGCAGAGAAGTAGCATGTCCTGGAAGGACACCGGCACCATCGGCTACAGGCCGTCCCCTTCTCTTGTTGTGACCTCAAGGGTGCTCTTTCTTCTGGCCGTACTCAAATGGGCTTGCACCTTGTGGGGCTCTAGCCAGGAGCCCGCCCCTCCCATCCTGCTAGGAACTTGCATCAGCATTCAAGAAACATCAGGAAATGTCTGGATGAGTGGAAACGGGCCTGCCCCACTTTGCTCCGAAGCTGCCTGCCCAGAGGCTGGGGATACCTAATTTGTGGATTTAAAGAGTGGTACATCATTCTCCAACGTGTAATCATTTAACAAATATTTATAGAGCCCCAAGCGTGCCAAACACTACCTTGTGGTCACGGCTGAGGATGACGCATGCAGTGGAGAACTGTGTGAGCCACAGGAAAGTCCTGCTTCTTCTCCCATGGCGCTGGAGGTGCTTGTGACAGTCGAGGAGGACAGACCGTACAGGCACTGCGGGTAAATTGGAGTCTCTGGGATGGACAGAGCAGGCCGAACTTCTGCTAGAGGAGGGGAGGGACGCTCCTGGCAGAGGGACTTAGGATTCCAAGGAGCAAAGGACACAGTAGGTGGGGATTGAAAGTGCACCAGAGGTGTGATTAGTGACAGCCACAGGGTGGGGACAAGACAAACCAGGCAGGGAATTGTGCAGTTGGTCCCCAGGCTGCGCAGGGCCCTTGGAGGTCAGAAGGGAACAATGTGACCACAATTAGTGAGCATGGCTGGGCCTGAGAAAGAGGGTACCAAAGGCACAGCTCAGAAAGTGGCAGGAAAATAGGGAGAGAGCTGTTGGGACTCACTGTGGGGAAGGGAAAGGAGGACTCCCCGTGATAGGTGACAGGTCTGACCCAGTGTCCCTTGAGAAGAAAGAGTGTGACTGGAGAGGTTGTGAGTTCTGGGTTTGTCACCGGGCCTCTGCGGTACCATGGGATGGCATCATCTGTGCACCTGGGGCTGAGGGCTGATCCCTGAGGTGTCCTTAAGGACGGGAATGGGGGCACCAGTCACAATGGTGCTGAAGCCACTGGGCACAGTGTACATAGGGACAGAGTCTGAGATTCATGAGGCCAGGAGGAGTCCGGAGGAGGAAGGCCGGAAGTAAGGAAGGAGCAGGGGACAGAGGGTTCGCTAGAGCAGTTCACCTCGTCCTGTGCCCGTTCACCTCATCTTCCCTCTACTGGCTCAGCCCAGAATGCGGAGTGGAGAAGAATGGAGGAGGAGGAACTCAGAGGTAGACACGGGTGGTTCCAGCTCAGGCCCAGGAAGGCAATCAGTGATGTGAGCTGGCATTACCTATGGAGGCTTCAAGAAGGACAGCAAGCTCACAATGGGCCCGGAAGGTGAGGAAGGAGGCTGTTGTCTCCCATGGGGAGCACATGAGCCAAAGCGAAGGGAGCCGGTGGCTACAGGGTGACAGTCTGTTGGTCAGCACTCTCACAAGTGTGTGTGCTGAGGCGGCCTCAGAGGAAGAGCCCTGGGAGCAATGTGGGCCAGGAAGACTTGCACTCATTCAGGCATTTCTTGAGCATTTCTTGATTCTCAGGGATTGGGGTCCACCTTGAAACAAAATAGATGCACAGCAGACATGCTGGTGAGGGGGAGAGAGCAGAAACCACAGGTGTGGAAAGTGTGAAGATGCTGGGGGCTGCAGGAAAGTGTAAGGTGAGCCAGTTGGGTGGGCCAGGTTGCCATCTAGAGAAGAAGGCGGAGCAAGGTCGGAGAGGAGGTGGATACCTCGCAGGCTGGGGCTGGTGTGGCTGGAGTGCAGTAGGAAATGAGGGCAGCAGAGGCAGATGGAGTGGGGCCATCACCCACTGTGCGGCATCTCTCCTTGTGGTGACGCGGGACTCAGATTTGAGGAGGGAGATTGTCTGATGTGCTCCCAAGATGACCATTCTGGCTGCTCTTGGGACCAGACCGAGGGGCTTGGGGCAGAAGCAGGGAAGCCAGTCCAGAGACAGTTGTGGTGACCCAGGGCAGAGGTGATGGCTCCTGGGACTGGGTAGCACTACAGGCAGGTGACAGGAGCCTGTCATACCTGTGAGTAAAGTGAGTCCTGAGGGGTGGTGTCCTGGTGGGAGGGACATAGGGAGAACAGAGGACTGCTGGGTCCTCCTACTGTTCCAAAGCAAGCAGCCACAGTGGGCATGTCCAGCATGGTCCCCACATGGCGGGCCGAGGGCTGTGCTGGTACCAGGACAGAGCCTTCTGGGGTCGTCTCCCAGCCAGCACTTAGGGTGGTGGCTCTGATGCCAGTAGGACGTTGACTAAGCAGCCTGTAAATGACCTGTGTTGGTGATCATAGGCCCCTCCTGGATGGGAGATGGGCTCCTCTCACTTCCGGGCCTCGAGGAGTGAAGCTGAGCATCTGTCACTGTCCTTATGGGCTGCGATGGGGCCATGAAGCCAGGGCAGGCACCACGCATGTCCCCTGGGGCTGCCAGACCAGTGTTCCCAAAGCGGCCTCTTGGGCCTCCATGCTGATGCCCAGGCAAAGGCCCTCTAACAATTGAGAGAGGTCATTTCTATGGATACAGGAAGAGATTGGGTGTCTGTAGGAATCACGGTGCGAGTTTTCCTTGAAGTAAATGAGTACAGACAAACAAAATAGAAAATAACAGCAAGGAGGCTCCATATGTTCAGAAACAAGAACTTTCTCTTGGTTTCTGCTGAAAAATTCATCACTCTAAATTCTTCCAGTTTTCTTGGTCAAGAATCAAAGGCAACCAGAATCCAGATTGTATGACGGAGATCATCACAGGTGTTTGAGAGACTCACTCACTCCACAGACATCTATCAAATACCTACCCTGGGCCAGATGCTGGGGACTTGTGGGTGTACATGGGTGACTCCAGGGCTGAAATGGAGACTCTAGAGAAGGCCCACCTTTAACAGAGAGGCCAGGAAGGGCCTCTCTGAGCAGACTGATTATCTGAAGAAAGAAGGAGCTGGCTCTGTGAAGACTGGGCTGACAGAGACCCTGCTGTGGACCCAACCATCAGGGTTTGACAAACCCAAAGGTGCTGTTGCTGGGCATTGTGGTCGAGGGAAGGGCTGGGTAGGATGAGCTTGGAGAGGCTCCTGCCAAGTCCCACAAGTCTCTTGAATGATGACTCGCTAGCATGGGGCTGGGTCCCTGCAAAGCACTATGGGAAGCCATTAAGAGATTTGACAGGAAGGCCAGCACTAATAGATTTATTTCCTAAGACAATCCTGAGCAGTGAGTGGGTTGGAGGGGTCTCAAGGGAGACCTCTGGGGAAGCTATGGTGTTGTCCACAGAGGGCTGGGCTGGGACAATGATTCAAGGAAAACGAGGTAACAGTTCCCAGGTGCAGTTGAGACAGAACCACCTTGCCAAGTGGCGCATTGAGACCACTGTCTTCCAGGAAGGGAAGGGAGGTCCAGTCCCCTGCACACACATCTGTGGTCCTCTTTATGACAGCTGTCCCTTCCAAAGATGGTGCACTGTGTTGGCCTTGTTTGTTGCCCTTCATAGCCCAGTTTACAGGAACTTGATTTATGCTGCCTCTCCATCCTGTTCTTCTCTCTAAATATGGTCAGCGGCACTCTGGATAGGGTCTGTCAGCCCTGAAGTGTGGGCTTTCCTGATGCTATGCTGTGACCTGGCGGTGGCTTCTACATCCCCCACTGGTCCCTGGAGGAAGAACTCAGTAAAGGTTCAGGGACCTTGCGCCAGGCTGTCCTGAGGCTTCCAGACCATGGTGCCCAGACTGTGGCCTCTACCAAGGCCAGAGCAGGGTGGCAAACACTGGGTCCTTCCTGGATGCCCATTTGCCAGGGATATTCTCCTCCCTGAGGTCCGGAGTTGTCATTGTAACTGGCAGGAGATGTGCTGGGCTTAAGAGCTGGCATGCAATGCCCTGGTGCATTTGAGGAACTCATTTCTTTTCACAGGTGCCTTCTCTTCTCCCCTTCTCTTTCAGGCCCCTCTTCCTCTCTTTATCCCAAGTTCCCCTAAATCCCCCACCATAGATAGTGCCTACCCTCATTCACTCTTTCCCTTTCTCACCTTGAGCCGACTTTATTCTACCAGTAGTTTACATTTAGAGGTAAAACCCCTAGCTTGGCTGTTTTTGGAAATGTAAGGTTTTATGGTATTTTGGTTGGAGGGCAAGCATTCCCAGCATGTAGTGCTCAGGAGCCAGAAATGATAAATGTCACACAAGCAAAGAGTTGTCCCTTCCCATCGTGCCAACAGAGACCCTGCTGAGATACCACCTGGCCATAGAGCCTCCTTTCCAAGCAGCCATATCTCAAGTCCTGACCTGGTGTCCCACGGAGAGTTGATTTTGGAAAACTCAGTGATCTCTGTTACTGCCATGGGAGGCAGTGACTCTCTTTTGATGATCTGTTTCACTGTTGAGTGATAGTTGGGGACTAATCCAGATTCATTTATGAACCATTTACTAAAAATGTGAAGGACTTTTGTCTCAGATCCTCAGAAAGCTGGCTGTCAGTGTCATCTGTCTTTATGGGTCTTTGGTCATCCCATGATTTACTTGGAGTGTGGACAATGGGTCCCCCTTGTCCCTGTATAAGCACCATAGGGCTTGTGGCATGGTGCTTGCTTATGGAAAACTTGGTACATTTGTGTTACACTGAATTGACTCAAGGACATCTTAGTCATGGCTGCTGACTTTCTGCTTGGGTAGAGGACAGGACCGTGTTCTTCACTTGAATGTTTGTCCTACTCCCTGCTTGTGAATGTTTATAGAGTCTTACGTGGTCAAGAATTTGTATTAGGACTTGTCCCTAACACTTTATGTTACTGCGATTTCTATTCTTGTCTTCATTTGCTCCCTAGAGGCAGAAACTGAGACAGGAGCTGTGATGATCTATCTTGATTATCGACTTGATTGGCTGGAGAGACACCTAGGAGATTAGTAAAAATAAGCACATTTGTGGATGTGTCTGGGTGGCTCATAGAGCCATACTCTTGGGGACTGCATCTGGACCCTGGCCCCCTCCTCTCTGGAATTCTTTTCCTCCTCTCTGCTCCATAGATACCATGAGTTGAGCTGCTTTGTTTTTACACACCCTTCTGCTGTGATGTTCCTGCCATGGAGTCTTCCAACCAGGGACTGAACCCTCTGAAACTATGAGACAAATTAAAGCTTTTCTCCTTTAACTTATAGTTGTCGGGTATTTAGGCTAGCAAGTAGAAAGCTGACCAGTGCAGGGATTTAGGTGTGTGGCAACTGAGGGAGTGCTTTCAGAAAGTGAGGGAAACTGGACATGAAATGCCCACCTCACCTCAGGGACTTGGTGACCTTGGATGACTCCACGCAGAGGAACATCAGTCATGACGGGGCCTTAGACTGACAAATCTCTGGGCGAAGCCTCACTAACTTCCTGCAGCCCATCACCCAGACCAGGCCAGAGCCTGGATTCCTTTACAGTCAGAAATACACAAAGGATTTTCTTGACATCTCTGAGAGCTTTCTGGCCCTTACAGCCAGCGGAGCAGTTGATCTCCTTATTCAGTTTAAAATGCTTTCTTTGGGCCCCTTAAACCCTGTGGGATTAACCAGCTCTGACATTTCCACCCAAGCACTCTTCCTTCCACCACAAGATAGTGGGGGTGTGGGCCTGAAGTGGTGGTGGCAGCCGACAGGTATTAAGTGCTGCTGTCTCCAAGGTACAGCCTTAAGCAACAACACTAATTCCTTCTTTCCTTCCTTCCTTTACTTATTTTTGTTTTCCACATACGCTACAACCCATCCAGCCTCCTTTGGGAGTTCTCCCACTGTGTGCCGGCTCTGATAGTTCTGTCACTGCTCAGAAAGTTTCTAGATTTTTTTCCCTCCAAGGGGTTTGAACCTGAGTGACCTGGTAGTGAGAAGCAGCTCGCTTTGCTGTCAAGGGAGGAGATGTACACCATTCTGGGCCACACCACACTAACCCAGCTCTTCCACCTGCTCACACCCAGCTCTAAACCCATTGTGGACTAATCCGGTGTCACACACCCATGATCCAGTCACCTCCCCAAAGCTCCACCTATAAGCACATATGCTTTGGGGGATATCTAGATATAAACCATAAACAATGACCATATTTTATGGTTTGGGAGGTTCTGGGATTGTGGCTGTCAGCACAACCTCACCTCATTTCCTATGCAGGGGCGGGGGGGCAGACCAGAGCAGAAAGTGCCTCACCCAAAGATTTGGCTTCTATGGTGTTTATCTCTGCTGACTTTCATTTTCTAAAGCAGGTAGACACAGCTGGTTTCTGAAAGTGTCTCTCTGTCTGGGACAGTCCTCACCTCTGAGGCCCCATGAATGTCCCTGTCAAACAAACAAACAAACAAACAAAAATGATGGAGCAGTAGACTGTGTGACCTATATGGCCAGCTGTCAGGAAAGATGCAGGGCAGGTGGCAGTAGCCAAGTTGTGGAGGGGCTCAAAACCCATTGGATCTTGGAACAAGGTGTTTGAGGAGCTCGTGACTGTAATGAATTAAAGGGGGAGAATTCATTCTGAGAATGATACAAAAAATTACTCCTGCATATTTCTCTTGCTGGGAATTAAATTTCCCTTTTCCCTCATTCCTGTTGTCCATGGTAGGAGTGAATGGAGCCCTCTGCCCTCCCAGGCCAAGCTCACAGACCCTGCAGTGAGTCATGTCGTCTGCCCTTGGGAGAAGTAGGAAAAGGCTGGGGTACATGGAAGTTGGAGATCTGGAGTTCAGGGTGGCACCCACTCCTCCTCCCAGCAATGTTAAAAATCTGTTCTTCAAGGTGGGCCAAGACCGTGCTGTTAAACTTCCATAACTATGGTCTTCACCTCTCTTGCACTAGGACATAGCAGAGAAGAGAAGAGAAACTTTGGGTTCAAGTTGCCAGGAATCCCAGCTCTGCCATTGTCCTGCTGAGCTTGTTCTCACTTCTATAAATGGGAAAAACGACATGCATGCTTCCTGATGGGTCAGGAGACTTGGGGCAGATGACACTTGTGCCACTGTGTTTGACAAGCCAATGGGGCAACTGCTATCTTTTATTAAGCAAATTTTTAATATAAATATTTTCCTCCCTAAAATTTTCTGAGATGTTTGCTCTTTGACCAGCAGATGGCAAGTTAAAAAAAAAAAAATACTAGTAAAGGCTCAGAGACAGCCTGGCACATCCATACAGTGACATCCCATTGGCATTTTGCATAAGCACAAGCAGCAGTGGCCCTGGCTTTGTATAAATCATTATCATAACATGTTTAATGATAGGGAAGTTATCCCGAGATCGCAGTGTGGGAGTTAATGTATCCTGAGGAGTGGTCCATGCTCTGAGGTCCTACTCTTCTCTGCCTTCCAATTATCAAGGGAGTCCTGTTTGGGGAGGGGTCATCACCTCACCAGTTAGTCCAGGCTTGGTCCTCAGCAGCCTTTAAGAAGGGTGTGTTGTTGGACTTTCTGCCTGGGAGAGATGGAGAGGGCGAGATGGGCTGGGGAGGAACATCCCTTGGTTTATAACCCACTCTTTGTCAGAAAAAAACCAGGCAATGTGAGTGGTGCCTGTTCCCTGTTCCCAAGTTTCTGTGTCACTCTTACCAGCAGCAGAAAGGCCAGAGGCCACCATTTCCTGCTCTGCCTAGCCCCAGAATAAATGGCTTCCTTGTTCTCAGATTTAGAATGAACTGGGCTGTGGGTGGCAAAGGCGCATTGTCTCCTGCCTCCACACAGAGAATTGTGGATGCTTTGGAAATAATGCCTTGGCTTCTTCTTGGACCCTGTTACCTACAGTTCTGCTGTGTGGCCTTTCAGTAGCCAGAGGTCATTCTGAAGGCAGTTGGCTTGGAATCTTAGACTGTCCCAGCTGGAAGGCAGTCAACTTCAACTTCTCCTATTGGCTGGGGTTAGCACGATGCCCTCCAGGAGACTGAGTTGGGTTTGAGCCTCTGGCTGTGCCTGCTGTTTGCACCCATCTCTACACCAAGTATAGGAACCAGGAAAAAGCTCTGGATGTTTTCCAGCCCTGCCATGCCCAGCAGGAGACATTTGATCACCACAACAGTGAATGGTATCCAAGATAGCTGACTACAACGAGGAAGCATCCAGCCCCACATGTCAATGGTGTCAAGGCTGAGGACCCAGCTCCGGCCCTGTGTCACACCTCCACTGGGCAGATACATAGGCTCTTGAGATCCAGAGAGCTGAGGTGACTCGGAAACTTCAAAGAGTTTCAGCCCCAATGGTTGTGCAACCTTGATCTTTAGAATAAAGTACATATCCAGATAGGGAACAAAATTCCCAGGAAGGAACTGAGACCAGGTGAGACCTTTCACCCAGTGTCAGCATCCCCATCCTTTGGATGGGCCAGTGACGTAGATGCTGTCCCTAGATGTTGCAGTAGTGGGATTCTGGTGGCCATTGTCCTAGCCAGGTTCACTGAAGAGACACTTCAGCCTCTCACACAGGGAGGGAGGCCATAAGCTGCCCTTGGCTTTGTCATTGTCTCAGAGATGCTGTGATCCTATTTTTGGTCCAGGCATTGAAGCCACTAAGCTGTGTGGCTTCTGAAAGAGGGAGTGCCCAGGTGCCTCCATGGTGTGGGAAGGTGCCCTGGCTCTCTTCTGGCTCATCAGAGCTGAACCCCACCTCTAACTGGGGTTTTCATTGTCCTACTGGTGGTGGCAGAAACCTTCCTGCTCAGAGGCTGTGACTCTGTCACTGTCCTATGAGCTCTATGACTTCGCTTCTCCAACTCTCCGGAGCCCTCAGTCTCCCTGTTTATAAAATGCAACCAGTAATTCCTACCTTTGTGTTTCAGGGAGAGTGGATGCGGGGAATCAAAGAAAGGAGTCTGAGAAACCTTGTTTGATGATAGATAGCACTGGTGGCACGTATGTGGCTGTCACATTTGGCTTTGGATGTGGTGAGAAAAGTGCGCGAGTGCTTTCTAGAAAGGGAAGCAGAGTATCGCATCTCCTAGCTCTCTGGCCCAGGGCCGCCAGCAAACTTCCCCCCATGATGAAAATGAGCCTGTGCTGTCCAATACGGTGGCTGCATGCACCATGTGGTTACTGAGCACTTGAAATGCAGCTAGTATAACTGAGAAACTGAACTTTTAGCTTTATTTAATTCTAATTAACTTGGATTTTAGTAGTGGCTAGTGGCTACTGTATTGAACAGCACAGCCCTGAACTATCAGTATGGATGTTTTTTCTCTTTAATGCTATAGTTTTGTCCCAACACCACAGACATTTCAGTCTCCTCCTCCTTTCTCCCCTTCTCTTCTTCCTTTTTCTTTTTTTTCAACAAGGACCAGCTGAGAGGCAGTGATTTTCTCAGCTGTGTTGTCCTGCCTTTGTGATCCTAACCTAAACAAAACTCAGTCTTAGCTTCACCTAACAGGGAACTTTTACATAGGACTTAGGTTCTGTGCAGAGAACTAGCAAATGTGGTTCTGGGAAGGAATCACCCATCTCTATAGGACAGAATTTTAGCTCAGTGTCATGCTTTATAATGCAGACCAGGGGCCCTCAGCACCTTGGTGACCACATGTCTGGGTTCCCTGACATGGAACTTGCCCTCAGACCTTGATGTGAGAATGCTCCCATGGAAGACTGAGACAGCCTGGGAGACGGGACAGGGCAGGGAGTCCCACAAAGGCAGTACTGGCCTTGCAGCTGTCCCCAGCTGGTGGCGGAGGTGGATTTCCACACTTGGCACTGTCAGCAGCCCCAGCATGGTGTCCCAGTGGCGGGCACCAGGGAAATCCCTATGTGTTGTTTCAGGTAACACTTTTTTTGCACCCAGAGCAGTGTCCCCTATGTGCTGGCCTGCACCTGAGAAGCACCTCCTACCAGCCTTCAAGAGGGTGTTATCAACCTTTTGATGGATAGGAAACTGAAGCTCATAAAGTTTAAGTGCTTTACCTGGGGCTCACCCGGCTGGTATGGATGGACAACTCATGAACCAAGCGTGGGCCCATCTGTCTGTCTCCTAGGCTTTGTTGTCTCGCCATCCTGCCACTATTAAAACTCCCAGACAAGCGGGGTGTGGTGGCACACGCCTGTAATCCCAGCACTTGGGAGGCTGAGGCAGGAAGATCGCTGTGAGTTCAAGACCAGCCTGCTACATAGTGAGTTCCAGGTCAGTCTCAACTACATAGTGACACCCTGTCTCAAAAAAAATAACCAAAACCAAAAAAAAAAAAAAAAAAACCAAAACAAAACTCCCAGACAGAGCAGAGCCCTGTGCCACAAACTAAAGTCACCCAACAGGCGCTGGTGTGACATTTGAAGTAAGGGGCCCTTCTAAAAATAAAGAGGAGTGGAGTGTTTACTTGTACAATATAAATTTGAGATATTAAGTTCAATGTATTCTCAGATCTCTCTGCTAAGCTTACCTAAAAATCTCACTTAGAAAACCCTTTTAGGGGAAACACATGTTTATAAAAGGCCAGATGGTAAACATTGAAGTCTCTGCAAGTCACAAAGCTTGTGTTGCAACTGCTCATCTCTCCCAGTGTAACACAAAAGCAGCTAGAGACAGTGGCTGTGACTGTGTTCCAATAAAACTTTATTTACAAAACAAGCCATGGGCCATATTTGACCTTCAGGTCAGAGTTTGTCAACCACTAGTTCAAATTAAACCTGAACTTCTATTCAAAATAACTATAACTGCTTAGATACCACAGATTCTACTGGACTGGGCATTTATGAGTCCCCTATCTTCCCTTAAGAGTCCTTGGGGAGTTTTTGTTGGTGTTTTGTTTTGGCTTTGAACTTGCTCCAGGCTTTGAAAATCCTCCAGGCCCAGGTCAGTGTCAGCTCCTTCTAATCCTTGTTATGTAGCTCAGGCTAGTTTCAAACTCATCATCCTCCTGCCTCAGCCTCCAGAGTGCTGAGATTATAGGCTCATTGCCACAGCACTCAGGTGCTTCAGAGCCACCAGAAGGGGAGAAAGCCACCCAATATCCATTGAGCATCCATAGGTGCTTGGGCTCTTCTGGGCACTTGACACAAACATCAGGAACATTTTCCCATCCCAAGATCAGGAGCCTCTCACAAGCAAAGATGAACTCATTGCTTTCAGTCAACCCCATGGGAGTCCCACGTCAGGGCATTCTCAGTTTTTGTTTTATGGTTTCCTGTCATTCGTCCCTATGACATGCGCATAGTTAGGTGTCCCGATGAGGTAGGAATCCCAGATTGCATTTCGTTGGTGATTAATTAAAGCTCATTCTCCAGTAGATCATCGGCATCATGAGGGTAGGGTCCATCTGCATTGCTGACCATTTCCCCAGTATCTAGCACAGAGCATGTTTCACAGTAGGAGTGGACTACACCTGAGATGAGAAAGACTCAGGCCAAGGAGGGTGGGCTCCAGTGGAAACCCAGAGATTTCTGGAGGTGGCCCCATCTTGTCACTTCTTGATGGTGCTGCTGTGCCCCAAAGCTGGTGAGTGTGGCCCTCTGTGTATCCGTGTGGTGGGAGTGTGAGGCTTAGCAGATCTGTGGAGGGGACCAAGGGTTGTGACCACTAAAAGGAAAGTGGGAGCTGTTGCGTGACAAGTCTTTGCCTTCAGGAGCTGAACAAAGAGGGCTGTTGGGCAAGAAACAAGGGGGAGTATGTTCCTCAGTCACCACCAGAGGCATAATTAGTTTTACCAGCCAGAGTCCTGCTGTTCTGGGCTCCTGCCCCAGCCTCCACCCAATCCCTTGCATCAGGAAAACCTTCGGCTGCTCCTGCCAGAGACATAGGCCCAATTCATAATTTTCCTTCCCCGATTAGGCACAGGAATGATGGAGACAATTAATAATGTATTGGGTCTTTTAAATGCCCCCACAGGAGCTGAGCCTGAAAACAGCACCCTTGATATTGAGCAGCCACAGTGCCACGATGTTGGGCTCTGTGCCCAGAACCAGGCAGAAATAAATAAACCAGAGCCCAGGCTCAGATTAGAGCCACAGATAGAGGGTAAAGAGACCCTCACTCAGACAGCAGGCCAGGTCCTGGCCACCAGCGAAGGGCCACAGAGAGGCCTGGATGCCAGCTGCCTGTGCCCCCGTTCTACCCCTTGCTGGCCCAGGCCAGCCTGGATAGGATCTTTCCCAAGGGCCACTTCCTCTCTCCCTCCCTGTGATGCCCATCTCCCACTGCCATCTCAGCGCTGCTCCCTTGGGTCACCTATCTCATTTCCTCCAAAGCATTTCCTTTGGCAGATCACGTCACTGTAGATTTGCTTGCTTGGCATTTTTCTATCTGTTTAGTGGTCAGAGTTTGGCCCTGGAGCCATACTGTCTAGGTTCAAATCCCAGTTTAAGTAAAGTTGGGTATTGGTTTATGCCTCAGTTTCTTCGTATGGTCAGAGATTGTCCTTGTACCCTTTGGATACCCTGCCTTGCCACCTCTCCTTTTAGCCTTCTCAAGTCCTCCAGGCCCAGGTCAGTGTCAGCTCCTTCTAATCCTTGCCCTGTCCGTCAGCCTCCTCCCTGGTGTTCAGACCAGGCCAGCCGGGCCCATGCTCACCTCAGGGCTGTGGCTTTGTTATTCCTCCCGGACACCTGCAGGATGGGCTCCATGCCAAACTGTTACCCTTTGAGGCTGACCTTGACCACCCTTACTCACAGGCCACCTACCCTGCCCCCCAGCACCCTCAGATCCCTGAGCTGCTCTGCTTTGGAACAAGGACACAGCATGTCCAGGAGGAGGGGCCACCTCTCCCTGTGTATCTCCCATAAGAGCAAGAAGGTAATTTCTGGAAGCCCCAGCAAACTTTTCCTCTCCTGTCATGGACCAGAAGTGCGCGATCCCTAAGCCATTTTGAGGCAAAAAGACAAACAGCCAGGCTAAGCCCAAGCCTGGCCCTGTGGGGGTGGGAGATACAGGAGGAGAATCTGGGTTCTGCTGGAGAGAAGGGGAAGGGAATGATGAGCAGCCAAGGGGTGTCTGCCCCAGCTCTGCTTGGGTACCTCATTCAGAGCCTGCACCAGCCCTGGGGCTGAGTGATTCTGTTGCTTCTTGAAACTTGCGCATTTAGAAGGTAGGGGAAATCTAACAGACCTAATAACCTGCCTGAGTCAGAGCCGGAAGTCCTCGTTCAAAGCCAGCATGACAACTACCATGCTGAACTGGACAGCTGGTCCCCCTGGGAGCAGGTCAGCCAAGTGAGGAGGCCACCGGCATGGCCGAGAGTGAGGGAGAAGCAGCAGCCAGAAGAGGAGCGAGGAGGGGCCAGCTGCTGGCCCCGTCCGTGCTGGGGCCTGAGCTCGGGCGGAGAGCTCCTAAGGAGGCTGAGGCGGCCCAGGCACAGAGGCCAGGCCAGCTGTTGGTGCTTCCAGCACAGGGGCGATGTCTTAAGCAACCCGGCAGGGGTCAGATGGCCTCAAAAGCAGAGATGAAAGCAGTCCAATCGCCTTACCGAGCAATCCACTAGAGTCACACAAGTTAGAATCACAAAATGAAAAGGAGGTCACAGCCTCCAACACTTTAGCATCCCAGGCAGGGTGGCATCTGTGGGTGGAAGGTGCACATGGGCCACATTCAAGGCACAGGTGATCACCGTGAGTCGCCAGGCCGTCCGATGAGTCCGGGGGTCTCTGTATGGTCAGTAGTCTGTTCTGCAGAGATTCGGTCTGAGTCCTGCGAGCACTATGCATCTCAAAACAGACCGTGAAGGTTTTGCTGCCTGGGTTCATACACAGTTTCTGAAGGTGTGTACCACCAGGTATCAGTCTTGCCCTCGGGTGTGTTAGCTGGAGTTAGCTTGGGGCATTCGCTGTGTTTTGACAGCAGCGCTTGGTGGTGACTGTTTCAAGATGGAGTTACGCTAAGGTGCATTACTTATGCTCATAATGGCAGCGAGGCTGGGGTGTGTCCAAGTCCTGGTGGGCATCTGGGAGATGGTGCCCACGGGCAGTGGCAGAGAAGAGGCAGAAGGCAGAGAGGAGATTTGAGGGCCACTCATACAGCAGCAAGGGTAGAACCAAGGCCCCGAGAGTCTCAGTGAGGGGTTCAGGCTGGCCAGCCCTTGTAGTTTGGGTTACTCTGGAGACTAGACAGTCCCGGTGGCACACTTGGTCCATCTTCCGGCTGAGCCCTGACCAAGGCTGTGTGAACCGACTCTCCCTGTGTGGTGAGTACAAGCCCAGGATGCTGAGTTGTGGTGCAGGAGAGGTTCCTGGATGGGTGGGAGCAGGGGAACTTGCGGGAGGACTGGTAGAGGGGTGGCGGGCAGGAGGCAGATGGCTCCCAAGGCAGGCCAGGCCCAGTGTCACCTGCCTGATCCTGCAGGCCTGGGCCCCCAGGTAGGCTGCTGCATTCACAAAGTGCCTTCCCCTATAGAGCAGAGAAGAAGTGCCCCTATGTCTGAAGAAGGCAGCCCCAAAGCACCCCCTCCATGAAGCTGGGCCACGCCCTGTCCCTTTGCTAAGTGTGGGCAAGGGAGCTGTGCCTGCCATCTGCAGTGTGGGTAGCTGGTGGCTTCCTACTGTAGGAGCCCATGATTTGAGGGAGGAAATTAGAATATTTATGGGAAAGGAGGTCTATGTGTGGAACCCCAAAGCCTGAGACAACAGCGGAGAAGAGATGAGAGGGCCACCTGAGGCCCAAGAGGTGTCTGTGCCAGCTCTCTGCTTGGGTACTCCATTTAGCAGCCTTCCTGCAGTCAGAAGCCATCAGCTACCCATCCGAAGCCACACAAGGCCATTTCTTCCTTCTCTCCAGAAATGGGGGCTGACTGCAGAGGCTGGCACAAGCATTAAGGTCCCAGGTTTATTCGTGGTTCTCAAGGCCGGCTCATGCACTTTGGTACCTCTGGGGCCCCACACCCACACTGGCCCGGAGCCCTGGGGGAGGTGGACATCCTGGCATGGGCCTCCCTGTGGATGCCCTGTGCCTGGGAATGGAGAGCAGGGGCCCAAGAGCCAGTCTCTTGTGTCCAGAGACAATGAGGCTCTGTGTAGGGAGGGATGCGAGAGGGAAGAGGTGATCGCCCCACATCCCTTCTTTAGTGGACACTGGGTCTGTGTCACACAGCCCAGCAGGGCCAGGGCTTGGACACTGACTTGGGGAGAGGGCTGTCAGCCCTTGAAGGAACTCCTGAGAAGCACATTCTTTGCAGTGCTTTGGGGCAGGACATGATGCTGGGCTGGGGCCTCGAGGGCCTGCATCTGGTCCCTGTGTGGCCCCAGGAAGGCTCCTGACATCTTGCTCCAGGCCTCAGTTTCCTCCTTTGTGCAAAGGGTCTGTGAAACAGACCTAGCAGCCCAGTCTTAGCTCCCAATCCTCCCACACACCCCCACTGTCCTTGTGAGCCACATGAAACCAGGAAGGGATTTCTGTGAGCAGGCTGGAGCAGAGACGAGCACCCTCTTCAACACCGAGGCATTTGGTCCTCTTTCACAAACACCGAGTCCCTGTCCTTAGACGCTCTTCCTAGATAAACAGGACAATTTCCTAAAGCTCTTCTTAAGAGTGAAGAGGAGAGAGAAGTTCAGAGAGGGACGCCATATGTCCTAAAGACCATAATCAGGGCTCTGTGGCCCCTGTCTGTCACCTCTGCTTGGCGATGTCACAAAGCCCATACTAATGCCAAAACAAAACAACTCCAGGCCCAGTCTCCCAGCCTCTGCCTTCGGTTTCCCGTAGGAAAGGCCAGGCTTGTCTTGTGTTTGGGAATCAGGCTGGCAGACATTAGCACTTGGAAGGAACAGGTTTTGATCTCTCCATGTCTGTTGTCTGTGGTCTGAATCATCCTAGGTTGTGAGCTGGTCTGGGCTGTTGAGTGAGCCGGATCCTGCTGCCCAGGCAGCCACTCCTCACCTGAGTGTCTTTAAAGCCAGTGAAGCCCCAGGGAACTATGGGGAAGCTGCTCAGGCAGCCTGGGAATGAGTCACCAAAGACTTTGAAAGGAAGGACAGAGGTCTAATGATGTCCCAGAGGCGCAGGGTGTCCCAGTAGCGCTTGGATCTCAGGCTGTGCTCAAGGAGCTGAGCACCACATGAGTCTGGTGACGTCTTGCGGTGGCCACCCAGAGGGTCCAGAGGCCAACCATGGATAAAGCCTCCGACTCAAGGCAGAAAAGTGATTTCATAGCAAATGACGCGGCCGTCTCTTCCTCCTTCTAGAACCAGACTGCATTTCACTTTATGTTGCAGAAGGGAGCTGTTTCCAAGGCCTTTGCTGTTCTTCCTTTCATTCATCCCTCAGTGCCCTCCTGTTGGTAGACATCTGGGCACAGCTCCTCTACAACAGCTGGCTCCATGTATATTAATACGTGCTGTGCCAACCCCATGGTCACAGACCCCAGCTCTGGGGCCTGTTTCCCCACTGCAGAGGGGACTACAATTGGGCCATGCATTGTGGTGCCTAGAAGCCATTGCTGATGGTTGCTAGGCAGACACAGCCTCATGGCCTCATTTGATAGCGGTCACACCCCATGAGGAGCACAGGGAAAGCATTCATCACCAAGAGCTCCCCCGACCCCACAGTTCTTCTGTGGCCTTGGACCTGGGGTGGGTCCACAAGGCCCCTGGCCAAGTCTCCTAGGCCTCTTCGGTCTCAGCCTCCTGGAGTGCAAACCCCATTCCCAGATACACACACCTGCTTCTTCTCCAGGCACCTATGGGACATCTGGATCTCTCCTCCATGGCACTTGCCACTGGTGGTTAGATGTGGTGTGCCTCACAGTTCCTAGAAGGGAGGGGACACATCTGTCCTGCTCACTCCCAGACTCTCCGTTCCCACAGGGCTACTGCTGTAGTCTCTCAGGGCAGCAAACTGGCCACTGGTAGGACACACCTCACTTGCATCCTGTCTCTTGGGGCTTACTGTCTTTGTTGCCTGATGCCCTCTGTTTAGAGAACCAGTGTCTCATATGTTCAGTACATTTGGTAGTTCACCTTTGCTGGAAGCAAAAGTCCCAAAGCTTCTACCAATGTATTTCTGAACTGAACAGACATGGCTTCTCTGGTTAAGCAGGACCGAGCCTGGATCCTTCTAAGCCACTTTCCCTGGCCACCGTTCATGTGGTCTGCGGGCATCAGGAGTGTTCGTGGAGCACAGCAGACTAAACCTCACAGTTTTGGGAGAGAGAGTGTTGTGACCAGAGCAGGGTCAAGACACTCCTGCCTTCCTGTCACATTCAAAGGGAGTGACAGAGAGCTTAGACAGCCTCCTTGCTGGCACTTGACACTCTGTCTCAGCCTCCCCTGTCTGGCCACCTGCCCTTCAGAAGGCCTTACTGTCACTCCTGATCCATCTCAGCACCCAGGACATCCTTTCTCAGCCATAAGGGGCTTCACCTTGCATATCAGTGATTCGAGCATGGCTCTTCTTTTGGAGACTCCTGGCTCCTTGAGCAAGATGATCAGATGTTAGTCCACTTTGTAATGACACATAGTGCAGCTGGTGTGGGCCTGGTACAGGTGCTGTTTATGTCTGATTATCTTTGTACTCCCAACTCCTAGCACAGCGCTAGGTACCAAGAGTGCTCAGTGTGTGTCTGGTGGGTGAATGAACGAACGAGCACCTTTAGGATTTGTCTTCTTGAATATGAACCAGCAGAATGTCCTCATGATAAGCGAGCTTGTCCGCTCTGAAGTGAGATACTGGTAACCCCCAGTGGGGAGGGAAATTGAGGCAGGGGCAGGCCTAGCAGGCAGCCCAAAGTTTAGGGTCCTCACCCTGTCCCCTGGGAAAGTTGCTTCTTCATCTTGAGCCTCAGTATTTATTCTCTTCTGAAATGACATCTCCCCAGGCTTCCTGCAGCTCCGGCATTCTCTAAATGACTCAAGCAAGGATAAATAAGGATGCAGACTTTGAACACAACAGCTGGCTTCCTGAACAAAATCCAAGACCCGTGCCTCGACTGTGTTTCACAAATGCCTCCCCGTCTTCTTATCCATTAGCAGCTCTGCCTGGGGTTGTTTCCTTCTGTGCACACGGTGATCAGTACCCTGCTGAACACCAGAGGGGGACCCTAGGCAGAGAACGCTCTCAACCAGGACTCCCTGCTTTCAGGACCAACTGATGTTTGGAAAAGTGATCACAGAAATTCCCACACCGATACTAGAGAATGTAAGGTGAAGAGGCACTGAAATCTAGCACCAAATTCCAGGTTGATGGAATTTCTGAACAGGGATCCTCTTGGCACTTTTTTTCAAAGGACAATTCTACCTTCTGTGGAAATAACTTGTTCACTGGCATTAGCGTCCAGAGCTGCTGGATCGCTCATTGTGCTGACCAAAGGTAACCCCCACCCCCATATGTCCCATAGCTACTGACCAAGGTGCAGCCCCTGGCCATGACCAAAAAGGGTAGATTTTTTTCTCCCAGCCAGGGGATGCTGGGGAACCCTGGGAATGTGAGGCCCTGGGGACTTGTCCAGAGGTGTTAGAGCTGGAGTGAGAGTTGCTGACACCGCTGCTTCCTCGGTGGTGGAAACAAGGGGTGGATAGAACAGCCCCGGGGTCCACTTGCACTTGTGAGTCCTGGGGCTGCTGCTGCCCTGTCGTGGGGAAGAAGAAGCCCTAATCTGTGCTGAGTCACCCTGGGAAGTCTCGGGCAAGGCAGGGGCACCCCAAGCTGAGGAATCACGGGTGGGTCCAGCTTGATAGCTCATCAAAAAAGCATTGGACAGGTTCATCACAGGAGAAATGTGAACACTTTTGGCCCTCTTTCCCTTTGTGTTAGTTTCTTCCTATTTTCAAGTCTGTTCTCTGCATCTTGTAGTGTTGGGGCTGCAGAGCAGCCCTGTGGTATCCCTGTCCCAGCCGGGTCGCAGGAAGCCTCACTGATTCTGCTCAGACTCTGAGAGGATCCAAGGTCCAACCCTGGGGACCTCACATTTGTTAATGAGGTTTTAGTACCTGGCCCCTGGGAGGCACATAATGGTTGCCGGACCACTTAATCAGCTGCCTTTAATTCAGCTACAAACTGTAACCACTCCCTTGTCTCCATCTCCTTTCTGTCTTTCTTTGTTCTGCATGGGAGGGCACAACAGTGTGAGCACTTGGGAAAAGCCCCGGGCCTGTTCTTACAATGAATCACACACCACAGGATCGAGCAATCCTGCTCCTAGTGTTTATCCAAGAGAAATATGAAAGCGTGTCTGTGCAGGTGTTTACTTTCACAGTACTTAGAGACCCGGAAAGAGCCTAGGTGTCCAACAGGTGAGCGGGTAAACGAATTGTGGCGCACACATGGACTGCTGTTCAGCAATGACAAGAAAGGAACTTCAGAGAAGAGCAGCAGCACGGATGATTCTCAAAACCACTGTGCTAAATAAAGGAAGCAAAAACCAGGAAAAAGCACCTGGCGTGAGTCCATCTATATGTCAGGAACAAGCAAATCTAATGATTTAGAGCTCAGTAGTGGTCGCCCCAGAGTGAGAACAGGCTACAGGGTGGCACAGGGGTGTCTGTCTGGGTGCTGGAAGGGTTCTGTCATGATGGGGTAGCTCCAGCTGCCCTGTGCCTTTGTCCGATGGTGCAGGTGGGTAGAACTCACACCTGGGTGAGAGCAATAGGAAGGTCAGCCACCTGCTCCCCACCGAGACTGCAGTCCTGAAGGTGCCCATGACGAAGTGCAGAGAGGCTGGGCTGTAGTTCTGATTCCCTTGCCTGTATCCCTGTCTTGAAGACCTGCCTAAAGCCAGTAGTACTGTCTGTCTGTCCATCCCTTGTCTCCCTCACCATGTTCCCTCCCTCCTCCTTGTCCCTCCTCCTCTTCCCTCCGCCTTCCTCCCTCTTCTGTCTTTCCTTTTGCAGTCCCCTGCTCTTCTCTCCAGTTGTAGCTGGGTCTCCTCAGTGTCTCCGGGATGCGGGCATGGAGCACGTTTGCTTTTCTCCTACGCTTTGGGTGAACCCCAGCACTGCCCCAGGCAGGTTCACCCCAAACAGTCCATGGATCCCATAAGGGTGGGAGGCCCTTGTCGCAAACAGACTCCTCCCAGCTCTGGCCACCCCCATGCAGGCAGAGCTAGCTGCAGGTACCTTGGCCTGGGCCAGACCCCGGAGAGCCAGCCTCCTGCAAGAAACCAACACTGACAGGCCTCCTTTTCTCTCTTCCCTCCCCCAGAGTCCCCTCTGAGACTGGATCCCCGCCCCCACCTGCAGAGAAACCGGATTTAATGCCTCATCTGAGAGAATGAGATGTTCTGTTATTTTTCATGGGAAATTAAACCTGACCCTGCTGTCAGTTAGCTCATGCCAGGGGAGGATGGATGGTAGACGCGGCGCTTAACCCCTGCTCTGCGAGGGCCGGGCCTGGCTGGGGGGCAGCCATGACGTCATCCGCTTCCGGGTGGGGGCGGGGACGGCAGGAAAGGTCAGAGGGTGACAGCGCGACCCTGTCCTGCAGGGAGACTCAGGCTGCTCCTGTCTCTTCCAGCTCCCAACTCTACCTCGTGCCCTGCCGAGGAAAGCTGGTGGTCGGGGCTGGTGATCGTCATTGCGGTTTGTTGTGCCTCTCTGGTGTTTCTGACTGTCCTTGTCATCATCTGCTACAAAGCCATAAAAAGGTGAGTGCCTGCCCACTGTGCCCAGAAGGCTCCGCTGCCACCCGCGTCACGTTTTAAATTAGAAAGATTGTTGAGCATATAAGGAGCAGAAGGAAGGCCGGCCTTAGCGAGGGCCCGTCTCAGAAACAAAAAGTGAAAAAAGGCCGAGTGTCCCTCAGTGCCAAAGCCTGGCCCTCCAGGAAAGACCAAAAAGAGGCTGTAAAAGCGGAAAGGACTCTTATTATGACGTTTAAAAATGACCAACATTTTGCTATACTTGCACATTTATTTCCTCCTTTTTCTTTTATTTTTCTCGTGGCTGGAATGTGTTAAAATTGATCTCAGACATAATCCCCTGGTCATTTTAAAGAAATTTGATTCTACAAGTATTTGATGAACATCAGTTCTATGTGAGGCCAGTGTAATACCAAAAGTTTGGAAAACGTCAAAGAGTAATAGGAATTGTTTTTATAATATTCCTAAGAAAGTTTTTTTTAATTCCCCAAGATGTGAAATTAGAGGGTCCACATAAGAAATAATGATAATAATTATTATTATTATAACACCTAAAATATTTTTCTCTTTTAATCATCTATTCTATGCAATTTCACTTTAGCAATTCCAAAGCACAAAGAGGGACATGTAGAGTTAAAAATATTAAAACAAGACTCGGGCACACAGGATGAAGGGCCATGAAAAGCCAACAGACTGGCTTCTTCTGGGAACCAGGAAGAAGAGGCAAGAGATGGGCAGGACCGGGGGTGGCAGCTGCACATGGGATGGGCCATGCCCTGGGCGTCTGCCCCAAACCAAGCCGAGAATCCTTCCTACCCTGAATGCTCAGGCTGCAGGGAAATCTCCAAAAGTGACAATAAACAAGAACTGTGCACTCCCATAATTCCCTTCCAAGCCCTGGGCTCACCTCCTTGTCAGTAGTCTCAGTTCATCTTCACTCTGTCTTTTCAGTCAGTGCCCCTTTGCCAGTGAGGAAACTGAAGCACTAAGGAGTTAGGGGACTGCCCAGAATGAAACAACTGGGAAGCCATGGAAGCAGAATTTGAACCCAGAACCATGTGGCCCCAAAGCCCAGCCCTGACTGCTGTACCATTTTGCACACTCGATGCTGACAAGTTCATTTCCATGGCTGGCCTGGGCAGAGTCCCTGATTTTCCTCTCTGTCCTTCCTCGGGGGTGCAGAAGAGGGGGCCTGGTGATGTGGTGAGGCTGTCTGTCCCTCTCTGTGGCTGGGAGCACAGAGTGAAAGGTTCTGAAATCCTATAACTCCAGCCAGGGGCCTGGCCTGGGAAACCAAGGTAGATGTGTTGGAGTCTCCCTAGGGACAAGGCTGGTCTCTTCCTGAGTGTTTTGTGGGCATCTGGTGTATGCCAGCCTCCGTGGGCACAGAGAGAGTAAGACCCAGGCTGTGCCAGGTGGAGGGCTTGTGGTGAATCGCCAAGGCCGGAGGTGGTTTGGCAGCACGCTGTGACCCTCACAGGAGTCCCTAACAGCATGGGAGCTGAGGGAGGATTTTCAGGATGGAGGGAGGCATTTCAGACAACAGGCCACTGTGTCCAGGGCCCTAGGAAACCCCTGCCACAGGGGAGCCTGACAGGGAGGCTCTTGGCCTTAGCAGGGCATGGGCTGCCAGTCCTGCCCGCCCACTACCCTGGTAAATGCTCAGCATAATCTTTTTAAGAGCTACAAAAGACAACTGAGTCACTTGTGCCTCCCTCTGTGCCCCAAACCTCTCCTGAAGAAATGTGTTAAATGCTTCAGCTGGAGGAGGGTAAGGGAAACAGCACAGGAGGAGAAGGGACTCACAGTAAAACCACCCTACAGCAGGGAGTGGGCGTGGCTCTGGGAAGTGGGCGTGTCCAAGGAGCAAAGGAGCCTGGAGACCCCAAGGTCCAGCAGCAGAAGGGGCTGTAAGCACACAGACAAGGATCGGAAATGGTACCATGGGAACCCAACAAGAGCCAGAGAAGGAGGGCTGCTCATCAGGGACTCTGCCTTCACCACGTCCTTTTCCAGAGAGGGTGTCCCTGGTACAGCAAATGAATGGACATAGGATGATAGAAGGGGCAAAAATGGAGCCTGTTGCTACCAGGCCCTGCTGGAGGGGAGAAGGAGGGGGCTTTGTCCCTGGGGAGCATGCAGAGCCTGCTGGCGAGCAGAGCCCCTCCCAGGGCTGACCTGGGCTGCAGCTGTTTGCCCGTCCAAGGTCCGTGCCAGCCAGCAGCTAATCTGTGCTTCTCCCCAGCTAGTCTGTGCTTTCTCTCCAGAGTAAACCAAGGATTTCTTGCTCTGGGCTGTTCCTTTTTCATCAATAATTTATCTGAAATATGCCTTTTTCTCAGGGAAACAAAAGTATCTCATGTCACTGTAAAATCATTAAAAGAAAAATTCAGTGGTACCCCCCCTTCCTTCCTTCCTTCCTTTCTCTCTCTCTCTCTCTCTCTCTCTCTCTCTCTCTCTCTCTCTCTCTTTTCCCCTTCTTCCTTCCTTTCTTTCTTTCTTTACACCACCCCAAGCCCTGGGGGAAGGTTTCCAAATAAGGTCTTTGTAAATGGCTCCAATGCAGCCTTAGAAAGCCAGGTTCCTGGAGGGTGTTATAGGATAGGCTGGTGTAGGAAGGTGATTCTCGAGGTGCAAGGTGTCACCTGGGAGTGTCGGCCAGGGTGCACAGGATCAACTCCAAATGCCCCCGCTTTCATGTCCAGGAGAGCCAGGGGTCTGGCTAGATTGGGCTAGATCTCAGCAGGAGGCGGGCTCTGATGGGCTTTTAGCTGCAGATTCAATGAGGAACCCTCCATCCTGGGGTTCAGTAAATGTCCCCAGGTCACAGCTCTGAGCAGGCAATGCAGTGCTCAGCAGCCTCCACATCCCAGAGGAGGGGGGCACCTTGCACAGACCTGGGCCAGGAAGTTTCTTAGAAGCAGTCATGTTAGCCAGGCCAAGGGATGGAGAGGGGTGTCACTCGAATGGCCTCAAGTCCTGTCAACTACAGTGACTCGCTGTCCATGAGGAGCCATGCAGTTTGCATTCTGGCAGCCTTGTTGTCCTGAACTTGTGTGAACAAGCGTCTTTGCCAATAGCCACAGGATGTGCAGGCATCAGTCCCCGCAAATTCTGTTCCCAGCCCAGTCAGCCTCAGAGAGTAGCCACTTCTGTGTGAACACCTCAATGTTCCCTCTCTGGGAAATGAGGTCCCCAGGATCAATCTGAGGCCCCGTGGTCATTCCCTCCTCAGATGTATGGACACTGACCACAAGGTCACCAAGCACAGGGCCAGGGGCCATGCTGGGCCTTGGCCCACACCGCACTGCCCTCTGGAGGAGAAAGTGGGCACTAATCAGACCACACTGCCCAAAGAACCATCTTCCACCCAGAGGAGCATCTCAAGCACAGAGGACCCTTGGCCCAGCACAGGAAAGGAAACTGAAACAAAGGAAAGTCACTGAGTTACCAAGATAAAGCTCCAAGGTGCCCTCTGCCAGGAGGGCAGGTCAGGCTCCAGGCCTGGCATGGGGAAAGAGCCCCAGTCACTGAGGGATCTCAGGGGGGGCCCTGCTCCTGGAGTGGCCCTGAAGGTTCTCTGCCAGGCACAGCTTTCACTCTGTGAAGAGACCTGGTCTGAGGAGAGATGACAGTCATTCATTCCACCACAGTCTCTCCATGGAATCACGCCCAGGCACAGGGACAGCATCTCCCTTCTGTTGGCCATCGATGGCTTGAGTCCTTTCCCCACTGCTGCCCATTTGCCATTAAGCCACTGGGCAGCCATTTCCTTCTCATTGACAGGCTCTTGCAGGAAGACCTTTGATGAATGCCTGCAGAGCAGTCTGGCTGGGCCTGCAGACTGAATTGCAGAGGAAAACCAAGTCTCTTCCCCGGGTGTGGGTGGCTTGTGTGCACCTGGCCTGGCCTGGCCTGAGCGCTGGAGCTCCGAAGGCCCACCACAGCTTGTCTCTTCGATGGTGCCACCGGCGATCCACTGACTGGCACAGGGCTGCTCAGGAAGCCAGTTGGTCCACACACAGTTGTTGGGCACCTTCTGTGTGCTGGGGACAAGGCTAGGCTCCCAGGAGGCAGAGGACAACCGTCTCTTGCTAGCAGAACAGTCAGATGAAGCACACACATCAGCAAGTTCGTACATGGAGGTGATTTATAAGACTGTTTGTGCTAGGAAAACAGAATGGGAACGGGGTGGGGGGAGGAAGACAGGGGCAGCTGCCCCTCCCAGAGTCATGTGTGTCGTGGGAGCCTGGCGGGAAGCAGAATGATTGGAGAGCATGGGGAGCCTCTGCACATTCAAAGGAGCCACTGCCACCTTTTAACTTGGTGCTCACTCTTATCGGAGTAATACATGTGCATCGTCAAATTGCCACAGGCTGTGAAGAAAACCTACTGTGTGGGCGTAGCTCAGTGGCAAGTCTACCATATGCAAGGTCCTGGGTTCAAATCTCCAGCACCACTGCAAAAGAAAAATAAGAGCCCTCGGTTTTCCTCTTCTTCCCACCTGTTTCATTCTTGAGAGCCAACTGCTTTGCACTGGTAACTACTCCCCACTTCCCATATTTCTCCCCATTGTCTTAAGTGTGTGCATCAGCTACTAGAATATTCTTCCACCATTAAACTTTATCTATTGATCATCCACTACCGAAGATCCAGGATCAGCACCTCTCAAGCAAACACTGCCCCCCTCCCATGCTCCACCCAGGCTGGGGTGGAGGGACTTCAGTATTTGCCTTTGTGTGACAATGTAAATATTGCTCTCGGCTGAGCCGTTTGTAGACTGTGGTTTGTTTCCTTTTGTGGTGTGCAAAATCAGGTCATCGGCTCCACTTTTGACTCGAGACTTCATGCCCCTCTCTAGGGGATCTAGTGGCAACCAGAGCCTGTTGCACAGCTTTCAAGCTACTGCTGTCCCCTCCAGGAGCCTTCCGTGTGGCCCAGTCCCAACCAGGCTGCCCTCTGGTCACCCTCAGCTTCCTCTCCCTGCCCTACTTCAGGGCTGCATCTCTTCAGCTTGATTCCTTCACAAACTCATTTCAAGATCTTCCCTGCAGAAAATTCATCACTGGGGTGAATTTTTTTTCAGACTTTATATTCTTTCAGGGAGCTTTGGGGTGGCCCAGATGAGGGTTCCTTCATACAGGATTGTGGCTTGTAGGGAAGACATGGTTACCAGGGGCTGCTGGGATATCAAGGAGGGGTGGAGCTGGGCTTCCTGTGGAGTGTGAGCCCCGGGGTCATGGGCCACTGTTTCAGATGAGGGAACTGCAAGTATCCACAAGTTTACACTGTGCTTTCTGCTATGCTTAGTGTCACACTGGAGTGAGCAGTTGTGCACACATAAGATCACAAGCTGCCTCTGGTCCTCTTCCCCCAACTTGGTCTGGCACAGCCCCAGGCCTGCGGTGACTTCTCAGTGATTTTCTGTGGTGTGAATGCTGGCTTGTTTACCGGGTCTTGCCAGCACCCACCTTTTAACTTGACAGATTCTATTTAGAATCCCGGGGCTGGGGATTTAGTTCAGTGGTTCCGCTGACTGCCTTGAAAGCGCAAGTTCCTGAATTTGATCCCCAGCACCGAAAAGAATTCTGGAAGTCGCATTTTCTCTGCGTGTGGGGGTGAGTGAAGGAGACTCTGCCTTTGGAGTGGATAACATATGCCCAGCTTTCAGTGCCCGGCCCTTGCCCCTTCACCCTCCGCTCCTCCCTCCAGGCCCTGTTGCTGCACCCTTCTCCACACACTGACCGGCCAGCCCCTCCCCACTCCCTGTCTTGTGCACGACAGACATCCGCAGGCAGGGATCGCCTTGGGTACCCTCCCCGCAGGATGCACAGTAGTTGAGAACCTGCGCGGCTCTCTCTTCTGCATGCCCGCTGAGGCCTCTAGCTGAACCTGAGTCAAGTCCAAGTTGCTGTGCCCCCCGAAGCGCCTCTTGGGCCTTGGCTGCTCAGGTCTTCCGAGCAAGGTCCTTTTGGCATTCAGGAAACTGGCTCTTGTGCTTTGCTGTGGAATCAAGACTCCATCCCATGGCTCCTCGGCCTCACTGCCATCTGCTGGGTTCCTAGAGTTTGGATTTTCCCCAGCCAACACACGAGTTTCTGTGTTCTGGATGCCACAGCTCTGTCACCATCATCACCACAACCCTCCCTTCTAGCAGAGCTCAGTTGGGTGAAAGAGGAGCAGGATGGGGGTTAGGGGGTCCTGACATCCTTGGGCCAAGATGCTTATGCAGGCCAATCGTCTCCGCTGAGAGAGACTTCCCACCGTGGTGGGTGATGTACTCCCATCCTGTTGGGAGGCAGGCAGGGTAGTCGAGGCTGCTTCATCTACCCGGCCCTGTTGCAGTAGACCAGGAGCCTCAGCCACCATTCTGTGTCATTATTCGAAGGCTAAGCTAAGCAGATCCCATCTCTTCAGACATGCTGGGTTGAGATCATGGGCAGGGTGAGCAGGGACAGGAATTCCCAGTTTGAGGAGTCCTCAGGTGTGCTCCTCTGCTCTCAGCCCCAGCAGCTGGGTGCACCTGGCACGGCCTAGCCCCTGCCCCTCTCTCCCCCTTGCTCCTAGCTCTTTCTCTCCTGTTCTCTCCTCCTGGCTTAGGTCTCTTCAGCTCCAGGGGCCTTGGCCACAGCTTCTGTCCTGCTCTCTGCATGGCTGCCTCCTTCTTGCTTGCCTGGCTCACCTGCCAGCCCAGGGAAGGCCCTTTGCTCTTTATCTGGGAGCCCAGGTTTTTGCTGTCATGGCTCTTGTCATTCTTGATAGTTCTACTCATATGTGGCTTGATGTTGAGTGGCTCTGACCTGGGGGGAGACCAGCATCCTTGGGCCATTCAGGTCTTTGTTATGCATTTAAGTGAGCTGAACCAATAGAACTCTGGAGCTAGAGCCACCTGTGTCCACCGGGCAGTGCAGGGTTCCCAGTGGGGACGTAGTGCCCAGCTTGGGACAGCTTGGTTCAATGTGAGGACTTTACCCTCACCTCTCCAGCACTTGACACAGGGATTCTAGGTCCAACATGACTGTCCAGGAGCTCCTGGACTGTCCCTGTCTTACCTGGGAATCCTGCCTGGGGGGTGTGATCCTAGGGATTCCTGATATTACTGTAAGCCTTTTATAGCAAAGACCAGATGAAGAGATATTTTAGACATGAGGCTGGTGCCAAGGGCATGCCCATGTTTTGTGGCCCTTGTCCCCACCTGTTCTGCTAGCTGGTACCCCTGCCAGACCTCAGCTACAGGTCACCTCCACCTAAGCGTTCTCTCTGGTGTGGAGGAGAATTGCAAGGGCCTTTGTCCCTGGGACCTCAGAGAAACAGATGCTGAGAGCCCCAGTGACACAGGTGCCATCTCTTTCCACGGACCCTCAACAAAGCACTGCACTCCCTCGTGGTCTTTTCGCATCTTGAGGGATGGGAGGACAGTCACCAAGCCTGAGCCAGCTTGGAAGTCCCTGTCCAGGTCTCCGATGGGAACCTACAGTCCTGTCTCCAGCATCCAGGCTGGGAAGGGATGCAGTGGAGACCAGTCCAAGGCTTCAGAGCAGTGCTCTTGGGAAGAGGCAGGGTCATGGCCTCAGGGAGGGCCCTTCCCTGGCCAGCCATGCCCTCTGCCGCTCCCCTCTGCACACACCATCCCAGAGACTGCTGCACACAGGGGCCTGCACTGGACCACTCAGGACCACTCAGGACCCTTGGCTCAGCAGAACTCCTGCACACCATGAGCCGCATGCATCTCACCTTGGTCCTGGAGGAAAAGCTCACCTCCCTTTCTCTTGGTTTCAGGAACCATGCCATTTAGGGGGTCCTTGGTGGCCATCTCTGCCTGGAACAGGGTGGGGATGCTTCTCCTGGCTTGGCAGGACCAGCCTTGCCTGGCCCGTGGAGCCTGGAACAGACTGGGTCCTAGTGTCTCTTCCACCCCATCCGGAGCCCCACAGGGCACACAATAGGTAGGAGATCTCCCCAGACCCAGCAGTGCTGGCGGCCACTGCGAGCCAACAAAGTGGGCCCAACTGACACCTTCCCAATGACAATGCTGAGCGCTAACACTCACTTACTGTATGCCACTCGCCGAAGCGCTTCACATGTTCTAACACCCTTAATCCTCACAATAATCTTATGAGGTGGACATTATTGTGCCATTTTACAGACGGAAACTGAGGCATGGAGAGGTTGTATAGCTTGTCCAATGTCAAAGTGCTGGAGCCCAGTTCACTGAGCTGTGACACCTGCCTCAGTGCTGCCGGCTGTCACCTTTAAGGACTGTGGATTGTGATGGGATGGCACCTGGAAGCCAAGGTGCTGCCTGTTCTGTTCTAGGGAAAATCCATTGGGTGCCACTGAAGTCCAGAAGGCTTTAGGAGCAGCTTTGGGCCACAGCCCAAGGCTCAGGACAGTGGGTGACTTGGATCCCGTGATGTGAAGGGAACAGGCCACATCCACTTCTCAGGAGAGGATTCGGGGCCACCCCATCCCCTCACTGTGCAGATATCTGTGAGTCCTCCATAGCGGGGTCTGCGATGCCATATCGTGGGGGTCCTGGGTAAAGCTTCATGAGACAGGCTTCTTGGGAGATTTCAGGACTCTAGGGACTCTCTGAGGAGGGTGGAGGGAGGCTCTCCCAAACCAGTGGGACCACAGAATCCACTTTTAGGAGAAAGCTGGCCACTTGGGAAGGTATCTGGACCAGGACACAGAAGTAGTGAGTGGAGGTCCAGGTCCTTCTGCAGTCCAGCTGGGATTGTCTCAGCAAGCCAAAGCCTTCCCCAAGCCTCAGTTTCCCATGTAATGACTCTCCTAACGCCAGCCTAGCTTCTCAAGGGGACCGTGAGGAGGGCCAAGGAAAGCTCTGAACCAGAGTGCTTTGCACAAGGCATGAGGTACCATGGGAGGAAGTGAGGGTTTGACCACACCTTTCTAGAAGAAGCCATAGTGGCTGAGCTAATTGCCAGAGTGAGTCTCCTGGGTTCCTTCTTGTGCTTTGTGAACAACATCCACCACAAGAGAGAAGAGAACCATGAACAAATTTGGTCTCTGTGTATTATCTCTGAGAAGACCTGATGATCCACCCATGACACCACTGATGATCTCCTTGCAAACCTCCCTCCCTGAGCTTATTCAGACGTGGTTTATTCCATAGGCATTGAACCAATCACCAAGTGCCAGCCCTACTCACGATGGCCTTTGGAAGGCTCTAGGGACACTTGAGAAGGCAGAAGCAATCAATCCCGGGGATTTGGATGACACCCTATAAATGTACAATTTGGACAACATTCAGCAAGGGCCAGTTAAAGCTCACCCTAGCCCTCTGGAGTCATTAGAGATGCCTGAGCTGTGGCCAGAGAGGGATCAGATCCAGCCAAGAGACATCAGTATTGTGGCATGGAATTGAAACACAAAAAATGTACAGCCCAGACCAGGAGGATGCTGACATGCAGGGGAGATCCAGAGCCCTTCCGAATGACTCAAAGGAGGAATGAGATTTGAGCCAGGACACACAGTGACACTAAGATTTCAGAACATCAGCACACAGGCAAGAGTCTTCTCCAAACCTCCCTCTAGCCTTCCTGGTCCCTCATAAGCCTAGAAGGAAAGGTTCTTCAGGTTCAGTGGCCGCTGGAGTGAGTGGCCAGTGCAATGAACCACGGGTGTACTAACTGATTTAATTTAGGCCTTCATTGTCATCATCATCACCGCTCTTGTCACCACCGCCATCAACCCAGTCACCATAACCACCACCATTGCCATTTCCCCGCCTCCACTGCCATCACTGCTATTCCCTCTACCATGATACTACAGCCAACACCACCACCTCCAGCCCTTCTGCCACGACTGTCTTCACCCCTTCCTCCATCATCATTGCCATCACAACCACCACCACTACCATAACCACCACCCCCAGCGTCTTAACTACCACCCTCTCCTCTGTCATCACCACCACTGCATAACCGCCGTCACGATCACAACTGTCACCACAGCCATCACCATCGCCACTGACGTCACCATTACCACACCCCCTTTGTCACACTTCCCATTTGCCTTTGAGCACACAGAGGCCTCTCTTCTGTTAAATGTCTGTACTCTCAAAGATTCATCTTCAGTTCTGTCTGCTCCTAGTCAAAGAGACCCATCAAAGCTGGATCATACTAGGCTGACTGTACATTCTGGTCTGTCCAGAGCAGGCCTGCTGTCCTCGCTCCATTATCCTTCGCTCCTCCCTCAACTCTGCCCTGGTTTACATACTAAACTGTGTAGTCACCTGCTGCCCTTTCTTTGTCTCCCCGCTTCCAGGAAACCCCTGCGAAAAGACGAAAATGGCACCAGCGTTGCTGAGTATCCCATGAGCTCCTCACAGAGCAACAAGGGGGTGGATGTGAGCAACGCGATGGTGTGAGTCTGCAGGCCTTGGACCCGCTGGCCAGAGGGACACCTTGGTGGCACGAGTGGACATGGGAAGCTGACCCTGGGCTTGTCCAGGACTTCATTGCCTTGCAGGCCTCAAGCCTCCTGAAGAAGAAACCATCCTCTTCCCAGGCCAGCCCCAGATGGCCCATAGGCAGGGGCAGAGCAGACACTGGGTCCCCTGCATGCAGCGCCTGGGGCAGCGTCACCGCCCAGGGGTCTCCACATCCTCCTCCTTGTCTTGTGTTTGGTCCACTGACTGTCCCCCAACTGCTGTCTACAGCACATGCTCTGATGAAGGCAGAAGGTCTGCCTGCCTGTGGGGGAAGTGAGGCACCCTCTTTTAGCTAAAGAAGGGTAAAGGGGCCACTCCCAGCCTGAAATCCTCTCCTCCTCCAGGAAGCAGCCTGCTTCTCTGTGGACGTCCCAACAGAAGCCATCGGCACAGCCATGAGACAGACGTCCCCTTTCAAAGGTGCTTCCCACATATCTGTCCATCACCCCATGCGTAACTTTCCTCAGTCTTCAGGGCCTGTGTCTGCCCTCCTGTTTCCACCCACGCCCTGGCTGTGGCTCCTGCCTGCCTGCCATGGTGGGTGGTGAGCCCAGCCTGAGAACCCCTGTGAGCAGGGGGCTCTTTACATGCGAGGTAATGTGTCAGAAACCTAGACTAGGGGCATCCAGAAAGGGGCAGAGGCCCCTGCACACACTGGGATGCAGGAACCCCACGTCTGTGTGAGCCAGGCCCTCCCCCATTGAGCAGAAGTCATCACTTGTGCCAAACCCACTGGAGTACTCTGAGCTAGGCCAATGCTGGCCTAGCGTCACATCTCCCTGACTGTCCCCTGAGACCTGACAGTGGTATCTGGACCCTCTTTCTGAGAGCTCCGAGAAAGCAGGGTTTTCTTCTTGTGTCCTGTGGTCCAGTGCTCTAGATGTGCCAAAGCCTCCTGAGTGTGGAAGAGGGAGGCAAGGGGCAGGAGCCTCCCCACTTGGTCACCTCTGCCCTGCCCACCAGTTTTCCAGAGGACCACCTCCCAGTGGGATACATCCTAGGCTCACAGAGGCAGTGACCTTGTGAGTTTACCTCCCTTAGAAAATTAGAACACTCTTGACCCTGTGGTTTCCTCACCACCCTCACATACCTGCTCAGAAGGAACCAGAAACATTTAATGGTTACAGCCTGTGGCCTTTAGGAATTTAGCTGGCTGGACCTTGTTTGCCTCCTACACCACTGTTGTACTTCTCTGACAGCTATTTGGGTTGCAGTGAGACCCTCAAATCCAGGTAAGACTGATAGACATGAAAGCCAGTTCCTACTTGGCCAAAATGTCCACGGTCCCACAGTGCTCTGTGCCTGGAGCTGTCTGTCACTGCCCTTCCCCTGGCCAGTGTGTGCACACTCAGGACAGGCCCAGATATGCGCCCTCCCCCAGAGGGTTTTGTCTTCCTTTCCCTTTTCCTCCTTCAACTTGAGGACTTGTTTCAATTTCACTTTCCTGGCACACTTTGGTATCACCATAGTGCTGCCAACAGCCCCCACCCAGCTGAGCACTTGGCAGCACTTAGGACGCAGTCAGGTGACAAGTGGGCCAGAGGAGAATGGTTGGGGACAAGACAGAAGGGAGAAGCCTGGAAGACCCGACCCCAGGACACTGTGCCCTGCTGACCACAGCCTCCTGATGCCTGCTGAGCCCCCTCCCCGAGCACAAACCTGGGTAGGTGAGCAGGAGCCCAGTCCAAAACACACAGCACCTTGTGCTTCACAGGGGGAAAGCTAGTGCCCCAGGCTGGTCTAGAGTGACCAGAGGGTGCCTTCGGCTGGAGGCTGCTGGCTGGGGGGGCCTGGTGGGCTAGAGCAGCCCAGAAAGGCTGGGCAGGGCTGAATATCCACACACCCACCAGCTTCCACTATCCTTGACTGTGGCTTAAACATGGAAAGCCCAGATTTCACAGTTAGGCTTCAGGAACCTGGCTGAGTTGCCCATCACGCTGCCCCCAGGACACCCAGGGCTCCAGTTCGCATGTAAATTCTCCTTCATCCAGCTTGTAAAGTCCCTTCTCAGCCAGCTAGAGAAAACCAAGAGAAGAGTCACATTTAAAAAAAAAAAAGGTTCACTTGAGAACAAAGCCCCCAAAGTCAGGGCTGGTGTTCAGAGGACACATCTCATGGCACAGCGAGGGAGGCCTCCAGGCCAGCTCAGGAAACTGACGTGCGCATTAGACTGCTGCAGCCTAGTAAGTGAGCTCAGAGCTTTGGTTTAAAGTAAATCGGCAGCCCCTGGACCCACACCCCTTCTCAGATTGGCCTGAGCTCGGAGGTGGAAAATGAGATACACATTCCCGCTCTGAATTTTCTCGTGTGTTTCTCAGCTGTTCAGCAGCCGAGCCCCACTTTGGAACTCAGGAGCATTTGGGAGCTCCCAGAGTTGCCTATAAGAGGCTTATAGGGGAGTTTCGGAAGAAAGCCTAATAGGTATAAAGATACAAACATATATATTATATAGTTCTATATTAAAGAAATATCTATATATTATTCCTGTATTCTGCATCTGTACAAAGTATGATCTCAACAGCCCAGGTAGCGTGAGACACGTAATGCATGAATGTAAATACCCCGAACTCCGCCTTCTTAGCGATGTGCCGTGTGTGTGGGGACGACGTCTCTTGTTCCTAGGCATTCTGTCTTGATGGACAGATACACCTGTCTGTGCCATCTTGTCCACCAATGAGCCATTCATGTCGATTTCGTGCTGAGACTTCTGTACAGAAGGCGGGACTGGCAGCCCTGGGGGCACACTATATGCTCCTTATGAGGAAAGCAGCACCATGACTTTTTTATTTTCAATAAAAATATGCTTAAAAGATGGCTGTCCATTATCATTTGAAGTAGGCACTTGGCCCTGACTGAGGGATGGGAAGGGGACGGAAGGTAGGGAGAGGATCATCCGTGATGGTCCTGTCTGGGCAGGGCTGTGGATTTCACCTGCATTATCTCTCACCCGAGGTTGGGATTTATAGAGATTTCAAAGGCCTGTCCTGTCCTTCACCCCTCCTCTCCACTACCACCATGATCTTGGACCAAATGAGAACAGGCTGACCAACTTTCCCAGTGTGCCTAGGCCTGACAGGTTCTCCTGAACCCAGGACACTCAGGGGTAAAAAAGGAAAAGTCCCAGGCAACTGGAAGAAGCCAGTCACCCTAGTCTGACAAATATGGGAATCGTAGAGAGCAAGAATCAGCTGGCCATGTTGGTGGGGCAAATGGAGATGGTCTGTGTCATTCTCTTCCTATGTCCATCTCTGTCTAGAAGTCCCCTTCCTAGCATCGTGGTCTGCCCTGCATAGGCAAGCAAGAGACACCAGGAACACAGGGCTCACCTGCCCCTGGAGCAGGTGGAGCAGGAGCCACTGTGGGAGCCCATTTGCCTCTTCCAGCCTCACTTGGAAGAGGAGATAAGCCTCACTCTCAGGTGAGTCTCACCAAAGCACTTCCGGGGGCAGCAGGTCCTCTTGAATGGGCTGGGAGGGACGTAGGGAGGGAAAGCAGATGCTTCACTGCACTGGACACCCATCTTTAGGCAGGGAACAGATTAGAGAGATGGGTGCTATGACTCAGGTTATGCAGAGACCAGCAGACAGGACTGGGGCTGGGTTTGGAAACTGGACCTTCAGCAATGGCTTCTGGTCATGACTGAAGGGACCCCCAAGCCAGACTGCCTCCCCACAGTGGGGGTATAGCTAACCCCACCATCCCTACCTGGGTTTCCCACAACTCCAGCATAGACACTGTGACAGCTGACTGTGAAGGTCCTGCCCAGAGCAGGGGCTGAGTGTTTCCCCAACCTGTCCCAAGTCTCACAGCTTGGCAGAGGTGGGGAGGATCAGGTCAGGGCAGGCGCTCGGACAAGGGCCTGTGTCCCAGGCTTCAGAGAAATGAGGGGACCAATGCATCCTTCTCAGTGGTGTCCCCATCAACACCTGTGACTCTGTGGGCTGTGCACCTGGGAGGGGTAGAAGGAGAACACTACACACATACCTGGAGCCATTGGCACAGACCAGACCTCTCCTCGGTGACACTTTTGTTTCTCCACCTCTCTCTGGGGACTCTGGCCACTTGCTCTAGCTCCAGACAACCAACACAGCACATTGCTCCATCGCCTGACAGCCCATGTCCCACCTCGGGATTCTGCTTTGTGGTCCTGCGGCCACCAGCAAGGGTGAATGGCAATGGGACACACAGGGCTCCCTGCCTGGCACCCTGGAGGAGCTGTGCAGCCGCAGCACTGCCCTCCTTCTTCCCCTCCCAGATGCCACACCGTATGTGCCCTTGGCCTGCACTGTAGCACCAAAGACAGCCCTGTTGTGTCCTGTGATAGTCCAGGCACTGGGACCCCACCCCACCCAGCTATAGCCCCCCCACTGGATCACCCGTGCCTGCCTCCACTGCTCCCACTCAGTGCTGGGTGCCTTCCTGCTCCCCTGCCTCTGCTAAACTCAATTCTCAGGAAGAACCTGAGAAATGCCACTACCTGTGGAAGGTGCCCGGTCTCCATCTGTGCACAAACAGCACCCCAGGCTCCAGGCACCACCACCTGGCAGGTCCTGGGCTGCCAAGCCCTTCTCTGTCCTCCTCTGTGCTGGTGGAATAGCCCACTCCAAGTTCCATCCTCTCCTGAACAGGTGTCTCTGGGCTCCTGGCTTCCGTCCACCATGATTTGTTCATTGAGTCAAATATGAAATATGAAAACCTGCTGCCTTCCAGACATCATGCAGAGCACAAGGCTCAGCTTCCCCCTCAAGGTCTCCTGTGGAAACCTCAGAGATTCCGGCTTCTCCAATCTGGTGGGTCCTGGCTTGGCCTCCAAAGCGCTTTGCAATCCCACCTCCACTCCCACTTCTTTCCCACCAATCCCCTTCCACTTCCAGCCCCTCTCCCCACCTGCCCCAAGCTTTCCCCGGCTCCACTTGCCAATCTGGTCCACCTGAGTTCCCTCCAGCCCACTCACTGGCTGCTATGGACCCATCCTTGGCTGCCCAGGCCAAGGATGCCACCCTCCCTAGCTCCTTTCCTCACTGCTGCCCCAGCCCCTGCCGACCAGCCAGCTTGCCTCCTTTCCCTCTCCTCTCTGCAGCTTGCTTCTCCCTGCTGTCTCTGCATGGCCACATCTATCATCAGATCCCTGTCGGGCTGCCTCCTCCCTGAGCACACAGAATACATACACACCCGTCCGTGCACAGAGCTGAGTGACACCCCTTCCCCAGGCAGCAGACAGCCCTGCAGGAGTAGTGCTCCCTTTTTGCCCTCTCCTGTAGCATTTCCTGTTGCAGTATCTTCTGCTGTTGGCCAGAGATCCTTTTGCCACCTCTACCTTAGGTGTCCATTGGGGACCCAGACAGTGCCCTAGGGATGCAGAGGGAAACAGGAGCAGATTGGGGGTGGCAGTGGATCTGTACTGTGCACAGAGAGGGTGACAGCAATGTGGAGATGAAGGACATCCAGGGCCAGCTTTAGTTTTTTCTTTTTTTTTTTTTTTTGCGAGGGGTACTGGGGATCAAACTCAGTACCTTGTGCTTACCAGGCAGGCGTGGTGCCACTGAGCTACATCCCTCGCCCTTTACTTACTTTTTGATCACTCTCCAGAGCCTAGGAGGCAGGAGGACACCACCTATTTTACGGAGTGAGTAGACCAGGCTCTGAAGATGTTCAGGGGCTACCAAAGGGCAGAGAAGTCATAAGTGGCAGAGCTATGGCTCAGTCCTAGCTGTGTGGCTACAAGTTCCCAGTTCTCCCAACTCAGACAGGAGCTCAGAGTTCAAAATCCACTCCAGCCAGATCTCTACCCAGTTATCTTCCCAGCCCCTGGGAAGCAGACAGGAAATGCAGGCTTCCTGGCCCCTGGGAGCTACATCAGGGGTTCCTAGATCTAAGACAGTTGACTTAATATGTGACTTCTAGCGAGGCTCTGCCCCTCTCGGAGCCTCGGTTTCCTCATCTGTAAGATGGGGGCAGGGACCAACCTCAGCTGTCTTCTTCCCCCACCAACACCTTGTGGCCCTCTCTGACCATCCCTAGGCATTGCTATAACATCACCTTGGTTTCTCCTCAACACAGCACTTCTCACCACTAAGAGTGATTATTTTTTTGTGTGCATGCTTGCTGCCCTCCTGTTCCTGTTAAAATGCAAGGTGCATGGGAACAGAGGCCTTCCCCAGGTCTTAGTCTCTTTCATCACCAGATCTCCAAACACACCTGGCATGGGAAATATTTTTTGAATTAATTACAAATTTCATATAATAAGGAATGTAATGTTTTATTTTATATAACTGTTAGGAGTCTCCACCTCCTTGGGTATGTGCACTGGGTACGGCTGGGGTGGGCAGGAAAAAAACTGAAATTTGCAAGTTGATGGTGTCTTTTCTCTTGTCATTTCATTGGTGTCTTTCAATGACTCTGTTTCCAGTGGACAGATGCTCTGTCTTCTGGGTGTCTTCCCTGGACCTGCCATCCTCTAGGAAGCACCTGTTTGTAGTGTCTGATGCAGGGGAGCTGGTCTCAGACACATGGTTCTTTGGGATCTGCGGAGGTCTCTGCTGCAGAAGGTTTGGCTTGGGCTGTTTCCCAGATGGGTGAATGTAAGCTATGCCTGTGCCCTTCTGGCCTTTTAGTGTCGCTGGCTAACCCCCACTGCTCCCATTTCAAATGTCCAGCTGTGGTAGCCTTGTCCTCCTGACTGTGGCCTCTGCCCAGTTTCCTGTTCTCTCAGCATGAGACCCTTGGCAACTTGGAGGCTCTGCACATGGCTGTGGACATTCTGGAGGTTTACGTGGCAGCATCTTCCAGGGCTCCCAGGTACATTTCCACGCGGACACTTGCACAACGTCCTCAAGGGAGAAGGTTTAGACATGGCCACCTGGCCTCCCAGCCCTCCCCTACACTCCTCCCTTTTCCTTTTGCCAACAATCCACCAGCGTCCAGAAGAAGTGGGCTTTCTGCTCCCTCCTCCTGTTTGACCCCTTTGACCACAATCTTCCCAGCCTCCTCCTCCACGCGCTGTCCATGGAACAGACTAGGGCACACGATCTCCTGGAGAAGAATAAAAAACATAACTGTTGATTATTTTCAGAATATTATCCCCATCACAGATACAACGATGTGCTTACACCACATGAAGTCCAAATGCTGACAGAACGTGCCATATGGAGGAGGATTTCCCAGTTGCTCATTCAGGCTCAGAAGCATGGAATCAGCCTTTAGTCACCACGAAACACAGCAGCGTGGGAACACCACCCTGAAAAGAACAGGAGCCAAATGCCCATGGCAAGCTGTGATTTCATTTCAGCAAAACACCAGCTGTCACATGGCACTACAGTTTGAGCTAAATGGCCGCTTGGATACAGGGCACTACGGCAGAGCCAGGCACACAGGGCAGGAAGAGCTCCAAGAAGGCTCACCCTGATCATATAGGCGCCAAGTCCCTATTGGGGCATTCCATCCTGTGCTCTTTATAGGACAGGAAAATGTCACCTCCACCTTGGAGATGGTGAAACTGAGGGTCAGTGAGATTAAGCAACTTGCCCGTGATTAGACAGCAGGGCTGCTCCCAAGTCCAGAACCCCACTCCTGTAGACCTGGTTGCAAAGCCTGTCTGTGTGCTCTCTCTGCCCACATCCTGCTGTCTCCCCTCTATACCCTGCTCCTCACTGGGCAGTGTGGTTGTCCTCACCTGGAGAGTGCTTCTGTACTTCATGCTTGATTAGTCACTGATTTCTTTCTTTTCTAAGTGGCCACTTCAAGGAGCAGAAATCAGGGTGTCTGCCAGGAAGCCCTGGGAGGCTCCCTTCTCCACTGGCCTGCAGGGACCTGTCTGAGCTGCATGATTGAAAAATCAACTCTTTTTTCCTGGAACAACTAAATTCTGTGAAGCCTATAAGGCATAGCTGGTATAGGGGCTTCCCCTGGCCACCCACCTGACCTCAGCTTTCCTGAGCAGGATGATCCAGGATGGTGGTGGGCTGACAATGGCCATGTGCAGAGGCATGGCCAATGGTAGGTTGGGCACAGGAGTGACACCAGGGAGAGGAGGACCCATTTGACCCTAGATTTCTTGGCTCCAGAAATGGGAGGTCAGTTTACACCATGTAGCAGACCCACAGTCCACAGGGCATGAGGGAAGATTCCAGGCCTGTGAAGTGCCCAGAGGCCACGATTACTGCCTAGAGGCTGTGGGGCTGGTTCTTTCTGCTTTGGAGGCTGAAATATACAGGGGCCAAGTGTTCCACAGTGGGGATCACATCCAAAGGAGAAATTATAAATTTCAAACTCACCAAACAAAATATTACTGCAGCCAGTCAGCCACAGGAGGCTGCCAGTCTGGTCTAAATGATTCTAAGTTACCTAGTTGGTTAGATGAGTAGCAAGAGACTTTACCAAGCATTTAACTACCAGTTTATGAAACAGGTAGAATTGAGACTTTGGAGGAAGACATCTAGATTCAAAGTTTACTCTGTCTTTGATTGAATGACTTCAAAAGTATTGCATCTCTCTATGCCTCAGTTTCCTCATTGTAATATGGGTTGATAATAGGGTAGCCTACCTCACACTATTGTGATGATGCGATGACGTTACATAGTGAAAATACATGACATGTGGTGAATTCTCACGAATAGGAGCTATGATTATGCATGAGAGCAAATCTCTTCAGGGCTGAGTGAACTCTCAAAAAATCCCAAATCCAATAGAGTTCATTATCACAATCTTCAATTCATACAAGTTTATTCTTTCACATAAAACTATTAAATTAAG
Source organism: Fukomys damarensis (assembly GCF_012274545.1). Taxonomy (NCBI): domain Eukaryota; kingdom Metazoa; phylum Chordata; class Mammalia; order Rodentia; family Bathyergidae; genus Fukomys; species Fukomys damarensis. Next base: position 32,972,490 of record NW_022900933.1, on the reverse strand, counting down.
GAGGAAACTGAAGGTGGTTTGTGATTCATAATTTTTTCATATAAATGAATTCATTCCCAAAGTTGAAGGGGAAAACACCTTTGTAGGTGAAGTAACTGGTTTGATCAAAACTGATGACAGATAAGCAATAAACAGTGTTGTCAATACAATTGAGCTGCCTCAAAAAAAGCCCTCAGACTTCTCTAACCCATGCTCCTGGCACACATTAGCCAAAAGAGCCAGGAACCAGCATGACGAAAGAGAAATGAACAATTATTGAGTGAGGCTCTGACTTGGAGTCCAGTGATCTTCTAATCCTAATGCCACTATTACCAGCTGCATAACCTTGGATAAGGCACTTAACCTCTGGGCCTCAACTGACCCACCTGCTAAACTGGGAAGATGAAAACACCTATCTCCCACTGGGGAAGGGCTGATAAATGAAGATAATATATGTAAAGAACCTGGGACTAGCAGATGCTCAGTATACAGTGGCCATTGTGGTTTCTCTTGAATTCTCTTAAGAAGCTCACCTCTTGCTATTACCACTGAAGGAACTGCCCAGCTTCTTACTAATAACACCTCAACCATCACCCAAAGGGTTCAACTTTCATAAAACCATGGTTAGGTACTACTCCCTTGAGTTCCAACCACTCCATTCTTCTTAACCTGCCATTATTATCAAAACACCGTTTGTCCAAAATACACATTTGCAAATTAACATCATTAAAGAGGTATAATAAATGGTCTGCAGTGTCCAGTTAGTTCCAGGTCCCAGCTCATGAGACAGCCTTGGTGGACAACTCATCTTCTCTGATCCAGTCCAATCTTATTTGATGTCTCATCACTTAGAAATGGAAATGAAGTTGCTGCAACCACTTGGTTTCACTGAATGACATTCTCAGAGAAGAGATCTGCTAGAAACATCCTGGCGTCTGGCAGAATGGCACTCTTGCAAAGAGATGGCATACAATAGACAGTGGACATTCTCAGCAAATGATCATGTTTGGCTCCTACAGATCTTGTAGGTCTTGATTCTGAAGCACTGACTGAAAGAAAATTGAAATAAGCCCGCAGCTGTGAGCTGTCCCCTTGTGTGGCCTTCATAAGGTAGCACCAGTCTTCCCAGAAGTCCGTGGATCCCAGTATGGTCTCCAAGGTACCAAGAGTCCTCTGCCTGGTTGAGCCTTCCATCACCCCAGAGAGATGGATAGCTCCATTTTACAGATAAGAGAAAACAGAGATCCAGAGAGGTTTAATAACTTGTCCAAGGTCACCCAACTAGTAAGAGGCATGCCCATTATGAAAGTCATTGGACTAAAGCCTAGATACTTGGAGATTTGGGTCATTCCATTCTTCGAAGTTTCAGAATGTTCTGTTCGCATGCTGAAACTGGTAGGATTCTGTGAGGGAAGTGAAACTGAGTCAATGCTTTGGCCCTTCTCCAAGTCGATAATCACTGCTGGCCACACTTGGGTCAGGGACATTTTGTTGGGATCTCTCGCTTTCACAGCTGTCATCTGGGACTGTGTGGGCAGGCGTAGCAGGAGTTAACACGGGATGTGTCTGGGAGTACAGTCCCTGGGAGTCAGACAGCCTGGAGTCTAGTTCTGATTCTGCCCCTTACAAGCTATGTGACCTTGGGCAAGTGGCTTTTCCTCTCTAGGTTTTAACACGAGAATAAAAACATAATTGCGTATATATCATTATCAGGTATGACCCTAGTCCCCCCTCCCTTTGCATGTTTTTCATCATCTTTTTTTGCATTTTTTCAACAACCCTATGAGGTAGAAAGTGCCGTTGTCCCCATTTCACAGATGAGGAAACACTAATAATGAAATTCCCAGACCACTGACGTGTGTGTGTGTGTGTGTGTGTGTGTGTGTGTGTGTGTGTGTGTGAATGTGTGTGTGTCTGTGCAAGGGCTCTAGCTCAGTGCCCCTAGGTGGCCTTCACCTCAGCCAAGGGTCAGCACACTTTCTGTAATGACCTGATGGTAAATATTTCAGGCTTTCTGAGTTACAATCTCAGTCGCAGCTCTTCAACTCTGCCTCTGCAGCATAAAAGCAGCCATAGACAGTTTGTACGTGGTGGGTGTGGCTGCTTCCAAAAATTTTTTACAAAAACAGGCAGTGGGCTGCATCTGTCTTGTGGAAATGTAGTTTGCTGGTCCTTGACCTAGGTGAAAGGCAATGCCTCCTACCTGTCAGGGCCCATTCTGTTAAAATGCGTTATGTCCCCTCTCTTCCTGGCTTCTGTTTTCTAAGTGGCTGAGCCCAGTCTGCTGTAGAGCCGGCATAAGGTAACAACAGAAGATGACACTGGGGTCTGTAGTAAACGCAGGCTGGGGACGCTCACTGGTCTCTATCAGTGAAGTAGCAGTGTGCCAACGGGGGCAGCACTGAGGTCTGGCTGGCAGAAAAATGGATCACACTTCTCAAGGGCAAGGAGACAGATGTGCCTGGGTGGGACTAAGGACCCTGGTGGGGACTAAGGTAAAGGAAATAGGTCCAGTGAGCAGAATGCATTAAACAGGGGCTCATACAAACATTCTGAGCTAAGGGCTTGTCTCTAGCCCTCAAAGGGATACAACTGCAAAGGGAAGTTGAGGCAGAAGTCTGGGCAAAGAAGTGGGCAAAGAAGATAGGGTTGGAGAAGTGGAGGATACCTCTAAATCTTGTCTCATGGTAGGGTGGGGCCACCGAGGCTCAGGCTGCCTGAGCCAGTGCAAGTACAGCACCAGCCAAGAGCTAGGCCTACAGCTAAGCCCAGATGGGGAAGTCAATAAAACCTCCATCCACGAAAGCAGCCAGGGTCTCCTTCCTCCAGCCTGTTTCTGTGCTCCCCTCTAGGGATTCTTGCACAATAGACAATGTCATAATTTAATCCTTGCTAATCCACTGTGTAGTTCAAGGAAGCTCTGTCACTTCATTCAATCTATTCAGTCCAGTAGATATTAATTAAACATGTACTATGTCCCTAAGGCTGGGGATGCAATCCTCAAAGCAGCAGCTATTTTCTAGTGAGGTAAATACAGGTGCAACTTAAGGTAATACAAGACAAAATGTTTAGGGAAGCTCAGCCAAGCATTACTGGGCATAGGACAGTTCTGGCTGGAGGAAGGCCTTTCAGAAGAGTGCATTGGCAAAACACAAAGAAGGACCACTCTGTACTCCTCATACAGGGCCTGAAAGTTTTCATAAGAATGAAGATCTGCCACCCTGTCTTACTAGAATTCATGTGGGACACTTAAACATCCAGGACTTCTTTCCCCTGAGAAACATGAATCTATTAAGCCTCCTGGAAGGAAAGGGGTGGCTCTTACTAAGCAACATGGAAGGAAAAAAAAACCCAAAGAATTGTCTCATGATCTCAAAGTCCTCCTGAGAGAATGGACTTCAATAAATCTTGTGTTTCTCTCACAAAAGGACCTTTTACTAACTGAAGTTTAAAGGGAGTTAGAAGTTGTAAAATTTCAGAAGAAATAGTTGTCAAGAACTAAACTCTACCTCTATAAGCTGATTTTAAAAAACCCCAGGCTCACAAAGATAATAAAAAGTGCATTTAATAACATGTCAATGTACAGCTTAAATGTGTAGTAAGCCTTCTTTTAGTCAGTGCATTACAGGGATAAGGAGAAATGTCACTTGGAATGCACAATCCAACGCTAGGTATCAGTGTGGATGTCTTGGTGCTCTGACATGATTAAAATTCCATTTATGAAACATAACTCCAGGTGCAGTGCTCTGTGCCAGTGTGGGGACTCATCCGGTCCAGTATGCAGTCTACAGTTGTAAATTGAACTGTATACAACTATTAACAAAAGAATAAAATTTTTTACTCACAAAACTAAAGTGGTTATCATAAAGCTTACAAGAAAGTACAGCCTAGTGCTAATGAGTTGAAAAACTAGTTTTAAAAATAACCAAACTTACTGGATAGTTTTGGAAAATGATATTATAAAATAAAGAAAACAATTGGCACAGTTTAACCACCTAATTTCTAAGTGCACTTTGTAATGTTCCTTGCAAGCTGCCACTTTTCCCAGGAGAATGACAAAAAGCTCCAGTCAGGTGTCACTGGCTTATGGTGACGGGTTTTTTTATTGCATTGCCAAGAGTGGATTTTAAGAAAAAACACTACAAAGGTTTCAAAAACCCTATTTATTCTCTATCATCAAAAATAGCAACAGGGGGACTTATACAACTTTTCTGTGAGTACCCACCAGTCTATTTTTTTTTTCTTAAAAAAAATAGAAGTTAGTTAAAGAAAAATGATTTGGTTTTTAAAAAATAATGTAAGGAAACACTTAATCAGATAGCCCAAGGAGTCATCAGAAATATGTGTAGCAAGAAAGCTTCATTAGTGGCCCTCTCCGGCCTTTGCACATCTTTTACTAAACTAGAAAGAGAATGTACAGTACCAATATGTTCCCCAACCTGCTTGGATCAAATTGTTTTGTTTTTAAACCCATTATTGCTAAACCAGAGTGTTGACACTGAGAGCCGAGGAGTCCACTCATAGAGGATAAAATTGAGAGGCTGCTTCTGAGGACTGGATTTCCACCTGGGCCATTTTGAACTGGGTACACTGCAGCCACTTGCGGAGGGCTGCTAGGCCAGCACTGCTCTGGCCCGAGCCGGGCAGCGTCCTTAGGCTGTGGTGGTTCACGTTGTTCTGAATGGCCTGGAGGCGAAGCTGGAGGCCTGCCGATAAGTGCTGTTAAGAAAGGGCAGATGGTTTGATTTAGTAATCTCCTCCTGGAGCTCAGGGCAGATTGGGGAATATCAGTGGGGCTACTTCTGAAAGCAGCCCTTGGCCTGGTTCAAGAGCTGTGTGGCCTGCACTGGGCAAACTCTCAAGTCTGGCAGCGCTCAGGGCAGGGGACATGTGCTTATCCTGTGTTTCTGGGGTCGCCCCAGCCCAACCCCATCGGAATAACAGCAGGCTCATCTTTACTGACTCACTGCTGTGGGAGTGAGCAGCCAACAGGGCAGGCTCTTGGCTGACAGACACACTTGTGCCCAGAGGCAACACAGCACATGGCATAGTGGAGAAGCACCCTGGCTCTGGGTCAGCTTCCCAAGTTCAAATCTTGGCTTCTCAACAGACAATGTTCTCAACAGACCAGCCTATATTAGGATTTCCTCTGGGTAGAGCAGGATGCTCACACTTGCTTCAGAGGACTCTATAAACACAAGTGAGTTAATAGAGTGTTTAGAAAAGAACATGGGTGCAGTGAGTGCTGGCTACATTTTAGTATTATTATAATCTCCCTGTCCTCATGTCAAGTAACATGAATAAGCCAGGCTGAAAGCCTTAGTTCTTTCTCCTAGCTTGGCATCAAATTTTGTTGGCTCTTCTTTACACTTTGCCATGTAAAACTGCCATGGATTGACAATGGGGCAAGTAATTTGGAATGCTTCCAGATGGGAATAGGAGGGATCCACTTTCACGGTGAAAACTAGCACTGAGATCAGGTTTTCAGCAGTGTTGGGGTCCCTGCTCCAGCAGTGGCCACGAACAGCCCTAAGGCCGTAATCCAGACACAAAAGTGGCCTGCACTGTTGACCATTGCCTTGCTCTCAGTGCCTCAGTGTCTTCAGCATCCCCCCACACACTTTCCTTGCACTAGCATCCCTCACTAGTGCAGAGAAGGGACCCACCAAGAGTTTCTGGCCTCTCCTTCTCCCTCTACTCCCAGTGCCTCGGGTGGAAGGACTTGGAAGGAGGAGACAGCTGCCTTTGCCATCTTAACGTTGAGCCCCAGTAACCATGTTTGCTCGTCATGGAGCATGTCTGCCCCTACAGTGACAAAATGTCGCTCCAGGTGAGGTTTGGAATTGGGAAATACCTTTAGCCAGGGCCCTCCCCTTCAGGCTGTGGGACCCTGCCCAAATTACTCTTCCTTTTGATTCTAAATTTTCTTGTGTGTGAAATGAAGTAGGTTCCTTCTAGCTCAGTTCTGTCACACGTTCAATATTTATCCTTTCTTAGTTGAATTTACATCACAGAAAATCAATCTTAGTGGTCAGGAAACTCACTGGATATGCCTGGGACTAGATTCCTTAAGAATTTTCGAAAAACAAGACTGCTTTGGGGTTTGGATTCTAATAAGTAAACTGAGCCTTGCTCAGACCCAGGGCTACCTCATCCACCTGCAACCCCACCAACAGTGAGCATGGAACATAGGCTCGTCTGTCTCCTTCTACAGCCCTTTTATTTGGCCCACAGGGTCTCCCACATTATTAGTCCTGTGAGACCAAGGCCAGGTTGAATTCCTCCTTCTCCACAGTAAATGGAGCATCAACCATCTCTGTGAATGTTCTGCTGTTCCCTGGAGGAAAGAGAGCAGGGGGTAACTTACCTTGATATTTGACTGAATCATTGGCAACCACATAGGTATCAGCTGTGTGGAGAAAGACAGAAGCCTGGTTATTATTGTCCTCTGTTCCCCTACATTTGCATTACTGCAAGGGAACAGTGAATCCCTTTAACACCATGCAAGGATGTGGATCCCTGCAGAGGAGCTAACGGTTATCAGCAAAGTGTCTTTCTCAGGCCAAACCCTGCTGAGATGGTGGCATTTGGAGGTTAATGAGAATCCCACAAGTGCCTGAAATACACACTTTAGAGTAAATGACTGTGTCTTGAAAGCTACCAAACATGGGAAATTAAATGTGTATTTAATTAAACTCTCACTTTATTAAAATAGAATTTCCTCCACAGGATCTTTAGAACTGAGCATGTGCCTGTAATTAAGAGAATGTTACTGGGCAGCAGGGAAACGCTTCAGTGACACAAAAAGACAACCCTTGGGGCTCCCTGGCTGTGCTTTGGAAGCAGAAATACAAGAAGATGGAGCCAGACATCTGTAGTGTGTGGGTGTCCACACCCTACAAGCAGCAGATCCCTGCAGTGATGACTTCTCTTTCTGCAGTCCCATGTATGTGGTCCTTCCTCAGGGGCCAGAGGGAGCTCCCACTTGAGTGCTTTCATTAGCAGCTCTCTCTGCTTTGGTCTTTGGGTTGCATTTCAGTTCTTTAAAATGTAATTAAAAATCTTTGGTCTATAAATCCAGAAGTCAGGGACAGAATGTAACATCTGTGTGTTCCACAGAGATCTGGTTTAAATCCAGTTTAAATGGATTTAAATGGGGACTACGGTCCAATAAGTTTGAAAATGCTAGTTTCTTCATTTTAGCACTTCTCAGACCTCACTACCTTTTCTTTCCAATCTTCCACTCCCATAGAGAGGCAGGGTACACTCATTGCACCCATACTGCGATTCCTCAGATTAGACTTCACTGGCAAATGGGAATGTTGAAGAAGCAGTTAGTTAAGATGAGGTCATTCTGGAAGAGGGTGGAGACCTAATCTGATGCAGCTGGGGTCCTATAAAGAGGGGAGTTTGGACAGAGGCACATGCCTATGCACACATACAATACCATGTGGAAATGAAGGCAGAGATCTACAAGCCATGAAATATCCAAGGTTCACCAGGGCCTGGGAGGGAGAGATGGAACAGTCTTCCCCTTATAACCTTCAGAAGAAATCAGCCCTGCTTACAACCTTGATGTCAGCCATCTGGCCTCCTAGACTGTAGGAGAATAAACCTCTGCTGTTCAAGTGCCTAGCCTGAGATACTTGTGACAGTGGCCTCAGCAGTGGGCCTTAAAAGGTACTCCAGAGAGCAAAGAGAAAGTATGAGGTGGCAGTGTGCAGGGAGAAGGGGGTGGGTATCACATAACGCCACAGGTGAGGTTGCTTAGGAGCATCATGACAAACCAGTTCAGAAAAGCAGAGGCTGGGCCAGTCATCATCAGCCCGCAGGTAACCTGGGTGCCCTGTTAAGGACCTGGAGTTTATTCCAAATTCAATATAACTTCCAAAGAGGGTTATCTCATGTATCAGAAGTAAACTGTGACCGAGAAAGTCCTTGGGGTAAGGAAGGGCATGGAGAAGGGAGGCAGAGTCCACCGAAGACCAGGGATAGGTTCTGGGAACAAAGAGGGATTCTGCCTGTAGGAGCAACCTGTGATGGTATGAGGAGGAATTTGCTACTCCAAAAAAGAAAAAAATCAAAGGGCTGTGGTTTCTAGCCTGGGCAAACTGGAGAGCACTGATGAATGGAACAAACCACAGAACCAGGAAGACACCTTGTTATGATGGAGAGAGGAAAAAAGTGACCTCAGAGTTCATAGTCATGTCCATAAGCTGCTGGTCTCATTGAACACATCAAACATTTCCTTAAAAATAAACTTAGTAATGCAATAAACTGTATTTCTCCCTATGCTTTTGTTCCCAAGGCTAATCTCGCTGTTGTTTACTTTTAACATTCCTTGGATGTATACAATTTGCTAATTTGACTTTCACTGATGTTTATTCCTCAGCATTCAGAAACATGGTGTTTACACTGCAGCCAGCTAACACTAACATACTTGTGTTTAGATATGCACTGCAATGTGTACCAGAAGATATCACTGGACTAAAACTCTGAATACCAAAGAATAACATCCTGCCCACCCCCACCCTTCAATTCTCATTTCCAAAACTGTGGGATTATGAAATTTGTTGCCAGATAATGCCATGGTTTACGTAGGCATTCTGAATGGCAAAGAATAACTAATCTAACCATCTCTCCATATTTTTCCAGAAGAACAAAAAACAAGCTTTGGGGGCCCTAATATTTAGAGACTTTTGCTGACCTTGACTATTTATGACTTGATTATTTGGGGATTACCTGAACGAATCTCCAAAGAATCTGAGGGACTTGGGGTTCAGGGAGCAGTGAGTACTCTGGTCCCGGGTGGGCACCTTTCTCAGTGCTGTCACTGGTACTAAGAGCCCATGCAGTAAGTCCCCGACTTACTCGAATTTTCGCAGATATAAACGGCCCTCGCATTAGAAACATTAGTATAGATACAAACAAATCGAGGAAGTAGCTCACATGTCTGCCAGACATTGTCACAGCTGTGCTGCTGTGGGCTTACTGTACAGTGTAATAGTGTACAGCATCTGTATGTGTGTTTGTTTTTTTTTTTAATGCTTTACATTATATATTTGTGTCAAAGGAGTATAAGACTCATTTCATTGGACTTAGGAAAGAATCCAACTTCTGAAGATTCTCCTAGAATGGAATTCCTTCATAAGTTGAGGACTTACTGAACAAGTAAGGTAATGGGAATAGTGATTTGGTTCTAAAGCGTTTATGTTTTTTTCATGGATACAACATGTGATCACATGATTCTAAAATATATCTGCAAAGGACCCTCTGCTTTGTGATTTACAAATCAAATCACATGAGTGAAGGCATATAGTTAAAGCTCATCATGACTGATAGCATTATATGACCCAAAATCATCCCATTTCAGGAATGCTAATTTGACTTATTGAATAACATTCATTTTAGTTCCCTTTTTCTACAAAACCTACAGAATCAGATGTAATGTCCTTTGGGCTCTGTAATGTTATAATGAAGTTGGTCAGATTTTTTTTTCCTTCTCCAGAAACAATATCCAGAAAAGTGAGGTACATTTTTTAAAAATGTGTTTTTCCACCAAAATCAAAGTGGTACTTTTCATCTTATCTTGGTTTATGCTAGAAAATAAATGAAAATTTTAATATTTGGTTGGGCTACATTCATTTCACCTCTGCTCATTTCAGCTCTCACAATTAAAATTGGTGGTGAAACGTTCCTTCGAAGCAAGACAGAAGTAGCAAAGACCAGACTCTCCTACATGCAACAACTAAAACTCCAAACTCTATAATGGCATTTAGATATTGAGTAATGGGCAATGTAGTACAAGGATCATTGAGAGGGAAGAAATAAGATAAGCCTTGTAATAATCCGGGCTTATTGCCTGAAGACAGCTTTTGGGAAGCTCCACAAGAAGGACAAACCCAGGTGCAGCCCAGCGGTCTTCTGTACCACTGGGATCCAGAGAGGCCCAGACTAAAGTGTACATGGCAGAGGACTGCAAAGGAAGGAGCTGCACAAAGAGTATGCCACAGATTCCCAAAGGATTCGCCTTGAGTCCTCTGCTGAATACTTATCAGTGAACATAGAAAAGAAAACTACTCAAAAAAAAAAAAAGAAAAAGAAAGAAAAGAAAACTCAACAACAAAGGCAAGAGAGAAAGAAGAAAAACAAATAGATTAAAAGGAAAACCAGCCACATGAGGTCAAGAAGAGTTTATGTTCTTACTAATCAGATTAGAAAAATCTTGTAACTCATATTGTAAGGAGAGTACACATACAATAGTGGTGTGTAATAGTTCTAGTGAAGAAATATTAACCCCCAAAATGATGCATCAATCCTACCCAACAAAGAAGTAATGGTTTAGGTCTAATATGTCCCCCGAACTCATGTATTCAGAGGAGGAACTTTGGAGAATGAATCTTGAGGGTGCTAACCAATGGCTAAATTCACTGATGATTCATAGCTGAATGTGCTGTCAGGAGGTGGGGTTTGGTTGGAGGAGGTGGGTCACTGGAGATGTAACTGCAGGGCATATTCTTAGTCCCAGCCTCTTCTTCTCTCTGTCTTCGACTTTTCCTTACTCCCTGCTTCCTGGTGACCATGGTTTAAGTAGCATTCCTTTGCCATGCTCATCTGCCATGATGTTTCTTCCTTGAAACAGGCAGCCATGAACTGAATCCTCTGAAACTGTGAGCCAAAATAATCTTTTTCTCCTTTAACTTTTGTATGTCAGTTGTTTTGCCCTAGCAATGGAAAGGTGACTAATACAAACACTTAAATTCAAGCTTCAGAAAGATAAAAATATTTTAAGTAATTTAATTATGTCGTGGAATGTTTATGTGAATATAAAATACACAAATATAAAAATGAATGTTTATGTGAATGTAAAATATGTGAGTATAAAACTATCTAGTACCTGAGAAAATCAAATTTACAATGCCAAGAACCCAATAAAGGACTGGGGATTTAGCTCAGTGGTTCTGCCACCTGCCTTGCAAGTGCAGGGTCCTGAGTTCAATCCCTGGTACAAAAAAAAAAAAAAAAAAAGAATCCAATAAAAATATTACCAGGCATGAAAAGAAACAGGAAAATGTGATGCATAATGAGAGGAAAAATCAATCAATGGGGGAAAATAAAAAACAAAATGACACAGATAACAGAATTAGTAACAGGGACATTAAAACTATTTTCAGGTTAAGAAGGAATAAGAAAGACTGAGCATGTTAAATAGAGGCACTGAAGATAATATTTGAAGAAACAATGAATGACACTTTTCCAAATCTAACAAAAACTCTAAATCTATAGATCCAAGAGCTCAGGAAACTTAAGAACAAGCATGAAGAAAACTATAACAAGACATATTACCATCAAATTGCCTAACAACAGTAGTAAAGACAAAAACCTTTCACAGCAACATCCATTCATAGCAGCCAGAGTAAAAAGACATATTACATACAGAGGAAAAAAGATAAGAACAACACAGAGTTCTTGTTGGAATTAATGTAATCAAACAGATAGAGGAGAAACATTAAACTAATGGAAAACAAGAAAAACCAAAACACTGCCAATCCAAAATTCAATATTCAGTGAAATTGAAGATAAAATAAAGAATTTATGAGACACATAAAAGCTAGGGACAAAAAGAAAGATAATAAAAGATAGAAGTTTAGATCTATAAAAGGCATGCAGAGCACTAGACATGGCAAATAAAGGCATGGCAATAATAGCAAATATAAAAATATATAAAACTTGTTTAAAATCTCTTTAGGAGATAATTGACTACTTAAAGCAAAATAACAATATATGATTTGATTTATAATATATGTAGAGGCCAATTAGATGACAATAGTAATACAAAGCCAGGTGGTGGGAAAGAGAAGTACATAACTGTATAGTTCTTATACAATAATTGAAGTGTTTTATTACTACTTGGCAGCAATCTGAGATAATTTAAGTGTATATTATGAACCCTAAATCAACCACTAAAATGTCAACAACAAAACACAGAGCTAATAACACTGTTAAAGACACACCTCTAAATAATCCATGAGCCAAGGAAGTAAAAATGGAAATCAGGAAGCAGTTTGAACTGAATGGAAATGAAAATAGATCAGAATTTGAGGGAAACTAAAGTGCCACTTAAAAGGAGATTTCAGGGCTAGGGGCACAGCTCAGAGGTAGAGTACTTGCTTAGCATGTGCAAAAGCCCTAGGTTCAATCCCCAGCTCAATCAATCAATTTAAAGCACTTGGGCTGGGGATTTAGCTCAGTGGTTTGGTGGCCTGCCTTGCAAGTGCAAGGACCCGAGTTCAATCCCCGGTACCAAAAAAATAAAATAAAGCGCTAGATACTGATATTTGAAAAGAAGAAAATTCTCAAGTTAATGAGCACAATTTCCATGTTGAGAAATTAGACAAAGAAGAGGAAATTATGACTAAAATTTAATCATAAAATTCTCAACTCAAAGGAAGGCACAAAAAGAGAACAGGGAACAAAGAACAGATGTGAAATATGAAAAAATAAGTAGCAAGATCATAAATTTAATCATAATAATATGAGAAAATAAATGAAATGAAAATGGTCTACAAACCTCAATTAGAAGGAAGAGATTGTCAGATTGGATATTTTAAAAGAGCAACATCCAAGTGTATGCTCTCTTTAAAAAGCACTTCAATATAAAGACATAGGATAAAAGTAAGAAGATGCAGCAGCCTAACAGTTAAACAAAAGAAAGCTAAACCACTTTTATTACCAGACAAAGCAAATTTAGAGCAAAAGTATTGCCAAAAATAAATAGGGATATTTCATAATTTCAATTTGTTAGAAAAAAATAATAATCCTAAACATTTATGCCCCTACTAACAGTGCTTCATAATAGCCATGCAACAAGAACTAGTAGATCTGAAAAGAAATATACAAATCCACAATTATAGAGATATTTCAATACTCCCTTCTCAATATTCAAGAAGGAAAGACATAGAAGACTTGAACAACACTATAAATAAGCATGAACTAATTGGTAGAAAATTCCATCCAACAACAGCAGAAGACATATTCTTTTCTAGAGCACACAGAGCATTTCTTTTAAAAGACAGTATTCTGAGCTACAAAACAAATTCAAAGAATTTAAAATGATTCAAAAGATATAAAAAGTATGTTCTCTGTCCACAAGGGAATTAAACTAGAAATCCATAACAGAAAAGTCTCTGGAAATACCAAAACGTTGGAAACTAAATCATATATATCTAAATAATCAATAGTCCCTAAAAGAAAGCAAAGTATTTTGAACTGACTGAAACAAATGACACAACACACCAAATTGTGAATGCAGTTAAATCAATGCTTTCAGGGAAATTTACAGCACTCATCAAGTATGTTTGTTCAAAGTCTGATATCAGTGAGCACCACCTTTCCTTTGAGAAACTAGAAAAACAAGGAAAAAAGCTAAATCTAAACTTATAAAAAAGAAAGTGGGGGTGGATTTAGCTCAGTGGTTCCACCGCGTGCTTTCCAAGTGTAAGGTCTCAAGTTCAATCCCTGGTACAAAAAAGAAAGGGGGTGGGGAGAACAGAGAAAAATCAATGAAAAACAACTCAAAACTAGTTGTATTTTTTAAAACCATAATTGCACAAATGAGGAAAAATATAGCTACAATTCAACAATATCAGGAATGAAGAAGGTGATATAACTATTGATCCTACAGATATTAAAGTATACTAGACATATTATGAACAACTTCATCCCAATAAAATTGACTACTTTGAAAAAAATGGACAAATTCCCTGAAAGATACACAGAACCAAAATTCACTCAAGAATAAACAGATATTTGAATATTCCTACATTTATTTTTTAAATTGAATTTGTAATTTTCAGGCCTTCTGCAAAGAAAATTCTAAATTCAGGAGGCTTCATTGATGAATTTTAACAAATATTTAAAGGACAAATAATATCAATTATACACAAATGTTTTCAGAAAACAAAAGAAGAATATCTCAATTCTTTTTATGAGGTCATTACCCTAATACCAAAACCAAATGTAGTCATTACAAGAAAATTATAGCCCCATATTCCTCATGAACATCAATGTAAAATTTTTAGATGCTAACAAGCTGAATGTAGCAAGACATTAGCACCATGGTCAAGTATGGTTTTTCTCAGGACTACAGGTTGGTTTAACATTAAAAAAAATCAATCAAGATGGGTTAGGTGGCACTTGGGAGGCTGAGTCTGGAGAATTGCCATGAATTCAAGGCCAGCCTGAACTACATAGCAAGACCCTGTCTAAAAAAAAAAAAAAATCAAGCAAAGAAACTTACCGTATTAATAGTAGTCATAGCATAACCATTTCAATGACATTTGGCATTTCATTTGACAAACCCAACATCTATTCCTGACAAAAATTCCTTGTAGACTAGGAATGGAAGAGAATTCTACTCAATCTGCTACAGGTAATCCCTGAAAAACGATTAGCTAACAATTATATTTAATGAAGGAAACTAAAGGCTTTCTTTCCAGAATCAGAAACAAAGTAAAGTTTCCCACCCCCACGATTTCTATTTAACTTGTACTGGAGGATCTAACCACAGCAATGAAACAAGAAAAAGAAAGGGCCAGGGATTTAGCTTAGTGTCATCGTACCTGCCTTGCAAGGGCAAAGTCCTGGATATGATCCCTGGTATGAAGAATAAATAAATAAATAAAAACAAAGTACAATTATTGAAAAGGAAGGAAAAAACCCCCTACTTGCAGAAAATCTGATGAAATCTATATAAAAGTTACCTGAACTAATATATGAGTCTACGAAATTCTAAATTCAAGTAGCTCAATTGGTGAACTCTAGCAAATATTTAAGGAACAAATAATACCAATTAAAGGTCAATATAAACAATCTGTATTCTGACACAGTAGTAACAATCAGAAATTTAAATCTAAAAAAATATAATTTTTATTGGAATAAAAATATAATATACTTATGGATAAATTTTACAGAGGTATGCTAACTTGTGTTTAGAAAACTATAAAACATTTCTGAAGAGAATTAAAGAAGACATGAATAAGTGGATATAGTGTTCATTGATAAGAAGACTTAATATTGTTAAGATCTGTTTTCTTCAGTATAATCTAAAGACTCAATGGAAATTCAACAAAATTTCCTACAGTCTTTTGCAGAATCTGAAAGCTGATTGTAAGTTTGTTTAGAAATGTAAAAGATCCAGAAAAACCAAAACATCTTTGAAAAAGACAAAGGAATTTTGATTAAATTACAATACAAGCAGTATGGTATAAAAATAAAAAGATCAGTGGAACATAACTGAGAACCCAGATGTGGAATCATACATAATACATTGTCAAGAGATTTTTGACAAAAGTGCAAAGGCAATTCAATAGAAGGAGAACAGTAAGTAATTTTAAAATACTACTAGAATAATTCCACATCTGTATACATAAAAAGTACCTCAATATCTCAAAGTATATATAAAAGTTAACTCAAATGAATCAAGACAGAAGAAAATATAAACACTTCCAATAAAATATGAAGAAAACTTGTATGACCTTGGATTAGGCAAAGAGCTTTTTAAAAATGCAATATCAAAAACATGACAGATGAAAGAAATTTTTGATAAGTGACACTTCACCAGAATTAAGAACATTTCTTCACATTATAACATTAAGATAATGAAAAGATAAACCACATAGAAAATCTTTGCAGATCATATGTCTGAAAAGCGATTTGTATCTCAAAATTCAATAAGGAAAAAACTCAATCCAACAAAAATGGGCAAATAACAGATACTTCAAGTAGTTATATGAAGAGCAAATAAGCAAATAAAAATGTTTAATATCACTTGTCAACATGGAAGTGGAATTTAAAAGCACAACATAATACCAGTACCCAGTTCTTAGAATACTAGCATAAACATGGACTACATGAAGGGCTGACAAAGATGTGGATGAACTGGAATGGTCATACACTGCTACTGTAAATTGACAGGGCACAGCCACTTTGAGAAAGTGTGCCAATTTCTTAAAAAGTGAAACAAAAATCAATATAAGGCCCAGACATTTCACTATTAGGTGCTTTTCCAATATACACAAAAGCATGTATGTACACCAAGCCTTATATTCAAGTATCCACAGCAGCTCTGTTTACTCCTAGCTCCAAACTGGAAGTGTCTCAGATGTCCACTAGCTGATGAATGGATAAACAGCATCATGTACCCATACAATGGAATAATACTTAGAAATAAAAAGTAACAATCTACTGATACATTCAACAATATGAATTTAATCTCTGTTATGAGAAAGAAGACAGAAAAAATATAGAGCATGAATCCATTTATGGAGAAATCTAAAAAGCCTAACTAACCTATAGTGATAAAAAGCAGATTAATAGTTGCCTGAAGATAGGGGGTAGTAACATAGAATTATGAATGAGAATAAGAAAACTTTTAGAGGTGATGGATATGTTCATTAGTTTGACTGTGATGATGGGTTCATGGGAGTAATATATGTCAAAACTTATCAAACTGTATATTTTAAATATGTACAGTTTATAGCATGTAACTAACCCTCCAAAAAGGCTGTAAAAATAGTCAGGTATGGTCACCGAATTGTTAGTCATGTAGTTTCTCTCACAGTGTTGATTTTTGGTATGTAAGTCAGATCAGCTGTATCTACCCGATTTGAACCAATGATTTTGCACAGTTCTGGTTCAAGTTTTCCCTGAAAATGGGCTGCTTTTCTGCGGTATTGTGGGAGTTTCAGGACAAATGTCTTTAACCAAAAGTGGAATTAACCAAGAGGTAAAATAGCAAGTTATAAGGTTTTCAAATTGATGCAATCTGGTGAGCAGTGGTTTTGACGATGGTCAAGATAATTGAATATAGAGGTGAAAGGTAAATGACAAAGAGGTGCAGGAAGAGGAAGGAAAAATGATCAGTGAGATTAAGAAGTAAGATGGTAGGAAGGAAAGGAAAAAGGGGAAAGCCATAATGATAAGGGGAGTAAGAAACCAAATTCTCATTCGCTCTTTAATTTTGAGTCACATGAGCTTCTTTACAACATCTCTGGATAGATGATCGGTACTTGAATTATTTTCATAAACTAATTTAAAAGAATATTTGAAAATAAATTCATTTATCTTACAGAAATGCACTAGATACCAAGTCAAACAATTACAGATTATTTTTATTGATTTTCCAGGTGTCTTTTGCAAAATAAGGTACTGCCAGCCAACTTATAGTATTGTAAAGTTACTTTTATATCAATGTGGCCCAGTAATCTTTTAATTACTATGTTATATTCAGTTATGGCCTGATATGATAGAGTTAGTCACACAGGTAGAGCAAGAAAAAAAATAACAAAATAATCAGTTGTTGTTAAAGGGTTATTGTGAAGCCTGAATCTTCCGGTTCCAACTCTAAATGTTAAAACTAAATCTATTTTATTTTCCTCTTCAGAAAGCTCATTCAAAGTAAATCCGCATTTGCTTTTTTAAAAAAATGGTCTATAAAAATCTTAAGATTTTCCTACCTTGACAAAAATGGTTGAATTGCATTCTTGCAATGCCTCCATTAAACTAATCACATGGAGACACACCATTTCTACCATCTGAAACAACAAACACGAAAGTTAGTTCCATTCCCAGTGATACGGAAATCTTGCGAGCTAGGCACAGCTGCATAGGACAGAAGCCCTGTGCCCAGGATGTCTTGCTGCATAACAGCCATAAGGGAACCACAGGGAGTGATTTCCATCCACTTCTAAAACTTCAAATCAGAAACAAAATTTTAGAAAGCTCCCGAGGTTTTGCAATTGTCATTCCTTCCTCACTCAACTTGGCTGCCAAGGGAACTCAAGCATTGAGCTCACTAATCTGCACTGCACAATGACTCACACCAGAGGACAAACAGCTTCTGCTTCCTTCATTTCCAGCTGCACAACTCTCTGGGCTTAGATCTTTTTCTCTACCATGATCCTTTCTCCACTGCTTCTCATCAGGAATAGCTGTTTAATTTACTACAGACCTGCCTCTGAAGCTTTACTCTGTATGGAACAAGGCAGCCATGCTTACCACAGTTGAAAAGTACAACACAAATGATAACCTTCATTAGAAACGCCTAAGGCTGAATTTTAAACTCTCCTGGTGGGTTTTACCAGACTGGTTTATATGGTTTAACCACAATTTCAGAACAAAATTAATTCAAGTTCATTTGGAAGAAATTCACTTGCAAATACATTCATTTTTAACATCTGATTATTGGGAGTGATTTGGAGGAGGGTATTACCAGTGTCAAAAAAACTAATGACAGTAGAAGGAAAATTTTAATCTCTAGCTTAAGTGTAAGGTCCTAGTATTACTGCCTGTAAAACAGCAGAACAGAATGTTGATCTCCAAGTTCTCCATTAGTCCTAGAATATGTAATCCAATAAATGTAATTATCCTCATAGCAGACATAACTGTTTGTGGATTCTAAATTTTCCATACAAATTTCCTGTATTTAGAACTACCAAACCCCTCTCTACATAAAATCACAATGTCTACTTCTCTAAACAAAAGAAAGTACTTAACTAAAGGAAATATATAATCTCCTTTCTAATAAGAGCTAAGAGAAAATATTTCTTTTTTTTCAGCTTTAATTGAGTTTATTGGTACATTTTAGGGATACAGTACAGTTACATTCATTGTTGGGATCTTGTACCTCTAACATGACAGGTGAGAAAATATTTCTTAGACTAACATTCAGGCAATTAACAAATCATGTCCAAGCACCCTCTGCAAACAGGGAAGTGTTCAGTTTCTGGCACACAGGGATCACCATCAGGATGAACTCCCAGGTTCCTTCCCCTTTGTTGACAAGAATTCCACTGATGGTACCCTCCTAACCAAGACACAGCTGCAGCATTCCCAGCACAGACTCCTCATCCACTCTTTTTTTTTTTTTTTTTTTTTTGTATTGTGGATCGAACTCAGGCACTTGTGCTTGCAAAGCAGGCACTGGAACCACTGAGCTAAATCCCCAGCCCGTCTCATCCACTCTTACAAATGAAACCCAATGGCTCCTTGCAAATTCCTTTCATACACTCTCTAGCTGAATGGGGGGACCAGCTCAAGTTTGTTCAATAAAGTGGGCTTAGACCAACCACTGCCCAGATATTTTGCAGTGAAGTCTGGAGCGGACCCTCTTGGCAAGCCATCTACACTGCAATGAAGGTGCAGTCTGAAGCTTACTTATCAGGCCACACAGAAAGACGAGGCTTTTTTCAGACTTGAAGCCCTGAGAAGAACTGTGGGCAGTCTAATTTTAAATCACACACACACACACACACACACACACACATAAAGATGACTTGATGGGCTATGTTTTTCTCCAATTGCTTTGAATCCAAAATTTGTTTTATAACATCAAATCACCCTAAAGGTAGAAATTTTATATTGATTTTATAACACCAAATTACCTTAGAGGTAGAAATTTCATATGAAGTTCATTTGGTGTTAGGTAGGAAACACAAAATTATTCTTTGGGGCTTTTAAAGTATTATTTATGCTATACAACATGATGTTTTGATACATATAAAGCTAAATTAGCTATTAGCACATGTATTACCTTACATATTTATCATGTTTGTGGTGAGAACACAACATCTACTCTCTTAGTGCCCTCAACCAAGATTCTTGTGCAAGTAGAACATCTGGATTATACCATGACAAATCACTGAGCCACTTTTATGACTGAGGTCTGTAAAAACACAGCAGCCTGAGAGACCAGGAGTGGAACTGTACCTCAGAGGGGAAACGTCTCATGAACTCACCACTTTATTATGAGCCATTAGCTGAAGGATGCTCGGTGTCACCCGACTCCAAAACTCTAGTGCTGTCAGGATCGCCGTGAAGCTGAACTCATTCTGATTTTGGACATTTGTAGCCACGGCACTTTGTTCACAATATACTGTCCAGAGCTGAGCAAAGATGAATGCATGGAAGAGGGAGCACATGTGGAGCACAGAAGTCTGGAAAGGAAGCAAATCAGGCACCAATGCTCTGTGTTCACAGACTGTGGCCTTGTCAGGGAGCACAGCCCGATCACACAGCACAAGAGGGTTATCTCAGTTACAAACTGTGACTCATCACTTTAAAACAATCAGCTTCTCACTGTCAGGGGGAGCACACTCACAGAAGAAAGTATCTTTTCAAGGAGAAGGCACCTTAATTTGCAGAAAAAGGCAAACACCACCCCCTTGCCTTTTAATGAAAGTGACATTCCTATCACTAAATCATGCTACCATTTTAGGATGTTCCCTCATCTGTAAAACAGTAGGAAGAGATGGCAGGAGGAGTAAATGAGATAATATGCATGATGGACTGCCCAGCATGACCAGTGGGAGCAGCAGCAGTAGCTAGGGCACTCAGCAATGGTAAAGCCTGCAAGGGGCGAGCACCTATCATGCACTAGGGACAGTGCTGAAAGCTTTTTGGAGGTCACTTCCATAATTCTCAAACCATCCCCTCACCTACTTTATAGATGAAACCTGAAGCTCAGAGAGGCTAAGTTACTTTTTCAAGCTCACAAAATTACAAAAACCGTTGTTCAGATTCACACACAAACCTGGGTTAAAACAGTGGGAACTGCCTGATTCCTTCTGCAAATACCATTCAGATCATTTAGGGGGTGCACTATTTTACCACATAGTCAGCTTATCCTAAAGCCCATCTGCCCCCCAAAGTCACCACAACCTCCCAGAACTTGCAGAAAATCAGGGAAGGGTTATGTAGCTGATTAGTAGGCCCATGACTGATGCCTGTCTGGAGTTTACTCTACCCCTACAATCACACCATCTGTCTGTATGGCTTACAAAGTTCTTCTGTCTAGGCGATTCCAGTATGGGTTTTAGTAAGCTTCTCACTGACCTTCTTATTTTTATGTTTCCCTAGAGATCTGAGCTGAAAAGAGTGCAGAAGGAATGAGATAGAACATAAATTTTCCTCTAGTTCATCCTTGGTTCTGAAAACTGATCACTGGATTTTTATTATATTCCTAGGCTTTTATTTCTCTTCATTATTTTGAGACAGAAAGGCCTGGGAAGCCAACTCTAGCTTGCCTCCTTAATTTGTCTTCATAAAAATAAGCCAGAAAACAATTTAGGGAGAAAAAGACAGTCTGAGAATCTAAACAACTTTAAATTAAACATTAGCACAAAGTTGCTTTTCTAACAACCACAGGAGGGCAAGTGACAAGATGCATTTACTTCTCAGAAGAAGCATAATTGGCTGATAAGGGTTACCATTAGCAATTTCCATGCATATGGTCCTAATCTTGCAGAAATTACTTACTTTTGATTGCTCCGGAAATCCAATCAGGATAACAATAAGATGGTCTGCAATGTGGGAACCTGCATCCAGAGGTATGGGGAGGCAGGGAGAGGAGGCATTTGGACACACTGCATTATGAGTAAGGGAACCCAGAAGCAGCCAGGACAGCAGACGGATGTGGGAGACACATTCAATGAATTCTTTAGGTCTGTTGGAGAAGGAAGTGTTAAAAAAAAAAAAGGACTAAAATGTGGTCTTATAGATAGATAATTATACACAATAAAACACCAAGGCAATAGTGCATTCACCAAATGACATATTCACTTGTCTTTTTTTTTTCACTTTAATCCTCCTAGATCTTAGCTTCTTGAGCAAAGAGAAGCCTTTGGTTTCATAGAATTAGGTGTCATTCTTCTGTGGACTGGAAGTCTCTCTGACTGTTTTGTTTGTTTTTTGTTTTGTTTTGTTTTGTTTTTTTCCTGAACCCTTTTCTCTCATTACAAAGCTCTTCTCTGACATACTCCCCAGAGTGGACGGAGCAGACGAGCAGACATGCCTCCAACCACACATTTTCTTGCTAGTACAACTTTCTTCTGTTCCCATCTTCCACTCTGACCTTTCCTCTCCAGAAAGGTTAACCTTGCTGAAGAGCAGGCTCAAGCTTGCTGAGTTTCTAAAGACCAGCAGGTGCTCGCCTCTCTCTCCTGCAGCCTCACCTAGAGGCAGGTTTGGGGATTGCACCTCCTCGCACTATCCAGCTGTCACTTTTATTCCAGCTACAAGCTAAACTACTTGAAAGCAGGGGGCACGTAGTGTTGGATACTACTACTTTACTAGTTGAAACGGAGGTAAGTAGTAGTTGTAAGCTTTATATTTTCATTAGCCATGAGGATGACTAAGGCTTTTGTAAGTATAAGGGCAGCACACACAAAGTGCGTAGGGTCAACAAGTCAGTACCAAAGATGGACCCTGACCTCCATCTTCCTAACCAAGTATATTCCACCCCTACAAATCTTCAGTGCATTTGTGATCCCCAGAAACTCAGGGGTGTTTCCTGTCTTATTTATCTCCCTCCAGTCCTGGAATAACAATAATCTTACCCTTGCTGCATTGCAGAAGGAGGATGATATAGCCAAGGCAGGTAGCGGATTACAGCTTTGTTATCTCTGTGGTTGCCCCGGGAGATTTCCATAGCTGCAATTTGAGCCAGGCCAACTTTGAGATGTCCACCAAAGGTATCTTCATGCAGAGGCTGGGAGCATGTCTTCATGTGGCTCTACAAAACCAAATGATACTTTGTAACTCTGGCAGACACCCGGAGACTTTTAAGGCCAGTCTTTTAGAAGATCAAGCTGTCCTTCCCTGAACTCCTATCACCACTTCAAACATACAACCTACCTAAACTTTTCCAATGGCTTCCCATTGTTTTCAGGATAAAGGAGGAAACGTTGCTTTGCATGGCCCATGGAGCCAGAACAACCTCCTACTATAGTCTCTGCATCTCACCCTTCATCCATCCTGGGCTCCCATCACATTGGCTCTGTGGTCCCTACCCTGTTGTTTCTCTTCTCATCAACTTGTTCAGATTTTAGCTCAAGTATCATTTCCCTTAGAAACCATTCCCTGAACTCTGTGGCTGGTCTATGCCACTGTCTATGGCTTGTGAGAATCACAATTTTATTTTAGATTGTGTGAAATGTTCACCAAACTTGGCCTCCTAGTAGACTACAAATTAAATGAGGGTAGCCACTGTGTTTTTGCTCATCACTGCAACTGCAATGCCTAGAACAGCACCAGAAACATCCTGGTGTTCAATACATATTTGCTGAATTAATTTTGAAAGCTTTCTTTGCTCAGGAACTTAAGACCTAGGTTCTAGACTGAGCTCTGTCCTAATCAGCCATATCGCCTCAGATAAGCCACTTGCCACTTGACCTTTTTTTTTAACAAATATGTAAAGTCAGGAGGTTGGATTATGTTCATAGTTCCCAACTTTTTAATCATTATGGATCTTTCTTAATATTTTTGAAAAATATCTGTAAAACAAGCTCAACATGTTTGAGTGGTAATTGTTTCCTCTTCTTTATGCATCAAAGTTATTTAAGTATGGGCAACAAGATTCAGTAATCAGTAACTAGCACGTGACCAAACTAAGAAATGACTGGGTTTAGACATGGTGAAAAATTAGTTTAAGTTTTGATTCTCCTTGACACTTAGCATGTACAAATCTATCACTATACCAAGACACTCTGATTGTCCAGCAAAGTCTAAAAGCTGAGCTCAGTGAAGAGGGAGCTATATTCTTTAACTGAACTTCTGGCATCACTAGATTCCTGTTTATAAAAAAGGAATCCTTTAGTGCCAGGTTGCAATTTGACTGCTCTCTGGACCATGTTTAGATTCCCATCTACCCACTGTCCAGGACCTTCCTCAAATCCCCCAGACTATTAATTTTTTAGCTCCCTGGTTAATAATAGCAGAGAAGTGGACCAGCATCTGTGATTCATCCCACTCTGCAAAGCAATCAACAAAATCAACAACTTCATTGGGATTTTGTCCATATGTAATTTAAATTTTGTTCTGTCCCTCTTCTTTTCTTGAAGAAGATAGCATCCATGCAGATAAAAATAATAAATGGCTTATGTTTGCATAATTTGCAAGTCTCATCACATATGTTATTTTATATCAGCCTTATTATAGTCAGAGAAGGGACTTACAGACTTATTTTGCAAATGAGGTCCCTGAAGCTCAAGATGGTTAAACGATTTTATATGGCACAGTGAAAGGAGAATAAATTAAGGACTCACAACAGCCTTAAATTCAACTCAGACTTTATCACTTACTAGTACTACATCATCCTGAGCCTCAGATTCCACAATGGTAAAATGGGGATAATATTGTAATAGGGACATTATGAGAACTAAATAAATGGCAAAAATGAACCTATGCACAAAGCTGCTGCCATGTGAATATCCTTTCTTTTCTTCCCTTCTTTGCAGAACTGGATCCTGGTTTTTCAGAACACCAAGAAATGGGCTCATTAAACAGCGCTGCAGTTGCCTCTCCATGCAGCAATAAATTCCCATAAGGTTTCTAAAAATGTCCCTGTAATGTGTGACCCTAAGGGATGAACAGGCAGAAGCTGTCTTACCTTCAGCTTGGTTAGTGTGTGCATGTCTGCCATGAAATCCAGCACTTCACTGATGTACTGCCGCATACACTCCATCGCCGCAGTCCCACACTGAAACAAAAGGATATGCCTAGGCCATAGTCTCATTCTCTGTTAATTGCAATGACTGTTCTCACACCAGCTGTGCACTGTTTACTAAGGAGTTATCTCATTTTCTGACTTGCTCCACTACTCTCAGCATAGTCTGTGATTGTCTCCCCACAGTTAGGACAAGAATTACTAAAAGGTTTTGAGAGAGAGCAAAGAAACAGGACAGGGAGAATTAAATGCTGTTTCCATTGGATAATTAACTGTTTAAAATATGTGCTATCAAATTCCACCGTCAGTATCACATATATTAAACATGGTGTTTGCTGAGTCAAAATTCTCATATTCAAGTTATGTCAAGTTCCTTCTGGGGATAAATAAAAGAAAAAAAATGGTCATCTTCCCCACATACTTGAATTATGTTTGGGAAGTTTTTAAGGAAAAGAAAGCATGCTTTCTTAAATGGCATTGACTTTCTCTCTCAGGGAAATGCAGCCCATTTAGGATTATAGCAAAGCAAAGGAAAGTGAACAGACAGGCTGCTATATCAAAGTCATATGAGAGAACCCACACATCAGGCTGGGTATAATGGGCATCAAAAGCAGGCAGTCTTTGAAGCCATATGAATACTATGCTAAAGGGCTCTCTGGGCTTTCTTTAGGAAAATCTGGAACATTATGTACTTAACTAGCTCACCCAGTGGCTCTCATTTTCCCATATTCATGTAAATCTGGGTAGCACTGAACTATATCACCACCTCTCTCTTCTAGAATGTTACGCTTGTCAGTTCTTCTGACAGGATAACAAACAGTAAAATAAGGTCACTGGCAGTCTGTCAGACTGTTTTCCAAGCATTTAATATGTTCTAAGGTTTTCTTCTTTTAATTTAAATAGAGTGAAGGAATTATAAAAGGTTATTGTGTTCCTGCTTTTGCAATATGAATCCTTCAGTGCAAGAAGGATTTCCCCCCCGATTTATTCCATTTTCTCTGACCTTTCACACGTCATGCAAATAGGAGCACAGACGCTGTTCTTGAATTTCTTGAAAGGAATTTGTTTCTTTTATAGGCAATTTTTTATACCAGTTCAAGTAGGCAAATGTCACAGAAGATAATTACTAGTGGTATTATTCAATATTTGCCTTTTAAAATTGACTCTCGAGGAATTGGAGCAAAGAAATTATTGTTATATTGTTACTGTATTCTAGAGACAGCAGCTACATTCAGTAAAAGACTAAAAATCCACCTTACTGTCAGGAGAATCTTTGGGAGCCATCTGTACTAGTATAAAAGAGCATATAATTTTTAATCCTCCGTTTTACTTTACAAAACTTAAGTATAGCCTTATATGTATTATTTTTAATGAACAAATATAAGGAATCAAGCTCCATTTGTTTCAAAAGGCCAATATTTATTTCAATAAGAAAACAGATAATAAAGGAGTCAAAACTATATGCTAATCTTAAACATATGAATTGAAGCAAATCACATCCAATTCTTCTTAAAAATACATGATTTTAATAAAATTATATTTCTAGACTACAGAAGTAACGTATGTTCATTGTAGAAAATACAATGAATACAAGTTACTAAGAATGATTAAAATCATCTTTATCCTAGTTCTTGTCTTCCACCTCTGTGAAAACCACTGTTAATATTTCTTCCCCAAGGTTTCTGAAATGTACATAATACATAAATATGTATATAATATATATATATTCATAAAAATGAAATAACTTTTCCCTGACTTGCTTTTTATTTAAATCCATCATAAGTATTTTCCAATTAATTAAATTGGAAAATTAAATTGAAACCTTGATTTGGTAGCCATATAACATTCTATCTTATGGTTTACCTTAATTTATTTAAACAATAAATACCCACAGTTTGTAATAGCTAAAACTTGGAAACAGCCCATCTGCCCATCAGTTGGAAACTGGATAAAGAAGATGTGGTTTTTCTATAAAATGATATAATACTCAGCCATAAAGAATGAGAAAGTAGATTCATTCATAGGAAAATGGGTACATTTTGAGGATATACTCCTAAGTGAAATAAATAAGTCACACATATGCAAATACCGAATAGTTTCTCTAGTGTGAAAAACTAAAATAGTACTCAAAATCCTAACAGAACAATTAGCAAATAGGAAGAAAAGGACCAAAGGTGTAGGGACAGTGAGAAGGATAGGGAAAGGAGAACAAGAGAAAAGGAAAAAAATATGAGGAAATGTAAAAATGGAATTAAAGTGTTTGAAGGGGTGGAGGGAAGGAAGGGGTGAAGGGAGCGGCGGGGGGACAAGGGGAAAAAATGAGAACCAAGACCTGACATGTAAAGGTACAAGATCCCAGTAATGAATGTAACTGTACTGTCTACCTAGAATGTACCAATAAATTCAATAAAAAATAATAATATGGAATATTTATTATCAGGAAAAACCTTAATTTTTCATAGTGTGCACATATTTAATTTAATGTTTGCATCTATTTTAAATAAACTGGAAAATGCCAAAAAAAAAACAATAAATACCCTAGTGTTGGATATTGCTTTTTGTGTCCATGTTTTTGCTATTTTACATGATGTTTTGATAAATATATATAAATCTTTTGGTGCATATTTATTTTCTGACATATTCCTAGAAGTAGATTGTATTGAATACTTTTTTGGGGGGGGTACCTGGGATTGAACTCAGAATCTTGCACTTATGAGGCAGTTGTGGTCCCACTGAGCTATATCCCCGGCCCTCCTAGAAGTAGACTCTGAAACTGGCCTTCAGCAAGGTTGGTTTCACTACCACCATGAGCCTGGGGTCTATCCCTAGCACTACTAAAAAAGAAAGAAAAAAATCTGCTGAGGGAAGGAGAAATAGGGAATTATTAGCTGAAGAGTACAAAGTTTCAAGTACACAGGATAATTAAGTTCTAGAACTCATTGGGTAGCACATTGCCTATAATTAATGATGCTACTTAAAAATTTGCCAAGAAGGCCAATCTTATATAAAGTGTTCTTAGGTCAAATAAATAAGTGGCTGAAAGAAACTTCTGGAAATGACAGACATGCATAGATTGTAGTGATGATTCCACACAAATTAATAAGGTGATGTTTTTTAAAAAGAAAAAGAAAAGCCTTTGATCTACTAGCCAGTTTTTATATTTTCAAGTATTTTTATATTTTATTTTACTTTCATTTTCATTTTATTAATTTATAATTGATTGCGAATGGGGTTTATTGGTCATCAGCAAGGGTTCTATATGTAAGTCCTATAATTATTGCTTTGTTGTTGAAATATTTATCTTTACCTAATTGATTTTGATAAACGTATTGCACTTTAGAAATATTATTTTTTTTCTAGTTATCTTATCAGTAGGAAATATTGAATTCCAAAGAATTAATCAACAAGGAAACAGTGAGGGTACAGCATAGAGTGGCTTCTCCCCAGACCTACTTCTCTTTTTCAAGGTAGGTGGGATCATGTGACTGGGCTCTAGCCAATGGAATCTGAATAGAAAAATATGCACTCCTAGACCTGAAGCATGAAAATCTTCCATGTACCACATTTTATTTTATTTTCCTAACCACCAGAGAGTTGCACATGAGGGAAGGTGCCTGATCCCTGGGCATCTGCATACAAATCCCCTTTTTCTATTAATCAGTATAACCGCTTACACCTTAAATGAATGAACAATGATTTTTTTGTGCTAAGTTGCTAAGATTTATCTGATAGCATCTTGTATTACCATAAAAATCTTTTTAAAAAACACAGTATAGTAATTTGACTCTCAGAAATCTATTATAAAGAAATAGTCTAAATGGACAGAGAGTTAAGCACAAACATGTTCCTTGCATATTAATTACAAATGCAGTATACTGAAAATTACTGAAATATCCAACAGTAGAAATGTTTGTGAATAATATGTTTAATAAATAACATTTATTTACTCAGCACTTATTATTGTCTGGCACCATGCTAATACAGTTATATGCATTATCTCAGGCCCTAACTTATATATTAGACTGTTACATCTCATTCTATAGATGATACAAATCAAAGAATTATGGTTTAAATAACATTTAATAAACTCACGCAGTGAGTAAATGGCAGATCTGAAACCCTGGTCTGAGTCTAAAATATACATTGTGAACCACTATTTCATGAAATATAAAAATGCAGACAATCTGGTCAAGACTTACTCCAGGAACAGAGGCTATCATCTGCTTGCTCAGGATTGTTGACTCAGCTAATTTGGTTCCTGCATCTGCACAAATAAACTAATAAAAAAGTGAAAGGATAATTATTTTCAGAGTACTTGGACAGTAATAGATAATTTATTATTTTATTAACATAGCTTAAATTCATTAATGTTTACTTTCATGACAGTCTGCCCTAGATACATCAGATTTGCTAATCAAGATAGTTCATCCCCATCAGCAAAGAACCAGCATAAGCCCAAAGACTCTTACTTTACCCAGAAAACCAAGTGGTACTGATATG
The DNA here is from genome assembly GCF_012274545.1 of Fukomys damarensis. Classification (NCBI taxonomy): domain Eukaryota; kingdom Metazoa; phylum Chordata; class Mammalia; order Rodentia; family Bathyergidae; genus Fukomys; species Fukomys damarensis. Next base: position 32,943,509 of record NW_022900933.1, on the reverse strand, counting down.
GTGAATACAATCAAGAAAGAAATAAACTACATCAGCATTGTCAGAATTACTCTAGAGTCACCTCTGTTTATCCTGTGGCACTTTTTAGAAAATTTCTGTTGACATGCACTCATGGATTTTCATGACTTCTATCATTAAAGCATACTCACATATTCAGAATGAAACCAGAAAACTGATCTCAGTGTGAGTAGCCCACATGTTTCTTCCTCAAGGGCCCTTAGGGTTTCTCTTCCTCCCCTCCCACTTCATTTAATGCCTCCTCTGCGTTGAGCATGACCCTAGTTCTGCCCCAAGCATGCACAGGACTTTTCACACACTTCCACTGTAACAGTCACCAAATTAGGATGCAGTGACCTTAGAGTCTGTTTCTCAACCTTCCACAAGCTCTTCAAGAGCACGGACATGATGCACCTCTCCCCAGCACTACTTTAGTGCACAACGTCCTGGAGGGGCTCAGTAAGAGTTTATGAAATCAATTAATCAATAATGACTTGAGATCATTATGGGGATGGATTTACCATATTACAGTTTCATCTGCTTCATTACAGATTTTTATTTATTTATTTATTTTGGGGGGGTACCGGGATCAAACTTGGGTTGTTGCTCTTGCAAGGCAGGTGCCAGAACCACTGAGCTAAATCCCTGGCCCTCATTACAGATTTTGACAGGTGTTTCCTATTTAACATCCAACTACTTACTTATGGTTTTAGGGAAAAAGTTAGACTGCAGTATTTGCTATGAGTAATAGGCTCCTGGTTAATTTCTCTTTTAGGCCTCTGGGCAGTGTCCCTAGAAAGTTTGGAATCTCAAACCATTGCTATGTGTAGTTCAGAGACTCTGAAGAAGTTTCAATGCCAACAGCTTTTTCTTCTCATCCATGTGGAAGTCACAGGGAAGTTGTATGGGTTAAGACTAGGGAAATAATACAGGTTCCAGTAGTATAAAAACCTCAAGAGCTCTGGAACAATGGAACAGAAACCATTATAATGTCAAACTAATCAGAGGTCCAAATCTAAGCACCATTCCTCCTTGGCAGGTTTTGGCTGATAACATATAACTAAACCAAAGGCCTTCTGCAGACAAAGCCCTTAGATGTCTTCCTCGTGGTCAAGAGTTGGTCTTCAGGTGCAAGAAGTATAATCCTCCATGTAAAACACTTAGGTTTGTGGGGAAGGGCACTAGACAGGCCTATTCTGAGAGTGATGCAACAGGAATGGACACAGATCCCATTTTAACATTCTTGGCATTTCTATTGGTCTCAAAGCTCATTAGAAAAGCTAATGAATCTGCTTGGTCATTTACTATGAATAGGCAAAAAAAAAAAAAAAGTAGCAGCCGGGAATGCCTACAAATTTTCATTATTTTATTCAGGACTTATTGCTATTACTAATACAAGGAAATGTAAATAAATCAGGTTTAAAAATGTTGAACCTTTGGCTTTGACCAAAATCTGTGGGTTAAAAATAATAAAACTGAAGTATTTGGTAGAAGTATAGTGTGAAAAGAAGGAACACTCTCAACCCAACCTCCTGGCAAATAATGCATGTTTTCCCATAAAACATATTTGCAAAGCTATCTGAATTTACAATCTGAACAAACAATTTATAACTATATTCCAAACCTTTGTCAGGACACCAGCATTCATTTTAATTAATCTCTTTACAAAAGAAGTGCATTGCACAGCTAAGAGAAAACATGGGGAAGATAGGGCATTTAATGTGTAAAGTATGGTAGTGCTTGGAACAGCTCATTTAGGAATGGTTGCAAGTCTTGGGTCTCCAAAGTGTGCTTTGATGTGCTAGAGGCCTTTGAGGACAAGACAGGGTCTGAGAAGAAGCAAAACTTCAACCTGTCTTCAGAAGATGCCTTTCCTATGTGCCACATCAAAGAGGACCAAGAAGCACAAGTGAACATGCCCACAGAGTTACAAGCACATATCTATGAGGCTTGTATCAGGAATGGCAGTTTGTCCTAGAGAGTGCCATGCAATTTGGCTACCCAAAAAGGGCTTGGAGATCTGTAAACTTTGTGCTAAGTACAACTTCAGCTGAGAAGTCAAACACTTTTCAAAATGGTTCTTTCATTTGAACTGAAGTGTTGAAGGCAACACTTTTACTGAGGCCTTTTCCCCATTGAAGTCAATGGAGGGAAGGACAGAACATGCAGTTACTCCTCAGAGAAAGCACTTGTAAATCTGCCAATGTGTCAGTAAACTCCACTTCAGAGATGGAGCAAAAGAGTATTCCCTCCTTTTTCTAGCTCTCTGCATGATGGGGTTATAAGCACATATCTATGAGGATTGTATCAGGAATGGCACTGTGGCCTAGAGACTGCCGTGCAGTTCTGCTGCCCAAGAAGGGCTTGGAGATCTGTAAACTTTGTGCTAAGTACAACTTGAGGTAAGAAGCAAAACACACTTTTCTAAATGGTCATTCATTTTGAACTGAAGTTTTGCCGGCAGCATCTTTAGTCAGTGTTAGGGCCACAGAGTGCCAGGATCTGAGGTCAAACTAAAATGTACAATTTATGATGATTCATTCAAATCAAAATTAATTTAAAAAACACTCTAAAAGTGATGAATGTGTCTCAGAGAAACTAGCTTAAAAAAGAGAATTGAAGTACATGAGCTTCTAAAACAGTTCATTATCTTTTAGTCCACTCTATTTCTACATCATAAGTACAATTAAATCTTTAATAAATCTTTCTCTCTTCATTTTATTATAGCTGCCAATGATAAACTGGAAAAAAACTTCATGTAATTGTATAGAACTTTTCAACATATAAGGATATATCTAAAATCAGATGGGGGCATGTTAATTTCTGTAAAAGGAAGAACTCTATACTTCCAGAAAGTAATATTCCAGTGAAATATGAACTCCTCTGTAAGTACAAAAGAAACACGATATCCATTATGTGTCATTACTAAACTCATTATCAAAATGATACCCAAAATAGTATCTCTACCTTTTATCCCATGGAGTAATAGGATTATTACCAACTCAACCAATATTAATAACTCAAAAGTAACTCTGTAAATTAAAAACAACAGTCGTACCTCTGCCAGTTCTTTGTCCTCCAGCCCACAACTAACCTATTTTTAGAAGAAAACCTTTTACAGATATGATTTCTCCTAACTTGAATATGCAGGTATATCCCACAGAGTGGAGGTGGTACATACAAATTATGAAAATATCTACTCTTGACACATAAAAGGAGCTGAGGAAATTCGTTTTGATTTTAACTTAGTCTTTATGGTAACTTTTAATGGATTATGGCTCTATTAAGAAAACTCTCTTTTAATCCATCTCAAGAATAAGTATAATAACCTGTTACGAATCAAATATCTATCACAAACCAGCAGAAGAGAAAAACGTTGTAAGGCAAGGCCAAAATGTCAGTAGGTTTGAATTAAAATAATATGACAGTGTATCTGTTCAAAGTACAGAAGGAAAAATAGTTGACAATTTTAGATTCTGAAAAAAAAAAACCAATTTGATTTGGCAAATTATTTCTTAACTCATGCCTTCATTTTTATTTTTATTTTTTTTGAGACAGGGTCTCACTATATAGTTGAGACTGACCTGAACTCACTATATAGCCCAGGCTGGTCTCGAACTCACAGCAATCCTCCTGCCTCAGCCTCCCAAGTACTGGGATTACAGATGTGGTATGCCACCACACCCGGCTTCATGCCTTCTTTCCTTCAAAAAAATTTCATTTGAGTATTTAAGGCTATCTAACTTCATCTGTAAGTAAAAACAAGTAACAGCAACCATGGCTAGAAAACCTATACAATATATGAGGCTGGAAAATTTCCCATGATGCCACGCATCCTGGAGGAACTTACAAGAATTAAAAACAGATTGGTATCTTTTGCTGCCTTGAAATGTTTACACTTGAGTGAGCCCACATTCTTGAGCACTGTCCTATAAGGTGTCTCTTATACCAGAGTGTTTGATAAACAACAAAGGCATGGCCTAATAGAAGAATCTAAGTTTCCATCTAAGCAAACTCATCCATCTACTACGGTATTAGAGGAGAGCTAGATGAAATGCCCAAGTCCCTCTGTACAGGGTAACGAGTGAATGGTAAACCCTGTATTGGAGCAACTGATTCTTTTCTCATTAATAAAGCCAGGGTCATTCATAATGGATCGTCAGGTAAGTTTTCCTACCAAATTATTGTTTTCATTTCTGTTTCCAAATTGCATTTAAAGTTAAACAGATACCTTCTTGCTGCCTTCAAATGCTGGTCACTGATCCCCATGAGGAAGGTCCATCTGTTCTCACTGTCCATACCATAAGCCTTGCTGTCCAGGCACCAGGGATGACACTGCCCATTAGCAAAAAGGAAAGGTCCCCTAGAGCCCAGCCTAGATCTGATCTAAGACAAGCTACAAGGGTGCAAACAGCCACCTCCACTACCCTTTAGAGAATAGCTCAAGAACCCAACCAGACAAGGACAACAAAAAAGGAATTGAGAAACTACAGAAAGATGCACAGCTCACAGAGAGACAAAGGTGTTTCTCCCTCCCCCCATGGAAGACTTCTCTCCATGACTTTCACAGAACCTCAGAGCAGAAAAGGAAACTGCTCCACTGTTAAGGTATCTCACTTTATTTCTCTAATTAGTAATAAAAATCATTTAACTCCGAAAGTTTATAGAAAAAGAATGTGTTACTTCAAAAGGCACGATGTTTTTTTTGTTTGTTTGTTTTTGCAGTACTATGGATTAAATCCAGAGCCTTCACATGGAGCTTTATGCCCAGATCTTACTAAAATTTATTTTGAGACAGGATCCCCATAAGTCATTAAATTGCTCAGGCAGGGCTTGAACTTGCAATGCTCTTGGCTCAGCCTCCCAGAGTGCTAGAATTAAATTTTCTTTGTCAGAGAGAAGGCTGAGACATTCTTCATAAAGTTGTTCATTATGGGCAAAATCTCAAAATGTCTCCAAAACACCTCACCAACTTGAGTAACTTCACAATTAACTTTTAAAACTTAATAAATTAATTATATATATTTTATACATGTTTTATATTTATACATATATTTTTTGTAAAAAGATGAAAATATTACGCTTGAAATGGCAGACGAAAATTAATACATTGAGAAGAATATACTTTTCCCCTCTTTCTTCCTAAGGTTAATTTTTTAAATTTATTCACCTAACTGTGATACAATAATCACTGTTTTCATGGTTTCCTTAAGCAATGGGTAATTTAAATGTCAGTGTTCTTTTGCTGTCTTACATGTACTTATTATGGTTGACTAATATACTTCATGGAAATTCAGCCTCCAGCAGTTACAGTATTGGGTTCCAGATCCCAAAAAGATCAGCCATATAGACCTGCCCTGCTCAAGACTAAGGGCAATTAAGAAAACATCGTCCAATACTTACAAGAAAGCACCTTCAGCACCCTGAATCCTAGGATTTGTTTTGAGTGGACATACCCCCAACTGGAATGCCAGCAGAAGCAAGGGACTTTCAGATGCTGCCAACCCGATAACATTAAATCCCTCCTGGGTTGTTTCATGAAGCCTTGTGTATCTACCAACTCTAAACCAGTGGAGATCCCCTTCATCTTGAAGGTTGGTTGTGTCAAAGTCACTTATACGCAAAAGTGGTATTGCCACTGACACGTAAGTAGGGTGGACAGCTCATGGCAATCCACTGGGAGAAAGCACAGTTTGACTGTCCTCCAGAGCACAGATAGCTTCTGGTTGTGGTCTTGTTTCTGTCCTCCTCTTGGGCTGTCTAGTACCTTGGTACAATGGGAGCCATTTCATTCTGATTACATCACATTCAAGCTCCACTGCGTCATTGTCCAGCATTCACTCCTTGTTGTGCTCACTCTTCGAGAGCTTCAATGTGCCCAGACAACGTCAGATGACTACAGTGAATGGTCACCAACTTTTTATTAAATCTCAAATCTTTGAAAAAAAAAACTGACTTCTGGTCCTAGTGATTTACAGCTCATGTCCAGTTCTTTAAATCTAGTCTCAGCCATTGTAAAGAGCAGAGTCTCAGCGTACCTGAACCTTTGCTGGCTCCTTTGGCACTCCTGGCCTGCTTTTTGCTCAGCCCCATCCTCATGTCATGGTCCTAAAATGTATTCCATATTCCTGCCTGAATCTCTCCCTTCCCCTGAAGTCAATTCACCTGCTGTCTAAGCCCAAATCTCAGGCAGACATCTGTCTACACTCGCTAGTTGTGTGTGTGTGACACAGCTCAAACGCTACTTCCTTGATGAAGTTTTCCTCCATTTCATACAACATGAAGTGGGATCTTGCTCTCAACTTCCCCCTAGGTTCTAAGGCCTTGGTCTCCGTTTAAGTCTTCCACTCATGGGACTCATCACAGCCTGTCTCAAGAGATCCAATGATGCATTTGTGCCTAAGATGCCCTATTAAGCACACAGGGAATGGAAGCCTTCAGCCCCTCAAAAATAGTCGTATATCCAAAAGCATAATAGTTGCCAGTTTTCTGGAGCCTGCCTTGTAAGTGTTCAAGCTCCTATGCCTCAGTGTCCCATGGGGGCTGACGCGCCTATCCCCAAACCCTGGCTGGATTCAGCAAGCCCTGCCATTGACTATCTCTGGCCTGGCCCACCCTCACCTTCATAGAAGACTCAGCAACTCTCCCGTTCATCAGACTCACACTTAGACCTCAGCCTCCTGCCCATCTTGGCTGCTTTAGTCCTGCCTCAGTTCTGGCAAGAAAGCTGTCCCCCCAACCTAATGGATCACACATTTCTTAAGGAATGAAATCATGATTTCACTCTTATTTTGTCCCTCACAGAACTAGTCTCATACTAGGAGCAAAACAACAAATAGTCTTTTTTATTTTTTGGTCTTCTTTAACAAGTAGAGGTCCCAAATGCCTGTATTAATTAGATCTTGGCTTATGTAAGATATATTACTTCTCATCTTTGGACAAAGACCTTTGGTTTTATGCACATCCTCCAATTTCTCTTAATTTTGCCAAACAGGCACAGATTTCATGAAAAGTTTTACAAATAAAGCATAAGCCTACCTGGACAAGTAGAAGGAGGTTTGTATCTGGTAAAGGAGATTTGAGCTTTAGGGCCTGCAGAAGTTCTAGAACAACACTACGAGATAAGTAGAATTTATCTCGTTCCTAAATAAAACAAAATAGAAGAGATAAGCAATTTTAAAAATTCAATTAGCATAGATATGCCAAAAGTTTCAAAAAATTCATAGATCAGAAATAAAAACACTATTTAAAAATGTACTGTGGGTTGTCCTTAAGAAATAAAATTAAAACTAAAAGAAGACATTTTTGTGTGAATAAGTTTACTGAAGCAATGAGAATACATAATTTAATAAATAGCAACACAGTATATCGTAAATAAAAAAGCCACAAATTTTCTTCCCACAAGGGATAGATTCAAAGAGCTACATCAATTAAACAAACCTACAAGTGCTTTTTTTCAATACAAAACCATTTAGTGAGAAACGTACAACTCTTTGAAAAGCTTCACGTCTTATCCAAGAAACTCCCTTTTTTGAATGGACTGATTCAAGCATATAGGAAAAGAGAATGAAATATATTATGCACCTACCACACCTTCATAAAATCATATCATTTTGCTTTATTTGATTTATCCCTTTTCATAAGTAAAACATTATTGAAACAGTTAAAGATACCTATCTAGCATTTCTTGTTTCTTCCTTCCTCCCTTCCTTAATAGTCACTATTCTGAGTTTATTATTATTTTATGCATTTTTACACTTTGAGTGTAACTACAATGGTAATTTGGGAGTTTCTGTTGTTATTTGTTTGCTTATTTATTCTACAGTACTGAGGATGGAATCCATGGCCTCCCACATGCTAGGCAAGCACTGTACCACTGAGCAACATCCTCAGCCCCATGGTGACTACCTATGTGCATCTCCATTATAACATTTAATGTTGTCCTACTGATTTTTTAACTCTCTATACTGGTATCATATTACGCATATTTTTCTGCAACTTGAAATTATTCACTAAATTATGCTTTTGAAACTAATCCCTATTGATAGATGTATCTCTAGTTCTTTCAGCAGCTCGTTGTATGAATTCAATTTATTGTATAAATCAGTCTTCCTGTTGCTGATACATTAGATTGGTTTCAATTCTGTAAGCCTTCTTATTATCAAATATATACACATGTAGAAAAGTACACAAAATATTAAATGTACAGTTAAATGGATCAAGATGGATTTAACACTCCTGAAATCACTACCCAGGACAAACAGAAGCACATGACAAGCACCTTAGAAGGCTCTGCGTGTCCTTGCTTGATGCTCTTATAAGTAAGTAACTAAAGTCTCTGTGGGTCTGCATTCACTGTCTTTTCCCCTCTACTTATTGCATTTCATTTCCTTGTGGTCTAGTTCTTGTTGTGTTCTAGATGCTTTATGTAAAAAATTATTTCTAGAAATAATTTGCAATGTGAAATGTTATTTTTTTCAAAGAGCTTTATGTTCGTTTCTGCTAGGTGCATGAAGGCAGTGTCAGACCAGGGTTGCCTTAATTAATTTAAGATAAGCTTTGTAATATCTCAGTTTCTCTCACTGCAGGACTTAACAGTGAGTAGTCATATATACACGAAGACAAGGCTACTCCAGTGTTATCTTTATCTTGTAGCTCCAGTCAAAATGATGTGGGTCTGAGGGTGTGGCATCAGGGTCCCCACTATTTATAGGTCCTAGATTTTGACTTGTGTCTCCCTAGTCTCATGCAGTTTCCAAAACTGCAGCTTTCAGATACATCTTCTCAACTGATAAACACTTTTAGGGCAAAACTGGCCTGCAGTGCTATTCTCACAGCTCTGCAGATCTTGGTCTTGTAATTTCTGTATATCTGACTATCATTTTGATAATTTTAAGAAATTTAAAGAAAATATCCTGCATACTTAATTTTTTTTATGTTGTGGAAGGATGGGTTCAAATGATGGAGCCCACCACTATTAGAAGAGAAAATCCAGGATTTTTACTGTAATCATTCAAATTCATAGATTACTTTGAAAGAATTAGGTATCTTTGTTATACTGGGTCCTTATCTTTGAAAATGAGATCTGTCTCTATTTATTTCAATAAAATGTTCTGATTCTTTCCATAATGCTCTTGCACATTCTGAGTTTATTTTTTGTTGCCATAATATGACATTTCAAAGTACATTTTATAATACTTTGTAGCTAAACATTAAAATGATTTGGGTTATGTGCTTGCATCTAGCATCCTTGCTCCACTAAAAAGGTGCCTACAGGTTCTCTTTGGTTCACTGGTAATCACATCATCTATGAGAAATGAGAGTTGCAGGTTTTTTTCAGTTCTTCTACTGATGATTTCTTCTTCTTATCTTGCTATACTGAGCAGAGCCTCTAGCACTACAATAAAGAGAAGAGTTACATGGCAGTCTTGTATTTAGAATTTTAAAACAACTACTGGCATTTTACCCTTATATATAGTGCCTGCTAGGGATTTCTGGTAGATCTCCTTTTATTAAATTAAGGAAATTCCTTTCTGTTCCTAGTTTGACAATAATTTATGATAAATGAGTGATGAATTATAAAGACTGCCTTTCTTACATCTGCTGAAATAGTCCTTCAATGTGGTGACATTAATAGATGTTCTAATATTTAAACCATTGTTACACTTCATGAAAATCCCAACTAGGTCATGAGGTTCTATTTTTAATGCACTGATTTGCTATTATTCATTCAGAATTTTTTCATGTATGTAGAACACTGCCCTATAATTTTCCTTTTCTTCATTGCTCTTGTCTGGTTAATATCAGGATTGATCTCATAAAATGTGTTGGAAAGTGTTCTTTTTTTCTATCCTGTTAATTTATATAAAACAGAGATCAGTTTGTTCCTAAATGTTTATAGAAGTTGTCTCTAAAGTTGCAATGGTATTTGTGGTTAGGTTTTTAACTACTGATTCCATTTTTAATCATTTAAGTCTAGCTGATTTCTTCTTTTTCTTTTTTTCTGATTGTTACATATTACAATTTTTTAGAAAAATGATCCCATTGTCCAAGATTTCAAGTTTATTATTATAAAGTTGGTCATTTAAAAATCTCTAATATGTCTGCAGTAACTTTTCTTTTTTCATTGCCAATGTTCTTTATCTGTACCTTTTGCCTGGTGTTCTTGGTCAGTCTTTCCAAAGGTTTGTCTATTTTATTAGCCTAATCAGAAGGTCACCTTTTTACAACTTGGGACATAGCTCAGTTGTAGAGCACTTGCCTAGCATGAGTGAGGCTCTGAGTTTGATCCCCAGCACTGAAAATAATAATAATAGTTAATAATAATAATAATATCATCTTTTGGTTGTACTGCTCCTCTATTTTATCTGTTTTTAATTTAACTAGTTCCTGCTCTTATCTTATTTCTTTCCTTAAATTTTCTGTAGCTATCCTGTTATTGTAATGTAAGTTGATTTGTTTGGTTCATTTAGCTTTTCTTTTTGTCTAATAAAAGTATTAAAATGATAAATTTTCTTCTAAATATCTCTGTTGCTTTAACTGTCAAAGTTTGGAAGGTAGCATTGTTGAGATAGGGTCTTATGATGTAGTCCAGGTTGGCCTTGACTCACTACGTAGCCCAGGCTAGCCCCAAACACACAACTCCTGTCTCAGGCCCATGAATGCTGGGATTACAGGCATGCACCACCATGCCTAGCTGTTGAAGATATTATTTTTTGGTTATTGTAAATATTTTTCTAAAATTTCTTATATTATTTTGACCTTTGAATTACTTAAAAGAATATTTTAATTTCCAAATGTAGAAGACTACAGACACCATTCATGTGAACTAGAAAGAATACACACACACACACACACACACACATACACACAACTGCAAAACCTGAAGAACTCTGAGTTTTAGGGCTCCGGCATTCAACATTCACACATGCACACACACACCCTCAATGCCTCATCACACACTCTACAAACACCCCACCCTTGCAGGTAAAGTAACTGTACAGAATCTGATGAGGGGATAAGATTCACACATTTATGAATAGGGGAAAGTCAAGAAAAGAATCTCAAAAGTCCCTGGGATGTAGTTGCAGCCAGCTATCGTTGTGTACCAGTGATGTGTACATGTGTACTTCCCCAGGTTTGCAGGGCAGTGCACGCTGATGTGGCTTTATGGATGAGGATCCTTTTCCAGCTGCTCTAGAATTTAACCAGGAAGCCAAATATCTACACTTGCCTCAATATTTAACAAAATTTATATGCAGAAGATGTGAATGGCGTCCCTCTAGACAAGGAGCCCTTGTTCAGGCCACCTTTGAACATTATGTGCAATAATAGTTTTATTGTGGATTTACAATTTAATGATATTAGGATTGGAGAACCTGGTCTCATGGAAACCAACTTTCTAGTGTGTTTTAAGACTTATTTTGTAGCCTGTTACTTACTCTGAATTTCAAAATATTCCATATTTTTAAAGTATTTTCTCAAATTGGTAGATTCAAAACTCTTACATCGTTGTGTTGTTCAGATCTTCTACAGACCTAATTGTTTTTCATCTGCTTGATCTATCAGTTACTGAAATAAATCTCAAATCTCTCACTATGATTGTGAATTTGCCAATTTCTTTTTGTAGTCCTAATTATTAGTTAATGTATTTGAGACTATATTATTAACTCTATGGAGTTTTAGAATTGTCACATTTTCTTGATACATTTTTTCTATCAGTATGTGGTGATTTTCTTTATGACAGGGTTTTGGTTTTCAATGTAAAGTCAGTACTGACTTTAGCTTTCTTTCATTAGTATTTTCTTGGTGTATCTTTTTCATCCTTTATTTCAAACTTTATCAGTTCCTTTAGATGTGTATTTTATAAATATCATGTAGCTAATATATATATATATAAATATATGTATCTATATATATATTTTTTTTTTTTTTTTTACTTTATCAGTTCCTTTAGATGTGTATTTTATAAATATCATGTAGCTAATATATATATATATAAATATATGTATCTATATATATATTTTTTTTTTTTTTTTTACTTTATCAGTTCCTTTAGATGTGTATTTTATAAATATCATGTAGCTAATATATATATATATAAATATATGTATCTATATATATATTTTTTTTTTTTTTTTTACTTTATCAGTTCCTTTAGATGTGTATTTTATAAATATCATGTAGCTAATATATATATATATAAATATATGTATCTATATATATATTTTTTTTTTTTTTTTTACTTTATCAGTTCCTTTAGATGTGTATTTTATAAATATCATGTAGCTAATATATATATATATAAATATATGTATATATATATATTTTTTTTCTTTTGTGCCAGGGATTGAACTCAGGCCCTGAGCTTGCGAGGCAGGTGGAGGAACCTGAGCCAACTCCCTGGCCCCTTTGTAGCTCAAATTTTAAATCCAACTGACAATGCCATGAGAGTCTAGTAGTCTTATATTTATTATAATTATTGAATTTATTATGATTATTTGGAACTTACTTTTATCTCTTATTTGATCTTATTACAATTGTAATTCATTTTGCACAGATTTCTCTAATTCTTTTTGTCTTGACTAAATTTTTATTTCCATTTTATTCCCTACATGTTTGGAATTTACACATGGTACTTCTGACCTTATGAGATTACGCTTAAAAATTTACATGTATTCTTAAGAGTTTAAAGTTATTCACAATCTCAGGCTTTCTAGTGAACAGTAATTGAATGCATTAATTCCAGTCCCCCCACTACACACGACATGCACACACACAAACACACATTCATACACATCTCACAGGTTATTGCTGTCCAATAGTTCAGTGTCATTCTACTTCTATACCTAATATTGTTACTGCTTTATATTGTCAGTAATTAGATTTCCACACTTTACCAATTTCTTTAAATTTCCTTCATATGTTTTATTCTTTCCTTCTTAGTTCAATTTCTTCCTTCTCTTCGTTCTTTCTCTTGCCCCTGCTCCTATTCCTACTTTTTGTGGTCCTGGAAATCAAAAGCAATGTTGTACTATAATCCCTCATCCTTTTTATTTAAGACAAGTTCTCACTAAATTGCCTAGGTTGGCTGTGAACTTGTGATCCTCCCGCTTCAGCCTCCCAAGTACCTGGGGTTACAGGCATACACCATCGTGCCCAGCATCAATTTCTTTCTTACTGTAATATATCTTTAGAAATTGTTTTCAAGCTGTGGTTCTGCCACCTGCCTTGCAAGTGGAAGGTCCCATGTTCAACTGCCAGTACCAATAAAAAAAAAAGAAAGAAATTATTTCTGTCAGAATCTATTAGAAAAGATCTTATTTTCCTGGCAACACTCTTATTTGGTTATCATTCCTGAATAATATCTTAGCAATTAGATGAATAGTTTATTTTTCTTATCATTTTAAAGACTTTTTTCATTATATTTGGACTTATAGGTGTTTATCTGAAGTTTATTGTTAGTTTCTCTTTACACTGTCTTTTTTCTTGGCTTCTCAACATATTTTATCTTGGTCTTTCTGATAAATTTTATCTATTCATTTCAGACTGGGCCACAAATAGGTATAACTTTATTTTTATCATCATTAAGGCTCATTGTGCTTTCTGAATCAGAGAATTAATTTTCATTGATTCTGATATTGATTAAAAGCCCATTTTGCTTCTCTAGAACACGTATTAGATATGTTATATCTTGTCAACATATCCTTTATTCTTTATCTCTTTTTGCTGTGCTCTAGGCAATTTCTTCAGATCTATTTTCCATTTTACCAATTTTCTTTTTAGTTGTGTCTAATTAGCCTTATTCATTGAAAAACTTTTATATCCAGGAATATTTTTCATTTCTACAAGTTCTATTTAGTTCAAATAAGTCTGGTTCATTTTAAAAAATAACCAGATATCTTTCTGTGTTTTTTACATCATATGCTTATTGTCTGATGTATGTTTTCTAACCTCTACTTGAATTTTCATATTGGAAGTTCTTGGGGAAAATAATCTTGCTGTCTGTTGACTTTGCTTATCTAGTACATGGTGGGTTATTGCCCTACTCCCCCTACCCTCCTCCTTTTCTTTTTCATCTTCTTCCTCCTCCTCCTTTTACTTTTTCTTCTCCTCCTCCTTTTTCTAGTAATTTTAGATTTCAAGCTCATGTTCATCAGGATTTTAACTGCAAGAATAACATTAGGGCTCTGTGGATAACATATTCCTCAGGAGAAGTTTCAGGCTTGCTTCTATTAGACATTCCAAGGTTCAGCACCAATAACTTGCTCAGCATCGATGTTATTCAACTTTTCAACTCAGAGGCTCCCAGAGCATGAAGGTGTTATAAATTCAAATTCTAGACCTTTCAAAGATAGGCCTTTGTTTACCAATTCTGATGTGAGACTACAATTATTCTACGGCTCCCAGGCTGAGATAGATACTATTTCTTCTCATCCCCATATTAAGAATATGTTTTTGACAAGCCACCCTTTTACCAAATGTGTAGCCTTTCAAGGGTTCTGATTTTTCTGCTGAAGAATTCTCAGCTCCAACTACCTCCTAGAACATTCCCAAGACTTCACCTTCTTTCCTTGTATGTACTTTAAATTTCAAGCCACTGAGTTACAAAGACAAAGGCGTTCTCCATCCCAGAATGCTTATATGCTTACCGCTCTGGTTCTCTCTTTCTCCCTCCCTCCCTCCCTCCCTCTCTCTCTCTCTCTCTCTCTCTATCTCTCTATCTCTCTCTCTCTCTCTCCTGTTTCATCCTTATAAAACAGCTATATGCTTAAAATCATGCCTCTGCTATTTCATCCAGAATTCTACTTTTTTAACTGGGACAATTTTCAGATTATCTAGACTTCCAAAAAAAGAAGGCTCTAAAGGTTTTACTTTTCCATGCCTTTTCTTTTGATTATAGAAGGGAGAAGGCTCAAAAAAGTTATTTATTAACTATTCCAATAGTTTCTCAATATCAGTGAGGAAGATGGAAATACTCTGGGTGGAAGCTTTCCATAAATAATAATCATTTTATAATGGAGAAGTGAAGGAAGGAGAACAGGAGAACAACAGCAAATGAGAGGCCACTAAAATTACAATGGAATATGAGAAGACATGATCTATAATGAAAATTCAAAACCATGAATATCTTGACTTCAGAATCCTGAGAGATCTCCTGTAATCAATACCTGTAGTTCCCAACACATAAACACTCATGATTCTTTCTCCAAAACAAGATAAAATTTAAACAAATCAAACATAAAGACAAGAAATAAAATGAGTAACAAAAATTAAATTTCTTTTATTGTATTTGGTGTTGTGTTACTTTTTTAAGTGAAAAGGGAAGAAGATATTTTTTAAGAAGGATGTGAAATAATATTATCTTAATAGTTAGAAAATACATTGCTCCAGGCAGGGTAATAATTTGTAATTAGAAGGGCCAAAGAAAAAATTATTATGGCATACTTATCAAGCAGAATGGACACAAGTTGTACAAAAGAAGTCAAGGGAGTTTTAACTAGGAAAAAAGGCTTGTTATAAAATTACTTTTATAAAGGAAATTAAAGGGCTTGTAAAAGTGAAAACATGAATAGAGGAGCATTCTGCATATTCAAGAGGGAAAAACAGAAATAGAGACTCCATTGAAAATAAACTTGGGAAATTTGGAAATTAAAGGGTGCATGCATATTCTTCTTCAGTACAAAAATGCTCCTAATATGCCCTGCCTCTTGGTTTTCTATCCAGACTGCCTACAGATTCCAATACAGCTGCTGTATCTAAAAGGCAAGCAGTACTTTTCCACTTTCTCAGTTGTGGAGAAAGGGGCACTAAAGATAATTCAATAGAAGAACCATGATTAAGGCAAGATGACAAAAGATGAGATTCTGATCTCAGAGGCCAAGAACCCAGAACTAGGGAGAAAAACAAATGAGAACTAAGGCTTTTACAAATGACAGGCCAGTATTTTTCTATTTTGAATGGAAAATTATATATAGTGATGGCTCGCTTACTAATCATGGGATAGTGAACTTGAAAAAGAGGTTAAGAGGTCCATTAGCCATTCACTCAGTCCATTCAAAATACCTCTTGTACTCTAAATTGTAAAACCTCCAAGTCTATATATTTTAGACACATTCATGTATATATGTGTAAACTATTTCCTTCCAATGATATGCATTAGACCTTAGCAGAATTACTCATTATTAACCATATTAAAACAATTAATATAACAGAGACTTGAGACTGAGTAGAAAGAATATATTTCTGTTGGTTTTCAGTTTCATGAGAACATACACACAGGAACATACCTTCGTGAAAGCTCGGTAACACAAGCCACACAGCTCCACCAGGTAAGCCAGAGTGAAGACAGCATTCTGAACTACAAAGCTAAGGAGTTTGGAGAATGGTTCCAACAAACTCTGCAATGAAATTGGGGCCAAATAAATTGCTGATTCATTCCTTTAAAAAAGTATCAAAGTCTTATTCATTTTATCTACTGGAAACATTCTTTTGTATTTAAAATCTGTTGCCAGGTAGCTAATCGCAGTCCAATAAAAACAGAATTGAGCATTCAATCAATAGCTTAAAGAGCATGATTTAATCATTTTATTGCTCAAAAATCCATTTTTCCATGTGACATAATATATAAACCTACCTAACTGCAAGTATCCTATCCTCCTGTCTACTTTAAGCAATCCATACCCTGTGAGGTTTGCATTAGGGTTTTCCCCTCTATTTCTCAGAACCTCTGGGCATCTATGGTTCATGAGAACCACACTGTCCAAAAGCCCGTCTTCTCAGTTAATTAATAGGAACCACCTTGTTCTTAAGGATCCAAGTACTATTAGTGTAGGTAAAAATCCAGCCTCCTGCCAATGCTTATCAGATAGATATTTGGTTTGACCCATTTGTTATGGTTTGAATTTGACATGTCCCCCAAAACTCACATCCTAAAGGCTTGGTTGCCAGCTGATGAGCATTTGGGGAAATGACTGGATCATGAGGATTTTAATTTCATCAAGTGAATTAATCCATTGATGACCATAATTTGATGGAATTATTGAGAAGTGATAGAAACAAGAGGTGGGGCCCAGTACAAAAGAATGGATCACAGGAATATGACATTGGGGACTATGTCTGATCCCTGGATCCCTTACCCTCTGAACCTCTCTGCTTCTGGCTGCCTTGAGAGGAAGCTACTTGGCTCTGTCACAAGTTTCTGCCACGATGTTCTGCCCTAATGCAGGCCCACAGCAACAGAATTAGATAACCACGAACTAACACCTCTGAAACTGTAAGCCAAAATAAATCTTTCCTCCTTTAAGCTGTTCATGTCAGTCATTTGCCAAGTGACAGAAAGCTCACTAACATACTATCTGAATCCCACCCATAAAGGGTCAGTTTCATTCCATAGCTTTCTTAAGTCATTTAGAAACATTTATTGAGCACCTACTACATGTTAAGCAGAGTTTAATGCTTTCATAACACTTTATCTCATTCAAATTTCTTACAATTACCCTGGGAAACAGCACATTATAATATAGTTAATGATACAACCGCTTGAATCTGTGATACAAGTGTTTTCAAATTCTAGCTATCTGTGACATTAAATGACAATCTCTCTGAAACATAATTGTCTTCTCTGTAAGAAGAGGAACATAATGGTTCTGTCTCCTTAGGATTGTTTTAAGAATTAAAGAAAATAATGTAAAGTACATAAAGATACATGAAGTGCGTGGCAACAGTAAGCCCTTCATCCATGTTAGCTGCAGTCTTCCTAATTAATCCTCTGAATGGTTAGTATCCCTTCCTATTCTGCAAATGAGGTAGTTAAATAGTCAAGTGATTTGCCTATGGCCATACAATTGTCAAATGAATTCAAGCCCATATTGCAGGGAAACTTTCCAGAGGTATAATTGCTCTGTAGAGATGTAATTGGACTCCGAAAGACTCCCATGCCATGCCTTCCATTACTTTTCAACTTCTATAGTCCTGAGGGTCTGGATTATAAGGGTAATAAAAAGCAAAGCCAGAATATGTAGGAAAGTAATGAAGAGGAAATAAAAGTCATGAATATTCTCTCCCCTAGAAATAACATGCTGATATATTTCCTTTCTTCATTGTGTACCAGTTTACTTAGTTCAAATCCTATGTATATAAATCACACACTTTTAAATGACAATATAATAAGAAATTGTCAGTGCTATTTAATTCTTTGTAATCATCCATTTTAATAGCAAAAAAGTCACATTTTACTATGAATAACACCCCAATAAATATACTTTTGCATGAAATTTTCATTTTCTTACTTAGAATAGATTCTCAGAAAAATAAATTACTAAATCAAAGAATATGAGCATTTTTGAGTCTTTTCTGTATTGATGGAAAAAATGAATTCATTACATGTTAGTTGCTCCTGAGAATAGAAATTATGCTTTTCACTTATTTTCACTTGTGTACTCACCAAAGAAACCTATATGATGCTTCTATATAGAACATTTTTAAAAACTTTTTGTGGGGCTGGGGATTTAGCTCAGTTGTACCACACCTGCCTTGCAAGCACAAGGTCCAGAGTTCGGTACCAAAAAAAGCCTCTTTGAATAGCATGTTTGATTCAGTGTTCTTTGCTCTGTATAAAGACTGTTGTTTTCAAATGCTGACAATGGATGAGTAGAGATGGGATATGGATATGTGTCACATGCATGGATAAATAATCCAACCTCATTGATCAAAAAGAGAAACCTGAATTTAAGACTGTATAGAAACTTATTCTTGTATCTACCAAACCAGCATGATGATGGGGCAAAAGGTACAAAAGTAAAACAAAGGAACTTGGACTCAAAGGACCTTTGTTTAAATCTCAAATCTTCTACAAACTACCTTGGCCAAGACATTTCATATCTCTGAGCCTTTTTCATTATCTGTAAATGAGCAATTTGAGCCAA
Organism: Fukomys damarensis; assembly: GCF_012274545.1. Lineage (NCBI taxonomy): Eukaryota > Metazoa > Chordata > Mammalia > Rodentia > Bathyergidae > Fukomys > Fukomys damarensis. Next base: position 32,924,586 of record NW_022900933.1, on the reverse strand, counting down.
ATAATCTCTGTGACTTTCTACCATATACTGTGAAAGCAAACAATTACAGGTAAAACAAGTCACTGGTATATTAACTAGTAATTACAAGCTATTGCAATATACATGGTTACACCATCCCATATAATGTAGCCCAGAGAGGTAGCCGGGAATGCAGCAGTGAATGAGACACAGAATTGGACTTCTTGAAGTTCATGGTCTCACTGGGGAGGCTTCCAGACAGTGTAAGTGCTAACACTTAAAGCTCAGGCAAGTATTATGGGAACTGACATGAGAGGTAGTTGCTATAGATAGTATGAGCATTTAAAAAGATCTGAAAGGAATCTTGAAGAATGAGAAGAAGAGGTCCAGAAATGTAGCTTAATGTGCCTCCATCTGCCTCAGAAGTACAAAGTCCTGCATTTGATTCCCAGTACCCCCACAAAAAGTTCTAAACACAAGGTCAGCCATAAGGTAAGTATTAAATAAACAGCACTTGTTTTTATAAGGTTGATGATGCTGATTTTAAAAGTGCATAGGATGCATGGGGGATGTGACAAGCAGCCAAGGACTAAATTAGAAAGGTGGTCTGGTAAATAATGAAGTAATTTTTAAAAGCCACATTATTCTAAAAGAAGTGAGAAGTTATCAAAGATTATTAAGCAAGGAACCAACACGATGAATTCTGTGTTTATAAGCATCACCTAATTAGTAGTATGGAGTATGGATTGGTAGGCATGGCCCACAACTAGGAGGACCAATTAGAAACAATAGCACTGTGATACATTAGACACTGACCTAACAGAAGTAGAAGGAGATGGAAGTGAAGGCATTCAGTATGCAAAAATTATGACTGCAGTATTGCTACATGCCTGTCTTTTTAGATTAAAAATAACTAAATACCCAATTGGCTATGTTTTTCTGAAACATACATACCCTTGTGGCATTAGTAGAGGGTATCTTCAGGAGGCAAATCATAATTCTCAAACTGGAATCTAAAGAACACTGTGAACAAATATTGAAAAAAGTAGAAAGTCAGTTCCCTTCTTCATTGATCTTTTATTTCAAATACTGTCTGTATTTATCTTAGCAAAAAGAAAAATCTAAAATATAATTATCTCTTTATAGTTTCTTATGCTACATATTCATGTTGAAAATAAGCATTCTCAACTTAAAATTTTTACTAAAACAATCAATTAAATAATATTAAACAATTAAATAATTAAACATAGCTCCTAAACTACATTTCAAAGATGTAGCTATAGAATTAAATCATACAAAATTCTGGATAGAGAACTGGGTGGATGGATGGATGGATGGATGGACGGATGGATGGATGGATGGATGGACACACAGACAGGTAGATAATAAATGTATCCAACTCTAAAGAGGTACACTAATTTGTGAAAGGTCATGTTGGAAACAAAACAAAACTTAGATCTATTCTGAAAACATTAATCTAAATAAAAACCAGTTTCATTTGCTCTTTCTCTGTTGTGAAAAGACATCACAAAACCTGGGGGAAGACAATAAAATTTCAACAAGAGAAAATCAATCATACCTTACAAGTCTGTTAGAGTTCTATTTTGGCAAGTACATCAAAATATACTTTTTTAATTGGGTTGAAGAAAAAAGTGTTGCAACAAGAATAAAGAACAGTATTATTTAACGCTGTAAATATATCTCAATAGGAGGCTACAATTCCGTTTCTGCTGCTGTGTATTATATAGCCTTTTTCAGATGGTGCCAACCAAGCCAGTGGTTCTCCAAGTGGAACCCTTGGATCCAGCAGCAAGACTATTTCCTAGAAACTTGTTAAAATTCCAGTCCTGAGGCCCCACTCTGTTGAATAAGAAACTCATGAATCAGGCCCAGTAATCCATGTTCTATTAAGTCTTTAAGGACATAGATGCACACTTGGGTTTGAAATCCACTTCTCTAAATGGGCAGCAACAAACTATAGCTCATTCAACAGCTTAATGTCTCCCTAGAGATCAAACACAAAATAGAAGCAATACCCTAATCTGTGTAGATATGACCTAGCAGGGGAAAATCTCACACAAATCCTAAATGCATTTCACAAGTGTCTTCTAAAGAACCACTGGCCTACTTAATATGCTCAAATACCCATTGGAGTTAATGTGACATTTACTTACTTTAATCCAGCTGCTCAACTGGCTGCTCATCCCCCCACCCCATTACCCTTATCACTGATTTAAAATTCAGGAAATGTCATCACAGAAGATCTGGGAAGATCCATGAGGCTTCATCACCCACATATCAGTGATCAGCAAGTGGAGTAGCGGCTGACCTGTTGTAGGATTGATGCTCTGCAGTTCTCAGGAGTCTCAGTTCTCCTATTAGCTTACCTCACTCCACTTTGCTCAGTAGTCTTCAGGCAAGGGCCCTATGGCCAGAGCTGACTTACACATTAGGTATACCAGTTGTTTACAGCAGGCAATACTTTCAAGTTAAATAACTCAACTATCACATCTGCACATAGGCATCTGAATCTACCATACTGCCTCACTCCTTCTCTCAACAGTATATAGCTTTAAAAAAAAAAACAAAATAAAATGGAATACTACTCAGCCAGAAAAAAGAATGAGAAATTAGATTCATTCGTAGGAAAATGGATACATTTGAGGATATACTCCTAAGTGAAATAAATAAGTCACATGTATAAATACTGAACAGTTTCTCTGGTATGAATAAACTATTATAGTACATAAGATCCTAATGAGATAATTGACAATGTGAAATAGGAAGAAAAGGGCTAAAGGTGTAGGGAAAGTGGAAAGGGTAGGGGAAAGGTAATAGTGGAAAAGAAAAAATAGGAGAAAAAAGAGTATATGGCTTTCCTAGCGACGAATTCCCATGATGATGCCCCCTCAGGGGAGGTTCTATGTGTTAAAATGTGTGCCCTTGATTTTTTACATGTATATTTACAGCAGCCACATGTACCCACGGTTTCAAAGTGCTACTCTTTCTTTCTTGGATTTATTCAGCCAATCTAGATTTGTGAGAGAATGCTAAAGATCTTTCCTTTGCACCTCTGTTTGTTACTCAATGCAGCACAAAGAAAACTAAGGGCCCCTGAATGATGGTCCTTACATTCCCTATTAGTAATATCTTCCAATTTAGCAAAGGTATTATCAGAGGTGGTTGATCTTCATAACATTTTACATATATACAATACTCATTTGAGAAGTGGAGCTAACAACATGTAACTTCACTTGTCAGATTAATAAATGATTCACTGTGTTCCAATTTAAACGCTTTCATCTGTGAGATGCACAGAAAAGCACAAAATACCTGGTGGAGCTACTGATCAAAGACATAGCAATACCACTACCGACATCTTTTCTCCTTGTTCTAGAGACACAAATGCCTTTTCCTCAGCCCTGTTTTAGAAGCATTTGAGGAGTCTGTTAATGGAAAGAGCACTGAACTGTGCCAGAGAGGATTTGAGTGAGTTCTAATTCTTATTCTGCCACCACTAAGCTATTTAAGCAAGTAGCACCACCTCTCCGAATATGCAATCCCCTATATAGAAGATGGGGCCTGGGAAGAATGAGTTGTACAAGTCTTCAGCTTTAGTAGTATAGTGTCTATGTTTTCATTTAATGGTCCCATGTTGGTACTAATCCTTGGACTAACATTGTTTTCAGGTAAGTTACTTTGTGTGTGTTCTTACAAGGTGGTATAATATTGGGGGACAATGACTCCAATAGAAATATCATCTTGGTCTTACAAGTACTTTGTTCACAGATAATAAGCTACCACTTCTCTTTAGATAATCTCTAAAGTTAAAACTTTACATGTCTGGGCTGTCTTTAGACAAAATTATTAATTTATTTATTTAATATACACCTGAGAAAATGTGTAGCTAAACACAATCTACTAATGTCTGACTTTTTAAAAAGCAGCTAAAAGATTGTGCAATCACAGAGAAAATTCATATCAATAAGCCCCTCCATATTGCCGTCATTTTGTAGTATTTGAAAAAACAACTTGAGTACTTCTCTGCATTCCACGGCAGACAAACCTGTCGGGATACATTGTGTCACCCAAGACTGCTTCTTGTGTTGTTCTCTGTAAGCAAATGGCCAGAAAATAATCAAAAATGAAATCCTAGGCTTTGCTTACCTTCAGAGGTAAAACACAAGGCAGCTTGGCAAAAAATGTCTGAAACTGGTTGCTGATTGTGGTCCAGAGGCTACTAGGAGAATCCATGGGCAAAGCTTCCATGAACGTAGCAATGTTTTCCAAACAGCGTATCATAGCACCCCCTGCTGGTAAATTCTTTTTGTTATTTAGACCCTAAAAACAAAAGCATAGGCAATCAAATGTTGAAAGAGTATGGGAATTCATTCAGATAGATATTTGGTGGAGTCACTCCCCTCCCCCCATTAAGTTTATTGGTACATTTAAAGCTAACAATACAGTTACATTTATCATTGGGATCTTATACCTTAACATGACATGTCTTGTTGATGGAGTCACTTTTAAAAATCACATATAATGCTATAAACACATGGTGAGTGCCTACTATATCTTTGTAATGGGGAGTAAGTAGAGAAAACTTGACATGTTCAAACAAACTTCAAAGGAAAGATTGATGATTTTTGACTCAATGAAAAGTGAAATGTAAACAAGAAATAGGAAACATCTTCTAAGGATCTATAACTGGCATAGTTCAGTTCTAAGAAGACAGATTGCATGAAGCTCACTGGAAAGAACTGTCCAGCCCAAAGAAAGGAACTACAAATTACAAAAGCAACAGCTTTCCTTCTAGCAAAATACTAGCTAAGGGTGACAGCAGTGGAGCTGAGATTTGAACCCTAGTCTCAAGTAACAGTCTATAAACAGTGGAGCCATGCTGGAATCTCAATCTCTCGAAACAACACTCCACCATAATTAGGCAGTAGAGGGTCCTGGAATGTGAGTCTCACCAAAACAGTATGTGCTGCTCCACCCACCATGGCTCAAGTCCAAAAGACAGTTCTGCAGAAGGTGAGTGTTCATCCCACCATCCAATACTTAGTTGAGAATGTCTAGAAGCTTAAATGAATAGTAAATCCATACAAAATTTAAATCAAAATTTTAAGTTAATGAATGGGCTTCTCCCTCAGCAGTACTGTATGGAGTGACATTTCAGCTGGGACGTGGGGTGTTATTACAGCAAACCTACCTCCAAGAGCTGACTGAGAGCAGCGATAGAACTCAACTCATTGAAGTCCATGAGCGACGTGGCCAAGGTCCGTAAAAAAGTTCCATCTGCCAAGTGAACAGTCAGGTTTAGTAGTGTTCTGGTTTCAGGGCGGAGCCAGGTTTGTGGTGTCTGGAACCTCTGGGCACCTTACCTTTGATGGTACTCTGGAACAGCTGTGGGAAGATGCCATTGGGGGCCAGCTGATGGAAGATGCAGCGCAGGAACTGCTTGGCCACCCCTGCTGCATTGCCAGGGACCATCATGCTGTGTTTGAATAGGGAGAGAGATAGCGTGGGAAATCATGGCAATGAGCATGCACTTATTCAGAGCTTAGGCATTTACATCCCCATCTTCTTGTGCAATATCCCATTGTTATTTTCATCAGTGAGTTGAAATAATCTAGCCAAGCCTGATTCCTATTAACAACACATTTTTTAGAGAAAACCATGAAATGTCAAAATGACTTAGTCCACCTCTCACAAAGTATATAGGAAGGTTCCAGGGCCTCAGAGGAAAAGGAGGCCTGCAAAGGTCACATGTCCAGAGCAATCAGAATTAGAACTTTGTGTGAAGATTATCAGCAAGATCCTCCCAAGAATATGTATTTGGCTATTGGGAGAACTGTTCTGAGGAAAACTGCCGTAAGGGAGATGTTCATTCCCACTGGGAGATCAAGGAAATTTTCTTGGGGCATGTGAGCTGGTACTTGTAAAAAGGGTAAGACTGTCAAAGGTTCCATTTCCCCTTCATCCATTATATACTTAATGCATGTCAAAAAGGAGAGTCAAAAGAATTTTATGTGGTTCTGTTTCTTAAACCATGGTACCAGAAGACAGGTTTTCTGAAGGGTAAGTTATCAGAAGAAGAAATTAGAACCCAAACAAATAAAGGGTGAAAAGTCCTGCTTGTTTTATTATATCAATTATTGCCACCGTATGCCATGTGTACTCTGAAATGCTGGAATAAGACCAAAAACCTTATTTGGAAAGAAATAACCCTAAACTTTACAATAACTTTCAGAGAGCAGAGAAGAGACCCTTTACCAATTTGTTTTATGAGGCCAGCATAGCCCTAAAACTAAAGTCAGACAAAGCCATTATCAAAATAAAATATAGAAGGAAAACTTTTAAATGCAAAGAGAAAAGACCAATGCTCCTCATAGACATTGAATCCAATGATAGATTAAAAGAATGGTACATCACAAGCAAGTAGTATGTATCAGAAATGTAAGAATAGTTTAATTATTCAAAATTCAATGGATACAATTCAATATATTAAAGAATAACGTCAAAAAACCTTTTGATTATTTCAATGTATATAGAAATACATTCAACAAAAGTTCAGCACACCCCCAGGACTTAAAAAAAAAAAAAAACCAAGAAACTGGGAATAAAAGGAAACATCCTTAATTTGCTAAAGGGTGCCTATGAAAAACCTATAGCTAATATAACTAATAATGAGATACTGAATATTTTCTCTGTAAGATAGAGGGGAAAAAGCAAGAATGCCTACTCCCACATCTCTGTTAATGTATCAGTCATTTCAATAAGGTAATAAAAAGAAAAGGCCAAAGTTGAGAAAGGAAGTAACAAAGCTATTACTGCTTGCAGACATGATGTTTCTCCATATAACCTCATAGTGTAAGAAATCTATAAAGCAACTTTTAGAACTAAGAAGTGAATTTATCTAGGATACAATATTAGTATAAAAATTAATTTATATTTATATACAAGCAGCAAAAAGTTAAAATGAAATTTTTCAAAATTCCATTTATATTTTTACAAAACAAAAATTTCAAGAATAAATTTAACAAAGATGTACAAGACCTCTATATTTAAATTTTAGATACGTGGGTGGGATTAGAACTTGGAACCTTGTGCTTGCAAGGCAGGTAGCAACACCACTGAGCTAAATCCCTGGCCCTTAAATTTTAAAATATTACTGAAAACATTTAAAATCTTTTGAAATGGAGATGTATACCATGTTCATGCTTTGGAAGCTTTATTATTCCTATGTCAGTTATCCCCAAACTGATTTATATTTTGAGTACAATCCCAGCAGGCTTTTTGGTTAAGAAATCATCGTGTATTCTAAATTTTACATGGAAATGCAAAGAATCTAGATATTCAAACCAGTTTTGAAAAAGATGACTAAAGTTGGAGGACTCATACTATGTAACCTCACAACTTACAACACAGCTACTGAATGAAGACAGTGTAGAACTACCTTCAGGATCAACAAGAAGATCGGTGTAGTTCAATGGAACAAGATAGGAAGCCTGGAAATAGGCCTGTCATGATATGGTGCCTTAATTTAATGAACACTATAAACATCCAAAGGGAAAAGAGGCTTTTTAAAAAATGGTGCAAAGGGCCGGGGATTTAGCTCAGTGGTTCGGTGGCCTGCCTTGCAAGTGCAAGGACCCAAGTTCAATCTCCGGTACCCTCAAAAAATAAATAAATAAAAATAAAAAATGGTGCAGAAGCAACTAGATATTCATATGGATGAAAGGGAACCCCACCTCACACCATAAATAAAAATTAATTTGAAACTGATGATGTAGATGCCAATTATAAATGCTAAAACCATACACTTAGAAGGAAACACTGGACAATATCTGCCTTGAAAGTAAACAAAGTTGTCTTGAGTAAATGATCAGAAGCAACCCAATTTTTAAAATTTTTTCATAAATAAGAATTCATCTATTTTTAAATTTCCTTAGGAAGGGCTGGGAATTTAGCTCAGTGGTGCTGCCACCTGACTCACAAGCACAAGGACTGAGTTCAATCCCTGGTACCAAAATAAATAAATAAATAAATTTCCTCAGAAATTGATACCATTAAGAAAAGGAATAGGAGCTGGGTGTGGTGGCATACACCTGTAATACCAGCGCACTTGGGAGGTTGAGGCAGGAGGATCGCTATGAGTTCAAGACCAGCCTGTGTTACATAGTGAGTTCCAGGTCAGTCTCAACTACATAGTGAGACCCTGTCTTAAAAAAAAAAAAAAATGAAAGAAAGAAAGAAAAGAAAAGGAATAGGTAAGCCTCATGTTGGGTGAAAATATTCTCAAAACATTTAACCAAGGATTGGTATTCAGGATATATAAAGAAGTCCTACAATTCTGTACTAAATAGACAACAACCCAATTTTTTAAAATGCAAAATATTTGAGAACATAGTTCACAAAAGAATATTACAAAGAGTAAATAAGCATGTGAAAAAATGCCATCAGGTGATGCAAATTAAAACTACAACAAAATACCCATCCGCTACATACCCACCAGACAAGCTAACATAAAAAAGATTAACAACACCAAAATTAGGCAAGAATGCGAAATAACCCAAAGTCTTAGATATTGATATGGGAATATAAAATGGCAACACAATTTCATATATGAGAAATGGTATAACTATCTTTATAGAAAGGACCCTCTGGGATTTTCTTATAAAGCTAAAGATACTTAAACATGTATCTATCCTGTGTGTGAGACAATTAAATTTCATTCCCAAGAGAAATAAAATATTTTTTTACAGAAAGACATGTATAATAATGTTCTATTTGTAATTGCTCAAAAGTAAATAACTCAGAAGTTCTTTAATAAGAAATAAACTACATAAATAAAATAATGGGATGTTATTCGGGTCTTTAAAAGAAACGAACTACAGAGACAAGCAACTATATAGGTAAATCTCAAAACACTGATAAGTAAAGAAGTCAAATCATATACAGTAAAAGTCCATTTATATGAAGTACTGCAAAAGGTGCAATTTATCTGTGGTAGAAAAGAAAATCATAATGTTTGCCTCTGTGGAAGGAGAGACTGACTGGAAAAGTGCAGGAAGGAGCTCAGCACTGGTAATGTTTTGTACAGAGGGTTGGGTTATGCAAGCATACAAATTTGTTACAACTCAGTGAATGTGCATTTAAGATTTTTATATTTACCTGTATGTAAATTTCACAAAAGAAACAACCATATTGAGTATTGCATGGTAATTAATTATCACTAATAATAATGATTCATTCACTTGAAATTAACTAACGCAGTAGGTCTTAAGTATTTTTTTTTTTAAGTTTTTGTTTTGGTACCTGGGATGGAACTCAGGACTTTGTGCTTGTGAGACAGACATGGCACCACTGAGCTAAATCCCCAGCCCACTTACCAAAAATTAAAAAGGTAAATATTTGAGATGATGAATTTATCAATTAGCTTAATTGCACCAACCACAGTGTAATATATAAAAACATCATTTTGTGTACCTTTTGTTAATCATACCTCAATAAACTAGAAGAAAAGAAACAACCATATACAAAAATTGAACTTTAGTTAATACCAACTTTGCTGAAGTATATGGGGGAAATATACTGTCTGAAATTTACTTTGAAATTAATCCAAACAAAGTAGATATAAAGGATACATAGATGGATATGTGATAAAACAAATAAAATGCAGAAAAAGTAGAAAGTAGGTGATGGGTATATGTGTTCACTGTAAAATTCTCTCAACTTTACTGTATACTTAAAATTTTTTATAATACTTCAAATATTAAGGGAAAAAAGCTTTTAAAAATTCTATGCCCAAAAAGGGAAAAAGAAAGAAAGCAAAGAACTCTAAAATCTTCAGTTGTGGATACAATGTTAATGTCATTTTATGTTTGTAGGACCTGCCACAGTTATACATCACACAAACTGTCACTTGGACCTCACAGTAAATACTTCTGTGACACAAAAGGGGAATATGCTAGTAATCTCTCTTTTCTAGATGAGAAAACCAAGACAGAAAGAGATCAGTGTAACCAACGTTACATATGGCATGTATTCCTGCCCTCTAGTTCTCTCACTCTATCACACTATATTGCCAAAATAATCTTTCTACATCACACACACACACACACACACACACACACACACACACACACACACACCTCACTGTTTAAATATCCTTCAGTGCTTTCCCACTGCTGCTATAATCAAGCCCAAAATATTTAGTGTTTATAAGCTATGTACAATCTGGCAAGCTAGTCTTAGCAAGAGCTTGCATTTCTGCGCTGTAGCCACATTGCCCTTTTTATGGTTTCTTCCTCATACTATGTTCTTTACTATCTTAGGAGCTTTGCCCATGCTCTTTCCATAATTATTTGCAGTTAAATTCAACTCATTTCTTTCAGATCCTAGTTAAAATGTCACATCTTAAAGGAAGCCTTTTCCTCCTCCTTTTCCTTATGACTACTCAAACTAGAATGTGACTAGTAAATTCAGCATTTAGTGAGTTACATCCACTCATGCCATCAGCTCCCACTTAGGCTTGCCTGTCTTAGTAAGTGGTACACGCTGGGAGTGCCAGAACATACCCCTGTGGCACAGGAAGGGCATATGTTACTGTCCTTCTTCTACAGATGAGGAAATTCAGTAAATTTACCCCAAATCTGGGAGTCATTTTTGCCTCTTTTCTCTCACACTTAACATCCAATCAGCAAACTCTGTTGGTTCTACTTTCAAAGTATTTCCAAACTATATTCTTAATGTGACAATTTCTCAACATCTGAAAACAAGCGACCACTGTCTCTTACTTGCACAATGAAATGGTTTTTCAAACTAGTTTCCCTGCTTCCACTCTGATCTCCATGACCTATGTTAGTAATAAGTCAAGGTGATCCTTTCTTTTGTTTTTAATTTTTCATTTTAAGCATTTTAAATTTTATTCTCAAAAGAATACAACATGAAATCTATTTTAAGATTTTAAGTGTACCATATACTATTGTTGACTATAGGTTCAGTGTTGTGTTGCTGCTTAGCTGAAATTTTATGCCCGTTCATAGTTCCACAGCCACTAGCAACCACCATTGCACTCTTTGAGTCTAATTTTGATTAAAGAATGATCCTTTCAAAACATAGGGTAAAGCTGGGCATGGTAGCTCGTATCTGTAATACCAGCATTCAGGAGGCTGAGACAGGAGGATCACTGTGAGTTCAAGACCAGCCTGGGCTACACAGTGAGTTCCAGAGCAGTCTGAACTACATAGTGAGATCCTGTCTCAAAAAATCAACCCCCCCAAAAAAAAAACCCCAAAAACCATGGGGTAAAGCCTTTGTTCCTTGCTCCAGTGGCTCCTTGCTTCATTTAGTAAGAGCTAAACTCCTAATCTCTAATCTACAAGGCTCTACCTGGCTTGGCTCTTTACTACCATGTCTACCTCATCTCCTGACCCTTTTCTGTGCTCATTGTAGCCACATTGGTCTGTTCCCAAATACACCATGCATTTTCCTGACTTGAAGCCTTTGAATTTGCTGTTCCCTTTGCCTGGAATGTTTTTCCATAAATTGCTACATAGTTTACTCTTTCACTTTATTCAGGTTTTGTTCAAATATCACTTCCCGGGAGAGGCTGTCTTTGACCATTATATTTTTTTTCAGCTTTAATTGAGTTTATTGGTACATTTTAGGGATACCGTACAGTTACATTCATTGTTGGGATCTTGTACCTCTACATTACAAGTCTTGGTTCTCATTTTTTCCCCTTGTCCCTGCCCTCCCTTCACCCCCTCATTATTTTTAAATATCACCTCCAGTTTCTCTCTATCACCTGGACTTGATTAATTTCTATAGCACTTAGTACTAAATGTTATTAAATTACATTACCAATTTTTTGTTAGGTAATTTCCTTGTTCTCTTTCTTCAACTGGAATATAAATTCCATGAAAGCCAGGATTTGCCTTTTTACATCTTGAGTAACCAAGTAACAGCTCCATAAGGGCTTGTTGAATGAATTAATGTTATATAAATCTCTCTACACATTTTCTTCAAAGAATTTAGCACAGTTTACAATTACAAATTTGTGTGAAAATTTCACATTGGTCTCCTTAGTAGACCTCAAGTCTCATATGGTACTGGGGATTGAACATGGAACCGTGCACTTGCAAGGCAGGCAGCATATAGGCAGGAATCATGTCAATAAGCCCCTAATTAAAACCTAAGTATCTAGTACAAGGTGGGCTTAAAAGTATTCGTTGACTAAAATGAGTGCATAAAGAAATCTAGGCATAAATGTAAATCAAACAACTAATGCTCTCTAGAGCTACAACTGGAACCAACTATATTTCTTACACTGAAGATACACTAGTGTTTTAGAAATGAGGTAAATATGCACAGGTGGTTGAAAAAAAAAACAGTGAGATTTGAACATACTTAGGATCTTACCTTTCTGCTTGATTAGAAAAGGTAGTGCTGGATGCCAATCTAGGAAATAAAATAAAGAGAGTCAAATGAATATCTTAAGTTTTCATTAGCATTGAAGTAGGACCTGTTGTGGTTCATGCTTAGATGGGGAGACATGTATATTTTTGACAGTTCTTTTTACCAGGAACAGAGGGCCCACTCAGTGGTCAGTGACCCTGGTTAGATTTAGTCCAGTCTCTGAACCCTGCTTGCTGTGTTAAGTCAAATATTTCTATGAGTGGCATGCAATTAAAAAATTGTTTTCTTTCACCCAGCCAAACTACAAAATGACCTCTGTAACCAGATTAGTTAGATGCCAGAATAACATTTGGCCCAGTCCATCCCTATAGTAATGCAACTCAAATTCATTTCCTTGTCTCCAGGCTCTGAAACAAAAATTGCAAAAACTTCTATAAGACAGTAAAATAACAACAAAGGTATTTGCCAGGTAGCTGTTGAATTGAAGTGATGAGAAGAAAAATCTGTCATATTAAGAAGGGAAACAGTATATTAAATTAAGTAGTCAATATGTAACATGTATTTTTGAACTGTATGATTATATGTTTCTTTATACATGGGAATGTTCCATAGGTCATTAAGTAGAAAGAGAATTACAAAACTGGTAGATTTAGAATACACCTTAATGAGTAAAACATTGAAGAAACCAATAAGCAGAATGCTATAAATTTATGTACTTTCGTACAACTGTCAGCTGAGCCAACAACTGTTCGGAAAAGAACAGCCACTCCAGCAGCCACTGGCACCAGACACCATTCACAGTTGCTTTGGTTATGGGCCCTCTTATGCTGGTGCTTTACAATGAATAAATAAACACTGGCAAAAGAACTAAACAGTAATTAAGGGTATGGGAAATATTACTTTAAAGGATTTACCTAGAAAATGAGAGTTTAACAGGGTTCCAAGTAGAGAACAAAATATAAAATCATATGGAAAAACCTGAGCAATAAAAGAAAGGGTTATACTGAGTTTACAGACTTTTGGATCCCTCTGAGAATAGTGTCTGTGATTGTAACTAGCATAAATTAATCAAGTCCTTATAAATCTACATAATTTCATCTGTTTTCACAGTGTAATTGAGGCATGAGGAAGCCCTGAATTAAGGGACCGCTGGGTCTGTGTTCCTGGCAGCTTTGGTAATTAAGGTTGCTAAGAATTATGGCAGTTTGTATAAAATACTTCCCTCATCCCTTGCTAGCTTACCCAAAGAAGACAGATATTTAAATATAGGTATATGTAAATACAATAAAGCATATCTGTTACTGATTTTCCCTGCTTTTCTTCAAAGCTCATGTGTTTCCATCCTAACTTTTCACAATACTTGAACATGGATTATTCTTGTTTACATTAAAACAAACAAAAAACAAAAACAATCCCCTCTTTATATCTGTTATGGTTTAAATCTGGAATGTACCCCAGAGTCTCCTGTATTTAGAGGCAACCCTTTTAGAAGGTGATTGGATCCTGGAGGTGCTCATTTAACCCACTAATGAGCCCATAGCTAAATGTGCTGATAGGCGGTGAGGCTGGCTGGAAGAACCATGTCCCTGGGCGGGGATTTTGGAGAGTGTATCTCCCTCCTTTCTCTCCTCTCCCCCTCTGATTCTTAGCTGCCAAGCCGTGAGCAGCTGTCCTTCGCCATACCCTTCTACCATGATGTTTCTATCTTGGAAATAGCCAACCATGGACTGAATCACCTGAACTATGATTAACCTCTCCACCTTTAAGTTATAAATTGGGATAATAGCCCAGCAACAGTAAAGCTGACTAATACATTATCTATTTAGATCAGCTGAATCAAGAAAATGATAACCCATCCAACGAAAAAGTAGTGATAGTAGGAATTATGACTCTGTATTAATAAAAGCTCTCAACCCCACAAGTATTGCTGATAGTCAATGTATTTGTTTACCACTACTAAGATTGTTCATAATCAAAGGTTTTAATGAATTAATTCATCTCTTTTGTTTCTCTACATTCCCATATTCATTTAATTTGCATATTGGCTATTTTGAAGTTTAGAACTGGAATAGTTATACTTAACTTTATACTGTCTTGCCTATATGATTCCAAGGATACTACAAAAATAATTTAGTGGGGATAATGAGGTCATACAGTTTTGGGGTCTAGTTCTTACTATTTTGTTAATTTTAAGTCAATATTTCTTCTCATTTAGTTACATTCTAGCTCCATTAAGATTCATTCCTTTTCCCTCCCTGAAATGGCAGGAATTTGCAGAATTCAGTTCTTGTCCTACCTCCTCCATAGAACACCTCTAAGAAATCTTTCCATTCTGAACTTCTGTTGCACACTCTTTATGGAATTTGATCGTGCCCTACCTTCTATGACCACTCAGTGATTTCACGCTTAACATCTTTTTCAACAACTAAGGCACAGACTATTTGGAGGCAGGAACTCGGTCTTAATGCTTGTGGTCCAAAGCACCCGGCACTGTGCTAGCACAGATTAGAAACTTCATGAATCCATGCAGAATTTAACTCATTTCCTTCCTACAGGCTGTGTTCAGTCTGTTACTGAATTGCAACTTTATTTATATTCATGAAGTACATCATTTAACTTCTAAAGTCTAAAAGGAATTTATTTGCCTAAACACTCAAAGGCACTAAACTTCATTTACCCTTAGACTGAAAGTTGGATTCTCAAAATGTGTACCTTTGAGTCAGAAATGTGAAACTGCTGTATTCATATTTATCCCTTCATACAATCTCTAAATTGTAGGGTTAAGTAAGGTTTCCTTGAGATTACAAAATGTCTCATGAACCCATCTCAAAATCGATAAAGAGAGATGATGATAACAGTAATACAATAATAATGGCAGTGCTTACCATGGACTACTGATAATTCCATGTACTGCTGTACACATTAGAGAACAATAACCTGAACAAACAGTAATGTATTCTCAGTGCAGCATTCTCTAACTTTATTCTGAGGTCAAGGCACACACCTTTATGCAGCTGGGAATTCAATCAAAAGATCAGTCCATTCAGTTTTTTTAATTAGTTTGAATCGATCCCACAGACCACAAGCACTTACAAGGTAACTGATTGTTTCACTTTTCTACTGGTGTTTTCTTTTTTTATTCTTTTTATTGAGTTTATTGGTACAATCTAGGTATACAATACAGTTAACATTCGTTATTGGGATCCTGTATCTTTACATGATAGGTCTTGATTCTCATCTTTTCCCCTTGTCCCTGCCCTCCCTTCTGGTGGTTTTTATTTAAGTAAGGCTGTTTCCTACCAAAACAAAACAGAAGCTGACATTCACCTTCCCACGGACTGCATTATATCCAACAACAGCGGGGCTGCCAAGTCTGGGCTCAAATGAATGAATGTGGAAAGGACCACAATGGCCAGCCCAAGGGTTTCTTCATCATATTCTTCAAGAATGGCTCCACAGTCATGACATCTGCAAATGAGGAATATTTCTGTGAAAGTCAGTTACGGTTTGAAGATATAACATACAACCATGGGTCTTAGAAAAGTCCCCAAAAGGAAGCCAGTTAGTTGTCCCACTCCAACAGTAAGCCAGAGATTACAGGGCTACCATCATCACAGACACACAGCACACATGCACGAGAATGTGAAAGTTGCTTTGATTTCTGAAAACACTTTGAATTTACAAGCATTTGGTTACATATGAGTCATTGCTCCCTTTTCGAATGAGCATCAATTGGACCACAATAGTGGGAAGCTGCTGGAATTTAAAGCAAGTGAAATTATGACTAGAAACAGTCAATAACTAGATACTTTCTCATTTCTCAAAATTAAAAATGAAAACTGCCTAGGCATGAATAGAAATTTTCCTCCCAAAATGTTGTATTTGTAAGTAAGAGACAGGGAACGAAAGTGAACTCTAGAAATCCTGGGGAGTCTGGATTGAGTCTCTTCTCTACTACTAATTTAGACCAGTTTTATGAATTTACTAGGCCTACTGAGCATAATATGTAAAAACACAAACAATGGCACCTGCTTTTAAGTAACTTACAACTTACTTCTCTTTGGAGTTTCCTAATTTAGGTTCCATTTAATTCAACTCAACTAACACCAGCTTTGTAACATGAACAGCTTTATAAAGTGAAAAATAAATCTAGGAATAGAAAGGGAACCAGAACTGTGATTACTACTGTGACCGTTCCATCTGAAAACCTCCTAAAGATAAGCCAAAAAGAGGATAAAAAATTTCTTACAAATTGCTTTTTTAACATATAGAATTTACATTTGTAAGTAGAAAATGACAAATGAAGTGCCTGCAGAAACAACTAGGAGATTGGGACTTGGGGTCAGGAGAACATGAGTCACGGAAATTATATAAGTAGGAGCCAAGCAGAGCCCTCACAGGTCGCTCTCCATGTGACCATTCCAAGGCAGCTGTATAAGACAGGCACCTTCACTTCTTCAGTGATGCCCATCAGCCCATTACCGAGTGAGTGATGGGTGGCCAACAGCATGGACACTCAGACCAGTCCCTTCCATTTCTCCCTCCTCTCCTTTTATCAGAAGACTACTCAAGCTGTAGTTTGAGTTGCCTTTTTTTTTTTTTTTTTTTTTTTTTTTTTTTTTTTTTTTTTTTTTTTGGTACCGGGGATTGAACTTGGGTCCTTGCACTTTCAAGGCAGGCCACTGAACCGCTGAGCTAAATTCCCAGCCCCCGAGTTGCCTCCCTAGTCCAAGGAGATCTCTCCAAGCTTGACATCCTATAAGTTTTATTCTTTATCTTACTCACTAAACAAGGATTTATGTGACCAGCATTATACAGGGAGCTTATAGTATAAAATATAGAAGAAAAGGTACTGGTCCCTAAGGAATTCACAATCTATTATAGAACATGTTCATGTACTCTTAAACAAATAAATACATGTGGTAAGGCTAGAATAGGCATGTACCAGATGCTACAAGAAGTTCGAGAATGGCATGACTAATTCTGCCTTATGGAATCAGGTAAACCTTGACTAAAACTAGGTCTTGAAGCACGAATAGGAGTTCACCTATATCTTCAAGGAGAGAAAGTTCAAATAGAAGGATACCTATGATGTCAAAGAAGGGAGAACACATCAGCAATGTTATGGAAAGGGCTAGGAGATAGGGAAAGAGTTGAGGAATGGTACTTTCATTTTTACTGGTACTTTCATTTACAAGCTAAAGGGCTTGTCTAATAAGCTACAGCATTTGGACTTTATCCTAGGAGAAATCTGGGAGTATTGGAAGTTGACAAGCTGGGAGATGACATCAGCAGATTGAGATTCAGAGAATGATTCTACAGGCAGGATGGAGTAAGGATGAAGTCTCGTCTTCATTTTCAATTCAGGAATTTGAAGTTTCTAATTGAGCAATTTTATTGGCGTGAAATTACTGCCATGACTAGTAAGTGATATTATTTTAATTTGTCCAAATGAAAATGCCTAAGCACAAAGAAAAGCTGCTCATATAATACAGCTATTACATGCACACTGAAATCATAAATACATACCAACAGTTATGGCTACAGCCTTTTAAAGAACAAATTACAATTTACAAGCAAAGCATATTTCCTCTCATACATTCTCATAGCCCTGGTGACCAAACTCTAATTCTAAAAATGTGGTGAAAAAATAACCATGTGACCTTACTTGTCCGTCATCACCGTTGGCTGCTCATCAGTGAATTCTTCGGGTGCAGGCACAAACATGCTCACTATGCTGGGTGCGGAGAGTAGGCTGGATTTAGTGGCACCTGGGTAAGCAGCAAAGAGACAACTGGTGAATAAAGGGCATCTTCTGGGCTAGGAGAGCCCGTACTCTGCTCTTCCAAACCTTCCAGAGATGACATTCACATGACCATGATTTGGACATCACAACTGCATCACGGAAAGACCTCAATAGTAAAATGACGTCAAGAAAGACAGTGATTGGTTTCTGCTTCTACGACTTAAGAGCTAGACACCCAATTCTCCTTTGCTCTTTGATTCTGAAAAAAATCTGAAAGAATTCAGATGCGCCAATAAGTTACTAGGACAAAGAGAACAACCAAAGTAATCTAGTCTAAGGTACCCCCAAAGTCTGTTAACACCCTTATTTGCTAGGCATAAGTGGAAGCTACTCATATGACACTGCAATTCTAAAAACACGAATGTTAACATTAAAGCGTTGCTAATTTGGGAAGGGAATAAGATCACAGAACTTCACACACATAGCAACAGGAGATATTTGAGTTAAGAAATATCAGTGCAGTTTTCAATGTGGGGAACTATCGCAAGTGCCAAAGCAAAAACACTTCACTTTTCCAACTGAAGTATTTATGAATGAAACATCAAGTGTTTTGAAGACACTATTCCATGACTCACTCCACTTCAGCCGGTCAACTCCACAGTGTTTAAAACTTTAGGTTTTGATGTCTTCAGAGAAGTCTGAGGCAAGAGTCTTAGCAATCTTCTGGTAATGAGTAAATGCAGAGAGTTGGGAAAGTGTTCTCCATTAATAAAGCTATCAGTGCTGGACAGATTCTCAGGGAACTGTGCAGATGAGGCATTTGAAAAGAATCCCAAAGTGACAATCCAGAATAATGTTCTATTCTACAAAGTAATAACTGAGACTGAATTCTTCAAACAAGAAAGAAGTCAGAAAAAAAGTCATTAAATAATCTGTCTCTCAAGAAGGAGCTGATAACCTTGTGCTGAAAAAAATAAAACTATGTTCTCTTCTTAAATAGGAGAATAATAATGATTCATAGAATTCATTTCAAAAGAATAAAAATTAAATTTTTTAGAAACCTAGCCAAATGGGCACTGTCTTTCAGTCTTAGAGGAAAAAATGATCCTGAAGCTTTGAAAAAAATCACGATGCTTCCATACTACAGAGCCCTTTGTCCAAATAAAGATTGAAAAATGTACTTTTGAGAAGTAAGTCTGCAAACTTAAACACAAGGAAAAATATCTGGAAATATCTTTATGTCACTTACTAAACTCCCAAGTAGAATACAAATTTTACTACTATATTTATCAGCTCTCTTTGAGATAACATTCTTTCCTAAGAATACCTAAGTATATAACTAACCAAAGAATCTCTGATTCTTTCATAAAGATGCTGCTGTGACTACTGTAAGCCTAAGTATAACTTGATCAATAGTAGAAGAGGCAAGAAGTAGGCCAAGATAAAAGACATGAAGTTGCTCAAAGAAACTGAAGCACACCAAGTTCAAATGCAGGACTCTGCCTCTCTTGAACCCTGACAGACCGTATCAGTCAGATGCCAAAATGCCACTAAAGGTAGAAAAGTTCAGCCTGTATGGTAAATGGCGATACATTTACAGTCTTACTAGAAGCATAAGAAAGTGATTTCAAAAACAACTCTGGGTCATAAGACACATGTGTAAATATGAATAGTTTCTCTGGTGTGAAAAACTAAAAGTGTTAAATAAGATCCAAACTGTATAACTGAAAATGTGAAACAGGAAGAAAAGGGCTAAAGGTGTAGAGGAAGTGGGAAGGGTAGGGGAAAGGAAATAAGGAAAAAGAAAAAATATGAGAAAAGGAAAAAATGGAAACAAAGTCTCTGTAAATAGGGAAGGGTGGAGGGCGTAAAGGGAGGGCAGAGGTACAGGGAAAAATGAGAACCAAGATCTGACACATAAAGGTACAAGATCCCAATGATGAATGTAACTGTACTGAATACTTAAAAAGTACCAATAAACTCAAAAGACAAAACAAAACAATACAAAAAAAAAAAAACTCTGGGTCAAGGCTCTCACAAGATAATTGCCAATTACTGCTATATAGTAATCACAGCTTTAGTCAAGAAAAGAGAAGGACTCAGTCATTTTGGTGGTTTCAAAACAATCATTACCAAAGGAAGAAATATTTTTGACAGTAGCATTTTGTAGTTTGTTTGGTTTTTTTTTCCATATGATAGCATAGAATGTCCGATGGAATATTTGTCACAGTCATCTGTTTAAGCAAACAGATGAACTTACCAGGCATATTATAGGGTTACATTCACTGAATCAGTGGATTCTTGAGTCCTGCTACTGAAGTGGGAACAAAGAGTATGTACAAGGTGGGAAATGCAAAAAATGAAACCAGACCTCAGCTACCTTTCCTGTAGCTGAGTCACAACTAAGTGTGCAGTGTTGAAGGAAGCACCTATATTCACCCAGTTGCTGGCAACACTTCTGAGACTACCCCTACTGGCTCCCTTCCTAAATATCCAGAAAGCCCACCTTCAAAGATGCAGATGTTGATAAAAGCCCCTTTGGGAATCTCAGAGACGGACAAAACTACAAAATGTGAGTGGGTGTCTTAAAGCACAATCAATTATCCAGTTGCACTAATGCACTGCTCTGTTCACCATAAAAGGACTGACTTGCTCTCCTTTGCTAACTTTGCCTCTCTTGCACTGCTATTGAATCATCAGATCCTAAATAAGCACCAAAACTTTATTCAACTACTCAGACTTTCACTTGAAAAAAGCTTTTCCTAGCCCCATAGATGAAAAGATGAGAAGAGTCTTACATCTGACTGAGGCTAAAATTACTACTCACTGTCAAAGGAATGTTTAGGAAAGCAAGAGATAAATATTTCTTCACAAAACAGTAATATGGCCTTTAAAATAAAACAGGTTTGCATTATTTAAGGGACTAATCTCAAGATGTCATAATTCTGTGTGTGTGTGTGTGTGTGTGTGTGTGTGTGTGTGTTTTACCAATGATAGGTTGTTTTCTGAATTTTAAAAAGAACAACTGTTTCAGTAGTTAAAATTCACAGGAATGAATTCTGAAAATAAAATTTTTTTGATCTTAGCACAGATTTATGCACAGCTTGCTCCCGTGTGCAGCATAAAAAGTAAATTTTCATAATACATCTCAGATAGCAGAAAGAAGCTGCTCACCTATGATCTCAGCATTCTAGAAGAAATATAAATAAGCTGGACAACATTCAGAAAAGTAGATATGGAGTTATATGGAGAGCTGGTAAATGTTAGAAGGAATGCTGAAGGATGCAGGAATATCTGGCTTAGAAATGAGAGAATAATCAACTGTTGCTTGGTTATTTTCAAATGTCAAAAAAAAAAAAACACACTGTGAGAGATAGCAGACTTGTTTTGTGTGGCTCCAAAGGTTAGAAAGTCACTATAAGGAAGAACTTTCTGTTAGTCATGTTCAAAGATGAGATGCCATGCATTCCCATTCCATCTACTTCATGAAGCTGCCGAACAAAAGGTTTTAGCACCTGCTGGGTGACTCAGTGATGGCCACATACAGTTTTTCAACTTTTACAGTCTAAAATTCTGAAACTCAACTGACCTCTCATTCTCAATGGCTGTCCCTCCAGGTCAGGATTTAGGCACATTGGCACATTACACTGGCGTTTCCCAGGCTGTATCTGTTCTGTGGATAAATAGAGCATTTCAGTCTTCAGTGTGGTCAGTTTAGTACAATTCACAGGTACAATGAATATAACCAGTAACCTCTTGGGGCCATGTTTTTGTCATTATTATTATTTATTATTAATATTTAAATGATGCATCTTACATTTTAGGGTTTGATGTTTGTCTACAAACTTAGCATTCAGTTAAAAGAAATACATCGGAAAGCAGGAGAACATTCAAAACTATCCCCCAAAAAAGTCTATATCCCAGCCCATCTCAAAAAAGTATAAATCTTGTCTCTCCTAGTATGAAATGAAGGGCCAATCTCGTGGCCATGAAAGAAGTGTTTTGTGCAAATCAATAAGTACAAAAGTGATAATTTTGGGTAATGATCAGAAAGTTGATAAAGAAAACATGTGGACCTGGTAGAAGGAAATGACATCATTTGACACAGAGATGGAGAACAGGAATAATAGGCAGAAGCAGAAATGGAGGAGAGGGGCTTCAGGAACATTTGTTCTCATGAAACAATAGACAAATAAATAAGTCAACTAGATGCAATGACAGAGCAGAGGCAGGTGCTCTAAGTGAGCTGGTGCATGTTGAGGTGACCTATGTTTTAGGCTGCCTTTCTCAGTGTGCCTACATGACCAGATTTCTTCTTGTGGGCACCAGTGAGTCACTGAGTCAACATATGTGGTTTAAGGTGACATGCACCTGACATCATATTACACATTCATATACTCTTCCTCTGGGCTCAGACATGGGAAGTACTTTTTTACAACACCAATAAAAAAAATAAAAATATGAAGATGAAGTTCTACAGTAATTGGAGATTAGACAACCAACTTGGAAGATGGAAACAAGCCCAAGAACACTCAGGAGAAAGAAATTCAGACAGTACGTAAATGGGAAATATTAAATGAGAAACCAGAGTGACATGAACAAGGTCGAATGAAGTCTAGTTAAAAAGTGAAAAATTCAGTTAAATGGGTTATTTGGCATTATGTGGGTTTTTATAGATTAATATTCAGATTGTAAATTAAGATCAGCTTACCTGATCTTTTTATAACTCCCCTAAGTCTATCAAACTAGGTAGTAATTATAGTCAGAACTAAAATAGCTTAGGCTGAGCTACTTGTTACAAGAAACAATAATGTGGTAAAATAATCTTCAAAACCCCCAGGACAACCTGGGCATTTAATGAGAGATATAGCCAAATGAAAGCTGCCATCCTTAGCTCGCATTAATAAAGACAGAAACACAGTCCTCTTTGGTACAGATGGAAAGACTTTACCCAAATCAAACAAGTTCTTGAGGTTAGCTATCCAGTGTCCTTTTCCTTCTCTCCTTTGCCTATTGGCTTCTGGGTATTAACACTTTACTCCCACATATCACTAAACAAAATGCTGAACCTATAAAATGTTAACCTTAAAAAGTCTGGGAGAATTGAAACTATTACATGTGGGTTTGGGTGTGATATGTGGGATTTAATTAATTAGATGAGCTCTTTGTTTCTAAAGAATAATAGGACAAACAAGGTGACATATATGAATATATATATAAATATTATTATTTCAAAAAATAGCAAAATATCAAGATTTTGTTTTTGTGGACATTGTAACTCCTAATTGTAAGGAAGAATATTGAAATAGTCTCATAAAATCATAACCAAAAAGTACTAATAACCCTGGTATTAGGAGTCCACATGTTTGCTCTGAGCAAATCACAATAATAAAATCTTACATTTACATAGTATATGTATGCTTCAGAGTACTCTCACATATATAACCTTGTTAACTCAAATGACCCATTTAATTAAAAAAAAAAAAAAAGGAAAGGCAGGCACTTAAAAGAGGATTGTGATAGTACTACTGGCTTAAAAAGGCAGAACATGTGCAGAATGTGGTAACAAAATTTAGAAAATGCAACAATCATGTTTAAAATGGACATGTTATGGCAGTCAATTCTTACTTTAAAACTGAGGTTAGATGCAGTTCCATCTTATGAGCATGAGGGTGTGCGGCTGCAAGCTGGTGACCCTGCTGGCTAAAACACAGAACTCATATTCCCAAACCTACTGGCAGATCATGGCTTCACTAAGCTGACATTTGTTAGTATTATTATTACTACTATTAATACTCCTTTATTTTTGGTACTTTAAATTTATAAAAGAGAATTTTGGTAATCTGGTGTGTGTTCTTTTTAAATAACATCATGAAATCATAGTTCCATTCCCTCCTCCCCAGACCAATAACCTAAGATTTGGACTCTAAGTCTTAGAAGAAAACATTGGACCAGCCTAGATGGAAGAACGGCTTACTCTGGAATATTTGGAAAGTTTAAATAAATTTATTAATTACTTTAATTTTTTAAAAGTATTTGAACCAAAGAGTATGAGAGAACATTTATTTCTTAACAAGGGAGCAGAATGGACACAGAGAAAGTGGCATTAGCTAATCTGAAAGTAAAACAAGAAGAAAAAGCTTGACCCACCAGTGTCCCAGTTGCTGATGTTATGGGGGGCGCTAGACTGATGTTCCAGCTGTCGCTTCATTAACTGGCTCATTGTCAGAACTCCCAGGGATCCCCTTTTCATCTGCCTATACTGAGCTATATGAAGGAAATTAGGAGATGATTACTAGGGGAAATAAATTTCTACAGCACACAAAGGCTCTACACATCCATATGAATCTTAATTGAATCTTCATTAGCTGTTCATAATTTT
Source organism: Fukomys damarensis (assembly GCF_012274545.1). Lineage (NCBI taxonomy): Eukaryota > Metazoa > Chordata > Mammalia > Rodentia > Bathyergidae > Fukomys > Fukomys damarensis. The sequence goes on along the minus strand of NW_022900933.1, from coordinate 32,900,074 downwards.
TGGTAAATGATATGCTTTTATCCAAGCAAAAAACTAAGATCTCTGCTATTCCAAATGTTTCTCTTTACTTGGTATAGATAATAACAGGGCTCTGTAGCAGTGATCTGCAGCCTGTAGTGATCCCAGTTCCCCAGTTACAACTGAATGAAATATAACAATTCTCATTTACTTTATTTACATATCTGCCATATTCCATAAAGGATTTAAAATAGACAATGCAAGTTTGAACTTATAGCTTAACTTTCTTTAATGGGGCTTGTGCATACATAGTTTCAATCTTCATCATATCCCCATTAGGTCCCCGACTGGTATGTGTGTTCATGTGTGTATTGTGGAGTAGGATGACACATATCAACTCCAGTTTTTAGAGACAGAAATTAAAGCAAATGAAATCAAGTTATTTGGAACCAATCAGCAACTCAAGTGGTCCTAAAACCAAAACATATCATCTCCAAATTTAACACGGTTCCCAATCTCTGTATGGGGTTTCATATGTGAGTTAAATAACATTCCATAAGAATATTATAGTACACATCTTTGTTTAAAAAAAATAGTAAAATTGTTACCCTGTGATTAAGCATTGACAAATATCATGCTAGTGAATTATAAACATTTCAAACCAGAAAACAACAAAAAGCAGTCTGCTAGTATACATCGGTCAGTTAGAAAACTGCCTAGCTCCTTTGCTCCTATTTCCCTGAGAGCAGTACCACCAATCTTTACCAACCAGCCCAGCGCAAGAGACAGAGCATCACCAGAGCAGGTTTTCTACATGCCCCAAACATCTGGCTATTTGACAACTTATGTTTTTTCACTCTCTTATAAGTACACTTTCAGAAACCCAAGCTATGAACTGCACGACCTAGAAAAGGATGGTAGAAATCAGGATGCATATATGGCCCCTGGAAAACCTTAAATGTTATACATAGGTTTCACAATCATGATACCATGACACCAACTTGGTGTGAAGTGAAATCAATTGTAACATTATTTCTAATGTAATTAGCATGCTGTTTGGTTTATGGTCACGGCATAGTTAGTTACAAAATAGTCAGCTTGTTGAGCAAGAAAAGAGCATGATGGGAAGTCTTATATCTTGGAGTCCATATTCACTGAACAGGGAGATGACTAACCAACTTAATATTAAATGTCTCTGATTTTAGTTGTTGATTGGTAAAATTTAATTTTATAATTCACTTTAAAAATACAACTTTAAGTAAAATTCAAAACCAGAAAATTTTAAGATTTAACAAATTTAAACATTAGTAGCTTCTTACAGACTCAGATAAGGATTTAAAAACAGTAACACAATAATTTGTCTAATTCTCAGTTTTGTTCTGGGTTCTTTTTTCACTTGTTTGTGTTTTGATCTTTGCAGTGCTGGGGATCAACCCCAGGGCCTTGCCCATGCTAGGTAAGCATTCTACCACAAAGCTACATCACCAGCCTCTTTTAATTGTTTTTAAAGACAACAGAATTTCTGAGAGAAAAAATCCTTCATGGTTAGCTCAGCCTTTAAGGCACCTGGCATTATGTCTCCAAGAAGCAGAAAGTGCACACTTTTAATGGCAAGGAGGGGAAAGGTGGAAAGCTAATGATACACTAATAAACTAAATCCAAAGAGGCTATATTCAGTCATGACTCTGGGATCATGATGAGCTTGATACATTTATTTTATGATACATTTTTCTGAATATCTAAAATTATATCTACTTTAAATTCTAACTAGAATTCAGTTTTTAGATGACTTTTCATGATTTTAATACTGAATTTGAACTTAAAACTTGAGATTTCATCATGTTATCAAATAGATTTTTTGTTATAAAAAAAAGAACACTTAGGGTTAGAACTAGCCATTCTTTGCTACCAAAGGACAAATAAGTACAACTTGGAAATTATTTCTTAGAAATTCTATAATCTCTATCACAATTGATTCTGAATTATTCCTGAACAGTGTGGTACAGTGAAAAAGAATCTGGGCTCAGAAGTTAACACACATAGCATCAACTCCCATCTTTATCATTTAGTAACTATATGATATTAAGCAAGTCATTTTAGCCTCTCAGAATCTCTGTTTCCCAATCTATAAAACGGGATTGACAATTTGCCATCCAGTGCTGACTTAAGGGTTAGATCAAATAATAATGACCATGAACCATTCAGTACAGTGCATATGATCAGTGTCAAATAAATGGTAGCTATTGCTACCGTTAGGACTGCAAGCTTAAGAACAAGGGGCATCTTATTTATCCACTTTTTTTTCAGTGCCAAACACAATGCCTGGAACAAAAGACAATAGATAACTTCTGAATGAATGAATGCATAAATGAATGGATGATGAAGATGATGATGATGTTTCATACTACCAGTCCAGCATTTATGTTAAGATCTTTGTTTGGCTTTTTCTCATTTCAAAAGATGGTCAAATAAAAATTAACTAGCTCCTCAGCTAGCACCTACATGGGACACAAAATTTGTCAACACATGTGACACAGGTTTGCACAAGTTGCACCTTTATGTATCTCTGATATCTGTTAAGAATTTGCCATGTTGGGCTGGGGATTTAGCTCAGTGGCGCTGCCGCCTGCCTTGCAAGTGCAAGGTCCTGAGTTCAATCCCCAGTACCCTAAAAAAAAAAAAATTTCCATATTGAAGTCTTTCTGACTCCACTGACAGAGGTGGCACCCTAATGAAACCTCAGTGGAATTCAAGCATCTTGCAGACAAAGTCTAGGACCCACAACAAGAGGCAGTTTCAAAATGACAGCTTCCTATAGAACCTGTAAAATGCCATATTGTTTTAATTTTCCATTCCAAAAATGCTAGATTCAGTCATGACTGTAAGAGCATGACATATGATAAATTTATTATATGATAACCTAGATAAAATATTGTCAATGTTAGAAGTAACTTAAATTTTTAAAATATGTTCCATGTACAATCCTACTATGGACAGTGCTTTGCATACACTGTATAACCAGAGCCGTGTTTTATGTTCAGGTTATAATAGATAGGTTTTAGTTTATTGAATGATAAAATTCAGTGATTCTCCTTCAACAAATTAAGATTATTGGCTAGTCAGTAACTATATCTGTAATCAGATACTTGGACAAAAGTGGGCCATGCTATGCCTCAAGGTCTCATGAAGCATATAATATAGTGTCTCCAAAGAGCTACCATAACATTTAAAAAAGGAAAAAATGAAACAAGATTGCAAAATTGAAAACAATGCAGCAGACTGTGTCTAAAATCAATGCAGAAGTGAAATGATCACTGGAGGACATCTTACTTGATACTGAGGAATGACTACTTGTTTCTGGCACACCTGCTTCTAATGTAGGAGCAGATGAAGATTCTCGAGGCATTTCCAAAGTTGAAAGTCCTTTAGTAGAGGGATCTACAAATGGAAACATTATTTAAAACTCAGGATACTTAGGAAAAACAAGTTTAAGAGGATTTTCCATCTTTTTCCCTCTTGCATACTATACCCACTCAAATCTTTTTACAATTTCTGACGCTATGATTAAGGGAATAGCATACATAATGGTTTCAAAGTTCCATAGAGAACTGATTCTGCATTACATTCTGCATCTATGGATATGACTCTTAGAGATCGATAGCATGATTACAAAGCTAAAACTGAGAATGTTTACAATGCGTGTCCTTGACTAGTCAGTTAATCCTCCCATACTAAATTTTTCATCTAATAAAGATGTTTACATATTCCACTCCACCTATCTCCACCTTCATCTGGCAGTGTACTCTTTATCATATATGTCTCAATTCATATAGAATAGTCTATTTCCAAGGAGACTTCCAGGGCCCTATTTTCCTCCCAAATGAAAACAAACACCAGGTCAGGTGACGCTCTTATGTAATTACAGACACATTGTCCTTAACCATTTCCAAAATTATCACACTATAATGTAATTGTTTATATGTCTATAAACTTTGCTGAACCAGAAGTAATTTAAAAGCAAACACTGTATGTAATGTCAAATACTCAGATTTTATATTTTATTAGTTAAATAAAAAAGAAACTATACTGTTTCTTTATTATTACAGAGAAATCTTTCCTGCATATAATATTTGCCTATCAGTAATGGGAAACAACCCGGCCCACATTATTCTAGGTAACTACAGACTGGCTAGAAAACTTTCTGAAAAGTTTAATGGTTTGTCATAGCAAACCTCCCAAAGCTCTTTAAACATCTTCGTCTATGTTCAGCAAAACTAGGCAATGAGCACGCTCACTGAGCATGGTGCTGACTTGGGGTTACTACCCTGACATGGTGGTGTCCATGAGGGATATCCAACCTAAAAAGCTTCAAGCGCTTAAGCTTAAAAGTATTTTTCCCTCATCTTTTTCAGGGTGCCAACTTTTTTCTTTTCTTTCCACAGAGCAATCTACCACACATTCTTATGCACATACAAATTAAATATTCTCTGCTATGATTGATTAACCTTGGTGAACCATCAGAAATAAAAGTCAAACAGATGCTAGATGAGGGTCCAAAAGAAAATTTTTGAGTTTGATTTGAGAACACATATTTTTTTATTCTCAGAAGTCTTTCTGAATAACTATGGCTGCCATATTAATATGTTCTTGATAATAAAAACATATAGCTGTTGTAAAGTTTCCCAAGCCTGCTTACAAAGCATAAAATAACTACTAATTTTAAGTTATTGCTGTCATCATGATACTAAAAATAGATATTTTTTCTCTCTGTATCCTCCCAATATGATAAGTCCAAAACATGTATAATTACTGCTCTTGTCCTCGTCTGCCTCCATTCTATGTATGTTGCAAGTATGGCATAATAATCCCACCAGTAACTAAAATGAGAAAGCTTAAAGCTAATTTTCAAGAATTCTTTGGAAGATTATTATGACTTTTGTAGTTTTTTTATACACTTATTAAAATCCTTCATGTATCTATAATCTTAAATACCATTACTGTAAGAAAGTTATTAACAATTACTAGTATAATAAGACTCTTCAATCTTTTCTCAGTCCTCATGCTATAAAGACTTTTATTTATATACAGTTTAAGACAAAAATTTGAACACAGGTATCTGCTTAACACGTTTATACTGAGCTTTTTATACTGATGTGCACAAAATGTTGTACTATCCTTTCATTCATCAGATATTTGTGAGCACTCTCCTTGTCAATTGGAATAGATTCAGTGAACAAACCAGACACAATTATTGCCTTTCACTTTTGTAGGGAGAGATAAACAATAATATGTGTAAAAGTACATTAGAAGGTATGTTAGAAGATCAATTCTTTGTAGAAGAGAAGCAGAGGAGAGAAAGAGTTATCAAGATGCCAGGTAAAGGTAGAAAGGTGTGTTATAGTCCAGAGATGGCTTCACTGGGAGCCCGAAGTTAAGGAGTGGGCCCAGCAGCTATTGGACAGTTCCAGGTTGAGGGACCAGCTGGTGCAGAGGATTTGATATGTTAATATTAAACACAGGAGGAGCCACTAGAAGGTATACTCTCATATTTGATAGGCTCATGTAGCTGTTGTGTTGAGAGGACATGAAGGCAGTAAGGATAGAAGGTGGGAGACCAGTTGGGAGGCTTTAGAAGTGTCAGGTAAGAGATATTCATGGCTTAGACCAGGGTAGAACAATCGATGTACTAAGAAGATGTCACATTCTGGATGTTTTGAAAGTAGATTGAGGTTGCCAGATAAAGGATTCTCAGTTAAATTTTAATTTCAGATGACCAACAGATTTTTTTTAGTATGAATACAGCCCACCCAATATTTGAGAAATGTGGTCCCAGTTCTTCACTCCCTGAATTGATGTCAATCCACTGTGATTTTCAAGTTCCTACTCATACAGAGGGAGAGTGCATTTCTTGGCTTCAGTTCAGCCATTTGGTTTGCTTTGGTTAACAAAATGTATGCAAGCATAATGTGATCAAAAGCTTGAAAAGTACATGGGCAAATGGGCTTGATCTCTTGTGGCTCTGCTATTTCCATGGGAAAATGTTCCCAGGCCTCGTGGTGCCTAGAAGAGGCTGGCAGGCATGGGAAGCAGAGCGTGGCCACCCAACTAGCTGAGCCTAACCTTAGCTTAGCCAAACCCCAGATAACCAAAGGACTCTTAAATATATATTGTTGTATGCTGCTGATTATTACATGGCATTTTTCTAGCAATAGGTAACTGACAGTTGCTTCGACGACAAACAAAGCATAAGGTGTAAGACTAAATAAGTTCACTAATAAAGTGAATATGCATAGAGAAAAGGATCAAGAAGAGAGAGCCCAGGGCACTCTTTCATTAGGGAGACAAGGAGGAACTAACAAAAGAGATTGAGAAGGCATGATCACTGAATAAAAGGAAAACCAAGAGAGTACCGTATCCTGGAGGCCAAGTGAAATGGAAGCAATCAACTAAATCAAATATTGTAGACATGTCAGAGGATAAGATCTAAGAGCTGGCCACTGGATTTAGCAATAGAGGTCCTTGGTAATCTTAACAGGCATAATAATGGTAGTGGTGTGGGAATGAAAGCTTCACAAGTGATTTTTAGAAAGAATACAATGGGAGAAAATTGGAAATAGTAATAATAGGAGAATTGTGCTAAAGAAAACTGGTTTGTTTTTTAATAAAGAGAGAGAAATAATGTCTATATACTCAAATCAAGAGTCCTTTAGAAAGACAAAAGGGAAGAAAAAGTGGAGCATATGGGGAGCTTATATCTTTGAGTAGAATATAGGAAATATAGACAAAACAGGATCTTGGACAGGAACACAGCAAAAAAAGTCTGGATATATAAGTGCAGATGCTGGAAGGGAGGAGGTAGAAAGGTATGGAAATTCCTACTGATGACATCAAATAAGAAAAGTTATTGAAAGTTTGGAGTGAAAAGTAACTATGAAATTGTTATTTGAAATAATAGAAATATGGATCAAGAAAATGGTGGGCTGGGGATTTAGCTCAGTGGTTCCACCACCTGCCTTGTAAGCACAAGGACCCGAGTTCGATCCCCGGTACCAAAAAAAAAGAAAGAAAATGGTATGACTGCCAGGTAGCTGTAAGGGCCCAGGTAAAGCTTAAGGTCATGAAATTCAATTGAGTAAGTCAACATTATGTGTTTTTTTTTTTCCTAATCACATTCACCTAATGGGTGCAAGTGTACTGGTAAATAGAGAGCTTAATTTAGTCAAACAAATATGAAAAAGCAAAGGTATAGGCAGGGAGAGATTATAATTATAACTTGACTTTAAGGTGAGTGAGGCGAGAGGACAGGAAGTAGAGGAAAGATGAAGATAGATAATAGGACAAATAAGGAAAGAGAGAGAATGGTAATCAGAGACTAAGAGATTAAAATCAAGACTACTGAAAGACTGTGGTTATTTGTAATAACAAGGTTTGTGATATGACCATGGCAATAAACAGCTAAAAGGTGGAGGACCAAAAAAAAAAAAAAAAAAAAAAACA
>NW_022900933.1:32874924-32892515 GCF_012274545.1 Fukomys damarensis | reverse complement strand
AAAAAAAAAAAAAAAAAAAAAAAACTCTAGAGAAGATGAATTCAAGGAATTGAGAAGCAAAGCCACAGTGTCAAAAGAGTCACTAACATCAAATATTAGGGCAGGAACAATTTAGAAAAGAGTAATAAGAGCAAGGAATCGTATCCATTAGCAAATAGAAAAGAGCCGGGTGTTAGTAACAGTGTAACAATGAGACTGTGAGTGATGTGGTGACATAACAGAAGAGTCAGAACTGGGAAATTTTAGAGACAAAGAGGGAATGGTCTGAAAGGGGCAATGATGGTCAAGGAAGATGCCCAACCCTGACCTAGGCCTAATGATGCAGGGCTGTCAGGAAAGCAGTGTCCTCAGGGAAAGCTGGGTTTTCATTAGACTAATAAGGCAATGAATTATCATGGGGCAGAAAACACACAAGGGATTTTGTTCGTGAAGGATCTTGAATTTCTAAGGACACAATGGAAGGGTGTGTGAAAAACTCAAGTTTTTCACTGAGCTACCTCCCCACTTTTCCTCCTCTCCTCCCTCCCCACTTCTCCTCCTCCATCTTCTGCTTTTCCTTCTCATCTCCTCTTCTTTATCTTCTTCTTCCTCTTCCCCTCCCTCTTTCCTTCCCCCTCTTCCTCCTCCTCCTCCTCTTCTTTTTTTGAGACAGGATCTCACCGGGGATTTAGCTCATCTGCCACCTGCCTCACAAGCACAAAGACTTCAGTTTGATCCCCGGTGCCAAAACAAGCAAACAAACAAACGAACAAACAAACCAGAGACAGGATCTCACTAAGTCACTAACTTGCTCAGGCTGAGCTCAAATTTGCTTGTGAACTGGAGTAGCCTGGTAGAAAACTTCAGAACAGGAAGTATGCAAGGCCTCATGGAAATCTTAGAGAGGAAGATAAGGAATGGCCCAGAACTCTGGGATGTCTCACAAAAAACTAACACTGAGAGATGAGTGCACAGTAGAATTGGTCCTGGGATTCAGGCAATTAGCAGTGGCAAGGCTGTGAATCTGCAACAATTAGGAGGAGTAGGTGGCTGGGCCTCTCTCACTCCCGCAGAGAGAAGCAAGAAAGTCTAGAGAAATCTGAGTCATACTCTGAGTCCATGGGCCTCCTCCCAATGCACAGCAGGGAAGGACAGAAGATCTGCATGTCTGTGGGAGGTAGAGCACTACAGAGATATAAAAGCATTATAATTGTATAGTAATATAAACATTTAAAAACACATTATCATGAGATGGAGGAAAGTGGGAGGAAGAAAGGGGTAAGGGATGAAAAAAAAGAATTGGGATGTGCACATACAACTTCACACAAAGAATGTAAATATGTACTACAAATATGTACAAATGTAGAAAGGGGATCAGGAGGTGGGGAGAGGAAGGGAGGATGGGGAAAATGAATAGAAAAGAGAATTAAGATGGGTTGTGCACATGTACCAACTACCCACAAGGAATGTAAATATCACATACTATGCAAATATGCTGATAAACTAAAAAACACACACATTATCATAACTGTTGGATATTTTCCTCTTGTTCTGGAATCAAATATATGGATACAAAAATAATTTCTTCCTTGGTAGCCTGAGGAGCAACAGACCTAAGGGTGAATGAAGTAGATAACACATGCACATGCAAACATATGTATTATAACCTATTTACTCATCCTGGGGCTCTTACTATATCTCTACCCTATAAAATCTCCATAGTTTCTATACCAATGTTATCCTTCATCCATATGCAGCAATTTTCCTGGCTCCAAAAAATGAAAAGGTATCCCAGTTTCCCTTGAAATCTTCCTGAATTCTTATATTTTCTTATGAACAGGACCTCCCCACACCGCTGGCCAGAGTATGGCCCTCTCCAAACACAGGGCTATTCAGTCAGCAAATTTTTAACAAAACATCTTGAACATACACAGCTCTGTCCTATCAGTGTGGGGCAAGTTAAAGAAGCCCAAGCACATTCTCACAGAAGCTGCTTTAAGGAGAAGCATTGAAAAAAGTAGGACTAGAATTGGAGCACAGTCCTGGCAGTTTGACTGGGGACAAAGCACATCATTACCTTCTCTAAGCCTCAGAATCCTCTTGTATAAAACGGTGTCAGACTATAAGTCTACATGGTCTTTGCCAGTTCACAATGTTCTCTAGTCTATGAACGTACTAAAATAATTGTCACTATCCAAACAGTACTGCAGTATTACAGAAGACTGTATTTTAGGATGAGGTATACTATTGGCTTGACACTTTTTAAAGTTATCTTTTAAGAAACAGTGTCTCCAATAAAACATAGGAAGTGATGTTTGAGACAAGAAATCCACGTGCTCTGCCAATTTCATCATCAAATGATGTCCATGGATTAGGGTTAGATGGCAACTGGTGGTTTCTGGTTCCTGATATTTGGTTCTATACAATCAACTGCAGACTCTAAATGATTATACAGGCAGTTCTTAATCATTTCAAGTATCTTTGCTTATTTTAGCCCTTCACATTTGTTCCTCCTTTGGACTCTATCTTAATAGATCAGGGGAAAAAAGCAAAAAGTTCAAATTCATGGGTTCTGTTTGAAAAAGGCTAAAATTATATTTGAAATATCCTGATATGAATTAACCATTGCCTCTTATTTGCAAGCATAGTCAAGAATCAACTATAGAGTTTAGAAACAACAAACACAGAAACATGTATGGAGCCAGTAGAACCACATCTGAATCCACCATATTCTAGTAAGCAGGGAGGATTCAAAGTGATGATGAAGCGATTATAATGTCACACCCTGACATTATAAGATCTTGAGTTTGATGCATATTCTTTGCCAAAACTCTATCAAGTAAGATGCACAAACTTGAAGGTAAGGCTGGGAAAAAGAAGAGAGATGAGCTTACCTGGATCTTTCTGTTCTCCCAATTTGTCTAGAACGTTGAAGGAGATGTCAAGGTACTCTCTCTGGATAGCACTGACAGCAATCTTTCTTTGTTTCCTCTGCCTGGGAACAATCTGAATCTTAAATTCAGATTCTTCAGCTCCATCCTCCTCCACCTTCCTTTCAGGATTCTGTTCTGTATCAGATTCAGCATTAGTATTGGGCTTCTCACTTTCTGTTGGATTCTCAGCATCTTCAGGAACTTTGAGAAGTACAGTTTTGGCCCCTGAACTTAGCATCTGCCCAGGCTTCTCTTCCTCAGTTCCAGGGTCAGAATTATCATCCACTGACATCTCAGAGACAGCAAATGACTTCTGAAGGAGGTCTCGCTTTTGCTTAAGTGTTAGTGGGCTGCCAGAGGAGAACTCTCGCAGCTCCTCTGGCTTTGCTAAATCTTCAGAGTCTGTAGGATCTTTCAGGGATATGAGGGCAGAGTCTTTGTTATCTGCTGACTGATTATTTCCTGAGTCCTTAGAGGAGAAGTCTTTGGAACAGTCCTCCACGCTTACTTGAACAAGAGGAGTTGTGCTTAGGCTGAGGACGGAGGGATGGCTAGGGCTGGAGGGGGAGGAGGCAGCATTGTTACCAGAAGGACTGTTGTTTCCCTGGTTCATCATCTCCTCTTCATCACTTTCCACTATTCTGAGGGGTGGAAGAGGTTCAAAGATAAGAGAGTCACTGTCTGATGTTGAGAGTATAGAGTGTTTTTCAGGACCAGATGTTGAATCTGAGGACAAATCTATTAGATCTAAATCCTCTTTAGGAGCAGCCTTCGCTGGAGAGTCTACTTTCACCTCAAATGTCTCCATGCAGTTTAACCTAACTTCTGGTATTACAGGCCTTCGGGTTTCTTGAAAACCTTCCATAGCTGGATTCTCAGGTATTTCAATGGTGTCAGGCTTCGTAGCAGAATTCTGTCTAGAACGTCCGTGGTTGTTTTGTCTTTGTGTGATGTAAGCAGCTTGGGCAGGAGGCTTATCTATGTCACACCGATCTATGCAAGACTTTCTACGATGCTCATCTAATGTAAACAAGAGGGAGTCTGCATTCCCTATATCAAGAGATTTTTGTTTTAAAGAGCGCAGCTTTTTTTTCTGAATGCTTTCTTCTCTCACACAGTGGAGAATGCTGTCTTGTAATGCACCCGTTTCTCTATATTCAGCCAGTTCTATTTCACCTGATTAAAACAGAAAAAGCTAGTACTATTTTACTTGGAGATTTTACCATCTTTCCCCTCATAGTTGGGCACACTATTGGCATGAATCATAATCACAATCCCAGCTCCACCAGAAGGGAAAACTGACTTTCTGGCCAAATTTTTGTAAGGTTCATTCTAATTTCAGAAAATGGAAAACTTTGGAATGAAAGAAACCAAAATAGTAGTTTAAGATCTGATTTCCAAAATCAAGTCTTGGGATAATTCCTCAGCTCTGCTCATTTGTGCATAGAAGAGGGGATTATTTTTTGGCTGAGGCAGATCTAGGAAACTATATTCATATTGTGTGGAAGAGAAGCAAACATTTTGCAACAAATCAAATCAAGCAATGGCCCTTGAAGACAATCATGACATTAATGATGTATCTGTTCATTCACGTATATATATAAATGTGTATATATATATACTGTTTGTGCATACATATATATAAAATCAACAGTCTCAAAATATGTAGTAACATAATAAAATTAAGATTTCACCCCAAACAAACAGTAGAGTACAACATTTCTGCATAAAATTACTAAGAGAAAAAATTCATACTTCTCTGAACATTCATCTCAACCGGCTGATATTTCACCATTTTGCTGCCGCCTATCCTTTTCAATCTTGCAAAAAAAGTTTGAGACTCTTTATTGCAGGGTCCAGTAGGTGTATCATGAATATCAGATTCATCAAAAACACTATCTTCTTCTAATTGGGGAGAGAAAGTCAAAATTACACTTAAGAGGTTATTCTCTCTTAGGCTGTGTCTATACAAGCATTTCAGTGAAAGCATTCTGGAACAGTCTGGGGTGGTTTCTTCAAGTCTAGTCATAGGTTGATGTTTCACCCAGGCATCAAAATATCCATGTCTTGAACAAAGCAACATGTTATAAGATTGCTGATCATTTTTTATGTGATCATTGGCAGTATTTTTGAGAGGCATCTCTATTCCAATAGAGCTTTCCTGGGAAAACTTTTCCAGTGCACTGCAGACCAAATGACACATAGATGCCAGCTACTTCATCCAGCAGTTTGCTGAAACTTGCCTGACCTGATGGATTTTCAGGCTAATTTTGCAAAAGGAAATTAAACTAAATAAATGGGTCTTACCCTTTCCAAAAAGTATATGCCTTCCTGGGATATGGAAACTAGCATAGACACAGCCTAACAGTACATGCACCTTATACTCTGTGAATGCAAAATACTGTACTCTACATTTGGTAATGAAACACACAACACACAGAAAAAGCTTAGAAAAGCCACTTGTCATCTCAAAAGCTCCACAAATGATTAGGAATGAAAGAGTAAACAAAGGAAAAGGAAAACAGAAAATAACATTTCTTCCAATTAAAGTAAAGCTCTTCTCTGAGATGTTTACCGTGTGTAATTGTTATAGGTCTCATGAGTCCTAAAAATAATCTTTTATTCTTACTTAAGGCTCCATAAAAAATGGGCCACTCAGAGTGCCTATTTAACTCATGTCTTTGTCCTTTCTTCTATCCTTATTTGGTCACTTTTAAACCAATATAAAGCTAAATACACATTAGTGAGCAAAGAATTGTTATGTTGCAACTCACAAAGTACACTTAACCAATTTTCTTCTTTCATCCTTTGGAAAGGCCAGTACCATGTACAAAGCAGCAAGAGAAAAGGGTATACCATGCATTTTAATATCACAATAAATGGAATTAACCTACTATTGGAGTTGAATATGACTAAAATCATATTTGGCCTACGTTTATGTCTATATATGCAAGATGAGGCTCAGGTGGGATTATGATTATTAAAGGTTTCTTGAATACAGAGGAGGAAGGCAACTGTTAGGTTTTCAGGATTTATCCTGTTTTAATACACAAAATCATACAGGCAAACAAAACCTAAAGCAGTAAATGTTAGGTGAAATAACCATAGTAATCTTTGTAATAAAATAAAAAATAAATGTTATTGACCAAAGGGGATACAAAGTTCCCAGTGAACTTCCACAAGGATGAAAATGCCCATCAAATTCTCACATTTCTGGAGAAATGTAATAAAATTATCTATTTTATTTCTTTTCTATCCTTTTTAAAAAATCTTTGAAAAATACAAGTTTTTGAGCAAATAGCTATTGAGACTTCCATTACATAACTGTGGAATAATTTTCAAAATATACTGAATGATAGAGATGGAAAGACAGCAAGGTGGTATCTCCTATGCAGAAAGGTTCATCTGGGATCAGCCCAAACACTAAGCACACACTGAGAACATCCACAACTTAATGGAACCTACAAATTACCCAAAGATTATGACCTAAGCTAGTACACAAGATATTCTTCAGAAAGGATCTCAATGGTTCCAGAATTTAAAGAAGCTAGTTCTCAGAAGTCAACCTAGATTCTTGGATCTTTCAGCAATAAACAAACAATGAATATAACACTGACTCCAATCCCTCCTACTGAGGTATTTCCTCTGAATTCTGACTGTACTAAATTCATGAATGCTCGTCAAACATTTGGCTTTCTCCCAGAACTGGAATAGATGATGTCACTTTTACAAGTCTAGTCACAGTGAGTGTGATATTCACTACAGATATGCACCTTGGTTCTTTATTTCTCACCTGAAAATATGCAGGCTGTAATTCTATTACATTTAAAGTTTCATTCTATTGTGTCCTTTGAGGAAAAGTTATTGATAGAAAAAGTGTCAAGATTGGAAATAGTTCAAACTTATGTACCAGAACTGTTACATTTCCATTGCTAATGAGGCTAGGAAAAAAGCAATTCAGCAAATTTATACTCCATTCAAATTCTGTGGGTACAGGAAGTTCAGAGGTAAACTAGAGACCCTCAGATGATGACTCCTCTGATTGTCAACCAAGATTTATGTCACAATCCAAAAGCAAGATGTTTCCAACATGTAAGGAAAAGTTTACAAAAGTTATTTAATCAAATGGCTGCAAACATTTTAGAAGACAATATTTCTTATGGGTTTTGGAAGCCTATCAGTTATTTTGGATGCTCAATTAAAAAGTTAAAGCAGCAATATTCAAGGGAAAATTGGGAGATTTAAAAAATAGTGATTTGTTTTATTCCATGATGATTTTTGGTGGCACCCCTTTATCTCCTAAGAAAAGCACTGTCCATAAATGTATTTACATATACAAGCTAAGTTGGGGATAGAATTTCAATATGGAAGGTACCTTTTTCTTTTTCGCTGTATCTGCTTATATTACTGTTGTCACTGTACAGAGGTCCTGCCGTGGCATGGGGCTTGCAGCTATGGTACTGTGCATTGAGTGTATTGACTGTTATGTGAATCAGGTGCAGCAGGATCTTGCTGATATCACAGTCTCGGTATGGATACTGCTCAATAAAATGGGTGGAGAAAAATACAAATGGTTATTTTAAAGAATAAACTTCTCTAATTGATCATGCCACATTTTTTTCTCAGTATCTCATGGGGATAAAAAGAAATATACAGAAAAATTAAAACTCAGATTTTGATCATGGGTTCACTTTACCAGGGACTATATTCTCTTCCTCTTGAATCAAACCCCTGAAAATAACTCAGGCCACTTTACAGTTACAACTACCTTCAAGAATATTATCTAGTATCAAGGACACATCTGTTGAGTACAATTTCAAATATCTTCTTTGTTTTCTGAACATTTTGAGAGCATGTACTAACACAACCTCTCATTCTGACTTTCATTTCAGTAGTTCTTTGGTTCTCAATACTGACTGTATATCATGATGATTCTTCTAAAAGTTGAAAAAATTATCCTCCCAAATTTCCAACTCAAATCTCTTAAAGTGTCTTTCTAAAGCTGTACTAAGAGAAGTACTCCATCCAAAAGCAGAGAGGCTGCAGCAACTCACCTTGTAAAGGATGACAAGCAAGGCCTTCAACCACATCTGCCGGATGTGAGGTTTTAGGGACCAGAGGGAACAACGAGGTGGCTGTTGGAAATAATGCCGTAGTTGAGGACAAGAGCAGTATTTGAGCACCTGAACTACCAAAGGGAGAAGGTGTTTTCCCAAGTTAATGTTGTAATCCATGACCTGAAATAGAAAAAAATATTAGTAACTGAAGGAAAACTATAAAGAACCCTCATAAGTTAAAAGGAAAAATTTGAACCATCACAACAAAAACACACACATTTCACAAAACAGTAATGGTAGTAATAGCCAGTATATATAAAAGAAGAAGGATCAAGCTCACAAGAAATAAAAAGATTATAAATTGGAAGTTTTCACCTATTTACTCCATTACCTACTGAAAATAAAATATAGTTAAACATGACTATCAAACTAATAATAGAATTAAACTAGGTTTACTGGGAAAAAATTTAGTTATTAGGCAGCCACATAGAGAAATGGGCACTTGTAGATACCACTAGCAAAAGCAGAACTTGGTATGGTCTTTCAGGACAGTGACTTAGTAGTATGTATTCAGAGTTGTTTTTTTTAATCACATTCTTATATAGCAATTAAATGTACCCTAGGGAAATAATTAAATAAGCATTCTAAGATGTATGTGCAAAGATATTCAGCATGGTTTTGCTGCCCAAACTGAAATTAATCTCCATATTCAACAATATAGAATTAGGTAAATAAAATAGTTTGTACAATAACAGAATATTATATAGTCATTAAATAGGAAGAGACACAAATTTGTTTATATTATATGAATTTCATAATAAATTTAAGTTTTAAAAGATTACATATATCAGTATGTATAATGAGCCCATTGTTATAAAAATAATGTAAATATACACATATGTGGACATGTATGGATATATTGTGAAAATATGTAAGGAGTAATATACACCAAAATGTTAGTTATCTTTGTCATGGATTTTCTGGGGTTTTAATTGTTTTGCTTATATTTCTAAATGAAGCATGTACAATGTAGATGTAGATAAATGAGAAGGAAAAAAGGAAGGGAGGGTAGGAAAAACATTTGTTGTCTAAAATAGTATAATCTCTCTTCATCACAGACAGCTGAGTATCAATGGTGATCTTTACTCAGTTATCAGTATCTGTCAGAGATTAACTACATGCACATTATTCCTACTTTATTTGTTTTCATTATATTACAATCTGTTTCAGCTAATTGATAACAAGAGCTACCATCTCTTGATTCCCTACTATGAGACAGGCACTGATTAAAGGTGTTTTGCAACATGTTGCCTCTAATAAATCTGTTACTGATTAATAAACAAGAACAGGATGCCTAATAACTAGTAACAGTGACAAAACTTCAATTCATATCAACATCTTTTTTTTAGCCCCAGGTCCTACACTTTTGCAGACTGGTACAGGCATCCTCAAGAGTGAGATTTGCAGCACCAATCTAATTAGGTATAAATATAGCCCATCATCCAGCGATTCTGCTTCTGGATCCATATCTCAAAAGAATTATCACATTGGTTGATAGGTGCATATACAAGGTGTTCATTACTAAGCTGTTTGTAGTAGTATGAAGTCAGAAGCAATATGAATGACCATCACTAGGGAAATGGACAGTATGGAAAATATAAAGAATAGCACATGATACAGCAGTTTGAAGTATCAGACAAATATGGAAAGCCAATAGTGATTAACTCAACTCTCCACTTGAAGCCAAAATGGAAAAAAGATTGTATAAAAACTCAACAAAATACTCCCATTCCTTAATCACTTAATGGGTACAGTTTTAGGATGATAATGTCTGGAGATGGAAAATGGTGGCTGTATAACAAAGTGAATGTACTCAATGCCACCAAATTGAAAGCTTCAACATGGCTAAAATGATAAATTTTGTTACATATATTTTACAAAAGCCATACACGCTATTCATGATACTGATTCTTATTCATCTCTATATTCTCCTTCATATACTCCCACCTAATACAAAATAATTTGTACAGATCTTTATTTATACTCAATCAGTGCCAGTTTTTAAATGAAATTTTATGCCTTGCTTATACACAAATCCTAATATTGTGACTTCTGAAATCTGTTTGTACACTTACTTGGGCAATTCCTGCAATAAATGCATTAAAACAAGTTGACAGGCGCATTTTTTGAGGTGCAATCATGAAGCAACCTTCCTGTTGGTCGTAGCCAAGTAAGACATACAGGTGCCGCTTGACTGTGTTGAAGGCCTTTGCGCTGCTGATGTCTGACTCCGCACTGCTCTCATCCTTGGCCATGAACTTCATTAACACTGTGATCAGCTGGTGAACTGTCTGGTGGTCGATGCCAGCATCTTCTGGGAGCAGGTCCTTGATGGTGTTGTCATTCTCAGGAGACTGTTGCCCTGTCAGTCCAAGAAAGGCTGTCAGTTGGCAATGCCCTAAGAAACAAGTTCACACTAAAATATCACTTGACATTGACAACGCACCATTCTTTCTGCTTCTACTATATATTTAAAGTTTCTTTTCTAGACAAGAACTTCAAAGGCACCATATGGCCTCCTACACAAAGCATCAGTCCAACGGTTCTGCTTCTGCTACTGCATTCATCATCCATCAGCTCATTCAAGAGTGAGAGGGAGGAGACAAAACCAGAGTGCTGAGGTAGTGTTGTCCTCCTACCAGTGCTAAGCTGCATTTAGCAATTTTTAAATATGTTGACAAAGTCTTATACTTGGTGATAAAAAGCAGTTTCCCCTCCAGATTTACTAAATAAACATGTGAGAATAACCACAAAAATAGTAGTCTGGAATCCATTGAGCACAAAAAGATTCTTTGGAGTATTTTGCTCAAATGCTACCTCAACTCAGTCATATTCATGAATCAACTTATTTAAAAATTGTTTCCAAATCTTAACATATCAGCACATGTACTCTGAATGAGATAGTCAAAATTGTAAATAGCACATTAAAATTCCTGCAGTATGTAATGAAAAACATTTGGGGGATACAGACAGAAAGAGAGAAAGAGAAGCATGAACTTTTAAAAACAGAAAAACACCACAGGAAGGTGAACTGAAAGTTCACATGCAAAGCATACCTCAGCCCTTGGCTTCCTCTCAGCCTATTAAATAACTGTTATCTGAGTAACACCCTGGCATTGACTTTCTCGGTAGGTTTTCAAAGTAAGACATTATATCAGATATCATTCCTCAGCCCTTTTATGATAAGGCTTGGTTTAGACCTTCGGGTGAAGGAAGATTGATATTTGTTCTTCTGTGTTTATGGTTTGGGACTATTCAAATCCTTGCACTCTTGTCCTTCTTTTGATAAGCAACATTAGAATTTCCATATTAAAAACAAATTAGATCAACAAACAAGCATTCTCATCTCTCATGCTTCAAGGAAAAAATTACACTAACTGGCAGGCTTTGGTTAAAAACATTATAAACCAAGCCCCGGTTACATCAGTTATAATTATTGTACAAATGATGCAACACAGCTAGGTAGCAATTTATACCCACTGATCCCTCAATTAATCTAGAAAATATCAATCTTCCAGGACATTATCAAAATAAGCAAGATATAAAAAATATTTCCATGGAATACAGAAATTAGCTATCTGAAGCCCATTTTCCCCTGGGATGATTGCATGAACATAATGTCAAATTCAGATTACTAGTTAAGACCTGCATTATAAGGTAACAAGCTTGGTTATCTAGTTTCCCCAGATGATCAGAATAACGTTGGTCTGTTCCAAAATGATAAGCTGAGAAGAGATAGCTGACAATGACTGAAGAGGCAGCAGAATCTACTTAGTCTAGAAACTTCCAATATAAGGAAAATCATTTGACGCTTGTCAATGCGACTTTGGGATTTTAACACCTTCTGTCTTGTCATCTGTCCATGAAGGAACAAATATGTATGATATATTTTAGGGAATTTTTCTATCAAAAATCATTCAAATGAAACCTAACAATTTATTGTAGTGTTTCATGTGCAGACAGTAATCAATAAGGTATTAATATTATTTATTAGGTATGCATCAGAAAAGAAGTAAATTTATGTGGGGCACTATTTAAGAGGCTGGAAATATGAAGCATCACTGTATATTATAATTATATTAAACATTTTAATAGCAAATTTGGCCAAAAGCAATACCTATGTAAATACTTATAAAACACAAGTTTAGAGAACTCTCTTTTCTGTATTGAAACATATCCATTTTTATTTTTTCCCCTCTATACTATTACTTTACAACTAGAGCAACATTAGTGCTTGGACAACTTTGGGCCAAAAATGTGATGAGTGTGGGAATCTAGGTTCCCTGCAGGGTCAAATATTATTGTAGCAGCAAGTGATGGCTACTACAATATAGTATGACATTCAATTCCTTTTAGCTCTGGGGTGCAAGGTTTAGGAGAGCACGTATCACTCAGACTTGACAGACTCCTCCAAATCCAAAGTGACTAGACTTCAAAAATCATAAAGTTAAAAAAAATGGAAGTGGGAAATATCTGATTTATAGCCCTGAGAATCTAAGGATCTCAGTACAGAAGAAAGGGAGCTTCCAACAAGTACCCTGCCTCCATTTTTTCTATCCTAGATCTAGAAAATGAGCAATCAGACTCCAGTTTAAAATCCCAAAAACTTATTTCCATTGTAAATGTACATTTTTAAAAAGTGTGTTTAACCTTACATTTTCCCAGCAAATCATAATGATTGTCATTTCCAACATCCCCTAATATCACCGTAGATTAATCTTCACTGATCTTCAGTGTTTTGGAGTGAGCTCTGCTGCTCCTATTTGCTTTCCCTAAATAGTAATGAATGATCTTTAACAAACCATTAAATGTACTAAAAAAAGAATGAGTTAATAAAACAATATTTTTAAAATTTATAATTACAATAAAAAGAGTTTACCCCTCCCATTATGAGCACTGTGAGTCTGCACTTTATCCTCTTTCTTTAAAATAGAGTAGGTTTATGTTTGTTACTCTTCACACAGAAGAGTCGCCTTAACCAGCTCCCTGAGAAAAATGAGCTGCAGACAAACTAAAGTGTGTATTGATACAGTATTATTCTTTCAATTGTATATAAAATGTACAAATTTTCATTTTAAATCTAAATACCTAAAATATTTCCTCTAAGATATGACAATTTTAAGACGTATTAGTTTTGAATTCTACTCTACGAAATTCCTTTATTTGTCCTAATACAGCAATAATATGTTCTGAGATTTGACTTTATTATTTCTACAAGAAAAACATAGGCAACCTTATAACCACACAGCAGTGCTGTCTCTACCATAACTTTAGTGTGGACTGAGTCCACCATGGCCTGCCCGCACAGTTGAATAACTGATTGAAACTCCAAAGTACAAGACAAGTTATAAGAAACCAGGCTGGATTAGGATCTTCTTTTCCAGACTTTGTCTCCTGTCACTCCATCCAGAATGCTCCTATTCCTGTAAGATGGACTACTCGTGGATCTCAGAGTAGACCCATCTTCGTGTCTTTGTCCCACTTTCTTCACCTTGAGAGTGGCTCCACCTCTACCCTCCATATTTTATGTGGATCTGGAACCAACATGCCATTCTTAGTATATATGCCCACCCTCCCCTCACTAATTAGATGTGACCCTTAAATTCTGTTACTTTCCAAAGATAAGAAAAAAAGGGAAGATGGGAGGGAGAAAAGAATAGAGAATTACCTTCAGCGTTTCCTAACATGCACGTGGCAGAGAACTACTATACAAGGCAGAACATTTTATTTATTCATGTATTGAACATCCACTCCTTGAAGGCACATGCTATGCTTTATCTGTATTATCCTTCACAGCATACGGAACTATGTCTGACATAATAGGTGCTCATTCGTTATAGGTGTTTTAGTACACTGAATTCAAGTAAAATTTCCAATCTTGTCTTCTACACAAAAGTTGATGAAGTGTCAAAATAGGAAATGACTAGAAAAACAGAGAACGTTGTTCCAAATAAGTTGACTCACTGACCCCTCTGTCAAAACAAGTAACAATTAGTTGGAGGAAGAAAGGACTCCAATTCATGAGCTTACTCTGCATCTGGCCCAGAAAAATCAATGTTCAAGCACTATAAATAAGGTTGCATTTTGCCCATAGTTCCCATTATATTGCCTCATTGGTCTCAATATCTCATTATCTTAATGCTCTGCTTTTAGTAGTTCTGTTGTATGTGTACAGCCACTGGAGGGCTCAAAACAAAAAGGGTTGGGATGTAG
Organism: Fukomys damarensis; assembly: GCF_012274545.1. Classification (NCBI taxonomy): domain Eukaryota; kingdom Metazoa; phylum Chordata; class Mammalia; order Rodentia; family Bathyergidae; genus Fukomys; species Fukomys damarensis. The sequence goes on along the minus strand of NW_022900933.1, from coordinate 32,878,273 downwards.
CTCAGGACAAAGACTCTGGGTTCAATCCCTAGTACCACAAAAATAAAAGAAGAAAGAAGAGAGGCTTGGTGAAGAAAAGATAAAGGGGAAGGAAGAGAAAGAAGAAGTAGGGTATAAGAAGGAGGGAAAGAAGAAAGAGGAAGAGGAGCGGAAAGAGAAGGGAGGGGAGGAGAGTGGGATGGAAAGCTGATGCCAGAAGCTAACTTCATATCCTCTTTGCTCCTTATCGATACCTTCCTATCTCACATCTTATCACTATGTATTTACATACTGTCATCAACCCAGGCCTGGTTAAAAAGCCACCTGTTTACAAAACTGTCACTGATTGTGCAGCTGGTAGATAACTCTCCTCCCACTCCATTTGACAGCAACCATTCCAAGTACCATTACATTCACTCTAGATGAGAATTTACTGATGTTCATAATTTATCTCCCTTACTTAACCATAAGCAAGTTGAGAATATAAAAAGTTCTGATGCATCTTAGTATTCTTCATGTATCCTGGTAGAGCAGGTAGAAAGTAAATGTTTGCTGAAAAAAAAATTTATCTCCTAAAAATATAATTTCAAACAAGAGCATTCCTATAAAAACAACTGTATGCTTTGATTTTTTGGACTTTAATGATCAATGGATATTTTGTAATTTTAAAAGCTAATGAATTTTTAATTATCTGTAGAAGGAAAGAGAGCCCAAAAAGAAGTTATTTGGAATGCCAGCCAGGGACACTAATGCAGAGGCAAAGGTCAGTACAAGAGAGTTGTACCAGTGCTACTAACAGTACTGAGCACCTACCCTTAGAGATACAGCGTGGGCCAAGAGAACTCCAGATTTCTCCACAGGCTAGAACAGAACTGGAAAAATTCTGCACTCTGAGGACTGGGTCATCTCTGGGCCAACCAGGGATTCTAACCAATCTGGGTAAAGTTCTTTGCTCAACACACAAATGGACTTAAACTGCACTGTAGCAGGCCTGACTCCATAGCTAGACTGGTGCCCTCATGTCCCACCAGGCAGAAACATCCTAAGACCAACATCTAGAGGTAGTTCTAGCAGAAAAAAGGAAAGCCAAGTCTTTTGAATGAGAGTATCAGATCTGTCACTAAATAGTCAGATGTGATCTTCAGCAAGCAACATAAGTGGAACTATTTAATCCTCAGTGTGTCAGTTTTCCTGTCTGTATGTAAAGTAAAAGATTAATACTTTACATATATCCAGAGTTGTTATGGAGTCAAAGTTAGGTGATTTGCATAAATATCCTTTTTAGGTACAGAGGTATTACACATTTATTATTATTATTATTATTATTATTATTTACCTATTATCATTTAATTATTTATTCCAGGGGATAAAAAACAAGATATAATTAAGTATCTTGTGTTCATTGGGTCGATGAGTGTTTGTTCAGTATTGTGCTGATATAACTGTTGCGTTACATTCAAGTCATCTTCACCATTAATTTTTAAGTATCCAAATACAAAGAACCCCTGGATCTCACAGCATTAGCAAAAATTTACCTTATATTTAATTACACAGATTTCAGGTTAGCACTTCAAAATATTATTAACTAGGATGAAAAAAAGGTGCTGAAATCCTAGAAGGATTGACTGTACATGACATAACTACAACACTCAGTAACTCTGGGCTTGAGATCCAGGTCTGTCACCAAGAAGCTTGTGACACTTGTTCCTTTGTGCAAAACTTCAGTCTTATGTAAAATGAGAATGTTAGCATATCTCTAGTGTTTCAGCTACAGCATCCTATGAATATTTTTATATGTACAAAGGCCTTTGGTTTGACTTATACAAATCACAGAGGAATTCAGCTCCTTACAAGCCTTCCAGAGTATACTTTTGATAGAAAATAAAATTTTCTGTTTTATTTGTTGTGGGTCCTATATAAAGATTAAGATCAAAGAGTCATAAATGGAATCCACAGCCAAGAAAGTTCAGCCTAAACAGCAATTAAAATTGTCTTGCTGCTTAATTAAATAACATCTGCTTTATTTCAGGCCCAGTCAGTAAGAGGCCTGCTCAGAAGAGCTCATTACTTAGACCAAACAAAAGTATGTTCCTTAAGTATCAAGTCTTTCATTTTCCATTTAATTACTATTTTAAACCATCCTGTACAGTCTTATGATTACCCTGACCTGCCTTTCTTCCAAATTAAAACATTCAATGTCCAGTAAGTAACAGTGCAAAATCTGGAACACCAGTTTGTAACTGAGCCAACCATTTCCAAACCTAAGCAAGTACTTAAGAGGGTGTCATGTAAATTACCTTCTCAGAAATATTAGTTTCATGTTTTATTTAAACAATGCTATTATCTATCCCTTTTCCATCTGATCATTTGATGGGATAATTAGATGCTTGAAGGCTTTTCTTAACTTCAAGAAACACTTGTACATGTTTTCCCACAAAGATGGAAGGGAACTCTTTTGTTAGATCAAAATGGGTAATTAAAGGCTAGCATTTCAATGAAGCCTTAAAAGAAAAAGACGAGCTGGAATAAAATTAAGAAAATTTATGAAATTACATAAGAACAACCTCAAAAAAGTCTCATGGAAGTTATTGGGTGAATATCACATTTCCAGTGAAGCTCAGGATCAGATATTCTCATTTCTATTCTTCTAATTTTTTAATCACAGCACAGTAGAGACACGAGTAATGTACAAATCCAAGTACAGGGACTCTGCCAAGTGCCCGCTATTCCTTTTTTTTTTTTTTCCATCAGTTTAAACAGAGAAAATATACTTTTGGCCACCATCTGCCATCTGCATTCACAACCTTTGGGGCTCTCTCTTGTCTCATCTCCTACTCCCTGACTTCCTTTCAAAGGTCCTTTCTGTAACACATAATATACCCTATCTTCAAAGTCTTATTACTTGAAATTTTCTTTCTGAGAGGATCACTAGCATTGTGGAAAGTTTATTTTAAACTATACCTAGATGAAAAACATAATATTCTGTAGCATGATGCATAGGTGGTAGGGACCAAGTTTGTTTTGGTATTCAGAACCTCTCTGATTTTCCCAGTGAATAATGACACCATTTGTGTGGATAATGCTGTCATAATGGCCTCATCAATGTCTCTCCAACCCTAAGGATGCTCATGATAAATTACAATATCATGGAAATAAAATGATAAATTACACTATATCACACTGAATATGATCCTACGGTCTTCTAAACAATGGAATCCCTCCTTTCTCTGAGAAACAGAAATGAATGAAGAACTGCAAATCAGGAATGGCTAAGGGAATGAACAGATGATGGTGGTTCAAATGTATCAACTTTAAAAATGAAAATGAAATGTATGTTTTGCCTATAGCAGATATACATATATATATATAT
>NW_022900933.1:32790401-32874855 GCF_012274545.1 Fukomys damarensis | reverse complement strand
ATATATATATATATGAACATAATATTTCTATGTGTAAATACACATACAAATATAAGTATTGTGTATAGTTCTAGTTATATTTGCTCTCTGGGAAATGTTCATACTCAGGTAATACGATGCTTCTTACTGGACCAAAAGTTAATAGGATCAAAAGTCATCTGCTAAGAATAGGATGGAAAGAATTGCTATGTCAGGGGCTCAAACACTTGAGCATCTGGGATAAGACCATTTTGAGCTTGTAAATCCTAAGAATATCACTCTGGTCCAGTTAGAGACACCAAATTCTTTACCTTGTCCACCTATGGTAGACACTTGCATACAGCCCTTCAATGTCAGAAGTACCCACCTGGTGTCTGTTCAGGTGTCCCACCGAGAGCTGGAGCAGACTGCTCTTGCCTGGTCAACCTCACAGCTTAAAAATCAACAACAACTCTATTTAAATAAGCATTACAAACAACTTGAGCCTACAAAACATACTCAGTGCTAACTGCAATGGATACTAGGAGCAAGTTTAGCTTTCCTACTTACTATTACCATCACAAAAAAGATGTCTATGCAACTAAAGTTTTGGTTTTATTTGGATCTTAAAAAGATCCTTCAATGTTGCTTCAATTCTTAAATCTTCAAAACTGTCATGTGAATCAATTAATAAGAAATAACAATAAATAAACTTTATATCCCAAACAGATCAGATTATAAACAAGCTGGGAAACATATAAAAATTGTAATTTATTTTATCTTGGTATTGGTTTCTAGGATCTGAAAAAGCTTTTCCTGGGTTCCTACAATACTGTAAGTTATTCTTAAATGGCCACTTTATCTCTGCTCCCTAGAAAAATTGGATTATCAATTATTCAAAGGGCTTCCATTGACTTTTCTAAATTTCAAAATACCACATTACCATAGTTTTTCATAAAGTAGAGAAAAATGTAATAAATAAAATCAAATAATATTTATGATTTTAAAATGGTTATGTTATATAAGGCTGTTTCTAATAAATGCCAATAAAAAGCAAACCCATTTCTGACAAAAATGATGCCTTAGATGTTATATATTAATTTCATAGTTGTCATTTAAAGATCAATCTTTTAATGGATTTTACAAGTTAGTAATACATTTAAATATATTTATTCATTAACATGGTGATTTAGTTATAAAATTTTAATTATTTGTCACTCATGTGCCATTGGTAAACATTAGAGTTTATCTAGTCCTTTGATAATTTAAGGAAAATTTTATTCTCTTTAAAAGTGCAGTAAAAAGACCTTTACAAAACAAGTATATATGAAATTTTTAGTTGACAGCAAAGTTTGTGTTATTTGTAAATTATCTGAAGTTTCATATAAATTCAATGTTTTTCATTTATAAAACAACCATAATTGGTATGGCTGTTTCTAGAATGCAAGAAAAGAAAATGCCTTCTAACTTTCAGAGCTACCTCTTGGCCAAACGGATCTCGCCATTTATCTCTTATTCAGAAAGCACTTGTTTTGCAAGACTGATATACAAACCTTCAGACTGAGGGGCAAATGCTTCTAAGTTTCATGCCAAGCATCAGTGGATACACTGCCTTCTATATTTCAATAAAATCTATTGTAGGATCAAGACTTTGCTATACCCACCAACTAGAAAGGGCCACTCATGACATTTACATCCCAGGGTGATTTTCTAGGGAATCTGAAAGCCAAGCTTGTTGAACAAGCTCAGTTTGTTAAATCTGCTACTCTGTGAACATTCAACAAGATAAGTCAGCCTCAGAAAGACATTAAACAAATTTAATGGAAGAAGATACTCAACGAATTTTGGAGGTCAGGGTCTCAGGAAGGGAGAGTGCCCTCTTGGATTCCACAGGCCCTTTCACACTGTCCCTCAGAGACCGCACACTCTTCTGGCGGTTCCTTGCAAAGCGAGCCCTCTTGATCTTCCACAATGCAGCATCACTGAGATTAGCAACATTGGTCCTCACAGCAGTGATCGCTTTTTTGAAAAGAATTAAAAAGGTTATTATCTTCCTTTTCTGGCTATCTCACAAAGCTAGTTTGAAATAATCCATCTGTGTACAGTTTCAATATAAAAAGGATGCATGAGTTATCCATCTCTTTCTATGATGAATCTTACCTAAAGAAAATCATGACTACTCTATCATCATTCTCTATCATTTTTCTGTTTAGACCACAAAATTAAATTATCTAATTTTGTAATCTTTTCCTCATCTATATAGAATTACAATCAAGTGATTAACAAATATACAAGAGTATGCAGATTGAAAAATATATCCCACAAAATTGCTCCCAACATTAGAAACGTAATGGTTGAATATTTAAGGATTCTGCCATCACAAATGGTTATTATAAGCCTTAAAGGAAATCAGAAGAATTCCGATTTTGGAACACTTAAATCCATGGATTAGTATAAAAGATATTCAATAAAAATTTGATGAATTGAGTACATGAAGTTAAGAAAGACATCATCTCGCATATGAGAAATTAAATTACATGCCAAATGTCTTTTGCTTACCTAACAAGAACAACAAGAACTATGGCTGTTTACAACAAGGTCTTTGTCCTACTTACTTGTAGGAAAAGGAAATTCTTTGTTACAGTCCAAATGTAGCTGAGCTTCCAAAGAAAGCGTCTCAAATCTGTTGACAAAGAACTCCCAGCTCAAAGCAGGAATATCTTGCTTAAGAAAATGCAAGAGTAAAAGCTTGCTCAATATTGTGGGTCTGTCTTTAACCACAGTATCAAACTGAAAGTCAAGACAAAGACACAGTCCCTGGGAAAGAGGAAAGAAAGAAAATAAGATGTAAACATCTAAGATACTTCAAAGACAATATACTATGGACAATCAGTGAAACAATGCAAACTCTTCCATCCATGCTTATAAATTAAATGATCCAATTGAAATATTTTTGATATAAAGTTTTGGCAGGAAAAATTCAAAAGAAAAACTTCTAATTATAAAATATCTTTTGAGTTTTTGTATGTTATTGATTTTTAGTGCATTAAATAATAAACTGGGGCAGGCCATGGCACCACTGAGCTAAATCCCTGGCCCCAAGAACCATTCTTTTAAAGCTATACTTTAGAATATATGAGAAGATCGCCTTTAAATTGCATTTGAATCCTAAATAGTGTAGTTCTCTTTTTTTTTTTTTTTTTTTTTTTTTTTTTTTTATTGTTATTTTTTAACAGTTACATTCATCATTAGGATCTTGTACCTTTACATGACAGGTCTTGGTTCTCATTTTTTCCCCTTATCCCTGCCCTTCCTTCGCCCTCTTCTCCCCCTCCCCATTTACAAACACTTTATTTCCATTTTTTCAGTAAATAGTGTAGTTTTAAAAGAAAATAAAGTCACCTTGTCATCTTGGAATGTGAGTGGAACAGAGATTGCTAAAAAATGAAAGTTAGGATGGATGCAGCATCCATTTCGCTAGTGCATGAGTCTAGCATCCTTCCCACGCCACAGAGATAGTCTTGCTATATAGTTCAGGCTGGCCTTCAACTCACTATGTAGCCTAGCTACTCTCAAACTTGCAGCAATCCTCCTGCCTCGGCCTCCTGAGGGCTGGTACTACAGGCATGTGCCACCATGCCCAACCCTTCCTCCTCTTTTTAACTGGCTGAAATTTAAAAACTGTAATTCACTCATCCATCCCATTTATTCATCTGACTGTCATCTAATGAATGCCTCACATGTTCTAGGCCCCAAGCAAGAATAGGACACACAGTACAGGGTAAAATGACAGAGAGGACTGTCTAGAAGACAAACAGGGGTTTTATAAGTAAAGGCATGCCATAGGCAGCACAGCCCTGCACTTTATCAGATCTTGAACAGTTTGTCCTTGCTTATAGGTATTAAAATATAGGAAGAACCCTTGCACTTGGGAATCAGTGTGTATACACACACACACACACATACACACACACACATACACAGAGTCAAAAACATGGATTTTATTATAAATTAGACATGAGTTTGTTTTGCTTATGAGCTAGATGACTCTTTAAGTTACTTTACCATTCTAACCTTCAGCTTCTGTATCTGTAATATGGGAACATAAAAAGATTATTGTGTGGATTGAATAAGATAAAACATGATGGTACACTTTTAATACACTTCCCTGGCAATATAGTATCTACCTGGCAAAAATTAGCCCTTGCCATTGTTATTAGTTTTAATAATGAGAGCAAAGTAACAAATTGGTATCAAAGTAGAAAAACAGTACAGGTTCTGGTCTTGATTTTCTCACTAACTCATTTTGCTAAGTCACATTCTCTCTCGCCCAGAGATCCAGTTTATCACTTAAAAGTAAAGAGACACAAAAGATAAATATATCTAGGTCTCATATTTCATGTCTCTGTCTTTAATATGTGACATTTCATCTGGGCAGCATATTACCTTCTCATTTTTTACCTTGATTATACTGCAACTCATCTGATTTCTCTTAGTATCTAACCTCTAATGACAGGGACTGACAGCCTCATTTAAAAATGTGTCATATACATACACAACAAGAAGTTATACAATAATTTTATCTGTCTAAAAGTGATAGGAACCTATGGACAAAGTCTGAAATGAAAGTACTAATAAAATGATCTTTTATGAAAGTTTAGGTCTAGGATTCTTTTTTTCCATTTAAAATTTTCCACTGTATAGGGAGAGCTTCTGGCAAAGAAACTCTTTTTGTGTTTTGTTTTTATTACATCTTAGCAAAATGCATTTGAACACACACACACACACACACACACACACACACAAATTTCCACTGTTATCATCATCATTAATATAACATGTTTATGTGATATTGTGTTCTAAATGCTTGTGTCCCCCTAAAAAATTCATATGTTGAAATCTTATACCTTAATGTGATAATATTCAGTGTTGGGGCCTTTGAGAGATGATTAGGTCTTTTGGGCAGAGGCGTCTTTACTAAATAAATAAATAAAAGTTCTCAGATACAGTGAAAGGCACTATCTATGAGCCAGAAAGTGAGCCTTCACCAGATACAGAATCTACCAACCCCTTGATCCTGGCCTTCCTAGCCTCCAGTACTATGGCAAATACATTTCCATTATTTTATAAGCTGTTGTGCTTATGGTATTTTATTATAGCAAGACTAAAAGACAAGAAACTTGACAACTCAATAATTCAGTGATGGTGACACATCTACAAAGTAAACAACACTTATCACATGTCACCTGCAATGCTGGCCTCTTTATCGTGTCAAGCAGGAGACCTGCCCTGGTAGCCACTGCTGGGTTGACATCCTCCACGGCTGTCAGAAAGCAGCAGAAGGCGTGTGCCAAGGAATACTTCAGGAGGTGGTTTTTGGTCACTGAGTGAATATCCAGAAATCTACAAATTACAGCCACTTTTTCCACTGCAATGAAAAATAACAGAAGACAAAATGCAAGCATGTATATTGACCTTTATTTAGATAGTCTGAAAACTCAACCCACAGAAAGAGTCGACTCAAGGCCCCCACATGGTAATTTAAATACCAAAAGGAAGTCTCCTGACATCCTCTCCAGTGTTCAATTTCATCTATGCAGAAAGACTGTTTCTATTCAGTGCAGTAGTTTTCTGTCAGTCAACTTTAACACTCAGCTGTCTTTTAGACTTTTACAATAGTCTTTGTCTTTGTTTAGCAGTCAGCTACATTTTAAACTGCTCCAAATACCTTTCTTCTCATTTCTGTGGCCAACCCATGGAAGCTCTACAGACTATCAAAGGAAAAGAGGGGTGAACACCAGGCCTGGATCAGTTTCTGGGCCCCTACTCTACTCTTAGTAGGTCATGTTGTAAAATGACAGACCAACGATACTTCCTGAGACTGCAGAAGTCATAAAGTATTTCTTCTATGATATAAATATATTTTTGCTTGATACATTTTGTATTCTGTAAACCTACATTAAGTCATTCCAGTTACTCTTAAAGTGTAGTCTTAATTAGCATAGCTAGTAAAGAAATATAGTGCCGTGTGAATTAAGATGTTACAGAAGCCAAAGACAAGGATGTCCACTCCCATCACTCTGTTCAATATAGTTTTGGAAACATTAGCCACAGCAATTAGACAAGAGAAAGAAATAAAAGGAATAAAGATAGGAAACACAGAAGTTAAATTGTAGGAAAACAGAGTGAGCTCAAATAAACAACCTAATACTGAACCCCAAGCTTCTAGAAAAAGAACAGGACAAACCCAAAGCTCATATAAGGGAGGAAATTATGAAGATCAGAGCAGAAATCAATGCAATGGAGATGAAGAGAACAATACAAAAAGAAAATCAATGAAGCAGAGTTTGTTCTTCGAAAGAATAAACAAAATTGACAAACCCTTAGCTAACCTTATTTTAAAAAGGAAAGAAAAGGCCCAAATCATGCAATTAGGAATGAAAAGGATGAAATTACAGTGGACTCAGCAGAAATCCAATGGATCATCAATACCTACTTTGAGAACTTATATGCCAATAAGATGGAAATCACAGAAGAAATGGACAGCTTTCTAGATACATATTAATCACCTTTGTTCTTTGAACAAGGAAGACTAAAAATTCTAAACAACCCAATATCAATCGATAAAATTGAAAACATAATTAAAAACTTACCAACTAAGAAAAGCCCAGGTCCTGAGGGCTTCACTGCTGAATTCTACAAGACATTTAAAGAACAATTGCCACTACTGTTTAAACTCTTCAACAAAATTGAATGGGAAGCAATACTCCTAAATTCATTCCTAGAAGCAAGCACCATCTTGATCCCCAAAGCAGAGGAAGACCCAACTAAAAGAGTTATAGGCCAATCTCCCTAATAAACATAGATGCAAAAATCCTCAAAAAGGTACTGGCAAACAGAATGCAGAAGATCATCAAGAAGATCATACACCCTGACCAAATGGGATTCATCCCAGGGATGCAGAGATGGTTCAACATATACAAATCAATAAATGTAGCACACTGTATAAATAAAACCAAGGACAAAAACCATGTGATCATCTCAATAGGTGCAGAAAAAAACATTTGAAAAAATCCAACACCCATTCATGATAAAAACTCTGCAGAAAATTGGAATAGACAGGCTCTATCTCAACATGATAAAAGCCATCTGTGAAAAACCAACAAGCAATATCATACTAAATAGTCAAAAACTGAATCCTTCATGCTAAAGTCACTATCACCACTCCTGTTCAATATAGTTTTGGAAACATTAGTCACGACAATTAGACAAGGGAAGAAATAAAAGGAATAAAGATGTTACAGCAGCCAGGATAGTCTTTCATTCTTTTCTGCTTTTGGACATTTTATCATCTTTGAAGAATCTACTACTGAAGGTCTACCTGCTCTGTAAGATTCATTCTGGTCTTTTCATCCCATGATTGCCTATAGAAATACTACTTATTCACAAACTATTGGTTTATTAACCATATTCACATGCTCCAACATAGTTACATGACATGTATTTTTTGATGGTCTTAAATTATATTCATACCTTCTATAGTTTGTCGACCTCTTATATGTTTATATTTGGTCTCAGCAATTACATTTGGAGGCCTTGAGATTAGGAATCTTCTCTTATACTTCTCTTTATTGCTCCCAAAGTGCTTATTACATATGGTATTTATTCAATAAATTCATGGATTTGCTTCTTTAAATATATATTTATATATGTATTTAGAGAAGCAAATATATATATAGGAAGTAAACAGAAAGATGGAAGATGAATCATTCACAATTCTTGACTTAAAAGCCAAGTTGACTAAAAGGGACAACTATAGCTACAACATAATATAAAAAGCTGCAAATGCCTCTAATGGGGTATAAATAAAATGCTCTGGGAGATCAGGCAATAAAGAAACCACTTTCCACCAAGTGGACCTTGAAGGTGGAATTCAATGACAGTATTTGAAGGTGGATCAAATGGAGATGCCATTTGAACAGGACTTTTAAGGGAAGAGAATTCTGGATGGAGACCACAGGTGGTGAAGGAATGAAGGAAAGAAAAAAGTAACAGGGAAACAGCCATGGCATGTATAGAAAGAAGTGTGGGAAACATGGCTGCAAACATATGGAAGACTTTGCATGTCGGTGAAGGGGTCTGAATTTTATTCTCTAGGCACTGAAAACCTGTTGCCATAATCAGAGTTATGATTCAAAAGATCAATCTAGCAACAATCTATCCCTAACTGGAATGAAAGAGCACAGTTATCTGCTTTATTTTTCATTTAAATATAACATTCCCTATAACCATTGTAAATATCACGTAGATTTTTGCTAGAAAATTCTACTGTACTACTACATTTAATTCCCTACAATATCATATGTTATCATATAAATAAACTAGCCCCAAGACTCACGTGAGCATCCAAAAGCAAGCACTTTTTGAAGTGGCAAGATATTAGGTAATTAAATTATAAGATGTAAAAATTAACTGATAGAACTTCCATTTCTGTGCCAAATTTTTGGGAGACTAAAATACATAGAGCTGTCCTGGATGAGTTACACTCTGGCCTGCTGACCTTGAAGATTGGGGTGACAGTGAGCCAACAGATGTGAGGCCACAGGAACACACTCAAGCTCCTTGGAATCACCTTACTCTGAGAACTTGCCATTTTGTGCACATATTCATCACTGCAACAGACTTGATCCCTGAGGGCCCTGATATGATAAGGGTATACCACAGATATTCTCACACATCACTGAATTACCTGGAAAACCTGTTAAGAAACCTAGATTCCAGTCCTCACCACTCAGCACTAAGATGTTGATTCTATCAGTCTAAGGTGAAACCCAATAATCTGCATTTTAACAAGTATCACAGAAATAGATACAAGTAATCTAATAGGTTATTTGTAGTCTAAACTAAGACACATTTTGGAACTAAACAAGGGTGCTGTTACCATCACCTGAATAACAGGCATAATTATACTTAGGCAAACATAGAGGGTCACCGCATCTAAGGACTACTCTGCAAAATACTGTTATCAAGGAAGCTCAGCTAAGCAGAACCAGCAAAGAACACCAGAAATCAGAAAGCCCTTTTAAAAAGGAAGAAAAAAGAAAACCAAACATGGATGTCAAAACTGGACATCTGGTTTACTTTGACCAGAGAATTATTAAACTAATACAAAAGTACCTGCTTCAAACCTCATCTTCCAGTCTTTGCTGTTGAAATTGCCATTTATGATTGTCCAGAAGATGTCAGCACCATGAGGAAGTGACAGAGCATGGAGAAGGAGAGGGACCGCTAATGAAGACAGCTGAGAGAACTCAGACTTGACAACTCTCCACAGGCTGGGGAATCAAGGAGAAGCAAAGTAGCTATAGTTATTATAATCTTCACTGAAAATATATCCTAATATCTTAATTTATGTAAATGCAATTAATAGGCATCTGGCGGCAATGTTTTGGTAAAATTACATTATACACACTATAATCTTCTAATAAACATTTCTTATGCTCTGTTCTGTACATTTCTTAAAGGAAATACTTTTTATGTGACAATGTAGAAAACATTTAACAACACATTTGAACATAAAGATTAAAAATTGTGTAGAATAAATTTCAACATAAAAATGAATGACTTTTAAATAACACAAAATTAACATTAGTTAGGTTGAGATGATAAGTAATTTTAAAATTTTTCTTAAAGTGGAAAGTTTTATTGGTTTTGCCTGCCCAACAGCCCTTTCCCCTTTTCATGGCAAAGGACAACTGTCTTTATTAATAACACCCTCTTCAAGACCTGGAAGGATTGTCAAATCAAGCTCTCCACCTTACTTATCATACAGGTAAACACAAAATACAGGTGAGGCAAAGCACTTTAATATCCTCAATAGAGAGATTAGTCTATGAATGGGCATACAGTGCAAGCATGAGAATATCTGAATCTTTTTTTTCAGAGAACAACACAGACCCTGGGGAGAGAGGCTCTCTCCTTCTGAAATCTGAGACAAAGAGCAGTATCAGTCAAGGGCTACCAGTGATCCTTTTCCCCACCTCCCAGGGCCAGCCTGTCCGGGGAGAATCCAACTTTTAAACAAGCCAAAACATAGGTCTATGAAACAAGCCAAGATAGACCTGGACTAAATGAATGAAAAGATAGAGATGGGAGAAAAAGAGAGAGGGACACTTACACATGGGGGAGAGAGACAGAGACAGAGACAGAACGGGAAACAGAGAAGGGAGAGTACTCTGATGGTATCTTGTACCTTAGCAAGTTTATATCAAGTACTACAGTAGTAATTTTGAATATAATATATGTTGGCTTCAGTGGTTTTTATTCAGTCATTTAAAGCATGCCCTTTGTTTATTTTCATTGTTGTTTGGTTTGTTTTCTTATGTGGCTCCAAAATTATTATTAGAGTCAAAATTATCTGTGACTTTAAAAAGCTTTTATTACACCATTAACAGATGGACATGACAGTTTACCTCCATTGTGTAGAAATCATACTGGGGTAAAAGTCACTAGATTTGCTTGCTACTCAGAAGACATATCAGAACTACAGAATGAAAAGGAGAAATTTTCAAACACCATATGCTTACTCTGAGCAATGGAAGTTGGACAAGTAAGGATCTAATGCAAACCCTGCTATTAATTATCTGTATGTCATATGTAAATTTCCCAACTCTTTTGAACTTCATTTTCCCCCAATACAGAATGTATTTAATGAGATGGTGCTTAGCACATAGAAAGTAAAGACCTTGAGCTACTATCATCATTGTGAAGATAAGGATGATGCTTCCAGAGTGCACAATAGGTCCTATGAAGAATGCAAAGGAAAAAGAGATATAATCTGTCCCTTCTTGGAACTTTCACTTCAGTTGAAGGAAGCAAATCATATGTAGTTCGACTAGAAAATCATCTCAGTGACAAAAGCATGGAGTGGGCCTGTCTCAATGGCTTTCCCAGTTCTCTAAGGCACTCTGGCTGGAAAAGAAGATTCTTTCCTTGGATCCCTTTGTTGTCCTTGACAGATTTTTTTGTATCATGATGGTGCTTTGAGGGACTATGCACCCCAAAAGAAGAATTGAAGGTCCATGGCACAATAATACACTTGACTTGGCAGAGGCTATTTTAGCAACAAAAATCTGCCCATTTAGAATCCCCTAGTATTAGTGGAGCATCTACTGAACTCCTGTTTTTCCACTGATTTTGCCCAGATGTGCAGCTTGTCTGATCCTCACTCTGAACTTTTCAGGTCATCCCTACTCTTCTTCACATCCAAGCCAGCTTTGTCTATCTTCCATCAGCTCCTAAAGCACACATAGAATCGCCATTTTATTATGGGAAAACTTCTATAGTTCCTCCACCTTTCTCATAGTATGCTTCTGTAGTGGGTTGAATGGTGTCTCCTCAGAATGCAGGTCCACCTGGAACATCAGAATGTGACCTTATTTGGAAACAAGGTATCTGAAGATATAATTAGTTAAAATGAGTTTGTGCTGAATTAAGGTAAGCCCTAGATTTAATGACTGCTGCCCTTATAAGAAGAAAAGACACAGGAGAGACAGCCATTTAACAATGGAGCAGAGGTTGGAGGGATAAAACAAGCCAAAGAATGTCAATGATTGCCGTGACAACTAGAAACTATAAGAAAGGCAAAGAACTTTTCTTCCCTAAAGTTTTCAAAGGGATTGTGGCCCTGCTGAAACCTTGATTTCAGATTTCTAGCCTCCAGAACTATGAGAGAATAAACTTCTTTTGTTTAACTCTCTTAGTGTGTGGCAATTTCCTACAGCAGCTCTGGGGAATGAATACAACTTCCCCTTCCTCAATGGGGCTGAAACTTGACATTTTCCTGATAATGTGGTTTCCCCTTAAACTCTCAGTGAGTCTTCTCTTAAATCTTCATTTGCTCAGAATGATCTTTATATCCCAATACTTCCTTCAGGCCTCTCTCTCCAACCTCTTTCTTTTGAAACCCATGACATCCATTTACAGGGCCTTCTCTTCATTTCTGGATGAAGCAGACACCTTGTTCAGTCTTCCTCCTCACCAAAACCTCTCCCAACACCTTAGTGTATCAAGCTCTGCCCTCAAAGATCCCTGACCTCCGCATACAGTGGCCTTTATCTCTCCTCTGTTTGGTGAGTTTCCAGCCTCACCTCTCTAAGGCTGAGAACACTCAACTTTCCCCCTTTGCCTGAGATTCCTAGTCTTCTTTTCTACAATCTTTCTCCAAGCATCAGTTCTGATTTCATTTACCCCAGTCTTAGACTGGATTTCAGAGTCAGCCATTTCACCACTTGGTAAGCCTCTCCTCTGACCTTCTTCCATATTCAAATCACTAACCCTGGATTCTGGACAAACCACCATCCATCTCTCATCCACTTTGAAGCCCTAAGCACCATATTATCTCCTTTCAAAGGAAAGAGTGCTACTTCTCTCTTTCACTCTTTTATACTTGATTGCACTTCAAGGACTTGGCTCCACTAACTTTGGCGGAAGAGGGAGACTTGTTTGCCGGCCCTTTGCCACTGACCATAAATTTTTCCAAATTATCTTAAATCAAATTATCAAATTATCTTAAATTATCCAAAATTTCCAATTTATCTTAAAAGTCCTTGATACCCACTCTCTTTCCCCTTTAAATATCAGAAGTTTCCCTTGCTTTTCTAGCAACCTTTTATATTCCTTAAGTCTTGCAACATACTCTTGGCACTCCCTTAAACAGACATAATTCCCAAAGATCTCTCTCTTCTCTACACTTTTCTATTAAGGTATAATTCTGACTTTATTCATTGTTTTAAGGTCTTCTGTGATGTCCAAATATTTTTAAAGAAGCCTCCTATCATCAACCTCTTCATATTTGGATACCAAACTACTTCTCTAGCCTCTTTTTTCTTTTATTCCTCTAAATCCATACCCTGCAGAAAAATGAAATATTGGTATCACCTAAGTAGACCTTGCCCATTTCTTTCTGTTTGTTAACATTTCTGTTTTCTACAAAATGCCCTGCTTGTCTCAAATCACTACCAGTTATTACTTTAATGCCCATTCAAATGGTGTGTGCAGAAATCACCTCACCCACATGTGAATTGTGCATAGTAATCATTTATCACATTTCCTTGGGTTAACAGTGACTTACATATACATAGAGTACTCTTAAGAGTACTCTGGATCTTCGTTGAGTTTATCCTTATTGTTTTGAGTTCATTATGAAGATCACACCTTCTTTAATCTCAAAGGTAGAACGATTTAAATAATAAAATACGTGGTCACCTTCTGTATATTTAGTACTCATCCCCTTCTAAACTAGACTGCAAATTCTTCAGGTGCCTTATGAGACTAATCTTCAAATTATTATCTGTTGACATTTTTCTAAGGCATGCTGTATTTTAACCCATTAACAAGTAAAAAAAATAATATTTACATTTTCTAATCCTACAGTATCTAGTAATGATATATTTATAGATTAGACATAATAAAAATAGTTTCCATTGCCAGTTAGGCTGTCCTCACTGAGAAAAATAACCCAAATGAGCCAGTAAGTCTTATTCTAACTTTAATATTCACAACTGAAGGCTAAATTGTAAAGAAATAAAATGAAACATTAGAAAGGCATACCTTGCAATCAACATGTGGTCTTGAATGTAGGCTAAAAATTGAGGGTGATCTTTTCTAGCAATATATAAACACTCTCCGTGCAAACAGAGAATCTTCAGGCAATTGAGCATATTAAAAAGAATATCTGGCTCTTCAAACTTAGCCATTTCCTATGCAAAAAGCCACATAGTTACTAGGTTTTTCAAAACAACACTGCTACCAATATAAATATTCTAAGATTTTAGAAAATATACCTGGAAAATGGTATATATTAATCTCAATGTTACTGGAAGCTGTTGGTAGCAGAATTTTCTTTCAGTATCATTCTTTATTGCTGTAAAGAGATAATTACACAAAGATTAGCCAACCTCTTTCCTCTACAATTCACCAAATGACCAAGATCATGAAGCCAGGAAAATTAAAAAAAAGATATAGAATGTATTAAAAGAGTAACTGTGTGTATCAATGCCCCAAGATGACTGCAAAATGCATGTACTGTAAACATGAACTAATAAAATAAAATTTAAATTTAAGAAAATTGATTGTGTAATGTTTTTATTTGCTCTCCAAATGTGTATACATCCCTTTATGAGGTAATTGCAGGAAACCTTCTAACTTTAGGAGTCCCAGCCTCCATTTCCCACTGTGTAGCCCATAGTATATTTGAATATCTTTCTAAGCTACAGCACCCAGGCCTGTGCTCTGTCAAAGAACCTGGGACTGGCTGGGCATCCCTTCCTAATTGGAAGGGAGATAAGCAGGTATTAAAGAGAGGTATGCAAGTCGATTAGCACCTAACTAGAAGTTTATCACACAGACTAACACAAAATGAGGCCTTTCTGAAAAAAGATGAGTATACTCAGATGAGAACTCCACTCATGGTTTTATCTTCCTATGAGGATCTCTAAACCCTTTGTCCTCATGGTTTAGAGATGCATGCTTAGACATGCTTACAGCAAAGAATCCACAAATTAGCCAGACAGAGAAGCTAGTATTAAATATATTAAATAATAAACCACTGCAAGTTTTGGCAATTCCTAGAATCACAGACAATGGCAGTCAAATCTTCTTGGCCTGAATTAACAGTTTACTGGGAATCTTCCACTAAAAGGTATCTTAAATGCTTGTTATCACCACTTGAATCTATTTTGTTTAAAGTGAAAGATTTATAGCTGTTTTTAGTGGTGAACACATCTTACTGCTATGAGAAGTGGGTACCACACCTTCAAATGCAGAAAGAGGAATCTTAGAAGGCAATGGAAATCAATGAACCTGTACCTACAGAGCATCCTTTGGTTCCCTGACAGAGGAGCTCATGATCACTGCCTGAAGACCCAAAGAGCAGAAACAGCATGCAGCTCTGAGCAGCAGTAACAGAGGTCTTTGAAGAACCTTAACAGGAGCTCCTGTTTAAAACTAATACGGTTTAAAATTGTGCCCCCATTTAGCTCAGTGTCACTGTGCAAGTGTAAGGTCCTGAATTCAATCCATGGTACAAAAAAAATCTGTATATACTAAAACTGTGCCCCACAAGACAGTAGAGAGCAAAGAAAGGAAAATGGACTAGATACTGTGACAGTAGTCTGAAGTAGTGTCTAAGCAAGAAATAACCAATGTTTAAAATAGTGGAGTTCATATAACTCAACAAAGAAAAGAGTACAGTTGTCCCTCTGTATCCATAGGATCTACATCTGCAGATTCCGGAAACTTCGTTTCAAAAACATTCAAACATTGTATCTTTACTGAACAGATACAGGCAACTTTTTCTTGTCATTATTCTGTCAACAATATAGTATAACAACTATTTACATAGCATTTACATTGTATTCAGTATTATAAGTAATCTAGAGATAATTTAAACTATGCATAAGTTGTGAGCAAATACTATGCCATTTTACATAAGGGACTTGAGCATCCACAGAGCTGGCATCTTTTGAAGGAAGGAATGTCCTGAAACCCATCCCCAAGGATTTGATGCCACACCTACAATTTATAAAAAGAAATTAATTGATTTGTTTTCTGTCTTATGTTTAAAAATATATTTACAAAGAAACAGTGCAGCTTATTGACTCGGAAGTTGAGTCCTTTCTTTCTTTTGGCAGGAAGCTCAACAGAAGTACAACTGTTGGCCTGGGTTTCATCAGCTATAGCCCTAAAACAAGGTCAGTAGTTCTAAGTACACCAGAAGACCTGGGTACTAGCCCTAACTGTTCTCACTAATTGTGAAATATTTGGATTTCTAATACCCAGGCCCTACCCTAGATATATCTGGGATTAGAGGGGAAAGTGGCGAGGAGAGCTCACTTCGTTCGTGTTTCAGCTCCTCAGATGATTCTAATGCACCAGCACAATTTTGGAAGTGTTTCTGGATGTAGCATAAATTGTAAATAAATCAAATGAGTTCTAGGACCAAGGGCAAGTCATCAAAACCAGTTGAGATTTATTTTCTCACCTGTAAAGTAAGGAGGCTGAATTAGATCAGCAGATTCCAAACTTCGTTTTTGAAGAATACTTTGTTTAAAGAACACCCTACTTAGAAATCCAACATATAAAATGCAGCAAGTCAGAGCACTCTGGTGGAAGCAGGGCAGGGAACCTGGGTGCCTATCATCTACCCTCATTTTCCCATCAATTGTTGCCCCAAAAAAGGAAGTTCTAAGGAAGCAACACAGAGCCTTTAGAGCAAGAAGCACACATTAAGCATTAATGAAATAGCAAGGATCAGTGCTGCACCACTGATAATCCTACTACTGGGGAGGCTGAGCCAGGAGGGTCATAAGAACAAGGCCAGCCTGAGTAACTTAGCAAGACCCTGTCTCAAAATAAAAAAAAAATAAAAATAAAAGGGCTAGGGATGATAAAGCCTCACTGGGCTCAATTGCCAACGATGCCAAAAAATGAATAGATCACCTCGTGTTCCTTTAAACTCTAGCTTCAATGGTTTTAAAAGTAGGAGCTGAGATATTCATATTTTGCGTATTCTATTGATTTTTTTCTGGTACTAGGGATTGGATCCAGGACCTTCACACCACACTATATCTCTATCCTTTTTTAAAATTTTTGAAGCAGGGTCTCACTAAGTCACTAAGTTGCTCCTTCTAGGCTTAAACTTGTGGTCTTCCTGCCTCAGCCCCACAGAGTGCTGAGATTACAGGTATGCCCCACCACACTTGGCTACTGACCATTTTCATAGTCTGTGTAGAAGCAGTTAGTTCTGTCGAAGAATTATGTAGTGGTGATATAACTACCTTGCTAAATAAGACATCCAGAAGCTACAATGAACCCCATATGATCATCCCCTACGAATGCTTGCTATTCACCAAAGAGATGATGTAAACCATGCTACCTGATTCTGGAGTGGACCTCCCAGAATCAAGATAGTCTAATAATTCAGGATAGCTGAAGCAAGAAGATATTTTTAAAAGCTGCCCAAATTTGCACTAGGCCCCAGAATACCACCATCCTTATCCAGAAATCAGGCTTTTCCTGAGGCATATGGGGGTCCCATCCTGAATTCTATAAATTCCTTCGGAGTGTGAGTAGTTACAGAGTGTGAATGGTTCATTCAGAATCTAAATGGTTACTGAGCCTAGGTGCCATTGTGTTGTCCCCAACTTCTCCACCCAGAGTCATTAACCAAATTAGAAAGAAGCCATCCTTCTTCCCAAATAGAAGCCAAGCCACCCTATATAAAGTACAACCTGCACAGCCATGCGAGGTGTGCTGTCCAGGGTCCTGGCCAAGCCCTTGGGTGCAGAAGTTGCAGGGGTGGGAGTTCCGTATCTTCTATCCAAAAACACCATTTTGGCATCATACTTTCAGAAGCTGTTAAGGTTATCTGCACACTTCACCGCAGCCTTTCAACCTGGGTTCACAGCTACTTCTGCACATTATGTAGGGATCTTGTTAGCTTCCTACACTAATGTGATTAATTTTTATTGATAATGAACTGGGTTCCACTAGAGCCATATGGATATATCCACTTCATAATGTGGTGGGAAATGGTTCATCTGCAAAAATCTGCTCTAAGGAAGATGCATTGAACCTGCCCAAGGCATTATTAGCTTAAGAAAGCAAAGAGCTGAACATTAGGCCCTGTGCAAACTGGAATGTGCCCACTGCATGTTACCCATCATTCAAGTTCACCTACCAGCATGTTCTGTGGGCATGGTATGAGTGCCTGGGTTCTCCCCATGCTTGACTGCTGGGTTCTCCTCCTCCTCTCCTTCAGGGCCTATAATGAACTCTGGTCTAGAAGAAAGGAGGCTATCTTCAAGGCTGTCTGTAGGCTCCTGAAACAAATATGACAAGCAGCCAGATGAGCAGCCCTTGAGGACTGTAAAAAAAAAGCAATTTGGCTCAGGTGAATAAAGATGAATTGTGGCCTGTTCTGTTCAGGTCTGTGCTGAGCCGAAGTGCAAAGGCACTACACCTCAGAAGAGCCTGAGCCTTTTACCCTAATGGTGCAAGATCTGTATCACCTACTGCTGAAACATTTGCTTTCACTTGAAATAAATATAGAGAAATAATGAAAACATTTTCAGGTCTTCTTACGCTACTATCCCACCTCTGTTTTAATCTCCAAGGTCAGTAATGCATTCAACAAGGGACTTCTACCCAAGAGCATTTTATTCAATTCAACTTATTTAGGAAGGAATAATGAGGAGTTCACAGAGATATGCAAAGCCTTGTTATCTGGGCAAGCCAAATTTTTAAAAGCAAGAAATTTCTGCAACATGTGCTAGTGTCCATCAGCAGGTAGACAGGTCAACAAAATGCAATCAATCCCTGCAATGGGATATTATTCAGCTTTTAAAATGAAAGAGATTCTGACACATGTTACAAAGTGGAGGAACCTTCAGGACACAATGCTAAAAGAAATAAGTCAGTCACAAAAAGATGCATACTATATAACATCACTTACATAATATATCTAAAGTAGTTAAACCCACAGAACAGTGGGCTAGGGATTTAGCTCAGTGGTTCTGCCACCTGCCTTGTAAGCACAAGGACCTGAATTCGATCCCTGGTACCAAAAAAAAAACAAAACCCACAAAACAGCAAAATGGTGGCTGTCAGGGGACAGAGGTTAAAAATATGGGGAATTACCATGGAATAGTTATATAGAGTTTCAGTTTTGAAAAATAAAATAGGACTGGACATTTGGTTGTATAACAATGTGAATGTACTGAACATTACATATTGTATTTATATATACTATGTTATATTTATATAAAACAAGCTGTCAAATAAGATAAATTTTTATTTAAAAAAAGAAAGTGCTAGGTATGGCTTCTATTTAAAATATTTAACTTCTGGTTATTCATCTACCTTTTTTCTTTCTTAAAGGTTTTATCTTCAAATATCCTGTTTTAAAATTATCCTCACAGCTAATAATTTTACCAGAAAAGATTTTTTGAAAAAGTATCTGACAGCTAGTTCAAAGCAAGAAAGAGACAAAGACTAATGGGATTAAGAAGGACCCGAGGAAGAAAGAAATCCAGTGCTGAAATAGCATCTGACAGTGCTCTGGAAAATGCTTCACCAACTTCATGGCTTTAACTAAAGCTGTTCATGCTCCTAGGCTACCCATAAACAGTGTACCGTGTCAAATCGTAAACTGAGTCTCATGTACTTGTTACAGGGGAAAGTTGCCTGCTGCATATTGAATCTTCTACATTCAGCTGGTAATCCACATTTCTGGTACTGTCCTCAAAGGAGAGACTGAAGTTATCTATCTTGCAAACTACCAGCCCACTTTCCCTGTCCTCCACTTGTCCCAAGAGGAGGACAAAGCATCTAAGGTTGCCAGAGCATGCAGTGGAGACTAAGTGTTCTAACACAGAATCCTCTTTTATTGAAGGGCATCATTCCCATAAAATCTGAGAGAAGAAAACTGAATCTGGAAACTGAAGCAAGAGAATCACAAGTTTAGGCCCAGCCTGGACAATCTAGTGAGACATTGTCTCAAAATTTGGAGGACATAGAGCTCAGAGACCCTGAGTTCAATTCGGGGAGGAGCGGGGGGACTAGCTCAAATCATTCATGTTTATCTACCTCTGATGTTATGAGTGTATTTTGGTGTTGCAATTATTTTATAAAAAAATAGGTTGAACAGAAAATTGCAGTGGCGTGGAGTAATGAATATCTTAGCTGTTCCCTGTTTAGATAATTTCCTTGAAAATCAGAAAATGAAAGTAACCAGAAAAATGAATGATGGTTTTCTTGATTGGAGATAAAAAGCCAATGAGTATTACAAATTAGTTACCTTGGACAGTGTCTGTATACAATCTACTTACTTAATATTTGATTGTATACTGTATTGTACTCATAATTATGCTTTGTAAAATAACTTTATGATAAAAGTTCTTCCAAGAATGCTAATAGTGCTTTGTATTCATGAAAACTGCATGAACAAAGTTGCTGTAACCCTAATTAAAGCCAAGTAACAGAAGTCTCCAGTGTGGCTCCATCTCCTATCCCTTTCCAAGAGCCTGAGTTGGCAAAAACCACAGGAAAACTTTCTTTTAACACAGCCTCACAAAAAACCCAGCATGAAGCATAAGATAATACTAAAGGATGACTCCATTATGCCAGCCACTGCAGTCTTTCTTTCTACTATATGTGATTCATCTCATTTCTTCAACTGCTTACCACCAGCCGGCTTTCTTCTTTGGGAGCTAATCGCTCCAGGAGTTCACAAGCAAGCTGATAGCAAAGGATACTAGACTGACATAAGTTACACTCCACTGCTTTTTCCTCCTTTTGGCAGGTGTGTGAGCCCCCCCAGGGGGCCTGGAAGACATTGTTTATAATAGAAATAATGTCCTTTGACAGGCTGTGCTCTAAACCCATCGTGATTCCATCATCTTGTAACTCCATCTGAAAGATATTGAAAAAGGGGGAAAAAAGAAGAAGAAGAAGGAGTTTGGTCCTTTATCCAATATTCCATTCACATAGTACTTGGAGATAATTTTCACTAACTGACAGCAATATTAAATTATTTGAAGACAATATAGGCCTTAAGGTCATTACATTACTTTCCTTGGATTCTTCTAAAAAGAGTATATAAACACAAGAGAAAACAATGGGAATTATTTTAAAAATCATGTGTGACATTTAAGAGAGATGTTTTTAAACTTATAATTTTGTGAGATATAGCACATTTCAAAATATTGCTTCTCATCTACTATCCAAGTCTTGGTTTTATTATTCACTAAAAGGAACCAGGCTCCTTGAAGAAATGGATTATTCAAGAACTTGGGCTAAGAAAACACAAAATGAGATTGGAACATCTTATCATGCCAGAAATTTAAAAAATGTTTAAAGAAAGATATGAACATGTCAAAAGAACACAAAACCAGGCTGAAGGGATTCCAGTTGCCAAATATAGAACAATAAAACAAATAATCATAGCAACAGATTATAATCCACTGAATAAAGAAAGAATCAATGGGTACATGCAGGAAGAAGCAGATAAATAAATCAATACATAAATAGGAGAGAAGAAAAAATTGTATCTTTAGTATAGTACCAGCTAATAAATTGAAAAGAAATGATGGGATTATAAAATTATCATTTGACAACCATCATAATAATAATTGATTCAGGCATCAATAGTCTGTCAATTAGTGAACTCTTTAGTGAAAGTCTGATAAGAAACAGGAAATCTCATTAACTACTTCCTCACAAGTTACTTATTAATTACAAAAAATGGAAAATACAATCTTCCCTCAGTATCTGTGGGAGATTGACTCAGAGCCTTCCGTAGATACCAAAGTCCATAGGTGCTCAAGTTACTTAGATAAAATAGAGTAATATTTTCCATATAACCTCCACCTATGCTATCCTCCCATATACTTTAAGTCACCTCCACATACAATGCTTTAACTACATTTTAAATGTTATATAAATAGTTGTTATACCATGTTTAGAGAAAAATGACAAGAAAAAGTTCAACACTTGAGCAATATTTTTAAAAAATGTTTCAGTCTTTGGTTAGTTGAATCTGTGGTTGTGGAACTCACAAATACAGAGGGATGATTGCAGTGACTTTCTAGTAGAGAAGCTTGGCAAAAACCACATTAACCAAGTGGGCAAAGTCATCATCTCTAGTAAGGGGACATTATTCTATCTTGCACCTCCTGATATAATGCATTAAGAGGAAAACATCACAACTGTGATCTTTCTGCCAAAAAATGTATAACCCAAATTAGCTCCTAAGGAAATATCAGACAAACTTAAATTCAAACCTTCTACAAAATGACCATATTCTTTTAAAAATGTCAAGGGCACGAATGAAAAGGATTGAGGGGCTTTCCTGGATTAAAGAAGACTAAGAAAGCAATACAAATATTGTAGTGAGTGATTCTGGATTATTCCTGAATCAAAATTGCTTTTTTGTATTTTTCCCTTTTGTTATAAAGATGATACTATTATGATATCAATTTTTAAATGCATAATTTCTGTAAAGTATTGCCTGATTTTGATAACCATACTGTGGCTATGTAAAAGAATGTCTTATACATTCTGAAGTATTTAGAGGTAAAAGGATACAAAGTTTGCAACTTTTTCTCAAATAATTCTTAGAAAATTCATGCATACACATATGGAGAAACAGAGTGAGGGAGAGAGAAGTAAATGTTAACATTGAAGAACATGAACATTTAGGATTTCTTTGTACTATTCTAGCAACTTTTATGCAAATTTAAAATGATTTCAAAATAAAAAATTACAAAGATGTGTTCTCAGAAAGCCTTTTTATCTTTTTAAATTATCTTGAAAACTCACTTATAAGATATATTAAAATTAGCCCCATCACTATAGAGTTGTACCTTGCTCTTCCCAACAATAGTATTATCCAGTTTGTTCATCCAATTTATTCAACAGAATCAATTCTAATGATGCTAGGATGTTTCTAAAATTCAAATCCATTTTCACATGTCAACATCATTGCAGATATTCACACAAGTAGTTTTCAGACTCTTTAGGAAATTCCCAAAGGAGTTTGCAAAATGTCTTGAGTGCTGCTGCATAATTTCAGCAAGTGTGAAGATGCCCAACACATGGAAAGAATCACTATATAACGCTTTCCCTCCTTCTTCACCTCTGAACTAAAGGAAGCTCATGCTTCAGCTACCTGCTTCAGGAGAAGATCAAACATGAGGATGAAACAATTTAGATTCATTTCATCATCTTCACAATCAAAGTCAATAGTCCTTCCTCCTGGGTGTCCAAAATTCTTGAAAGGGCTACGAAATGGACTACGCATAGGACTCCGAAATGGGCTCTGGAAAGGGCTATGAAATGGACTCAGCATATTGTGCTGAACTCGTCGACCAGGATCAGAGGCAACACTCACCTACAAGAAAGAATGTCAACACAGATAGATGAACTCACAGACACTCAAATGGCAGAATAAAATATTTAAAGTTTCTATGGAAGGTATTTACAGCTGTCACACAGTTTCTTTTAATATTACTCAATGGCATTAGTACCTCCAAAAACTATGGATAATCTCAAAATATAAAAATCATAAATAAAATCATCCAAACTTTCATACTAATTGTCAGGGAATAAAACATAAACACCCTGAAGAATGAAGGCAGTTACCATTTTGTATTTTATCCATCAAACATTTCCAGTTAAAACAGATTAAACTAGATTGCTTGAATCTACATAATCCAAACCATAACTTGAAAAGCACAGGAAATTACAAAAGCAGAGCATGCAAGATACTTTTTTGGAATCATAGGTGTAGAAACCCAGAGTGATATGACTAGCTAAGGACTAATAGCTTCTGGGAATCATCATGACTATCATGAGAAACAATATATGTCAAACCTGTTGTACAAGTTATTCTCTATTTGACCACCCACACCCCACCCCAGGCCTTTACTATTCTTCTGTGCCCTACTCTATGTCTAAAGATGCTGTGGACTAAGTCTCCTCAGGTTCCTTTGCTGCCCGGAGTAGCTTCAATCAATGGAAGGCATCACCAGCAGAAGACCTGAGGCTGGAGAAGTAGGAAGTAGGAGTATTTCTTGCCACCTCACCCTGCTTGAGGGCTACATCTCTAGAAGTATCTTCATCACTCTACAGCTTCTCCCACCAGTCCTTCCTTATAGTTTCAGCTCCCAGCTTTAGGAGCTCTCCTTGTTCCTTTCACCCTAGGAGTATAGTGGCTTCTTACGGGACTGTTACTGGATACTGGTGCCTTATTGCTTCTATAGCCTTTCTCAAAACTCTACAGACAGAATCTCCATTAAAGTTTCTGCATTTTAACCATCTAGGAAAACTGTGTATCAGGGCCTGAGTGACATATCTGTTTATTACTCTCAAGTCGTATTTTTTCTCATAAAGATGTAATAAGCATAACATTCCACAAACACCATTTTAAGGCAAAGAGGAAGAGTAAACCATTAAGAATTAGAATACCTGTATATTTACAGCACTATTTATAGGAAATCACTTCACTTCACTGAATGAACATCATGTAAAGTAGTTATAAAATGAGGAAAGTAAGTTCTTCCCTGAATTTATGAAACCTCATAATTCTGTGATATCATTCATGATGAACATTTCACACAAAATACAATAACGTCCTTCACAAATTAAGGTCATCATAAGTGTTATAGAAGAAAGAAAGAAATTTAAGTAGTTGGCATTTTGTCCCCATCAGCAAGTAAGAAAGAAGTAATGATTTCAGAAAAGTAATGAATATAATCTATGGCTCCATTTTAATGTTAGATTTTCTAACTGCTAGATGTCAGATGGAATGGTGGGGAAAATCCCATGGAGAGGCCTGACAAGGAGAGAGACAGTCCTTGCCAGTCCTCAGCTGTGAGTCAGTCTCTCCAAAATTGCTCATGGTCTAAGAATGTCCTATGTAAGTTGAAATTTCAACAGGTCCTCCTTGGGGAAATAATTAAAGTAGGTTATGTTCATGTACAACTCTGCCAAAATTAAACTCATCATTATGTATAGCCAACACATAGTAATAAAAATAGAAAATAATAAAAAAGAAACAAAGAAATTTAAATATATAATAAAAAGACACTAAATCTCAAAAAAAATTATGAAGGGCATAATGGCATACACCTGTAATTACAACTATTCAGGAGGCTGTGGCAGGAGGATTGCAAGTTCAAAGCCAGCTAGGGTAACTTAGCAATACTATGTCTCAAAATAAAAAGTAAACAGGGCTGGGATGTAATTCAGTAAGAGTGTCCTAAGGTTCAATCGCCAGTACCATAAAAGAAATTCAACAAATTTATGTTTCTCATCCATAAAGGTGCAAACTGGTCAATAAAATTAACTCAGCTGATAGTGACAGTATCATTAACAGTCACCATCAGTTTATTTAGTCTTCCCATAACACAATGGCAGGAAAAAAATTATCAAAACTCCTCATCCCTAAAGTGAAGTACTGATCTGCCCAGTAGCTGGTAAGGAATTTTATTCACTAGGAGACAGTCCCTTCTCTCTCCACCCCCACAAAAAAGTAATATTACCAGAAAAGCTACATCATTTCATCATGATGAGAGCCAAATTTTTTAAAAAGAAAACAAAAGCTCAGTAACTTACTGATTGCACACTAAATTAGACTTACCTTCATAGGTTCAGTAAAGCTTTCTTATTTGAGGTAATTAAAAAATTAAGAGAATGAGATGTGATGGAAAAGTATTTTCAGAGAAATTTCTATTACACTACTTTTAGGCCTGGTATAACTGACAAGAGTTTTCAACATTTCTATAAGACAAGAACAGGTATGGCCATAATTACCCTTCGAGCTGCAAGGTTCCCTGCCAGTTCACTGACTCTTGATTTTCTTTGATTTGCCAATTCTTTTACAGAATTAACTCCATCAGAAAACATACTTATTAAAAGTTGAAGTGGAACCATGATATCTAATTCCGATAATACCTGGGGATAAAAAGCACATATCCCTCAATAAAACATTGTAAACTTTAAAACCCAGAAAAACATATTTAAACATACAACATTTCTCCCAAAAGCAAACTAGTAAACATGAAAATATTTAGCTTTACATATATTCTATCAATACAATCATCCTCAAATTTTGCACCAAGAAAATTCAACTTATTTTTGAATTTTCCATTTTTCCTATCTCAATACTAGTAAATTATGTTCTTTCCATAATGTTTCCAATTAATTAATACACAAGTCAACTTCAAGCATTTTAGTGTCCACTCAATTCCCAAATGGTTAGGCCAGAGCTTTGAAACCTTCAGCTGCAGCACTCTGTCGTCACAGCAATGTCAAAGCCAGTGCATAGAATCTGTGAGTGTAACTGCTCTAGCTCTGGAGGACAGGAGCTTATAGCCATGCTTGTTCAATCTCTGAGGCAACATCTAGTCATTGATAGAAAGATCAACTTTCCTAAAATGAGAATGATCTTACTGAGATCTCTTTGAGGATAAAAAGTTAAAATTCTGGATCATGTCCAGAAGCTGAGAGGAAAGGATGAAGAGACTTGTAAATTCCAAAATAAAACCTGGTCTTTAAACTTGATAGTAAACAGAAGAAGAAACAAAAACAAAAGTCTGACTATAAGAATAGAATTAGCACAGAACCTGTATGGATATTGGTGGAAAGAATAACAATCTTGATAAGAAGACAATGGCATCGAGTAGCAGAAAATGTCAGAGGCAATAATTTTTGAGTTTAAGAGACAAGTGAGAAGCCGGGCATGGTGGCGCACACCTGTAATCCCAGCACTCGGGAGGCTGAGGCAGGAGGATTGCAGTGAGTTCGAGACCAGCCTGGGCTACATAGTGAGTTCCAGGTCAATCTCAACTACATAGTGAGACCCTGTCTCAAAAAACCAAAGGAAAAAAGAAAGAATCTCAACTACATACTGAGACCCTGTCTCAAAAAACCAAAGAAAGAAAAGTGAAGGGAAAGTCATTCTAGGCTGAGGGAACAGCATAAACCACTCCCTAAATCAGTACTTCTTGATCTTTTCAAGTAAAGGATCTGTTTTATATCAAAGACTCCTCAGAATCCTAGATGGCTAGTAATATATAAGAACCAATAGGCCTATGAATTCAATAATATTCTTATATAAACTTAATTTATTAACCACAACTACAGCTATGCATATCTGAAATTTAATCATTTATCTATGTGTATGAGATATGTTTATAAAAATCTTTAGCAAACATACATCTATAGACTGCAAAAATTCCCCACAACTCTATCTGGGTATTAAATCTTATAGGCTAACAATTATTGCTCAAAATGATCATAAGTGTCATTCACTTACATGAAGCCATAGTAAAGCTTGCTCTTGCACAGATGAAGGGTATCCTGTAAACCGACAACTGATAAAGCCAAACATCTCTTCCATTGAAAAAGGTAGAGGACAGAGTTCAATGTCAAACATTTTGCTGGAAAGCAGACCAACAAAAATACATGACCAATGGGCATATATTAAGGCCTACTCATGCCACCAAAGTTTTTCTAGCTCTACCCTATTTGGAGAGCCCAAACATTTGGTTTGTATTTTGAACTGTTATTAACACATCTTATTTTTTTCTGTAAGAGAACAGTCAATGTCATTAGAATAGTTACAAATAATTCATATGATTGCAATGATATTAATGTTCATATTTATATTAGGCTTAAATGAAGAAATTTCATTTTTAAAAATTAGAGTTGCTCCTCAGTATCTAAAACCATTTTCTCTTTGTAATTCCAACATATCTAAAGCAAACAATATGGTGTACATTTATTTTTTCACAAAAAAAACTTTTCTGAACAATTCTAAATCATCTTCATTCAATTTATAGCAGCTATTTCATTTGGGGCCTTTAAATTTCACCAAAGGTTGCTAAAAAGTAAAGGTTCCATTTGACCCAGCCATCCCTCTGCTGGGTATCTTTCCAAGAGAACTAAAAGAATCATATCACAGAGAAGTATGTGCACCCATGTTTATAGCGGCACAGTTTGTAATAGCTAAATAAATCTTGGAAACAGCCTATTTGCCCATCCGTTGGAAACTAGATAAAGAAGTTGTGTTTTTTCTATAAAATGGAATATTACTCAGCCATAAAGAACGAGAAAATAGATTCATTCATATGGGAATGGATATATATTGAAGATATACTCCTAAGTGAAATAAATAAGTTACACATGTGTAAATACCGAATAGTTTCCCTGGTGTAAATAATCTGCAACAATGCATAAGATTCTAATAAGATTACTGACATTTAGAAATGGGAAGAAAGGAGCTAAAGGTGTAGGGAAGGTGGGATGGGTAGGGGAAGAGTAAAAAGGGAAAAGAAAAAAATGTGAGAGAATGAAAAGATGAAAATAAAGTGTTTGTAGATGGGGAGGGGAGGAGGGGGTGAAGGGAGGGCAGAGGTAAGGGGAAAAAATGAGAATCAAGACTTGTCATGTAGAGGTACAAGATCCCAACAATGAATGTAACTGTAATGTATCCCTAAAATGTACCAATAAACTCAATTAAAGCTGAAAAAAAAAAAGAAAAGAAAACAACTGCCAACAGGTGGCCTACTGACTTTCAAACCCATAGCTACTACAAAAATGCAATGTTGGAAATATTCCCAGAGAATATCACACTGTTTCAAGAGAAAATAAAGTTACTTAGAAATAAAAAAAAAAAAGTAAAGGAGAGTATATAAAGTGTTAACCAGAGTGCCTGGCACACAGTACATACTCAATAAATGTTAGATATCATTATAATTACAATGACGTCATTAAACTACTTACCCACCTTAATACTTCCCTGAATTCTTTTAACTGGTTATCTGGGACTTCTGTTCTGATGGCTTCCAGCCATTCTGGCATAATACACTCCCACACTGACTGGTTGATCACATTGTAGGGGATTAGACAAAGGATTCTGTTGAGACCTTCCTTCAACTGAGTCACTGTGCTGCAGGACTTATCCCAGTATCCACCAACCTGGTGAGGTTTTTACAAAAACAGGAAAAATAACAAAACACATGTTTCAATTATATTAGAGGATTTTGTTTTTAAAAAATGAGTACAGAGAAAAGACCACAAACCATTATTATCTGAGTTCCTTCCAGTCCAAGAGTGGAAATTGTAAGAATCTACAAACCACCATTAGGATCCATTAGTAACAAAAAGGAATACATAATTACAAAGAAAGCCAAATACTGATCCAAGGTCAAATTTGAACTATTCTACTCTGGACCTTTCAAATCACATATGTGGGGAGAAAGGAACCCTTCTCCATTGTTGGTGGGAGTGCAGACTGGTGCAACCACTATGGAAATCAATATGGAGATACCTCAAAGAGCTTGGACTGGAGGTTCCATTTGACCCAGCCATCCCTCTGCTGGGTATCTTTCCAAGAGAACTAAAAGAATCATATCACAGAGAAATATGTGCACCCATGTTTATAGTGGCACAGTTTGTAATAGCTAAATCTTGGAAACAGCCTATTTGCCCATCCGTTGGAAACTGGATAAAGAAGATGTGGTTTTTCTATAAAATGGAATATTACTCAGCCATAAAGAATGAGAAAATAGATTCATTCATAGGAAAATGGATACATATTGAAGATATACTCCTAAGTGAAATAAATAAGTCACACATGTGTAAATACCGAATAGTTTCCCTGGTGTGAATAATCTGCAACAATGCATAAGATTCTAATAAGATTACTGACATTTAGAAATGGGAAGAAAGGAGCTAAAGGTGTAGGGAAGGTGGGATGGGGGTAGGGGAAGAGTAAAAAGGGAAAAGAAAAAAATGTGAGAGAATGAAAAGATGAAAATAAAGTGTTTGTAGATGGGGAGGGGAGGAGGGGGTGAAGGGAGGGCAGAGGTAAGGGGAAAAAATGAGAATCAAGACTTGTCATGTAGAGGTACAAAATCCCAACAATGAATGTAACTGTACTGTATCCCTAAAATGTACCAATAAACTCAATTAAAGCTGAAAAAAAAATACTGACAGGCATACTCATTTTAAAACTGCTACAATAAATAGGTTCATACCCCATAAAAAAAAAAAGAACCTATATTCCTCTCCTAAGCATAAAAATAATGAAGGGTTAAATGGTCCTGAGTCTTTACCATGTAACATAAAACTTGTGGAAGACTACCATATTTTAAATGAATTTTACTTTTTTGGGGAGGGAGTGCAGGTTGAACCCCCACACATGCTAGCACACACACTAAGCAGGTACTCTAACACTGAACTACACCCCCAGTCCAATAAATTCAATTTTAACTGTGTAACTATTATATCTATAATTCTAGACTATTTCCCAAATAATTCTATTTTAAAGCTCAACTATCTATTTTGTGTCATATTAATCAAAATCCCAGGTGATTGACCATATGAGCAAATTATTTTATTTTGGGGATTTTTGTTGTCGCATAGACTTCAGAAGAGCCAACACTGATAACACTGACACACTGGAATGTTTCATTACTGAAGTGTCTTTGGCTATGTAATTTATAGTTAAGCAAAGTAAAGGCTTTGGGTTCTGAATCATATTTTGGAAGAGGCTTACCACTGGAAACCCTACCTTGTGAATAGGCAGTTATGTTTAAAAAAGGATTTTTAGGGGCAGGCCCAGGACATGGGAGCGTATAGGTGATTACTCCTGGCCAGAAACCAGACCAGTAACTGAGAGCCAGCACAAGATCTAGGATCTGGAGTGGTAGCCAGCATGGGGTCCACAGCATGGTGGGCATGGCTGCTGCTGCTGCTCCTGTAACTTCTGGGAGCTGCATAGGTTTGCCTATACTATCCCTCAGGCTAGCTCTGCTACTGGCCCTGCAAGGGAACCAGCTATGGAAGTTAAGGCAAAGGACATACCATCAGCTTCATGAGTGCCTATCCCCACTGGATCTGCCCAACAGCCACACTATCAACATTAAGAACTAGCAACACCCCCAGTACTGCAGCTCTGCTGGGAGATCCTGCTGGGTCCACACCAGTATTAGCACTACAGCAGATCTGATCAACATCAAGAGGAAGGGCACATGGCCTCCAACCTGCTGCTGGTGCAACAACATAATCCCCTGCGAGGAGGCAACAAATACTAGTCTAGGGGCCAGGAATGTAGCTGAGTGGTACTGCCACCTGCTTTGCAAGCACATGGTATCAAGTTCGATCTCTGGTACTAATTTTTAAAAAATACTAGTCTAAGAGTATACCATAGCATAGCATCCCCCAAGAGACGTATAACAACCAACCAGGCAGGGACCAGAGTAACACAAGTTTAATCAGTGGGGGATGTGCACTAAATTCAGAGTGCCATGCCATCCAGAACTACACCTTTTAGAAACTGGGTAAACTTTCTGGAGATGAGAAAATGATAGTAGAAATCTACACAAATGGTCCCACCAGCTGTAGTATAAGGCAAAAGAAAGATTAAATTAAATATTCCTAAAACTCCTAAATATTCATAAAAATATTCCTAAAAAGTAGGAACTAACACAAATGCTTTTTAAATTTATGTGATCTGCGTAAATCTTCAATAAATAAGACTAGCTTGATATTATTTGCTTAATAAAAGACAATCGTTTTTCAGGGTTATTAGCATCAAATATGATGAAGATTACATTTTTATTATACCTGAGTTTGCTAGGCAAATAAACTATGTATTTAGATGTTTGACTATATAGATTTGATCCTAATCAAGTTGAGTCATTCTGAAAAATTTTATTTCAATATTAATTGTGTTTTATAACATGTCTGAATAGATATGGCTTCCAAAATCTTTCTGAGACTTCGAAACATTAGGGCATATTAAGTTAAATGACAGATATCAAATGAGTACCTAGATAATTTCTAAATAAATGATTAAATAAGATGAAATATTATCTTTAAAATAAGATGTAAGATAAAATATTAACTATAGAACAAAATATTTAATTACTTTTGGTTTCTTTTTTACAGAGAAACTAAAGGATATTTAAGTTTATTAACAATTACACTTTTTTGCCATGCTGAGAATTTGTACTTAAAGAAAGCATATACTATATATCTCTGGAAGTTGTTAGATGGTATATTTTCAAAACTTTCTCACATGCTACGAAGTACCAGCAAATATATATAATTGTCTATTTCCTAGTTCTCTCTAGTAAATAAACAAAGGTTGAAAATTATAATCATTGTATGTAAATCAGACTGTTAGCAATAAGAGTAAGAAAAATTCTACACAACATACTCAAGAAACCTAAGATGTGCTTTTGTTAAGGACAAAAAGAACAATTAGTCTTAGAGTAATTATTCAGTAGTTTACAATATAAGAACAAGAAAAGTGAAGGGAAAAAATCTAAATTGATATAGTAAGTTACAGAGAGTCTGTATCTGGGGGAAGGGAGGAGAGGGAGCAAGAAACAGACACAAAAAGAGAATATGAATTTTGTGTAGTCATGTTGGCTAAGATTAAATGTATTTATTACACTGTTTTAAAATGAATTTTACTATTAATAATGTATTGATGAAAATTAGAGTTTGGTTTTTTTCTCTCTTAGAAGAATAAAGTAGCCTGGATTATTTTATTTCTGTTTAGAGATTGTAAGCTTTTTCTTTAGCTTTTGAGTAACTCTAGGAAACAGCTATTGTCTGTGTTTGTCCCCTTTAAAATATATATATATGATGAGGGCCGGGGATTTAGCTCAGTGGTTCCGCCACTTTCCTCACAAGTGCAAGGTCCCAAGTTCGATCCCTAATACCAAAAAATGAAAAAATAAAATAAATATGTTGAAATCTAAATTACCAATGTGATGGCTTTAGGAAGTCCTGAGGGCAGAGCCTCATGAACAGGGTTAGTGCCCTTCCAAAAGGAAATGCAGATGACTGCTTTGACTCCTCTACTACATGAAGATGCTGCCTGACACTAGAAAGGGTTAGGTATGAATCAGAAAACAGGCCCTTGGTAGACACTCAATCTGCTTGATACTGGACTTCCCTTACTCCAGAAATGTGAGAAAAATATGTCTGGTGTTATGCTAAACAAGCACTCCCACTGAGCTACATTCCCCAGCCCAGTTTTACTCTTTATTCAAACTTGCTGTCCTCATATTTCAACCTCTCCAATAGCTGGAATTACAGGCACATGCCACTGCAGCCAGCTGACAATTTTTGATATTTGCCTTTCCAAAATCAAATTCTAAATGAAATATTGGTCTTCATTTGACTTTGAGATTTCCCAGAGGGTTCCTTGAAGATCTCAAGTGATTTATTTTTATTTTAGAAAAAAATTTAAACATATATACAACGTATGTTAAACTAATAGATTATACGATACGTTGACTTGTATGGAACATCTTGTCAAATAAGAAGAGGTGCTTGGGCCTGGGATTTAGCTCGATGGTTCTGGCACCTGTTTCACAAGGACCTGTGTTTGATCCCATGTTCCAAAAAAAAAAAAGAGGTGCTTGACTTCTTAGGCTGCCTTTGTGTAGGAAAATGATACTAGTATAACTATTTCAGGAATTATACAAAATTACCAGTCATTGTCAGTGCCTTTCCTGTCATAAGTCCTTACACTCCTTTGCCTGACAAGAGACAACAAGGCAAATGTTATCAGTTAACTGCAGTTGTTATTTAAATGGTGTATGCTACTGAAATGAGAACATTTCCTTGTCACCTGTGTCATAATAAACTCTCATCTCTTTATGGCTATTTTAACCCTTTGGTCATTCATATTATTGTCGTACCCTGATGCTTTCCTCCAAGCCAGATTGCTTTCTCTTCAACAAAAAGCACTGTCTGGAGCCCATGGAAAAAACTAAGAAGGTACGCTGGGGTACACATTTCTGATAGCATTGCTTCAATAACTTTGAGATTGTACCATGGCGGAAAGATTACCAGAACTCTAGTGGAAGAGGTGATGGGTTCATAAAACTGCTAACTCAGATCAAGCAGAACAAGAATGAATGGCATGGGACTGAATGAACTGTTGAAGAATGATTTTAATTTTCCTGGATTTTTATGTTTGGAACCTCACTGGTTTTTTAATGCTTTATTTTCCATCCAAAAGGAATTCTTTTCTCTTTTCTCCTAAGCTATCTAAAACTCACAAAAACTTTTTAGATTATACCTTTGAAAAACAAAAATGCAATATTTATCTTTTTTCTCTCTACTAGAATCCTTCAGAAGTCAGAAACTCTTGTTGGATATTCTTATTTTCATAGATAATATTTACTTGCAGAAGTTCAATAAAAATGTGTTCTTTGAAACAGGACATAATTGGGAAAACTGGTAAATTACCAAAACTTTGTAAAATGCCATATTTGAGAAGGTGCCTAGAATCAGTTAATTCAGTTTTTAGAAATTAAGGTTGATAAAACTAGCACTTAGAAAACCTTGAAAACCTCAGCTCACAGAGTTCTCAGATACATAGATAAGTAAGGAAAGTCATTTCCTGGCAGGCTTGGGAACATCAGACTATTTTGGGGATCTCAAGCTAAAAGCAAAACACCCAAAACTATAGGTGCTACAGGTGAAGTCGGATAACAAATTCTTGGCTTGACTTCTAGCATTGAGACAGATTCTAAGTCCAATCTGAGATTCCTTATAAAAGTCTGTCAATGAAAACTTGAAAAAAAAAAAGCCCTGTATTCTTACTGCACTTACATAAATGATCAGATCAAATTGAATGAGACTAGACATATTTTATAAAGTAATTTTACTTTGATTTTCCTTAATTAAAATGATGATGACTGTAGACAGAAATTTTGTTTCAATGGAAAATTATGACCTGGGTCATCAGATTCTAGTGCTACTCATTATCTTTGAGCTATTTCTCACGTTTTAGTAAGCCAGATCCTGCAATTCTGTCAATAATTAAGGTTTCAAAATTTTCCCCCTAATGTGGCATCAACTGAAAACTAAAGCCTAATGTCCAGATCCTTATTAAGACTCTAGGTAGTCTCATCCTAAAGCCCCACAAGCTGAAGCTGTATGACTGGCTGTAAACTTCAAAGGTCTTACTACAATGGTTTGAGCCCCCCAAGAAGTTCACCAAATACTCACAACCTTTCATTCTTTGTTCTAGGAAATAA
The DNA here is from genome assembly GCF_012274545.1 of Fukomys damarensis. Lineage (NCBI taxonomy): Eukaryota > Metazoa > Chordata > Mammalia > Rodentia > Bathyergidae > Fukomys > Fukomys damarensis. The sequence continues at coordinate 32,840,263 of NW_022900933.1, read as the reverse complement.
CTGTAACTGTAACACTAACACTTTCACTCCACCATCTAAAGATGCTTCTAGCCCAAAATCTAAGAATCTTCTCATCTGGCTGAGCTCTGGACTCAAAAACCAGGTTCATAATCTATTCCAGCCATTACTCCTTATGTTTCTTTTTTTGTTTCCTCACGCTAATCTATGCATTTTCCCCCTTCGCAGATCTCTTACCTCATAATTCATAATCTCTAACCTGATGCTTCTCTCCACAGCAATCGACCTAGCTTATTTCTGTATGAAATTTCAAAGGAAGTTCTGGAAAAAGAAATGTGGGGATCTACTAAAACCCCACTGAGTTGATATAACAATTATTTTAAAGTGAAAACATTTGAGCTAAAGAGGCAGCAAAAGGAACTCTTAAATTCCAAAATCTGCCTAGAGCATCCAGAAAATGCTTCTATTAACTCTCCTCCAAAGGGAGTTTCATGTGAATTCAGCTGTCAGGCAGACAGGCCAGTTCCTACTGATTCCATTAACATCAAAAACCCCAAAGAACCTTCTATAAGTTCTTGGTGGCTCTTAGAGGGGAAGAAAAAACACTTTGTTCCATTTAACATATAAATCTTTTATCCCTGGCTTTTCAGGGATTCATTTATCATGAACTACTCCCACATGAACTCATAAATAAACCTTGTCTTCTCTCCTATTAATATTATCATCAGTTAATTTACTCAAATACTGGTCACAATTTGAAAGAGGAAAACTTTTCCTACTAATATAATAATTTTTTTCTCATTCTCCAGAATTAGATCACACCAATCCTTCATTACTGTAGGAGAAATAATAATAGAAAACACATCAACACAAAGATTTCGAGGAAATGGGAAATTTCCATTATGTAAAAATTCAATTTTATAAATGAGTCAGTAGATGGCACCAAAGAAAAAAGAAGTATATCTTGATAAATTCACTGATCTTGAGTCCTGGAAATCAAATAAAAGCTATTCTTTTAGATGGTCTGTGTTCTGTTTTATCCTTAAATGTCCTATTTTAGCACAGTTTTAAACAGAAAATTGCCTCAAGGCCTTTTTGAAGACAAGAAAACATCACAAATAAAAATAAATCTTACAAAACACTTTGAAAAAAATTTCTGGTATTGATGCCAAAAACTAACTCTGTGCATCCACCTTTTGGAGTTAGACACAAATTATATTATAGGGAAGAAATATGAAGTCTTTCAGTTGTATATTTGCAGACTGGGATCCAATTAGCAGAAGCAAGGGGATAAAGGAATGGGAGCATTTGGCCTTTCAGGGGACAGGACAGGGACTTCTTCCATCACTTCTAAAAATATATGTAAAACCATGAAAGGTTTCCCTTGTGGAGTGTAGCCTTTCCACAGACTATAATCCAAGAAAGGACTGATTCCTAGCAAACCCATAGAAAACTTTGTTGTTGAATCTCTTCTAATAAAAGACATTCATGATGAGAAAGATATTCTCTTAATTTTCTAAAGTTATTTCACAAGTCCATCTGGACATTTTTCTTTGCACAAAATCAATATAAAAAGTGTACATCATTGAAAATGTGGTTATAAAACTTAACTCTTTTGGCTATTGACCAAAACAAGGAGAAAGGGAAGAAGGGGGAGGGAGGGAGGGAAGGAGGGAGAGAGAGCTCTCTTACACATATACAGGCACACAGACACAGAGACAATACTGTGATGGTCAGGGAGTGCTTCTCCCTGAGTCCTCCTCCCCCAAAAGGCCCAAGTTGTTGGTCACCACTTACCCTGGCAAATTCCATGGGTTTGGGAAGAAGGCACATGACCATGACATCAAAGCGAACATCGCATACCGTCTTCAACCACTTGGTGACAAATTGAGGCTTCAGTTTTTCCACCAAGCTTCCAACTTCATCATCCATCATATATGCTGTGGAGTGAAACCACTGGAATACCATAGCCACCAGCCGGGCCAAGCTTTCTGTAGGCGTGTTCTCACTGGGTGTGCAGAGGCTCACCTGGAGTGGGCAGAGCACAGCCTGTTCAACTTCCATCCCTCTTTACAAATCTATTACTTGTTCACTTAAAGACCAAAAAAAGGGACTGTTCCAGATAATCCATTTGAAATAGGCAGTTTAATAAATGGCAATCACTTATGCAGACCCAAGTTCCTCTCTACTGGCCTAGATGGGTTAAAATAGTAATATCCCCTCAAGAATTTACCTTCCAATAAGTATTTTCTTCTATAAGCAATCTATTATATAACCTGCACTAGAAAATGCTCATATAAAGTTAAGGCAATGAAGTGATATCTTCATCAATACCTTTAATACAAAATAATCTATTTACATATCAGCTCTAAAATGATCAGATTTAGCTAAGAATTTTGTAGTAGTAATAATTCTGCTACCTTGGAGCTCCCAATCAACCACATTAGAAATGGATTTTTTTAAAAATGTCATTCATTTATTCATTCTGAAATATCTTTTCTTGAAGACTGCGGCAGGGTACATGAATAATAAAGCACTGTCCCTACCTTCAAAGAGTTCCCAACTTAGTAGCTACAGTGCCATTAGAGAACAAGTTTCTGGAAACAAGATTTGTGAGATTAACAACTAAATCTCAATTTGGTAGACTTCTTCAGGAAACTATGTGCAAGCTTAAAAAAGATATATCACTATGGCGACACAAGCAGTGTCTCCAGCAGGGAATGTTGGGGGCCTGCTTCTCTGAAGAACTGAAGCATTCAGCTGGCTTGAGTCTTTGTATCTGTACAGTTCATCTCCACTGAATAAGTGCTACAGCTGAATCAGTCAGCGGCGACCACATTTCTTGTATTAGTCTGGCTATAATTTCTCTGGTTACATAAACCTGACATAATATACAAAAAGCTCTACAGAGACTGAACTTTAAGAAAATGTTTATGGCCAGGTGTGGTGGCACACGCCTGTAATCCTAGCCCTCAGGAAGTTCAGGCACAGCATGAACTACAAAGGGAGACCCTGCCTCAAAAAAACAAAGAAAAAATTTTTTCATGTACATAAATGATGGCATGTAAATTATCTGTAAATTTTCTTAAGTCTAGTTCTTGATGATCCCCACTAGCAATCTTCCCATTTGTTTCTTGTCAAGAAGATACATTTCAATACCTATAGATTTCAATGTCTGGTTATTTACTAAAGTCTAACGAGGAGCTTTTTTTAAAAAAAATTCCTAAACAGGGTGTGGTGGTGCATGCCTGTAATTCCAGTACTTGGGAGGTTGAAGCAGTAGGATCACTGCAAATTCAAGGCCAGCCTGGGGTATATACTGAGTCCACAGTCAGTGTGAACTATATAGCAAGACCCTACCTCAAAAAAAAAAAAATTTTTTTTAAATCCCAGGATTCTGAGTTGGGATCTGAACAATGTTACTTTTTAAAAGCTTCCTTAGGTAAATCTAATGTGTAGCCAGGATTAAGAACTACTGCCATATGTGAAATAGGAAGAAAACAGCTAAAGGGAAAGTGGGAAGGGGAAGGGAAAGGAAATAAGGGAAAAGAAGAAATGTGAAAAAAGGAAAAAATGGAAACAAAGTCTTTATAAATAAGGCAGGGTGAAAGGGGTGAAGGGAGGGCAGGCATATGGGGAAAAAATAAGAACCAAGACATATCATGTAAAGGTACATGATCCTAATGATAAATGTAACTGTATTGTTTGCTTTAAATGTACCAATAAACATAATGGGGAAAAAAAAAGAACTACTGCCTTAGATTATATGCTCCCATTACTAAAGTTAATTTTTCACCATCCCTTTCAAAAGAACAAGAGAAAGTCTTCCTTGGGACAGTGTTGAAATGAGAAATAAGAAAAAAAGAATAGTTAACTTCATTTTCTTACTAAAAACCATATTCCAAATTGACTGAGCAGCCGCTGGTCATGTTTATCATCATCTTTGTTATCAAAATCAGTGTTGTCCAGGGAATGGTGGGAAGAGGAGAGACCCAGCTGCCGCCGGCGATTAAGCTCATGTTCCCGTTGCTCAGCATGGAACTCAGCTTCTTTCAACAAGCTGCCAAAGAGGGGTGATTTTAAATTAGACTATGGGAAGGCACATTCTAGATCATAACATAGTCAGGGCAAGTACTTCATGAATATTCACCCATCACTGATTGTTCTCCTTTAAAGTAGTATGAATTACTCCTGGAAGCACAATTCCATTATCTTAACTATATTATACTCCTTTCCATTTCAAAGATGAACAAACTGAAGCACAAAGAGACTACTTCCTTCCTTCAGTTATAAACAAGCAGAGCTGCAATCTCTGACTCTAGTTCACCAGTCATGCTACTCTAAGTCAATGCTTCCTCTGTCTGCCATGAAGCTATGTGGATGCAAATGCATGAGACAAGGAGAGACCCAGCATTTGTATCCAAATGGAAAAATGTCCAATATTTGGCATTCAAAGACCTGAAAGTGAAACATGTTAAACAAGTAACATGCTTAAAAAATCTTGGCAAGAGTTCAACAAAAACTAACTTCATGGGCACTTCTGGCATTATAAATGTGTATACATGCTTTGGAAAGCAATTCATAACATACCACCCACCACTAAAATACTCAGATCTTTTGACCAGTCAGCTCACACCTGGACACCTGCCATCACAATTTTTTTTTTGAAAAGAAGAGCACTATGCACCAAAAACCCACAGACTTATAAAAACTAAAAATGGAAGAAATCTAAATATCTATGGAGGAAGATGATAAGTTATACATAGATGAATATTATATCCACTAAGAAGTGATAAATATGGAACTTCACAATGACATGAAAAAGAGCTACTTGTATATTACATCAAAAAGAATCACAGATTTGCTGTGATTGCACACATTTAAATAAAACACACATTTCAATAAAACTAGAGAGTGTACAAAACATGATGACAGTGGTGATGATGATGAGGATAGTAGCGTGGCTGGTTATGTCTTCTTTTGTCTTTTGTCCTGATTTAACAAACATTTTTTTACCTTCTACTAGGTTTCAGCTACTAGGATACAAGATATAGAAAAGACTCAATTCTGCTCCTTAAAAACTTACGAGTTAATACTAATTTTTAAAAATCTGCTCTCCTTGGACATACACCAAAGAGAACAAGTCTGGAGGTTATCATTTCATCAGCAGGCTGCAAGATTGGTCCGGTCTTCCTCAAGGATTGTCTCAGCACTGCACCACTCAGAGTTCTCCAGCACCTTCCTGCTCTCCAGGCAGGTCATTTGTTCCATAGTCCTTCCCACCCCACCCCCGACTGGCTAAGTCTGCTGTCACTCAAGTCAAACATCCCTATCTCCACCCCTCTGACCAGAGCTTCTGTACTTGGGTCCCCGAAGACACTCTGCTCTACTTAACACTCCACTCAATTACATGTTTATGCTACTAGAACTAAAGGTTACTTCTCTTTCACAAGCGCTTAGCACAATGCCTGGCACATAACTGGCACTGGATAAAAATATTTACTGAATTCGTGAATCCACTGTCTTGGCAACAAGGTGGGAATGTGAGCTGCTAGGCTGGGACAACTGAAGCCAGACTGAATCTACACGTCAGTGTGCAAAGTTAGCTCAAAGTAAAGGCAGGGTTTCCGGGGACAGCGGGGACAAGCGCCTGAGAAGGTGCACGGTACCTAATCACGGCCTCCACGGCGCAGACTAGCTCCTCGGCGCCGCACTCCCGAGTGTTGATGGGGGGCGGGGAGGTCTGGTAGAGGTGGGTCTCCGCTGCAGCCCCCACTTCGCTACTGTGATGATTCGAGTGGCATCTTTTGCAATACCGAACTGGCCTGTTTCCGTGACGACCGCAGCACCCTGCGGAAAAGCAGGTGACGACTGCTCTTCTGACATGGGAACTGCAGTTCTAGAAGCAGAGAAAGTAATAGCAATTACAATTGGCCGCTGACGGAAACGTGGCTAGGAACTGGATGGAGCAAAAAGAAACTTAAGAGGCCACCAGAAGTGACAGCGTATTTCTAAAGCGCCACTTGTTTCCAAAGCACATGCTATTGTCTAACTGGATAAATTCCAGTAGTAAAGACGAGTCAGGGATGTCTTTTAGAGAAATAGAACTGTTTTAGTAGACCAGCAAGACTGTGTTGGAAGACCAGGGGTGAGGGGGGATACTGTCTGGATTATTTAATGTTTCAAGCATTTTCATCAGAAATATATATATTTTGGAGATACCTCAAAAAACCAGGATTTGAGGTCCCATTTGACCTAGCTATTCCTTTGCTGGGTATCTTTCCAAAAGAATTAAAAGAATCATATCCCAGGGATATATGAGAACCCATGTTTAGAGCAGCACAGTTCGTAATAGCTAAAGCTTGGAAACAACCCAATTGCCCATTAACTGGAGATTGGATAAAGATGTGGTTTTCCTGTAATATGAAGTACTACTCAGCCATAAAGAATGAGAAATTAGAGATATTTATAGCTAAATGAATGCATATTGAGGCCATACTCTTAAGTGAAATAGGACATACCTTTTAAGTAAATACTGAATAGTTTCTCTGGTGTGAGAAACTAAAAGTCTAAATAAGGTTCAAATTCTATAATTGACAATGTGAAATAGGAAGAAAAGGGCTAAAGGAGTAGGGAAAGTGGAAAGAGTACAGGAAAGGAAAAAGGGGAAAAGAAAAAAAGAAAAGGAAAAGGGTTTGTAGATGGGGAGGGGAGGTGGGGGTAAAGGGAGGGCAGGGGTAAGGGGAAAAATGAGAATCAAGACTTGTCATGTAGAGGTACAAGATCCCAACAATGAATGTAACTGTACTGTATCCCTAAAATGTACCAATAAACTCAATTAAAGCTGAAAAAAAAGGAAAAGGCTGGGGATTTAGCTCAGTGGTTCTGGCGCCTGCCTTGAAAGTTCAAGGACTCGAGTTCAATCCCTGGTACAAAAAGAAAAAATAGAAATGAAAAAAATAGAAACAAAGTCTTTGTAAATAGGAAAGGGTGGAGGTGGTGAAGGGAGGGTAGGGGTGTGGGGAAAAAAATAAGAATCAAGATATATCATGTAAAGGTACAAGAGCCTAGTGATGAATGTAATTATACTGTATACCTAAAAAGTAACAATAAACATAATGGGAAAAATATAAATATATATAGATATATATCCATATATATTTTTTTTTGTACCAGGGATTGAACTGGGAACCTTGCACTTGTGAGGGAGGCAGTGGAACCACTAAGCTAAATCCCTAGCTCAGAATTATTTTAATCACCACTCAAACAGCAGGCTTCTGCTGCACTCCTCTGTCTTTATGCTGTGCTGAGTTCATTGCCCCCATGCAGGTCTCTCCCCTCCCATCAACACACTGTTTAAACCTATAGAAGCTGTCACTGGGTGCCACAGGGGCACAGCAAAACACAGCTAGAACCACTCATAACATCAGCCACTGACATCAACCACAGGAAAGGAGCAGACAGACAAAGTGATGGAAATGAGGAAAGTAGTGCAGCATAGATTCCTAGGTTGGGGGCTGTCGTCAGAGCTGCCTGACAAGAGGGGGAGGCAGGAGACTGTGTGAAGCAATCTGGGGAGCTGTCAGGAACACCCTGACATAAAAACAAAACCATGTTCCCCAAGCCTGTAAGGCACACTGCCACCACATATTCAGTGTTCTAGAGGGCTTTTCAGCCTTCAATAGTGCTTGCGAAGATGTGAACACCTCAGGGGCCCAGAATACCGCAAGCTTTAAGAACTCAGAACTTGGTGAAGATTTGAGAACCTACTATACCAGATGTCCCCAGGGGAATCAGAAGGAAATAAGAAAGCACAAAACCTTCATCAAAATATCAACGATGTATTCAATAGTCTGTAGGGGCCACCATTTAAAAGCAAAGGTTGTTATACTGATTTTAACACAAGGCTTTTGACTTTGAACACTGGTGCTATAAAACCTCACTTTCTAAATAGGACTCAGGCCAACAAATCATAAAAGATGGGACTACATGGGCCATTGTATTTTCCAAAATCTATCTTCGTTAGAGAGCTATGTATTTATTGTCTTGAGAGTTTCAGGTACATATAACCTAGCTTTTTATTTTTTGCTAATTTTGGGGGAAACTTAAAATACACTGTGATTCTTCCACATTTGAAGCGCTCATCTTTGGCATACAAGTTAGCCCTGTGTTATTTTTCCTATTTTGTGACCTTTCTTTTTCTTTTATATGCTTTTTCATTCTGGAAGCACATGACTCCTTAATTGCATGGGGCTCCTTCTGCCCACACACCAAACCAATACCGTTCTACCAGCAGTGCAGTATGTATCAGGTTATATGCCTAGCATTTTTTGTTTCCTCTGTCTTCATGAATGGGATTGGTGATCTTATAAAAGGGACCTCAGAGAGCTAAGTAGTATCTTCATGAAACTAGTATCTACCGTTAAAGGATGCAGCAAGAAGACACCATGGCCATGACCAGGTTCCCATCAGGCATGAAATCTGCTAGTGCCTTTATCTTGGGCATCCCAGCCTCCAGAAGTACAAGAAGCAAATACTCACTGCTTCTAGGTATCCAGTTTATGGTGCTTCGCTGGAGCAGCCCAAACAGACTATGCCAGTTATAATTAGTCTTTATTCCTTAGGGATTCCCACTGTTACACAAAAATATGATGTGGCTATGGCCTAGCTGGCAGTTATTAACAATAATATAGTTATGAAGTTTAGGTCTGCTATCTCCCACTATCTTCTACTGCCCAAATTCTAAATCATTTTCAAATTTTCTGAGCCTTTCCTATAGATTTCTTGGCCCACAATGTATAAGAAAAGGGACTTCTTTTACCAAATTACCTATGATCAGTGTGATCTTTTTCTATGGTTTAGGTAGAAGATAAAAAATAAATTTAGATATACAGAGAAAGCAAAAAATGCCTACAATCTTTCAAAAAGGTTCAGCTGAATAAACAATGTAGATACAAATTACATCAGGAAGAAATCAAATAGGTTTATAACTATCTTGTGAAAGCAACAAGGATTTATAAAATGTCCACTGCACAGCTGGATATACTAAATCCTCAACAAGTCCTTATATGTATGAAGTCATTACTGCTGACCAACTGCCCACAAGCTCTTTCCTTTTCTTTTGTACTTGTTCATCAGTATTCAAACCCAAATAGTGACACTTCTGTCATGCCTGAGTCCAGTCCTTGTTCTGCAGAGACCCTCCAGCTTTTTCTATCAATAGGTGGAATCTATTTCCTCTGCTCTTGAATCTAAGATGGACTTTGGACTTGCTTTTGACCACTGGCATGGAAATGAGAAATTGTGGCTTTGGAGCTTCTGTCTCAAGGTTTTACACTTTTCATTCCTGATCTCTTGAAACACTGCTGTCTTGTAAATTACTTAGGTTAGCCTACTATGGAATGAGATACCTACAAGAAAGAGGGTGTTCAAATACTCTAGTCCTCCCAGCCACTCTAGCCATTTCAGCTGAGGCCCCCAACATTATAGTCAGGACATATGGAACCAGCCAACTCAGCCTATCCACCAACTAACTATACTTGCAAGAGTAAGTCCAGACAAGACCAGAATAATTTCCCAGTTAATCCCAGGCCAAAGTACCAGCCTACAGGACTATGAATAAATAACTGGCTATTGTAGCAAGTTGCTATGGCTTGTTATATAATAATTGAGACAAAAATTATCTCCAGACATAGATGATTCCATACCATAAACAGAAAATATATGGCATTGGTGTTAGGACCAAGCAGCAAGTAGAATCTAGAAAAGCAGTCAAAAACCAAATGGTGAAAACTGGAAGAGGCTGAAAAGGCAGTGAGGAAACTCTTTCAGAGCTAGTAAAAGGTAACATGTTTTGTAGTAGTGAAACAACTGGCAAAATTTTGGCCTGAAATATCTTGGAAGATAGAAAAATTCCTAACACATTTGGGAAAGTGATTAAAGAGATTTCTGGGCAGAATGTTGCCAATTACAGTGGATCCTTGATTCATGAGCTCAATTCATTCCTGAAGGCTGGTTGTAACTCAAGTTGGTCAACTGAAGGCTCAGGCTCCTCTACACAGCCTTCAAAGTCTCTCTCCTGGATGCAGGCAGATCTCATTGTCCTTAGAGAAACATTGGCCCAGGATTTCTCAATTAACCCCACACAGGAAAGGATGTTGTAATGTTTCTTTCAGAACTCTTTAAGGGTTAAATCTGTATCTGAGATGATCTGGAAGCACAAGCAGCTGACATTTGGGTCATAACTCAAGACTTTGATTGTAAGTTAAAAACTAAAATCCTGGTCATAACCCATGTTGTATGTATCTCAGACCAGAGATTCGTAACTCAAGAGTCCACTATAGTTTCTATTAGCTACATTTGATAAAGTATGAGGGGAGAGAAATAAGCTAAAGAGAGAGTGATTCGGTGGAAAGCAGACACTAGAGGAAATATAGAGAAACCTAGAAGGATACATTCAAAGATAATGTACAATCAAAACCAAATAAAGGCAAAACAGAGGTACGTTATCCTTAGATAACTTTAAAATAATAAAACTGACTTTTTCAGTTACAACTGCTGCACAGATAACCACTCTGAGACTGAGATGTGTAAACAAAGCCATTTCATTATACACATGGATTCTGTGAGTCAGGGCTTCAAATAGGGCACAGACAAGATAGTTTTTCTCTGCTCCATGATAGGCAGAACCTCAGCTAGTACCACTTGTAAGGCTGAGGATGATTCACACCCCTGGGAACAGAAAAGCTGCTACTAGAAATAGCTTCTGAGATGATTTCCTCATTTGCATATCTGATGTCACATATGGAAGAGTTGAAAGATATGCTCAGCCGGGTTCTCTGATTAGAGCTACCTGAGCTTTCCATGTGGTTTGATGGTATTAGTTTATTGTCTGTTGCTATAATAAAATGCCAGAGGCTTGATTCTTTATAAAGCAAAAAGGTTTATTTAGCTCACAGTTCTGGAAGTTCAAGGGAATGACAGAAGCATTAGATATGCTCTGGAGAAAACCTCATGGCATAGGTGGGAATGCTTCCAAGAGGGAGAGATCAAATAGTGAAACAGGAAGCCAGTGACCAAGAGGATTCAGGCATGTTCTTTATAACAATTCACCCTTGCAGGAATGCTTTGGTCACATAAGAACTGCATAATCCCTTCCAAGGGAAGAACCGCCAATGATCTTCCACTAGGCTCTACCTCTTAACAGTGGAGAACACACTTCACGAGTACTTGGATACATGAATACTTGGAGGACAAATAATATCCAAACCAGAACATTTCAGGTTTTTGTGGCCATAATGGCTGGGGTCTGAGAAGGAGCATCTTGAAAAGAAGAGCTTCAACAGAACCAGGAAGAAGTGTGTGACATTGTGTGACCCAGCCAGTTATACAGTCACTTCCCTGATATACTGTTGGTTAAGGAAGTCACAAGTTTGTCCAGATTCAAAGGAATGAGACAGAGTTTACTCCACAATGAGAGGAGAATCAAAGAATTTTGATACTGCCACAGTAAGCCTTCTAACTACAACTTATATTTCTCTCTCATACAAAATGCTCTCTCTCCTTCCCAAGAACCTCAAAAGTTTGACTGTAATGATTTCCCCAGACACTTGGAACAGAGATGAGTCCCCTCTGCCATGCCCTGTTTGAATCCTGACCCAAAACATTCCATGGCCATAATTAAATGGTTCTTCCTATTATGAAATGCAGAGTGGATTGTTATAGGGAATTTGGAACAGAATTTAGTTCCTAGCAATGAGGGACTGCTGTAATAAACAAGCAAACAAATAAAAAAATCATACATGAATCACTGGCTTTGTAACCACATAGCCAACGCAATAGAATGAGGAAGCAGAGTTTAGTAGAAGCCAGATGGGCTACAAGGAGGGCTTAAAGGAAAGTGTTATAATGCAAGAAGAAAAGGGACACTTGATATGCAGTGGGAGAAAGTTTGGCTACAATGTTGTCCACGTAGTAGAAAATATGAGCTATAGCTGAGGAACTCGAGATCCAGCTAAGGAATTTTTCATGCAGTGCTGTAGGTACCACCTGCCAGCTTCTACAATAGCTATCTATAGGAAAATGTGAGTGAGACAAACAAAAGAACAAATTATTCTGTTTTCAACTAGAATTTAAAGGGAAAATACTCAGCTCAGGACAGTCTTTTTTTTTGTTGTTTTGTTTTGTTTTTTGTTTTTTTGAGACAGGGTCTCACTATGTAGTTGAGACTGACCTGGAACTCAGGACAGTCTTTCTAGCCAGTAATTTAGAGTTCTTAAGAAAAAGCTTCAGGGAAAACATATCCATGGCCCTATTAGGAAAATGTGGTCTCAGGGAAAAATTATTATAGGGGTTCAATATAAAGCCCGTTGTTAAGGACACAGAATTTAATACAGCATATCATCATAGACCCTTTTAGGCAGACAAATGACCTTGTAAGAATCTTAAGGGCACATTTCACTATCCACTCCAATAAGTAATAAGGGTTCTAAGAATCTTTCTTTTTCTTTTCTTTTCTGTACCAGGGGTTCAAACTCAGGACCTTGCACTTGTGTGGAAGGTGGCAGCACCACTGAGCTAAATCCCCAGCCCAAAGGTTTTAAGAATCTTAAAGGCATTATTCCCAGTAGCATCATAGAGAAACCAAGGTATGGATGAATTTAAAGTTATTCAACTTGTGTTTAATGAATTAAGTTGATGAACTGATACACAAAATTCCACAATACATTTTCACTGAATTGTATCTGTGTGGACAGACATAGCCCCAAAAGAAGATAGTACTGAACTTCCAAATTGTACAAGAAAAAAAGTAGTATGATAAAGCTACTTAGCAGTAAACAATAGGCAACATCTTTGGTAAAGAATAGATAGACATCTCCTAGAGGGTGCAGCCACGAGCTAGAGATTGACTCCCAGGAGGTAGGACTAAGAAACTAGGAACAAATGATATTTGCCCTGTTGAATGTCAGTATTTCTGTGGACAAATGACTATGTGCCTCTAATTCCCTCATTTTTCACATGAGACTGTCTACAGCCACAATTGCCATGACACGTTGTCTGTGTGGGAAGCAGATAACTTGTCTCCTTGGTTCACAGATATTTATAGAAGAGGAAGCACCAGAGCATCCCTGATTCTTACTTGTTGCAAAGCACTGCAATTAAATAGTTAACCTTGCAGTGAGCCACCCGCTTCCTGGCCTCAGAGGCTGCCTCTCACAGACCAAATCCTCAAGAACCTCAAAGTCAAAACAGCATGGTACTGGCAAAAAAACAGACCTGAGGATCAGTGGAACAGATTGGAAGACACAAACAACTCCAGATGAACTCAGCCACGTCATCTTTGACAAAGGAGCTGACTGTCCCCACTGGAGGAAAGATAGCCTCTTTAATAAATGGTGTTGAAAAAACTGGATCTCAACATGCCAAAGATTAAAATTAGACCCTTATCTTTCACCATGCACTAAATTAAAATCCAAGTGGATTAAAGATCTAAATTTTAAAACAGAAACACTAAACTTGCTAGAAGACAAGTTAGGCAGAACTCTTGAAGACATTGGCATAGGAAAAGACTTTATGAACAAATCCTCAGTAGCATGGGAACTAGCAGAAAAAATCAACAACTGGGATCTCATCTTATTAAAAAGCTTTTGCACTGCAAAAGAAGCCATCAACAAAACTAGGAGACAACCTACGATGTGGGAAAAAATTTTTACCAGCTGCTCCTCAGACAAAGGACTATTATCTAGAATATATAAAGAACTCAAAACAATCAGCCCCCAAATATAACGATCTGATTCAAAAAATGGGCATCTGAAATGAACAGACATTTCTCAGACAACGAAGTAAAAGCAGCAAGTAAATATATGAAAAAATGTTCCACATCACTGGTCATTCGAGAGATGCAGATGAAAACAACACTGAGATTTCACCTCACCCCAAAAAGAATGGCTGCTATCAAGAAATCAACCAATAACAAATATTGGTGGGGTTGTAGGGAGAAAGGAACCCCTCGCTGTTGTTGGTGGGAGTGCAGACTGGTGCAACCACTACGGAAATCAATATATAGATACCTCAAAGAGCTGGGACTAGAGGTTCCATTTGACCCAGCCATCCCTCTGCTGGGTATCTTTCCAAAAGAATTAAAAGAATCATATCACAGTGATATATGCACACCTATGTTTATAGCGGCACAGTTTGTAATAGCTAAAACTTGGAAACAGCCCATTTGCCCATCAGGAAACTGGATAAAGAAGATATGGTTTTTCTATAAAATGAAATATTATTCAGCCATAAAGAATGAGAAATTAGACTCATTCACAGGAAAATGGATACATATTGAGGATATACTCCTAAGTGAAATAAATAAGTCACACATGTGTAAATACCAAATAGTTTCTCTGGTGTGAGCAAACTATAATAGTACATAAGATCCTAATGAGATAACTGACAATATGAAATGGGAAGAAAAGGGATAAAAGTGTAGGGAAAGTGGGAAGGGTAGGAGAAAGGTAATAAGGGAAAGAAAAAAATAGGAGAAAATGGAAATAAAGTGTTTGTAAATGGGGAGGGGAGGAAGGGGTGAAGGGAGAGCAGGGACAAGGGGAAAAAATGAGAACCAAGACCTATCATGTAAAGGTACAAGATCCCAATGATGAATGCAACTGTACTGTATACCTAAAATGTACCGATAAATTCAATGAGAAAAAAAATAAAGAACCTCAAAGTCGCAAAGCCATTCTCTCTGAAAATCGGGAAACATATCAAGGTAGGGAGAAGCATCCACTCCTGGGGGCCCTGAGAAGTTGGGGACCATTCCCAAAATCCCCAGCAAAAAGAAACTCAATAGCCTCATTCAAAGTTAGACCTAATTTAGATGAGAAGTTGGAACTCCAGCCAGGATTCTGCATGTGGGAAACATGTAAATGATTTGTGACCAGAGGAGTGTGCTACAGAGGAATGTTCTGGTCACCTCTCCCTTTAAGAAGTGGTGCTACCAGGGTTTTAGCTCAGTGGTTTGGTGGCCTGCCTTGTGAGCGCAAAGACCTGAGTTCAATCCCCAGTACCAAAAAAAAAAAAAAAAAAAAAAAAGAAGTGGGGCTAGCCCCTGTCCCTTCTTTGAATCTGGACAGGCTTCTGGTTGCTTCAATCAACAGAGTATGGTAGAAGTGATGCTTATATGACTTCCAAATAACTTCTATCTGCTGTCTTGAAACATTCTCCCTTCAGAAACTTTTTCAACATCATACTTCTTCCAGAACCCCAGTGAAGTCACACAGAAAGGCCATGTTTGGGTCTCTAATCAACAGCACTAACTAACTGTTCTCAAAGCACCTCATCTCAGATCCAAAATATATGATCTAGAAGCCTCTAGATAATTTCAGGTCCCAGCTATTCAAGCCTTCCCAGATAAAGCCCCAAACACTATTAAATAGAGACAGGATGTCTCCATTGTGCCCTATCCAAGTCTTTGGACCCACAGCATCTGTGAAAATAAATAAAGCTTGTTGTTTTATGCTGTTACATTTTTAGTAATTTCTTAAGCTGTACCTGCATATAATATATATACAGGGTCTGCCAAAAAATGTATACATGCCTCAGGAAAAGAAAAAGAGTATGATGCTTTTTCAGCAGATGGTGTTGTCCTCATATAAGGGACCCTACAGGATTTCATGTATCACAGAAAATCCACTATACTGCCTGCTGGCCCTTAGAGAAGAAACTGAAAATGCATGTGCAGCAATCTCAATGACCAATGTTGCCCAAGCAGCAGTTCACCATACTAATAAATGTCTGGAAGCTAATGGCCACCACTTTGAGTACCTCTTGCAATTGTAGAGGACAAAGGTAACTTGTATTAATCTCATGATGTCTCAATAAATTTACCATTAAAATATTTATACAAGTTTTTCTTTTCCTGAAAAGTGTGCACATTTTTGGTGGAAAATATATATATATATATATATATATATATATATATATGTTTTATGATAATGTGGATTCAATTCTAAATATCAACAATTAAAAATAAACTTTCCCCAAAATAATATTTGATTGGCCAAAGTTCTAAACAATGGCTATGGCCCCATTAAGTTTTAGTAATATTTTCAAAAGTCCCCAATTCAGGCGAGCTCAGCTACATGCATTCATTTCTATAGTGAATCAGATTCAGATTCAGCTGGATATGGTTTTGAAATGCTACTCCAGTCTGTTTTATTGCTTTGAATTTTAAACACAAATAAATATAGACAGTCCCTGCCTTAATGATGGTTCAGTGTAGTGGGTTTTTGTTTCTTTTGTTTGGCTTGTTTTTGTGAGGAAGTATATCCATACAACTATTCTGTTTTTCACTTTTAGTGTTCAATTAATTACAAGAGATATTCAACCTTTATTATAAAATAGATTTGGGTTATAAGATTTTGCCCAAATGTGGGTTAATGTTAGTGCTCTGAGCATGTTTAAGGTTAATGGGGCAAAGCTAGGATATTCAGCAGGTCAGATGTGTCAAATTCATTTTCAACTAAAGGTATTTTCAATTTATGATGGATTATGACATAATCCCATATAAACTGAAGAATATCTATAATTCCAAGTAGTCTCATCAAATGATAAAATCGAAATAAACCAGCAGAAGTTTTTTAAAAGAACTGAAACAAAATGGTGTGTGTCTCTTTATCTTTCAGTCACGATACAATCATTGTTTATTTCAAACCTACTGCTCAAAGGTAGGCATATGTCCTAACAAAGTTAGAGACACAAACCGTGCCCAGAGCAAGCTCAAACAGTTCTGAACTATTATGAATTTAATGGCAGTTATCCAAATTAATTTCATATACAATTCTTCTTAAAGGATAAGTAATAAAAATAGGCTTATTTTATAGGAAAAATTACTTTTAGTAGTAAATAATAAATAGCAAATAAAAAGAAATGCTTAAAATTATCTACTCCACATCTCAAATATGCTGAACATGCCACAAAGCCTGGATATGCTGATTCTAAACTTGGACTGGGCTCTAGCTCAGTGGCAAAGCATTTGCCTAGCACCTAAAAGGCTCTGGGTTCAATTCTTGGCACCACAAAAAGAAAAATAAAGTACACACACAAAAAAGAAAACTGTGTTAATTATCAAGCTTGTAAAAGTCTCTCAAAGCAACAAACAACCTCTTGCAGTTAGAACAATGGTTCTAATAATTTAGAGGCAGACTGAAATGTCTAAAGTCTAAGGGAAAAATGTCTAAAAAATAATTATACATGTAACTCGGTAGGCCTAAACCCCAGATGAAATTTATTTAAAAATCCATGAAGTTTTTAGCAAAGTTATACCAGCAAAAGCACTACCAGCTAGAATTAAAGTGGACAGACACAGATACAAATGAAAAAAGGTCTGTAAAACCCCAGTTTCTGTACAACAGAGCCATCAGGTTGTTACATGTGCTATTTCTTGTTGAAAGGAAAGATACCTCAGACAGTGGACCCAAGACCTTTGGAAGACAGATGGATTAGGGAGTGCTCCTAGGAAGCAACACCAGATCCTAACAAAGGCACATCTGCTGTCCTCTGCTGCAAGTTCATGGCTGGAGCTGTCACAGACCAGTGAGTGCTATCTGCTTCCTTTCCTCTTTCTGAGTAAAAGCTTATTATTGTTATCTTGCCCCTATCTCACCACTGTGTCTTGTCCTTTTTACTTCAGAAGTCTCTGATCAATGGAATTTTAACCAAGCAGCTTCATCAATGACCATACCAGATGCAGACAAATAGAAAACTGTACTGAATTTTAAGAGTAAAGCCACAAATGGGGAAGATGTTGGGAGGTCTTATAAAGTGATATGCGTATTGTGCATATGGGAAGAATTTAAATAACTATGTCTAAAGAATAGACTGTAGTAGATTAAATATAGCCACAAAATTCTTGCCACTGCTTCTATAACCACAGAGATCCTATTCCCCCACTCCTTCAATCTGAGCTGACTCAGGAACTGCTTTGACCAATGGAATGTGGCAGAGCTGATGCTATGTGACTTCTAAGTTTCTGTCTCAAGGGGCATTGCCACCTTCCCTCTTGCTCTCTCAGAATACTGTAGCCTTGTGAATAAGTACAACCCAGCCTCTTGAAGGATGAAGTATCTCACGGAAAGAAGGCCCAGTCATCCCAACCACTACAGCCAAAACAGCTAAGGCCTCAAATAAAACGTAAGAGTAAGGCCTTTTAGAACCACTTACTGCAAGTACATCAGTGAGCCTAGAAGAATCTATTAAAAGAACTGCCTTGCTGAGCATAGGGCAAATTGCCAAACCACAGAATTGTGGTCCATTGGTTGTTCTTAGCTGCTACCCTCTAGAGTGGTTTGTTATGCAACAATAAATAACTGAGATAGAATTCCAAAAGTACCTACTCATGATCCATATCCCAAAAAGTTCAAGTAATTTGTACAAGGTTTACACAGGTAAAAGGGAAAGGAGCTGGCCAGAACCCACAGATCTCAATGAGTCAAAGCTGTATGGCATTAACCTTCTTGTACTTTCCAACCATAAAAAACAAGAAGAGAAAATGGAAGTGACCTAGAGAAATTTTGTGCAAAGAAATCAGAGGAAATTTTAAAGGAAAAATATTTTGCTAGATATATTATTTAACTTATATAAATGAAAATTTTCCATATATATGCAATCATGGTATGTTTTCTCACATGTATATTACACTATTTATATTACTTTTTTTCTCTGTACCAGGAATCGAACTCAGGACCTTGCACTTGTCAGGCAGGCATAGTGCCATTAAGCTAAATCCCTGGCCCAATAATCATTGTCTTTTTTTTTTTTAATTACCAGGAATCAATCTCAGGGCCTCACACTTGCCAGGCAGGGACTGCATCGCTAAGCTACAGCCCGGCCCTTACATACTACATTTTAAAACAATAGAGATTTTTAGTGTATAAAATAATCCTTTACATTCCATGCACTATATTATCAATCAACCCTTTTTATAATTAGATTCCTATCCCAGAATTATATGTTTTTTATTTCAGATTATATAACAAAAACAATGTACATAAGACAAGTGAGCAAAAGCAGAAATGGAAACAGAAATAAAGAACATTTGGACGTTACAATTTTGCATGCTAAAAAACTTCCTTTCTCTCTTCACAAATACAATGACAAAGGGGCCAGGGATTTAGCTCAGTGGTTCCGCCACCTGCTTTGCAAGCATGAGGTCTTGAGTTCCATCCCTGGTACCAAAAACAAAGCAAAACAAACAAAAAAGAAATACAGTGACATGTACCTGCTGAGAAACCATGGTGCAGGAATGAGGCAGATGGCAATGAATGAATTTACATACAAACACAGCAAATCAAGCCCCATCACACAGATGATTTGCTCTTACCTTTTTCTGACATATAGCAGATATTTCCGCTGTAAGGGAAAGGTACACAAAATATCAACAAAGAAAGATCCCATTTTAAATAAGGGCAGCCATGAAGAAGAATAAAAACAATCTTAATAACATATTCTATGGATTTGGCAAAAACAGCTATTGATTTGTCTTGTAACTTGTCATCTACTTTTATTAGCTTCTATTTTTCTCCAAAAACATAAAATTCCTCTTTGTCATCTGATAGTGATTTCAATTTTCATTTAATGAGATTAAAGACATTTTCATGCTGGCAGTATGTCACCCAGTCTCACAAGTAATTCAATTTCTCAATATGACTTGGAAATCACATCATGTTAAAGCCAAACAATTTTAATGTCAACTCCTACATTTACAGAGGACAAAATTAAGGGCCACTGTTGTTGAATGAGTGCTTCATGATCACACAGTAGGTTATATTAATGGCAGGGACGCATGTGGTGCAAAAGTCTTTGAATGCCCTATTTTCTGCTCTTTCCATAATACTATGATACTGGTTTGATATGGTATATATAGACTATTGCTGGGGGATATTCTGTTATATCATACCATAGGGGGAAAGATTCTACTAACTTGGTCTCCTTATATTTGAGCTATCCATTTGTATCAGTCTTAACTAATGTAAAATCAACTATATGGTCACTTAAGAGAAAGCAATTCTCAAACCCATGGACCAACCAGATGGAGCAAGACCATCAAACTACTGTCTACTTACTTACAAGATTAACTTTAATACATTTAAGAGAACTCTTTCTTAGTGAACATAGCAATTATTTCCATGGAAAATGATGCTAGAGGGTACTTGAAAATAATTTTTCCAAGAATCTATTAACATTTTCCTCAAAATAGAGCTAAAAAATGACTAATACTTTATTTATGGGATGGTCTATGCAACAGTTTATTTAAAAGATTAAAGGTAAATGCTCCAAAATCCTGTCTGGAATTATGAATTAGTGGATGCCAAATCAGTGAAATTTATAACTCAGTCAGAAAAATTGACTTTGTACAATTAATGGGCAATAAATCATTGAATTAATTTCTCTTTTAAAGTTGAGATGGCCTAATATTAAAAGACTGCAAAGAATAAACACAATAATCATTGAGCAAAGGTAATCATTGACCAAGAGCCTTAAGTTAAAAAAAAAAGTATTTACAGAATTTAGTTAACATAAGGTTTTAACATTTCTTTTTAAATGGGTCTTTCATATAAATCCTTTTTATTATATATACCTGAAGTCAAATATCAAGTTTTTTCTGTATTACTGATCTGTACTCACTATGTGCCCAGATATTTCCATAGTCTGTTCCTCTGCTTTTCTTCTTTTCAGTACTGGGAATTGAATCCACAGCCTCTGTACTGAGCTACACACCCAGGCCTTTTTAGCTTATATATTATTTTGAGACAAGGTCTCACTACGTTGCCCTGTTTGGGCTTGAACTTTAGAACTTGCATCCTCCTGCCTTAGCCTCCAGGGAGTACTGAAATTACAGGTGTGGACTTCTGATTTTTAAGTACTTTTCTTTATCATTTCAGCTGCCAAGGTGGGTAGAACATATGCTTTTCCCAGGTACAAAGGAATGCTCTGTCTGAGACCTGCTAACTTTCAAGACACAGCTTTAAGAAGCATTGCAAATCTTGTCTTTCCATTAAAATGGGCTAGATATACCTTATCTCCATTTTGCTGATTGGGAAATTTAGTTTCAGAGCAACTAAAGGATTTTCCCCTAAACATGGAGCTAGTAACAGTGACAGGAAAAAGGTCCACTATTCAATTCTCTTTCTTTTGGTACCCTTATTCCTTTTCTGAAGTGGCACAGAATGGCATATCATTGGCAATATCCACTGTACAAACAGAAAATCCCTTTAGACATAATTCAGCAGGTTTTAGTCATGCAAAATCCTAACTGCAAAATGTAATCTTAATTTTCGTAGAGCTGATACCTCTTCCCTCATTATTAAGTGATTTGGTATATTATAAGCAAGATACTGACATTAGAGCTTCAAGTCACTGAAAATTCAGGGAGTGATATCTTTTGTAAAATAAAATAGCACAAAAGAAGATAAATCAACCATGTCATTAGTCATGATTGCTCATGATTCATCCTTTCTGAAATAAACCATACCTTGTGGCAGAAGTACATCAATCAACCACTCACTGTGGTCCCTGCAAAGAAAAATAAAATTCATTTTGTAACTTCATTGAAATGTTCCCCTTCCACATGAATGTTTATAAGCTACACACTATTGATGAAAGGCTTTTAATAGAAAGGAAATATAATTAAGAGCACTATCATAATAAACTTTTTAAATGTCTAATGCATTCCACCTAAATTATAAATTATAGGCATTTCATCATTTTCAGTTATCTTTAAATGATACTTTCCAGATGCTAATTATGCCAGCCCAAATACTGCATGATCTGCACAAAGTTGAGTGTGACTATGAAAGTGACAAGCAAAGAAAACCCACTTGAACTATATGTCATGTTTGGAAACCATAGATTTCTTTTTAATACGCCTATCTTTTTCTGTGGCCTTTTTAATGGGTCATTTCAACATTGGAGCTGCTCTGTCAAGTGGAATGACTTTTTCATGTTACATAAAGAGAAACACTGCAACTTGCAAAGTTGAGATCTTCCAAATGAAAGCTTGCTGTATGTTAAATATCAGACCAAATAAACACAGCAAGACTAATGGGAAAGTTGGATAATGTAAACAATGGATGTCCAAACAACAGTCCTTATTTTGTCATTGCTCTATTTCCTTCTCTTAAAGGACTCTTATACTTACCCTGCAATCCTCTCACTGCATTCTTCACAGAGATACAGTGGGGGTGGTTTGTCACCCAAAGCTACTGACAAGGAAGGGTCTATACACATCTGAAACAAATGAAAAGACATAATGAACACTACTGTTCCTGTGCACTACATTCCCTGTATCATGAGGACAAATGCTTCAACGATGACAGATTTTCAAAAGCAAAATGAAATAAATATTTTTAGTAACACCCATTTGATCTGTAACTGCCTAGACTACAATGATACACGAGTCCATGCTGAGGATTTAACGATGTGGTTTGGGTGGTTTTTCATTTCTCCTATTACTTGCAACTCAAGTGTCAGGAAATCCACTCTAATTCCAAAAAGATAAAAAATGATTTTGTTCAATGGCTACTCAAATTGCCTATGTGGGCAGTGAACGCAGTAATCCCTCTTTGGGAAAATGACAATGTATTATTAAGATTTCAAAATCATAAATGATACCTATATGCTGGCAGGAGAGAATTTAGCTTCCTAAGACACATCTTATTCAGAAAAGGTAGCATTAAATCTAGCATTGAGTAGTTTGCTTTTCTTACTCTGAATCCTAGCTTTTTATAATGTTTTATCATGTTTTATTTTCATCTCATTTTTTTCCCTTCACATGACCTACAATTTGTTTACCCCCTGATGTTTTGGTCTTTATGGCTGGGGTTTTGCTAGCTTAAGCATGGAGATAAAGTGTTCATTTCACAGTTGACCACAAGAAGATTTCAAGTATCTGGATGTCTTACATCAATTGAAACAAAACATTCAGATAACTAGCTGCATTTTGTGCTTTGCATCCATTTAAATTTCTATAATTTATCAAGGTCCCTGGTCTTCAAAGAATAATCAACCTGTGTTACAGTTAATTGTACAGTAAATATGCCAAGTAAAAACATCTTCTGGAATTTTATTCTATCTTTAGCTGCTTTCACTATTTTGAAGGGGGGAAATGACTCAAATTTACAACCCAAACAGCCTGTAATTCAAAGTTAAAATCCTGGGTAATTTCAGTTGTTGGAGAAATAATAGAATTGCTAAATTTAAATAATTAAACCATCATAATTTATAAATTGTATATTCCCAATATTAAAAGCCCAGGGTGAAAATCGCCCTTATAAAAGTTTCATACGTCTTCAAAATGCCATGAGTAGCTACTTTTGGTATGTTAAACCAGAGATCAGCATATTTTTTCTAAAAGTGACCAAAGACTAAAAACAATTTGAGGTTTTGAGTGCAAATGGTCTCTATCACAATTGCCCAACTCTGCTGATATAGCATGAAAGGAGTCACAGAGAGTTTGAAAGCAAATGAGCATAGCTGTGTTCCAATAAACTTTAGTCATAAAAGCAGACAAAAGGTCAGACTTGGCTGTGAGCTTCACGAAAATGGGAGTTGATTAAGTAAGATTTGGGGGGTGATGAAAAATGTCTTGGAGTTAGATGAATATGATACTTGTAAACACTGTGAATGTACTAAATGTCACTAAATTGTTCACTTTTAAATAGTTACTTTCATATTATATGAATTCAATCTCAATTTTTTTTAAAAAATGACAGAGTTGGGGATTTAGCTCAGTGGTGCTACTGCCAGCCTCGCAAGCGCAAGGGCCTGAGTTCAATCACACACACACACACACACACACACACACACACACACACACACACACACACAAAATGACAGAAGGTGGAATGATTTGGCCTGGAGTGCTTTCAGGAGAAAAATAAGGCCAACACAGAACAACAGATTGGGCTATTTACCTAGAAAAAGAGAAAATAAAATTCCCAATAATTTCTATGATTGGAAGGCCAGAAAGAATTCCTAACCAGGATGTTAGAGGACTCATAAGAAAGCAGTCTGACATAAAATCAAGAAAAAAAATAACTGGAGAAACCTATAACAGGCAGGAAAAAGAAAGAAAGGATATAGAAACAAAAGTAAGCAAGAGCTGTGCAAATCTCATCATTAAGAATCGAGCTGAACTCCAAGAGTAATATTTGGTCCTACATATGTTCAGCTCAAAACTTCCTCACACTAAACCAAAGTATCTTTGAATCCTAAATGTCTCTGAAATTCAAGAGAGGGGTGCACATAGTAGAATGGGAGAGGCCCATGATTTCACTGGCAGGTTATCCTCACCTGTTCTTTCTCAACATTCATTCAATTTGCATTCATCAAAGGCAGAGATACAAAAATGCCCATTGTTGTTAGTATGACATACCTATCATTATTGACACCCTTTGCCACTTTGGTTTATAAAATACATTCTTTTATTTCTTTTATATTTATAGGATCTCATTTTACCTGCTTTGTTTCTGTACCACGATGGTATTAATTTTCTCTCATTTGGCCATATGAACAGTCTATGTAGCTTTAGAATAAGGTAAGCAAACTCTCGTGGCACTAAGTTCTTAAAAGTAACAATGAACTCTAATAAATTCTCATTCTTCATAATATGAAATTTAACTCTTGAAAATCCAGACATTGGTTTATCCAATCAAATCAACAAATATATCATAAGCAATTCTAATCATTTCTTGTAATATTCAACTTCTGAGATTTGGGTTTTAATGGCACTGAAAGAACATGATGTGGAAAAAAAAATGCGGCGAAGAGTCAAATTACCTCATTCTGTTTCCTCAAGCTGATATTGTCTATGTGACCTTAGGAGAGTGACTTCACCTTTCTGTGTAAGTACTGTGTGCTAGCCAATTGCATCACTGACTGGAACATACAACTCAACCTCTCTAAGCCACTGTTTCCTTATCTCCAGTTTAACCTTCTGTGTGTGTGCTGTCCAAACACTTCTCATTCTTTCCAACTAAGTCATATCTCTGACCTAAGCTAAGATTTATTGATTTTCTGGTCTTGTCCTACATTTCTTGAGCATGCACTGTCACATACTAAGCAGTCTTAATTTGAAGCATACAGATGAAAACAGGGAATATACATTTCCCAGGGTTTATTAGCTCAGATAAAGGCTAATTAAGGACTATGTAAGTGTTCTGCCAAGACTCTTTTGACAATTAGCTCACTACTACCTATCACATGGCTATCAATTCATAAGCTAAAACCTGTAGATACCACTATTTATTGCTCTGTAAGAACAGTCAGACTGAACATAGAGGTGCTTGACATTACTATAGATCAAAAGCCTCTGCTTTACAGAGAAGTATGCAATTTATTACACTTTAATCAGCAATTTTCTCCTAATAATTTAACCATTGAAAATACAATATGCCACTAGGTCTAATAAAACAGTACCTTCACAGCTGGTTTGTTAATTGCGTTGTGGCATTCAATGTGTTGGCAGTGGATGGGATTCCAAGCTGTAAAGCAAAATAGAGCTAATGAATATTTCTCACTGAAATTATTCATGCCTCGGTGAAAACACAGCAGACATTTCACTATTTTCTTTTTACCTAAATGAAATTGTCATTATTCCCTAACATAAATGCCTTTTATAATCTATAAAAGGTTTTAAAATCAGGCAGAGGCATCATAGTTCCAGCATTTTTCCAGGGAAAGAAAGCCAGTATATGACAGTATACGTAGTACCATATCACCTCACAGTGTGATAGCACTAATAAGTTATCACAGATTTTTATGATTATATTTTCACTTCACTCCCCAATGACTCTGTGGGGTAGATACATTGGAGTATTACTCTCACTGCAGACAAGACAAAATTAAAGTTTAAAAGGTTGTGAAGCTCAATGTGGACACAGAATTATTAACTATAACTTGGGACTAGAACCTCTATCCTTTAGTCTCTGGCATTCTGCTCTTTTCACTGTAGTATATTATATCAATCATCCTATATTTCTGGAATCAGGAAGCATTTCAAATTTATAATAACTGAAACTCCAAAAATATCCCACTTCCCACTCCACCCCATCATATGTGAAAATGGGAAAGATGAGTTTCGTGCCCGAATGAAACTTAGTCACACATGTAACCCAAATACTAAATCTCTGCTAGTTTGCAGATAACTATTATCCAACTCTTTAACTCAGTATACAGACAGTATAATAAGGAAAAGAATCAAGTGACCTGGAATAAACCAGCATGAAATCACATCGTCTAGACTATTATGTTGTGCAAATACCATGTTACTTAACTAACAATATTCCATCACTTTAAAAAAGGTAATAGGTTTATATACTTTAAAGTAGCACATCTTTCTAAACTGTCATATTCTAATTTTCCAGGACAACAAATCAATTTATATAAAAAGAAAACAAGTATAGATCAGAGACCAGTACTCTAATAATATTGATTATATTTTTAGATGAAAAAAGGAATGAGTAAATGAATGGATGAATGAAGAAATAATTTAAATATACATATTGCATAACTGTCAAGTTTGTTTCCCATATATTTTTAAGTCAAGATGACTACAAAGAAAGGCAGCAGTTTTTATTGTGCAAAAAGAGAAATTTAAAGAAAAAAACTGCCTTTTAACCTATACTTGAGTTGCAAGTATATGGAATATGTGCCACATTCCTCCAATCCCAAACTCATGACATACAAAACTAATCCTTTACAGCATCCCTTCCTTCTGAGTTTATAACTGGTCAAAACAAAGTTCTGAGCAGTAACGATTGATCTAAATATAGTTGCCACAAAAGATGAAACCAGTGAACCGTTTCTGAATCAGTGTATTACGAGAATGTTTGCAGACTGACTTCTAAATAGTAGTAAGTCCTTGATACTTATAGACATAAGTAATATTCAAAATACATAACAGCTGTTATGGCACTGGTGCAAACAAACCAGTGCCACAGCACTAGATCAGGGCTCTAAAGACTTCTGTTCTGCCAGAAATTACTGCTTTGTGTGTGACTAGTGGGAATATATAGGTCTAATTCCTCTCACTTTTTCTTCCATTATTACCATGTATCACTAAGATAAGAAAAGACTGTGGGATGCTCTGCTTAAATTATCAAAACCACACTAGATTTAAGCTTACTAGAGCAGTGATTCTTAAATTCTATAGTGTGTCAAAAATCACTTGTACTCTGGTGTGAAAAACTATAATGGTACATAAGATCCTAATGATATAATTGACAATGTAAAATAGGAAGAAAAGGGCTAAAGGCATAGGGGAAATTGGAAGGTAGGGGAAAGGTAATAAGGGAAAAGGAAAAAAATGAGAAAATGGGAATAAAGTATTTGTAAATAGGGAAGGGAGGAGGGGGTGTAGGGAGGGCAGGGATAAGGGGAAAAAATGAGAACCAAGACCTGTCATGTAAAGGTACAAGAACCTATGATGAATGCAACTGTACTGTATACCTAAAATGTACCAATAAACTCAATGAGAAAAAAAATCACTGTCGATGTTTTGAAATATGATGTCTAGATGCTAGATGTACTGAATAAAAAATCTCTGAGGACAGAATACAATTTGTAATTGGGAAAAGTACTAAAATTGGTTCTGATATAAAGACAATCTACATGCCTTATTATGTGGCAAATATAGTCACGATAGAACTCCATTCAAATATAACAACAAAAGAGAGCACAAAAACATGACCGACCCTATTCTTCTTTGAATTATGATGGCACAGTTGGTATTAGTCTTGCATTCCTACCATAAGTAACTAGAAAAACTGAAAATAACAACAACAACAACAACTGTTTTTGAAAAATTAAACTACAGATAGTGTAAGTTAGTGTTTTTTGACAGTAGAGAAATAATGTAGGCAGCCCCACAAACACCCTAGTTTTCTTTGTAAAAGCAACTCCAGCCTTGATCCAAGAAAGAGAAAGATATGCAAAGTAGGGTAATTTTGTTGAGTTAAGAGGAGAAAAGTTGGGATAAAAGATGCAAGATAGCTGGAATTTGTTAGATAGAGCACTAAGAAAATAGGAGTAGGGTTAATTTTGAGTCTTTGGCTTTAAATATGCTAAACATATGTAAGGTAAAACTTCATAAGGAAGGATTACAGAACAACTACAGGGGACCTATAAGCTAAACAATTTCTAGTGTCCATATATGGCTAGGAGATGTTCAAGTTCCAACCAGCCAGAATGACAAAAACTCATTTAACACCTGGGGCATACAACAGATACTCAAGGAGGGTTATATCTTAGAAACAGAACTAAATTAACAGAGGAAGACCAACCTAAACTTATGTTGACAAAATTAAGAACAAGCCTTGGAAAGGTCAAGCTGATTAACTAGAAACTCCAACACACTTTAATGGAAAACCAACAAATAAAACAAACACTAACATATTTTAATGGGAAAAAGTCCAGGTATTCAACAATGTAATATTCATGAAATCCAGCATCCAGTCAAATATATGATATTTGGAAAGTAAGAAAATGCTACTCAGAAACAGGAAAAAATTGACAAAACATACCCAGAAATTACAGAGATGAAGCAGTTAGCAAACAATAACTATTAAATAGTAATTATAAATATATTTGAAGGAAAACATAATTATGAACATGAGGACAAACATGAAAGATATAATAAAAGAAACAAAACTTCTAAAAATAAAAATGCAATATCTTAAATTTAAAATTCACTGAATAGGCTAAACAGCTATTAGATAATGCAAAATAAATGATCAGGTAATTAGGAGACATAATAGGAACAACTCACAGTGGAGTACCGAAAGAAAAACAGCTTCAATGAGCTGTGGAAAATTTGGGGGGAGTATAAAATATATTAAAATCACAAAAAGATCACAAGGGGGATATATTTGAAGAAATACTAGCCAAATTTATTTGATACTGATTGAAACTATGAACCCACAGATCCAAAGAGCTCAATAAGTCACAGGGAAGATAAAAGCAAGGAAAATCACACCAAAACTCATTAGAATCATATTGATGAAAAGTAATAGTAAGGAGAAAATCTAAAAGCAGCCAGGAAACAAAACAAAACCAAACAAAAAAGACACATTACTTACAGGGGAACAAAGATAAGAATGATCGTTGATTTCTTGTCAGAAACAATGCAAGCCAGAAGACAATGGAACGACATCTTTAACAGGCTGAAAGAAAAAAACTGTCAACCTAGAATTCTACACCCAGTGAAAATATCCTTCATAAATGAATATTAAATAAAAGTTATTTGAAGACAAACACTAGATAATAGAATTAATTGCCGGCTGGCAATTGTAAAGAAATTGTGAAGGAAATTGTAAAGGAAATCTTTCAAGCTAAAAGTAAATGATACTATATAGAAGCTTGGGCCAATGCAAAGGCAAGACATAGCAAATATGGTAAATAACTACAAAAAATATTTTTACTCATATTAACATGTTTTTAAAAGATGACTGAATATTGAAAACAAAAATAATAGCAATGTATTATGAGGCTAACTGTGTGTGTGTGTGTGTGTGTGTGTGTGTGTGTGTGTAATGTTTGATAACAAGAATAAAAAGGAAGGTTGGACCTGGTTGCACATGCCTATAATCCCAGCACTTAAGAGGTTGAAGCAGGAAGACTGCCACAACTTCAAGGCTAGCGTGGGCTACACAGTGAGTTCAAGGTCAGCCTGAACTATATAGTAAGATCCTGTTTCAAAAAATTTTAAATGAGGGCAGGGGATTTAGCTCAGTGGTGTGGCACCTGCCTTACAAGTGCAAGGTATTGATTTCAATCCCCAGTACCGCAAAAAAAATTAAAATGGATGATGGAGACAATGAAAATACATAGAATTATTACATTAGAATATTGATTGGTATAATATTATTTGAAGATAGACTATGATGTTAAAGGTATATTCTGTAAGCCTTCAAGCAATTTTTTAAAAAGGGAAAGTTAATCCAATATGGAGATAAAATTGGATACTAAAAATTAATCCAAAAGAAGGAAAGATATAAAAAACAAATAAAAACTAGGTGCAACAAATAAAACAAGTACAAAGTCAAAGAATGAAACCCAACCATATCAGCAATTACATTAAATGCAAATTGTTTAAACAATAAGTACATTACATGGAGGTAGTCTAAAAGGCAGATGTTGTCTAATAAATTTTATCAAAAAGCATGCCTTAGTTATATGCTACTTATGAAAAGCATTTGAAATATAAACAGATAAGTAATAAACAGAAAAAGCTACATCATGCTACTTTCTGTTCATTTAAAAGAAAGTTTTGTCCCTTTGTTTCTTCTTTGTTCAACTCTTTTTGTCTATTTCTGATATTCTGAGTAACATTTTGCCATTCTTTTGAGATCACGATACACAGTATACTAACCACTGTTATTCTCTATTTTGTTATGACATTGTTTTATATTTTCATATAAGTGTTTTTTAATGTTTTCTTTATTAGTATCTACTTTTATTAGATTAAAAGAAAAGAAAGCTGAAATCTTTATAAATACAAGATAAGTAAGCTCTAAGACAAAGATATTACCAGAAAAAAGAAAGATATTTCATGAAGATAAAAGGGCCAATTGATCAAGAAGATACAATAATCATAAGGATAAACTAATAGAACTGAAGAGAGAAGCTCAAAACTACTGTTGTAAAATTCAATAATTTCCTCTCAGTAATTGATGAAACAAGTAATTGATAACACAAGCAGTAACTGATAAAAAAGCAGTAATATCATTAAAACCTGAATAACACTCTCAAACAATTTAAATGTTAAAAACAAAACTAACCACACAAACACTGCGTAAAACACATTCTCAATAATCATGTAATATTTAGTAATACAGACAATATTCTAGTTCAAAAACCTGAAAAATTTAAATGGATCCACATCACACAATATGTTCTGATGAGAATGAAATTAAACTAGTAACCGATTTCACCAAATACTTGCACATTTAAAAAATACCTCTAATAAATTCATAAATCAAAGGAAAAAAAATCACAAAGAATGTTAAAAATATCCTATGCTAAAATATAATATACATACAAATTTGTGGGATGAAACTAAAACAATGATTTCATGGAAGTTTATAGCTTTGAATCCTTATATTAGAAAATCTAAAATATCTAAAAAATGATTTATGCTACATCCTTAAAAAAAACAGAATAAAAAACAAGTGAAGTGCAATGTCAATGGAAGGAAAGAAATAAAAAAGAAACAGTAATTATTAAAGTTAAAAACTGAAAACTAATAGTGAAAAATCAATAAAACAAAAAGCTAACTTTCTGGAAAATTCAATAAAATTGATAAGCCCTGTAGCCAGGCTCATCAAGAATATTAAGAATAAAAGGAATCAATACAGATCCTAAAGACATGGTAATAAATTTAATAAATTGTGTTAAATGCTTGTGTACTTCAAAAGATGCATACTGAAAATATGACTCAATAAAAACTACAAAATCTAAGAGCCTTATAATGACTAAAGAAATTAAATTCATAATACAAGACCCTCCTACAAAGAAAATCATAAGTCCAGATGACTTCACTAAAGAATTCTAGTAACCATTAAATAAATAAACTTTACATAAATTCAAGAAACAGAACATGAAAAGATACTTTTCAACTCATATTATGAGGTTATTACCTGTAAACAAGGCCACATGAAACATTGCAATTATATAAATATGCTTCATAAAGGTATGAGCAAGAACATTTAACAAATCTAGTAAATTAAATATGACAATTTAATACAGCATGTCAACATGGAGTTTACCCTTGGAATGCAAGGCTGGTTTAACAGTGTATAGCAAGTCAATGTAATTTACTGCATTAACAATAAAGGGAGGAAATCATATGATTATCTCACTAGAAAGAAAATATATGTGCCCCCCTAAATTGACATTTATTCCCTATTAAAATTTTAAGCAAACGAACTAGAAGGAAACTTCCTCAATCTGATTTTTTTAAGCATTATGAAAGTCTAGAAACATAACCACAAATGTAAGATGGTCAATTATTTAAACAATCAAGGTGAATTTAATGTGAAACATAAGTTTTCAACAAATCAAACTGGAACAACTACATTTCTTTAGACAGGGATTCAATGCTTTCTTCATATTATACATAAAAATCAGTTCCAAACAGATTATATGCTTAAACATAAAATCTTAAATTATAAAACTTCTAGAAGCGCAAATGAATTTTTTACAACCTTAGTATAGACAAAAGAACAAATATAATATTGATAAATTTTTATCAATATTAAAATATTCTTTTTGAAATAGCTAAAGAGGAAAGCCACATTCACAATATACTGACAAAAGTTGTATATTTTAAACATAAAAAATATGATGAGCACCTCAGTCACTCCCCCAAAAAAAAGTTTCACTGGGAATTCTAAATATAAAAGCATATAGAAATAGCCAGCAAGGACCCACAAAGATATTCATTACCATTATTCACCAAAGAGAGAAAGTTAAACAACGTTATACTGCTCCATGACCAAAAAGCCTAATATTAGAAGACTGACAATCTCAAGTGTCAACAGCAATGTAGAACCACTAGAACTCTCATACATTGCTGGAGGAGATGTAAAAGGTTACAGTCACATTTGAAAACTGTTTAGAAAACTCTAATAATATTGAACATACAATTACTATATAATCTCATATTTCCAATGCTATGTGTTCATCAAGAAAATTAAATGTGTATCTATAAAAAAAACCTTTTATATCTTTAGTCCTAATCACCAAAAATCTTCATCAAAAAGTGAGTAATTAATTATAAGGTATTGATACAATGGAATCCATATGATGGAGTGCTATACTGTTAGAAATTTATACAAACATCAATAAATGAAGAAACATTATACTAAATAAAATACACAAAAATAAAAAGAAAATTGTTTAGTGATGAGTCCATTCACATAAAATCCTAGAGCAGATAAACTAAACTACAATGACAAAAATAAGATCAGCAGTTTGTGATAGAAAATGTGGTGAACTGCTAGAAACAAGAAAGCTTTGCGGAGTGATGGAAATATTCTACATTTTGAATACGGTATTGATTATATTAATGATACTTCATATCAAATTATATCAAACTATACAAACTATCACTTAACATGTATCAAACTA
Organism: Fukomys damarensis; assembly: GCF_012274545.1. Classification (NCBI taxonomy): domain Eukaryota; kingdom Metazoa; phylum Chordata; class Mammalia; order Rodentia; family Bathyergidae; genus Fukomys; species Fukomys damarensis. Next base: position 32,807,125 of record NW_022900933.1, on the reverse strand, counting down.
TAAACTTAACATGGGTTGCTTTGTTACATAAAAATTATACCATAATACAATCTATTTTAAAGGGGAAAATGAAAGAGTGACCAAAAAGATAATTCAAGGAAAAGAAATATCATACTGAAAAGAAATATGTTTAAAAATGATCTGCTCCATGAATCATGTGGAATCAGCAATATAATGCAGGACCACATAGCCTCTATAAAAATAAGACTAGAGACAAGCATGGTGACACACACTTGTCATCCCAGTCCTTGAGAGGCTGAGGTAGGGAGATCACAAGTTCAGCCTGAACTACAGAGTGAGACCCTGTTTCAAAAAATAAAAAGACTTATTTTAAAAATATTTAAAACCACCAACAACAACAAAAACATAGGAACAGAAAGTCATATAAACTGAGAGTCAGATGTGAAATTAACAGAATGGACTAAAACTGGAACTGGATATGATACATAGTAAATGTAAGCAAGCTAAAATGAAATAGCAAAATTAGAAACTCACTGAAAACAATAAATAGAGTTGATTCTTTGAGTGAAAATCTAATAAATAACAGTGTAAGCCAACCTGAGATGCTAATAGAGAAAAAGACAAATATATAAAAAACAGTTGTTATAACTGCTAAAGAACACAAAAAATGAAAATCTGACCTAAGAGCTAGAAGTATTCCAGATAAATACACCAAAACAACTGGAAGAAAACAGTAATTTAATACTTTATTAATGAGAGAAAATTCCTGAAAAAAAATTTAAAGGACCTAAATTTACAGATTAAAAGTGTTCTTTATATTCACGAAATTCAAAGAAAAGATAGTCATACTTAGAAATAGTGGTGAAAACTTTAAAAATAAATAAACAAGTCTTCAAGAACCAAGAAAATCAAAATGGGTCTTAAAATAAAAATCACACTGGCTTAAAATTCCTCCTCTATAATTCTAAATGCCAGGAAACAATAAACCATTAAGTGCATATTTTTGCACAGTGAAGCAGAGTTTACTTTCATCTGTGAAGGAGTAGAAACACTTTTAAACTCCACCTAACTTGACATATATACATTCCACTGCTGAAAATATTTTCTCTATTGTTTATGTATTTTAAATTTCACTAAATTCTTCTCTAGGCTTTATTATATTTTTCTTCTTAATTTAAGCTTGAATTGCTCTTCTTTGTTCAGCCTTAAAATGTAGAAGCTTATGTTAGTGATTCTAGATCTTTTTTCTTTCTAATCTATACCTTTAATGCTATAAATTTCTCTCATAAGCATTGTTTTTGCCACATACCACAAGTTTTAAAGATAGTGCTTACATAGGTATACCTTTAATAGGATTAAAGGCAAACTGGAATATATTTGGCTTGACAAAATATAAAACTAAGCCTTAAAAGAAAAAAGTGATGCACTGGAAACTTCCCTCCAGCAAATACAAAGTTCATTGCTTTTTAGAAGAATAAATCGTCCAGGGTCTCTACAATATATTCTTTTCAATGTCCATCACATAATAAAAATTTTACAAGGCATGTGAAAGGGCTAGAAAATGTGATACACATTAAAAAGAAAAAAAAATAGTCTAAAGAAACAAATAGACTTAGATTCATTTGGTTAGGAAAAAAATTTTTAAATAAGTACTTTAAATGGATTGCTAAGTTGGAAATTTCAATAGAGAAATGAAAACTATAAAAAACTAAAATAAAATTCTAGCACTAAAAAACACAGAATATACTAAATGTATAACTCATTGGACGGAGGTTTTAAAACATTAAACATAGCAGAAGAAAGTTGGTGAACTAGAAGACAAGTTAATATAAATTCAAAATAAAATCCAGAAAAATATTTTTTTCAAAAGGAATGGAGCTCCTGAGACCTTTGAGACAATACTGACTGAGTGTTTTTAAAGTCCCAAATAGAGAGAAGAAATAAGAAAGGGCCAGAATAAGTACCTGGATAGAATAACTTTTAAAAAATTCCAATACTGGAAATGAATATGAAACTACAAATTCAAAAAACTTGAAAACTCCAAGAAGAGTAAATGAAAAGACCACCACACTTAAGCAGGTCAAAATAAAACTACTAAATACCAAAAAAAGGAAAAATCTTAAACAGAGGCAGAGAAAAATAACACACTGCATTCAAAAGTGTTAGAATAGTAATGTACAATGTCCTACGAGGAACAATAAATTGACATTTTAATGTCGTTAAATGAGAAAATCAGTACTCACTGATTACAATGGAATTACAATAGAAATCAAAATAAAAAGATAACTAGAATTCAAATATTTGTAAAGTTAAAACACTCCTCTTAAAAATGCAGGCAATGGAACACATAACAGTGAAAAAATTTTAATCTAGGAAATGAACCTTAATAAAAACATAACATCCCAAAATTTATAGGTACAGCTTAATATAGAGCTTAGAGAGAGATTAGTGATTTTAAGTGAATAACTAGAAAATTTATAACATCAGAAATTAAAAATCTAAGCTTCTACCCCTCCCAAAAGTAGAAAAAATAACAAGAAAATAAAACTTCACAAAATAAAAATAAAGAATGTAATGAAATGCATAATAAACGTAACTTTCACACTTTTTCTTTAATTTTGCTTGTTTTTATATAAACATGTTATCAAATTTAATGCCTATTTGAGATAAAATCTCTAGGACAACTGGAAATAAAAAGAAAACTTTCTGAAACTGATACAAAGGATATCTACAAAACCTTATAGCAAACACCATGTTCTCTAAAGTTAGGAACAAAGCAATATCACCCATTCTTACTAATTCTATTCATCAGACATTCTGTTCTGAAGGTTCCACACAGTGAAACAAAGAAAGAAAATAAATGGTACAAAGTTGAAAAGAAAGCACAAACAATACCATTGTCCTACAGAAAATCCAAATCAATAACTAGAACTAATCACTGAATTTAAGAAAATCATGGGATCAATATGAAAAAGTTAATTACATTTATTTATGCTAGTAATAAATTAGAAATTAAAATTTAAGATTATATCATTCACAGTAGCTTCAAAAAATCAAACATCTAGGCCTTGATTTTTAAAAAATGCAAAAACTCTACATTGAAAAGGACAGAACATGACTGAGAGAAAATTCAAGAGATCTAAGTAAAGAAGAAATACACTGCAATCATGGACTAGAAATAGTGCTAAGAGATCTATTTTTCCAAAGGGAACCATAGATTTAATAAAAATCCAGATCAAAATCTCAGTAAGATCATTTGTGGCAGAAAGTTGATCTAAAATAGCCAAGATGTTCAAAGAAAAAGAACAAAGTTAAAGACTTGAACTCTCTGATTTCAACACTATAAAGTGAAAGTATTTAAAACAATTTTTTACTGTATAAAACCAGGAAAGAAGGGAATGGAATTAATATGAGAAAATGAAAAATAATGGAAACAAAATCTTTGTAGATAGGAAAGGAGGGAGGGGTTGAAGGGAGGGCAGGGGATGGGGAAAAAAATAAGAACCAAGACTGATTATGTAAAGATACAAATTTCCAACAATGAATGTCATTATATTGTATACATTAAATGTACCAATAAAATTAATAAAAAACACAAATCAATAAAACAGAAAGAGTCCAGAAATATGCCTACAAACAAATAACTAAGAGGCCAATACAATTCAAACAGCAAAAAATAATTTTTTCAACAAAGGGTGTTAGAACAATCCATATGGAGATAAATAAATCATATCCACTTTAAAAAAAAAGACAGATCACAGGCATAATGTGCAAGATAAAATTATACAGCTTCTGGAAGAACATCTTAACAACTTTGGAAAATGCAAAGGTTCATAATAGGACATGAAAAACACTAAACACAAAAGCAAGAAGATATATTTTAGCTTATCAAAATTAAAAACCCATGTCCATCAAAAGACATGTTGGGAAGATAAAATAGCAAGTTTCAGACTGGAAGAAAATATTTGCAATATATAAACAACTCATATTAGGGTACATAAAAAACAATGACATATCAACAATTTTAAGAAACAATGATAAACGACTTTATAAGGCACTTCAAAAATAAGATATCCAAATGATCAACAAGTATACAAAAATGTGCTCAACATCATTATCAAGGAAATGTAATTAAAATCATAATGAAATACATTCCCATCACAGTGGCTAAAATTATAAATACTGACAATTGATGGGAGAGCAACTGGAGCTCTACATTATATTGTTGTTTGAAATATCAAATACTAAAAATTCTTTAAAGAGTTAACAAAATTCTTATAAACTCTATGACCCAGGAGTTCCACTTCTAAGTATATACCCAAAAGTAACAAATAGATATTTCCACAAAAGTCTTCTGTGATGAAAATTTTCATAGCAGTGTTACCATAAGAATACTGGCCAAAAACTGGAAACAGTCCAAATTAATATCAATAGTAAGGTTGATAAACAGTGGTACATTTACTCAGTGGAATACTTATGGTTTAGATTTTAAAATGCCTCCCAAAATTTTCATGTGTACAAAAGGTGACTGGATCATGAGGTGCTAAAAGCACTTTTAGGAAGGGACCTGGTTAAACGTTTGTTCATTACTGGGGGCATGAACTGGAGGTATACTCTTGTCCCTGGCTCCTGCCTTCTCTCTGCTTTCTGATTGCCATAGATTGAGCACCTTTTCCTCCACTATGTCTCTCTGCCATCTTGTTTCTGCTCTAGAGCCAGGCAACCATGGACTGAAAATAGAAGCCAAAATAAACACCTCCTCCTTTAAGATATAAGTGTTCAGTATTTTGTCCTAGAGATGGAAAGGGGCTAAGACAACTTACTTAGCAATATAAAGAACTATTATCCTTAAAATGGACAGCTCTTAGTTATAGGTTGACTGAATAAGGTCACACACACACACACACACACACACACACACACTCACTTAAGTACTGTTTGATCTCCATTTATACGTATATCTGAATTACATGAATACATGAATTACATGTTAACAAGATAAGTGGTTTTCTAAGGGTAGAAGAGGGATGTGCTGATTAAAAGAGGCACAGAATTATTTTCTGAGGTGATAAAAACGTTCTATTAACTCACATGGCTATATCTCACTATATACAAAATATACCTTAATAAAGTACTGTTGTCACTACAAAAAGAGATAATGACTGATAAACTTCTAAAACTGACCAAAAAAAATCAAGTCTCACATGTCATCTGGCCCCCACCAGAAGATAAGTAGAAATAATATAACTAAATATGTCATAGTAAAGCTGCCCAAAAAACTTAAAAATAAAAGGAAAACTAAAAATAAAGAGAAAGCTGCTACCTCATCTTTGACAAAGGAGCTGACCATCCTCAGTGGAGGAAAGATAGCCTCTTTAATAAATGGTGTTGGAAAACCTGGATCTCAACATGCCAAAGATTAAAATTAGACCCTTATCTTTCACCACGCACTAAATTAAAATCCAAATGGATTAAAGATCTAAATATTAAAACAGAAACATTAAACTTGCTGGAAGGTAAGTTAGGCAGAACTCTGGAAGACATTGGCATAGGAAAAGACTTTATGAACAAATCCTCAGTAGCACGGGAACTAGCAGATAGAATCAACAACTTACTAAAAAGCTTCTGTACTTCAAAAGAAACCATCAGCAGAACTAAGAGACAATCTACAATGTGGGAAAAAATTTTTACCAGCTGTTCCTCAGACAAAGGACTATTATCAAGGATATATAAAGAACTCAAAACAATCAGCCCTCCCAAATATAAAGACCCGATTCAAAAATGGGCATCCGAAATGAACAGACATTTCTCAGACAAAGAAGTAAAAGCAGCAAGTAAATATATGAAAAAATGTTCCACATCACTGATCATTCGAGAGATGCAGATGAAAACAACACTGAGATTCCACCTCACCCCACAAAGAATGGCTGCTATCAAGAAATCAACCAATAACAAATGTTGGTGGGGTTGTGGAGAGACAGCAACCCTTCTCCATTATTGGTGGGAGTGTAGACTTGTGCAACCACTGTGGAAATAAACATGGAGATACATCAAAGAACGAGGATTAGAGGTTCCATTTGGCCCAGCTATCACTCTGCTAGGTATCTTCCCAAAAGAATTAAAAGAATCATACCACAGGGATATATGCACACTCATGTTTATAGTGGCACAGTTTGCAACAGGTAAAACTTGGAAACAGCCCAGTTGCCCATCAGTAGGAGACTGGATAAAGAAGATGTGGTTTTTCTATAAAATGGAGTACTACTCAGCCATAAAGAATGAGAAACTAGAGTTATTCATAGGAAAATGGATGCATATTGAGGCCATACTCTTAAGTGAAATAAATAAGACACACATCTGTAAATACCAAATAGTTTCACTGGTGTGAAAAATTAAAAAGTGTAAATGAGACACAAATTGTATAACTGATAATGTGAAATAGGAAGAAAAGGGCTAAAGGTGTAGGGGAAGTGGGAAGGGTAGGGGAAAGGAAATAAGGGAAAAGAAAAAATATGACAAAAGGAAAAAATGGAAACAAGGTCTTTGTAAATAGGGGAGGTGAAGGGAGGGCAGGTGTATGGGGAAAAATGAGAACCAAGACCTGTCATGTAAAGGTACAAGATCCGAATGATGAATGTAACTGTACTGTATACTTAAAAAGTACCAATAAACTCAATAAAAAATAAAGAGCTAGGAACAGTCAGGGTATTCTTGAAGGAAGAGAAAGAAAAGAAAAAAGCAGAGAAATAACAGAAAGAAGCAGTGAGAAACATCATAAGGTGGGAGGACATGCACCCCTGAATATCAAAATTTATTTTGAAAGTGTGGTAATTGAAACACAGTATCAGTAAAATGAAAATGTAATGATTGAACTAAATGAAGCCAGAGACAGAACTATCTTTAGACACTTGATTCATGCCAAAAATGGCACTTACAAACAGTAAGAACAGAATAATATTTTCAACAAATTATGTCCACTAGCTATCCATAAGATAAAAAATGAATATTACCTCATGCTGTACAGAAAAATTTATGCCAGATACAACAAAAAGGTAAAATGCAAAGATTACAGAATACAACAAAAATTATCATCATAGTTTTAGGGTAGGGAAATATTTTATTAGAAAATAAACAGAACTAAAAATAAAGAAAAATATTGTTAATCTGATTATGTTGAAAGAAGAACTTCAGTTAATGAAAGACATCATTGAGAATTAAAAATTAAAAAATACTTGCAACTACCAGGGATTTAGCTCAGTGGTGCCACCACCTGCCTCACAAGCACAAGGTCCCTAGTTCAATCCCCCACCCAAAAAAAAAAAAAAAAAAAATTGAAACAAACATAGCTGACAAAGATTATATAAAAAGGGTATCCAAATGACTAATAAACATGGAAAAGTTTTCAATTTCATTTGTAGTAGGGGAAAGGCTAATTATAATTACAATAAGGTATTTCTACACATGCCTGAAAACAGCTAAAGTTTTAAAAGCTAACAAAATAAGAGTATGGCCCAAAATGTGGAATATGAGGCAAAAAAAAACTCTTATATTCTGCTAATGGGAGTACAAATTCATATAAGTACTTTGGAAAGCTGTTTGCCATTACCCATTAAAGACATATGTACATCCTCTGATCCAATAATTTCATTCACACAAAAAAATGTGTGCATTTTCTGCACCAAAAGACATACAGAAGAATGTTCATGGTAGCATTATGTGTAACAGCCCAAAATGGTAACAATGCAATGTCCACTAATAGTAGAAAGGCTGGTGAACTATGGTACATTCACTTGCTAGACTGTACATAGCAATAAAAATTCATGAAGTACAATTATCCTCAACATTATGGACAACACAAAAACACACCCACTTAAATAATGTTTACTTCAATTTCTATAAAATTCAAAAACAAGCAAAACTAATCTCTGGTATTGGAAAGGAGGAGGTAATCACTTGAGAGGAAGCACATGACAGGAGGTATTCCACATACAGATACAATGTGTGTTTTTTTTTCTGCATGTATATAAGGCACTAATAAAAAATTTTAATATTTTTAACTATAAGATATAAAATCAAGTTAATAAAAAGTGAAGAAAGGAATAATGGGGAAGTGATGACAGAAAACAACAGACCTAATATACAATTCAAGAATCCACCCATTAATGTGAGGTTAGCCTATATTTTGTAATATAGTCTAGATCAAGTTTAATTTTGTGCTACCTTTAGTTATTCTCTTACTTTTGCAAAAGTCTCTTAGAAATTTGCATCTTATGTCTTTTGATCCATAATTCAAATCAAAACTAAACAGTAACTAATGAATTTCTTTGGTACAAACCTAAATTATTTACTAATTCAGACATTGTTACAAGAAAATTGCTATATGACTTCTTTCTTTCCTACAGAACCAGAGCTGTTTAGAACAACAGAATTACTGTTTCCATTGTCAATAAACTTCATATAAATTTTTACATATTTTAACAGAAGAAAACCTATGTTAAATACATGTATACATGTAAATAATCACACAAAAAATATGACTACGATTTTATATCTATAAGAATCATATTTGATGAACAAAATAACTGGAGTAGTTGTTGATACACAGTAATAAACCAAAAGGAGGTAAACACTGTAGATCATCAAATCCTCATTCTTTTATGTTCTTATGAGCTGTAATTATTCCCATGGTAACTGTACTTAAAAAGCAGTACATAATTTATAAACATATAAGTATATTTAAAATTATAGTGAATCATTAGCAAAGCTAGTACAGTGGATTAATAACAATTATTAAAGCTAGGTGTGTTTACAGGATTATTCCTTAAATGTTTCTGTATTTGAGTCTTTATAACAAAAGATAAGGGGATACTTGTATAATTATATACAATGTTATCTATAAAACATGTATCAAAAAATCAGTGAGAAATTTCTGGGTGGTCATTTATTTTTGTCCATACATAAGCAATTTTCCTTTTTAAAAAAAAGTAAAATGTGCTTTTTTTTAAAAAAAGGAAATAAGCTGGGCATGGTGGCACACGCCTGTAATCACAGCACTTGGAAGGCTGAGGCAGGAGGATCGCTGTGAGTTGGAGACCAGCCTGGGCTACATAGCGAGTTCCAGGTCAGTCTCAACTACATAGTGAGACCCTTTCTAAAAAAAAAAAAAAACTAAATAAATAAATAAGGAAATATCTCACTGGAAAAGTTTCTGATCCCTAAGAAAATTTCACCTTTGAACTTCCAAGTCCATAAAGTCCTGTCACTATATAATTTTATTACAAAAATTATTTGAGACTGCAGTACCTTGTAACTACTAAAAATTCCCTTCTTTGAAAGATGAACTGCAGAAAAATTCTCATGCACCAGCTAAAATTTAATTAAAGAACTGAACTGACAAGTAATGTCACACTGATAGAGTAGGAAAATGTGTATTCAAATTCAAGCTGTGCCGTCATTATCTGTGAATGCAGGCATGTTACTTAAACTCTGTGTCCCACTCATCATCTGTAGAATTAAAATAAAACTGTTTGTGTAGATTAACTGAAAAAAATGTCTATAAATTCTAATATGGTGCTTTGTCCATAAATTGTGTTCAACTAGAAAGCTAAAAAAAAGACAATAAAATATTTTAAAGCTTAAAAATAAGATAAAATAATAAACAATATCAGACAAGTAGGTAATGCTGGATAAATAGCAATAAACAGACCAGAATGATATTTTCCATGATCTTTCATTTCCTACAAAGAACGCCATGGTCTACTAGAATGGGAATTCTAAGAGAGCTACTTCCCCAGTGCTTATAATAATGTCTGGCAGGCTCTAAACACTGTGACAAACAAAATGAAGCATGGATGTGTGACTGCAAAGGTGGACTGAAGAATGAATACCTTTAGCCACATCTAGGCCAAATGGCCCAAGAGAAAATTTAAAAATTGCTCTAATTTTAATAGGAATAGGTTAAGCCAGTTTACTGAAGACAGCTTTAGCTGGCCCTTCCCAGAGGCATGCTGAGTTTCTGGCATCCTGTGATTAGGCAAATTTTATCAAATGGTTTCTCCACTTAAAACATATTCCTGATTCCTTTGCTGTTAGATTAAATCCAAACTCTACCACAGGCCCTACAAGCCCTTCTGCTTAGCTGCGGCTATTCTCCTCACTCCACTGTCTGGCTGTATTTGACTTTTTCTACTTCCTAAATACCATCAAGTTGGCTGCTGCCTCCATGTCTAAACCCATACAGTTCCTTTTGTTTCCAATCCACATTTTATCCACTCATGGCTCAGTCTCTTCTGACACCTGGTGTGTGCATAGCAATACTGGTATCTGCTCAAACATCAAATGTCTCTCACTCAAGAACCTTCGTTAAGAAATGGCACTCCTCAAATGTGCCTACCATCAGAGTCGAGACTCTTCTATGTGCTCTCTCTATATTTGCCTGCTTCAGCACTTCTATTTTTTTTTTTTGTACTGGGAATCGAACTCAGGGCCTTGCACTTGCAAGGCAGGTAGTGGAAGCACTGAGCTAAATCCCCTGCCCTATTTTAACATTTCTTACATTGGAAGGCAGTGTCTGGATCTTTTCCCCACAACTAGAAAGTTAGCTTCAAGATGTTAATGATCCTCCAACATAAAAAAAAAAAAAAAGATGTTAATGATCTCATCTGTTTTATTCTACACTTCAGTGCCAAGAATAATACCTGGGTAATAGTAGAAACCTCATAAATATCTGTTGAACAGAATGAATTAACTTTCATTTCTAGATTGTATTAAGCACACAAGGTCTGGCTTTGTGTTAGCTACTGTATTCTGAACAAAAAGTACAGTACTTGGCACACAGTAGCTACTCATTAGTTATCAAGTAAATAAATTTCATTTGATATGGATTTCCCATCCAGAAATCACACACATACTGATTTCAGACACCTAATGAGAAAAGGAACATCTTTATTTCAGTGGTTTCATCTTTTATTACATTGTGTCCAACTTTCAGCCAATTTTACATTCAAATTACTCACTTAGCAACTCTGAAACATTTTCTACTATCAATGATATGAAATACCAATGCCACCAAATTTTAACTTTAGAAAATTTATTTAAATTTACCTTCATTGTCTTATTAATATTATTGTCGCCACTTACTATTCTGGGTAGAATAAGCCCACAAAAGTCATGAAAATCCAAGCAATAAGTATGAATATCTCTAACAGCTGCCTTTAAATCTTTCATCAGAAATTCAAATCAGACACCTGAAATAAGTTAAATCCCCTTAGAACCGCCTCAAATCACCTTTGTAAAGATGAGTGATGCCAACAAGTGTATTCTCAGAACATGAGTATATAATCTTGCAATAAATTGAATAAAAGCTAACATTGCAAAAATATTTGTCCCTCTAGTCTTCAGAAAAATGTTATACAATGTGTTGGGGAGGGATAGGAGCATCAGAAACTCATTAGCCATAAGATTTGTTTTTGATATAATACATAAACACCAGCCTAGAACATGGAGTGAGTGGGTTAGTTGGTTGGTTTTGTAAAGTTTTTGGTAGATATCTGTCATTACATTTAAATTTAATATTTATTTTTTATGATTAATTATATCAAAACTCATCAATCATTGACTCTACCTGAACAATGAGGTTATCAGGGTCATTAATTTTTATTTAGTGCATAAAATGGCAACAATGAAAATGATGGAACTCTTATCAAAGCAGAATTAGCCAGTTGGGGTTTTTGCTAAATGATTAGCAAATTCACAACATTAATCTTATAGCTCACGCTTTTGTAGAGATTTATCTTAGCAATAGTTAAGATCACAGGCTTGCTGTATAGCAAATAGAACAGGGACTTAGGCAATTTACTGTGTTGTCATAGATACTTCTGAAACTGATTTTAGTTCATTAATTTTTTTAAGGTGATAGGGTCTCTCTTTGCTCCCCAGACTGGACCCAAACTTGGTTCAAGTGCTCCTTAAACCTCAGTTTTCACAGTAGCTGGGACTACCACACTTGGCTAGCTAGTTTATTTTTAAACTGCCTCGTTTCAGAAAGGATGTATGATAATGTCCCAAGGCATAGTACATATAATCTAGCAAGATTCCTTTTTAAAGGCAGGTAAGGCAAATGTGGCACAGGAGAAATACAGAGGGGGCTTCACAGGACTCTTCTCTTCTTACCTGTGTACTGCAACCCCCTGTACTCGCTTATTGCCCCAGGAGGTTTTAAATTGGGCCAGTAGTGGAAAAGCATTTGCACAGCTGGAGGTTTCACTTGTGAAGGCCCATAGGCAATCACATACAAAAGATCCTAAAGGAAACAGGAAGCATATTTTGACTTAACATCATCAAATGAAAATAAATCTTGCTCATTCAATATTACCAGAGCAGTGAAAATTCCTATACAGTGATTGAAGTGAGCAATTTCCCTGGAATTTCATTATACAGGCATGCTACACAGAATAGACCACAAAAAAAACATTATTTTTAGTATTTATTTGTTTATTTGTCCTTCTTAAATGATTCCCCAAGAGGGGGTTTAAAAATACACTTTTTAAATATCTCTAATCTGATTAATGTTACAGAAATCTTTCAAAATAGCATACACCAGCATGTCAAATACTGCATTAAAAATAATTTCCTAATCGTACTTCTTAACATATAATATCTTCTATTTGGAAGGAGACAGATTCTCAAGCAATTTTTCAAACTAAAAATATTTGCCATACAATGTAATTTCCTAATTCCAAGAATAAGATGTATTTAATTACTTTATCTATCAAAACAGTTATTTCTTTTTTTTTAAGTGAGGATTGAACCCAGGGCTTCATACATTCCCAGCCCTAAAACAGCCTGTTCTCCAAGTTTAGTATCTGCTCTAAATGATAAGTAAAAAGCATAGACCCTGACACAAAAAAATAGACATTGATAAATTCGACCCACATAACAACTATAATGTATATTATATAAGCTAGTGAGTATGGTTTAAATTTGACCCAAAACTTACTTTCCAAACTTCTTGTTTATATTTCATGAGGCATTCCAGTAACTGACAATGATACACTGTAAGGAAGAAAATGCGATTTGTATTTGAAATGTAATACCATATTAAACATCCTTTGAGATATAATTAACTACTTTAGTATGACTTTTCACTCTAATCATTAAATTGGAATTATTTATCCACTTTGATTCCTACTTTGCAAAAATCATATTAGTCCTTGACTTTGTCAAGCTTTTTTCCAAATTCCTTGAACAATATTTCACACATCATATTTACAAAAGACATATTAAGAAGAGTCTTTAGTAAACTTATTTTAATACCATAATCATGTGTCAGCACAATCAAGAAATGCATAGGAAAAGTAGCTAAAAAAGATCACAATAAAAGTTTATATTTACTGAGTGTTAATTATTCACCAAGTATTATGCTAAGAGCTTGTTGCTGAAGGAAAAAGAGACTTCATCCTCAATCTTGCCTAAGTTTGGACAGAGAGAAAGTGACACACTGATGGAATGAGAATGGGAATCTTACCATTTGATCATCTATTCCATCTTACAGAGGAACGTTTAGAAGCTACACGAGAACAAACCCTCAATGTGCCTGTTTTCGCTTGAGGAAGAAAGACGCTTTTATCCTAGTTAGATGCACATTTGCTACTTTCCCTAATCTATCTTCTAGCTCCATTGTGACCCTGAAGTCGGTCTCATTTTAGTTACCAATGACCTCTATGTCATTCAATTTATTGGATCTTTTTCTGCCTGCATCTTTCTAGACTTGTCAGCAACATTCATTTCTGCTGATCACTCTCCATTTTAAAGGCATCATGCCTTTGGGACCCATTCTTTCACCTGTGGTGGACACTACAGTTGCTACTCAAACGTTATCAATAATACTTTTGTTTTTCTTTTTTTTTAATGGAAGTGCTGAATGTCTATAATTTTGTTCAGATGACTGCAGAACCTGGAGAAGCTGTTGCTGCTATTGATGCATAACATACTGCTATTATTGGTCTTTTTATATAAATATATTTTCCATTTGTTCAGGGGTAACATGCTGTATTAAATATGTAAGATCATATCTACGTGAGTTTGATTACAGAAACTAATAAAGTATTCTCTTAATAATGAAAAAAAAGAATAAGATAAGGCTACATGAGCAAGAAGCAATTTAAATATGTTCAGTGACCATTTTCATCTTCAGAATTAAGAATTATTTTAATCTTACATTGCCTTTTCTCTTTTACTTTCCTTTTTAGTTTTATTTTAGGATTCCCTATTTTTAATGTTCATACAGAGATTTCTTTAACTGAAATACCGAATAGTTTCTCTGGTGTGAACAAACTACAATAGTACACAGGATCCTAATGAGATAATTAATAATGTGAAATAGGAAGTAAAGGGCTAAAGGTGTAGGGAAAGTGGGAAGGGTGGGGGAAAGGTAATAAGGGAGAGGAAAAATATATGAGAAATTGAAAAAAATGGAAATAAAGTGTTTGTAAATGGGGAGGGGAGGAGGGGCTGAAGGGAGGGCAGGGACAAGGGGAAAAAATGAGAATCAAGACCTATCATGTAAAGGTACAGGAACCCAATAATGAATGTAACTGTATTGTATACATAGATTGTACCAATAAACTCAATAAAAAGAAAAAAAAATACTTCCTTCCTTGTCATCGGACAACACACAAATTTTCCTAGACCTTCTTGCAGCTAGGGTGGATATGGGACTAGTCGTGGCTAGGAAGACCTAAGAGAGCATCTCCTGGGGAATTTCTGAGACCTCTCTCTCTCTCTCTCTCTCTCTCTCTCTCACACACACATAAAAGGAAAGAGGCTTACCTGGAGACCTGTAAGGATGCTGACTGGTTATATAAAATACCCTCCACTGTGGCTGCCATGGTACAAATATGTGGGGAAGTCCAACAGAAACACAAAGATATTGTCACAGACCCCTAAAATTGTGAAGCTATCTTTAAAACTTTCTTTTTTGACCTCTACACTGAAAACTACAGCACTCTGAAAAAATATATCAAAGAGGATATAAGAAAATGGAAAGATATCCCCTGCTCCTGGGTAGGAAGAATCAACATAGTGAAAATGGCCATACTACCAAAAAAGCTATACAGAGTCAATGCAATGCCAATTGAAATTCCAATACTATATTTCACAGAACTAGAAAAAAGAATCCAAAAATTCATTGGGAACCATAAGAGACCTAGAATAGCAAAAGCCATCCTAGGCAACAGACACATGGCAGCGGGTATAACAATTCCCAATTTGAAACTATACTACAAAGCCACTGTGATAAAAACAGCATGGTACTGGCAAACAAACACACCTGAGGATCAGTGGAACAGACTGGAAGACACAAAGACAACTCCAGATGTACTCAGCTACCTCATCTTTGACAAAGGAGCTGACCATCCCCACTGGAGGAAAGATAGCCTCTTTAATAAATGGTGTTGAAAAACCTGGATCTCAACATGCCAAAGATTAAAACTAGACCCTTATCTTTCACCATGCACTAAATTAAAATCCAAGTGGATTAAAAATCTAAATTTTAAAACAGAAATACTAAACTTGCTAGAAGACAAGTTAGGTAGAACTCTGGAAGACATTGGTGTAGGAAAAGGCTTTATGAACAAATCCTCAGTAGCACGGGAACCAGCAGAAAGAATCAACAACTGGAATCTCATCTTATTAAAAAGCTTCTGTACTGCAAAAGAAGCCATCAACAAAACTAAGAGACAACCTATGATGTGGGAAAAAATTTTTACCAGCTGCTCCTGAGACAAAGGACTCTTATCTAGAATATATAAAGAACTCAAAACAATCATCCCCCCCAAATATAAAGACCCAATTCAAAAATGGGCATCTGAAATGAACAGGCATTTCTCTGACAACGAAGTAAAAGCAGCAAGTAAATATATGAAAAAATGTCCCACATCACTGGTCATTCGAGAGATGCAGATGAAAACAACACTGAGATTTCACCTCACCCTACAAAGAATGGCTGCTATCAAGAAATCAACCAATAACAAATGTTGGTGGGGTTGTAGGGAGAAAGGAACCCTTCTCTGTTGTTGGTGGGAGTGCAGACTGGTGCAACCACTATGGAAATCAATATGGAGATACCTCAAAGAGCTGGGACTAGAGGTTCCATCTGACCCAGCCATCCCTCTGCTGGGTATTTTTCCAAAAGAATTAAAAGAATCATATCACAGTGATATATGTGCACAGTTATAACAGCACAGTTTGTAATAGCTAAAACTTGGAAACAGCCCATTTGCCCATCAGTTGGAAACTGGATAAAGAAGATGTGGTTTCCTATAAAATGGAATATTATTCAGCCATAAAGAATGAGAAATTAGATTCATTCATAGGAAAATGGATACATATTGAAGATATACTCCTAAGTGAAATAAATAAGGCACACATGTGTAAATACCAAATAGTTTCTCCGGTGTGAACAAACTATAATAGTACATAAGATCCTAATGAGATAACTGACAATGTGAAATAGGAAGAAAAGGGCTAAAGGTGTAGGGAAAGTGGGAAGGGTAGGAGAAAGGTAATAAGGGAAAGAAAAAAAATAGGAGAAAATGAAAAAATGGAAATAAAGTGTTTGTAAATGGGGAGGGGAGGAAGTGGTGAAGGGAGGGCAGGGACAAGGGGAAAAAATGAGAACCAAGACCTGTCATGTAAAGGAACAAGATCCCAAAAATGAATGTATAACTACTGTACTGTATACCTAAAATGTACCAATAAACTCA
>NW_022900933.1:32777846-32790384 GCF_012274545.1 Fukomys damarensis | reverse complement strand
TTTTTTTTTTTTTTTTTTTTTTTTTTTTTTTTTTTTTTTTTTTTTTTTTTTTTTTGGTGGAGGGTGGTTACCAGGGATCAAACTTGGGACCTTGCACTTGCAAGGCAGGTGACGGAACCACTGAGCTAAATACCCGACCCCTTTAAGACTTTCTAATAAGTAAACTGTAAATATGCTTGTAGTTTAAAGCCTCTGTTAATCAGCCAGATATAACCACTCAATGTCCTTGGCAACTTCTTCTTCATCCTTTGGCCCTTGCCTCATTGTGGGAATTTCCAAGACTTTATGTAGAGGGGCAGTAGTAGGGATTGAATAGGGGGGCCTTTGTGCTGAGCTACAATCCTGGTCCTTTTTAATGTTTTGGGGTTTTTTTTTTTTTTCTTATTTTGAGACAGGATCTCACTAAGTTGCTAAATTGCTCAGGCTGGGCTCAAATTTTCAATCCCTCTGTTTCAGCCTCCCAAAGTGCTGGGATTACAGGTGTGCCCCACTATTCCTGACCCATTCTACTTTTCATTCAGTGTTATCCCCTAAGCAATCTCACATTCAAATATAATTAAAGTAACCATCAACACACAATTCAATGAAGGTCACTGGACACTTGCATATAGACTTAAAGTTCATTACCTATCTACCAGGCATGGTGGCGCACTCCTGTAATCCCAGCACTTGGGAGGCTGAGGCAGGAGGATCGCTGTGAGTTTGAGACCACCCTGGTCTACACAGTGAGTTCCAGGTCAGTCTGAACTACATAGTGAGACCCTGTCTCAAAAAAACCAAACAAAAGAAAAAAGAAAAAAGTTCATTACCTATAGTCTAGAGTTCTGTTCTGAACTCTAGATCCATAACACAGCTACATACACCTCCTTTCAGGTGTCTTACAGGCACTTTGAATACATGTGCAAAATAGATCTCATAATCTTCCCTGATGAGAAGCCTCATCTGCTAGTGTCATCTTTATCAGTGAACAACCATGCATCATCTAGTTAGAAACCCACTGTACTGAATATGTCACAAACACCTATCAATTTGACTTTTTCAATAGCTCCCAACAAGTCTACTTTTCCCAATTTCAATTGCTTTTGACACACTTGAACAAATGAGTGACTTCCTTATTGTTCTATCTATACCTAATCTGGTGCCTCTTCAATCCAGTCTCAATTGAAATCAGAGTGACACATAGGCATCCACTCAAAACCCTTCCAAGCCCCCTGCTATAAACACAGGACTCCCTAACAGAGCCCACATCATCCTGCTTGCTTTCTAAGTTTCATGTCACAGAAGGCAACCCTCACCCAGAAGGCTGCACTGAACCTTCACTTCTACCAGTTTAACAAGTTCCCTCTTGATACATGAGGTTCCTCCGCCTGAACTCCTATCCCACTCCGAGCTTGTAGGTCTTCTTAACGATATGCATCACTAAGTTCTTAGACCAAAAGTTGCTCTCTCAGGAAGCCCTTCCTGATCTCTTCAATAAAGGCAAAATTTCTCTCTCTGTACCTTTTGTGTTTCAGGCTTAAACTACTTGAATTCACAATGTAGCCCAAACTGGTCTCACACTCATGGCAATACTCCTGCCTCAGCCTCCGGAGTGCTGGGATTATAAGCATGTACAACTATGTTTAGCACAAAATATTCTTTTATAGAGTCTCATAACACAAGACACTTTAGACACTTACTATGACTGAAACTTTACACTTGGTTGTATGATTATTTAATTAATGTATTCTCCCTTCCCTACCATATGATAAGTGAAAGCAGAAGTTAGTTCTGTTTTGCTCACTGGGCAGCTATTTATTGAAGAATCACTATAGAAACAGAAGTTTGTCCTTAAACCACCACTGAGTGCTCAAGTATAGATGTACCAGGACACTATCTCTTACAGAGTGTTTGCTATTCTACATGGGTCTGCTACATGAAATTTATGCAGTGTTCCACCAACTGCCCCATGAACAGTCCTGAAAAGCCCATATGTTTAAACTACTTCTTTTCCAGAATGCCCCACCTAACCTATCAATCAAAACTCTGTTGTGCGGGGGATTTAGCTCAATGGTTCTGCTGCCTGCTTTGCAAGCATAAGGACCTGAGTTCAATTCCCAGTACCAAAAAAAAACTCTGTTTTTGTTTTCTTTGCTCAAGTGGCATGATGCCTTTCCTGATCAGTGTGATCTAAGGAGTTCTCTCCTTGTAATGAATTAGTACCAACTACAGCGTTTTTGTTGTTGTTGTTGTTACTCTCCACATACTACTTTTATTTATAATTACTGATGTATGTGAAATGCCTAGTATTCCCAATTAAACATATATTCCACAGCAAGCACCATTTTTACATTCCTGTGTGTTTTTTACAATACCAAGCACAAAGCAAACTACACAGGAGATCCATGAGCAAGTAATGTGCTCTGCCTTTAATACACAATTAGCTGCAAGTACCACGCTGCCACTTCTTGCTTCTCCCAACAAAAACATAAACAAAATAATGATGCCCTAGTACCTGATCCCAGAGTGCTCCTGGTGGACAATGCCTCACTTCTTAACTGTTTCCCACATTTTAATACTATTTTGGGGTCAGAAATATAATTCCTACTATAGAATATCTGGCTATAAAAATTCCCCATGGACACATGAAGATAAAGAAAGATAAATTTAAGGCATTCATAGGTAAATGGATGCATCTTGAGACCACAATATTAAATGAAGTAAGTCAGAAACACAAGCTAAAATACTGCATAGCTTCTCTAATATGGGAAAAATTATATATATGGAGAGAGAAAGAGCAAAATAGAAAATAAATAGGAAGTAGGGAAATCTTTTTTTCAAATGAATGGGGAAACAGGAGACAGAGAGGAGGGGAGGGGAAGAAAAGGAGATTGAAAAAAAGAGAAAAAAATAGAGCTTTTGCAAGTACAAAGAGACCAAGAGTTGGAAGGAACAGGAAGAGAGGGGAGAGGTAAGGAATTAAAAAAAAAAAAAAGAATTAAAATGTATTATGCACATATAACAACCCCATAAAATAAATGTAATCATTATGTACTTCAAATATGCACTATTAAAAATATTTTAAAGACATATGACATTAAAATAGACTCGATATTTAAAACTGTCAATTTACAAAACAGAATTCCTATAGAGAACAATGACAATTAATGTAAATTGAAGACAACATGATTATCTAGATTGAAAATACTAACACAAAAACAATTACCTGAACTAGTAAGTGAACTTTCTATAAAAATCAACTATATTTTATATGCTAGTAGCAACAAATTAGAAAAAGGACATAAACTCCATTTTAAAAGGATCATCAAAATGAAGCATTTTAGGATAAACTGAACAAAAATATGGAAGACTTGTATGCTAAAAACTATAAAATATGACCAAGAGTAACAAAATATCTAAATAAATGGAGAGGTTGATCACAAAACAAAAAAGATAAAGATGGCAATAACATAACTCGCCGATCACAGCAATGTTCCAATGAAACATACAATTCAAAGAAGAAAACATCAAATTGTAAGGATTCACATTGCTATTAAGTACTTACAATATGCCAGTTACTAAGCCAAGTGAGGAATTTACATATATTCAACTTGTTATATTCCTCCAAACATTTTAAGAATTATGCCCATTTTATAGATGAGAAAACTTGGCCTTAAAGAGGTTTCTCAAGGTTACACTAACACACAATTTGCATATAAACTCAGATATGAATCAAAATATGTCTAACCTCAAGGTATATGATTTTATCCATCCTGCTCTACTGCTTTCCTACATTAGGACATAAGCCACAAAAGACTTTAGTTAACTAGATTCCAAACAAAGGGCTTTTTTTGTCTAGAAGACAACCTATATAAATATAATTATATTCTTATGTCCTTCAAGCTAAACAGAGTGAACATGAAATATAACTTCCCCAAAATACACATTTTAATTAAATTCATATAGTAATTATAAGGGAGTTCATACTTAAATGATGCCATGGATTGAATGTGTTACCTCAAAATTCATATGTTACATCTTAATCCCCAAAACAATGGTATTAGGAGGTGGAGTTACTGGGGGATGATTAGATAGTGAAAGCAGAACCATCCTGAGAAGGATGAGTACCATAATAAAAAAGTTACAGATAATTCCTCTAACCTTTCTGCCATTTTAGGACACACTCCAAAGATGCTATCTGTGAATCAGGAAGTGTGCCTTCACCAGATGTTTACGGGTAACTTTTGCAACAGCATGCCCCACAGACTAAAACAGAAAATTGGTACTAAGTAGTGGGGTGTTACTGCAACAAATACCCAAAAGAGCTGAAGCAGCTTTGAAACTAATTAATGAGTAGAAGGTCTAACAACTTTGGGATGCACTCTAGAAAAGCCTACATTGCTGGAAGTGAATTTTTAAAGAAAGTTCTAGTGAGGACTCAGAAATAAAAGAACAAATCTATAGAGGAAGCCTCAATCTTCTTAAAGAGTATTCAAATGATACTGAAAAGAAAGTTGGCAGAAATATGGACAGTAGAGAAAATTCTGATGACATATTAGACAGAAATGAGGAACGTGTTTTTGGAAACTGGAGATTGGACATTATTGTTATAAATTGGCAAATAAGTGGGCTGAATTATGTTCATGTCCCAGTGTTTTGTAGAAGATAGAAATTGTGAATGCCAACACTGCATATTTGCTGGAAGAAATGTCTGAAAGAAGTGTAGAAACAGTGACCTGACTTCTTCTGATTCCTTATAGCAAAATTCCAAAAGAAGGAAATTATTTAAAGACAAAATTGTTAATCAAATAAGCAGAGACCATTAAAGTTATAGACAAGCAACTAATAAAATGGCTAGGTGGCCCTCTCAGTAGATGCCAGCACCTTGATCATGACTTTCCAGGCTCTGGAACTGTGAGAAATTAATATGGTTTCCAAGCCACACAGTTTATGGTATTTTGTTATAGCAGTCCAACTAAGACAAAGGATGGGAGCTTGGTGATGCAAGCCTTGATTCCAACTACACAGGAGGTGGAGGCAGAAAGATCAGTTAATCCCAGGAATTGGAAGCCAGCCTAGGCAGCACAGGGAGACTCCATCAAGGAAAAAAATAAAAATAAAAAAACAAGGGTGACACAGACAAAGAATAAATATTTTGAAACAAAAAAATATATATATTTTCCTTCATTTTCTGTCAAAAGCTAAATTATTAGTCAACTTAATTAAACAAAAGGTTAAAAATAATGCCATGAAATTTGATCACTTTCCAAATAAAGATTAAATGAAAATAAAAAGTGAGGCCATAACTTAGCATATGATTGCAACAGTCAGCTCTTTTATGTCAGATTCCCAAGTTCATCTGCAAATATGCTGACAAATGGAAATCAAAGTTAAATCATATGCAAACCTGTTAACATTGCTAGTAATCTAAGACATTATTTTTCATCATAATGTGCAATAGGTCACAATGAGACAAGCACTTTTGTGCACCAATAGTGGGAATATTGAAATTTTTTCAAGACCTTTAACTCATAAGTCATTCCTTTATAATTTCTTCTAAGGTAAAAGAATATTCATATGGTACTGGAGGACCAAATTTACCAAATTATTAAGAGTGGATATTATTAACTGTTAAATTTGCAGATGGTTTTTATATTTCTCTAGTTTGAACTATTTCTACACACTTATATTCAATTAATTTCCAGTAAATATTATAAAATTTCACCCTCATATATTCTAAAAATGTTACTGGCCAGCAAGGTCACTACTACTACTACTACTACTACTACTACTACTACTACTACTACTACAATAGGCAATTTTATTCTAATTCAAAAGTGATTTCTAACATTTCTCCAAACGCCTATTCCACTAAAAGAAGTTTTAATATGAATTTTCCAGCTTGCTTATTGATATCTAACTTAGTGATTGGTTTTGGAATTAGTCAAGCTGCTCAGATTTCTACTTACCTGGATTTGATGTGTACTGCATTGCAATCATTAACATGGAGGATGCAGAGAGATTCACATGGGCAGGAACACCTTCTTTCCTGGAGGAGCCCACTGAAACCAAAAATTTTTGTATTAAAGTTCAATCCATATGTTTAGGCATATACACTTGTTACTTTGTATAGAGCACAAGAACTAAGAATTAAAACGAAGTCCTAATCAAACCAATGGATGTTTTGTACAAATAAAACCACCAAAAATTTTTTTTGCATACAATGGTAAACTTGTCATCATCCATAGCAAACATCTAGAGAGAATCTACAAGAAGGAACAATGCCAGAATGTGACGTAATGACTTTATCAGAGTTGTACTTTAGTGTGATCTCTACTCCCAAAACGTTTACATCTAGATGGAAAAGAAAGAAAAAACTGAACCTCTACATGCCTAAATATAAAGGCACATAAGGTTGTCCCAATAATAAAATAAAAGATTTATGTATAAGACCAACCTGACTGTATTAGCTTATAGAGATACACATGAAATAAGCTAGTATGTGTAGCTTCTTACTGAATTACATATACAAAGTTAAAATTATGTATAATAAAAATATATTAATTTAAAATGTATTTCCAATGTTTATACATCATTAAACAATATTATTCAAACCTTCACATGTAACTTCATCATCAATATTTTCATTACCATGAAGATCAATTTTTTTAGTTTTCCAAAGCTTACCATCTTTATATCCATTTGAGCTGTCTAATATAAAGTATTTTTTGAATCAGTGAATAATGTAGTTGCTGTACATTTTATCATATGCCAATGAGAACTCCATCACAAAGCAACTTTGTTTCTTCAAAATCCATCTTATAACTGTATAATCATGATCTCCACTTAATATGCCACTTATAAAACATCACTAAGTGTCTCATTCATGGTGACATCAGACATTAGTACATTACTATGTCTTTCTTTTTCTTAATACAGTGTATCAAGTAACTCCTTTAAACATTCAAAATTACCACCGATAGAAGTCACTGCAGGTGATATGTTATCTCCAAGGGGTAATTTGTTTTCCTAAATACAGTAAGTGAGAAAGGACCCACAATAGGAAGAACTCTAAAGGAAATTTCTCTTTGCTAGAGATAACTGTAGAAATGGAAGAAACTTTTCCTTATACTTGAGCTTATGTGGTAAATTGTCAAGCATGAACAGAATAAGTACAAAGCATAAAACCCTCAAAAAGTCAACTGTTAATTTCCTATACATAAAAGACCATTGATATGGGCAACAAGATAAAAAAAATCAAATAACCTCCAAACCTGCTTTATTTTATTTTATATGAAATTATACTACATGGGAAACATAATCTCACCTACACCCAAAAAGAAAAAGACAGTTTATAATAAAATACATGATAACAGATTCAACACCATAATGGACACCACCCTTTACAACAATTTTATAGAGACAAACAAAACAGATCCATAATTGACTAGGGGCTGAATGAATCATACAGTGAATGTAGAAATTTTAAAATTTATTACTGTAAAAGACACATTGCCATTAATCTTCTCTCAAAAATATTCTCTCTCACTTTGAACATACTTACCCATCATTCTTGCCACTTTCTTGAGGAATTCTGGAAGTCCTGTTTTGTGAGAGTCTTTATAAGGTGCAATCAAAAATACAGCAACCACTGTTGCTAAGTGCAATTCAACAGAAAAGGAGGCTAGCAAAAATATTATGATGTGCTCTCAATCACCTTATTCACCAGAGCTGCACCATGCTACTTCTGGATCTACCCCAGAGTGAAAATGATCATGAAAGGTAAACACATTAGTTGATTCAGGACATCAAGGCAGCCATGACAGTACAACTAAAGACACTTATAAAAGAGGACTCCAGAACTGCTTCAGAAAGTGGCAAGAATGATGGGATAAGTGTGTTTGAAGCAAGAGGGATCGATCCCTGGTACAAAAATAAATAAATAAGAGAAATATGAAGCAGGAGGAAGTATTTTGAGAGGGATCAAAGTAATGTATCTTTTACTGGTAATAAACTTTTAAACTTGAAACATCCATCATATTTTTCAGTCATGCTTCATAAGTACTCCTGAAGTTAATTAGTTTGGCTATACGATATAAATAAGTATTAATAATTAGACAAAGAGAGATTAGTACACTGTTCTTAGATGGTAAACTTGATTAAATCAAATGTAATTAAGGAAAAAGAACTTTGAGTCAAATGCTGAATAATAAGATGCAGATGCTCTTAAATTCAGTTTTGTGGGTGCCCATATCTAGAAATTCTAACTCATCAGTTTGGAAAGCAAGAAACTCCATGTTAAATTAATAACCACATGAGGTTCTGACACAAGCTAGCCTTGGATCTCCCTTTGAAAAATACTGCTAGAAAGATGAGAAATAGAAAAAGGAATACCCAGTAAGGTACCCAAGCATGGGCAAAATCACAGCATACACAATATTCCTTGTGCCTATAGACAGACAGACAGAATGATTGATTTGGGGGGACACATATTTTTGTCTTTGTTTCAATTCAGCTCAAACTTTCAATAAGCATTTCTCAACACTGAAAACTACTGTTAAGAGAGGCTGAGCCATTATGCCTAGAGATCTTTAAAAATGGGAGATATGTCCAACTGTTTCAAGTGATTTAGATGAAGTCCATTTGGAGAACTGCCCAAATGGTTCAGCAACCTTTGGATGTCCCTGTTACCCCTACCTATCCATTCTCTAGCCCAAGAAGGCTAGCCATAAAGCCAGGGTTCACCTTGCTAAAACCCTATGAAATTGACTTCAATACTTACACGGACAATACCTTACAATTTCATTGCCTTCTACTAGATTAATAAATCACTGCAACTCTAATTTAATAAATATGCACAATCACACATCATTTATCAAATCTTGTTTAAAAGGCATAATGTAAACATATATACCTATTAGAGTATTTAAAAAATACACACAACAGAAAGGAGAAAATAGCCAAACTAGGAAAAATTTTTTACACTAAATATTTTTCTCAGGAGATACAATTAAATGTTTTCAGTCCTATTTCCTATATTCCCAGTACCACCAGAACTATCACTACTATCATCCCTCCTTTCATGAGTATTATCAATCCTCCATTTTATAATTCCAATGTAGTATCATGTATAGCTCCTACATGATTCTCGATCAAAAAATATATAGAAAAAGTCATTTTATAAAAAAGACCAAATTATTTGCATGAGAATACCAATGTAATTATTAAAACTAGAGTCCAAGTCACTGAGATTTATAGCCAAATGTTCTATTCACTCATTTATTCAACAGTATTTTTTTCTTTATCTCCTATGTACTAGTTGAGAGGAAAGGGCAAACATATGCCAGTGAAGAAATATAAAGGCAGGCAGGGGAATGGAGAAAAGGCAATGGAAGGTTCTACATTAACTAGAAAGTAAGAAAGGCATCTTGGAAGATATGGTACTTGATCTGAGACATAAAGAAAGTAAGAAAGCAAATCATTTGACTATTTGGAAGAAGGATTTTGAGAGAGAGGAAAAAGTATGGAGCAAGCACAAAACAGCACCTTTCTGAAACCTCAAAAAGGCTGATATGAACAGAAAGACTGAACACATGAAGAAGAGCTCAAAGTAGTGAGGTTGGCAGTGGCCAGATTACAGAAGGCCTTGTAGGACAAGTAAGGATGTTTAACTTGGTTTGCAAGAGTGATGGGAAATTAGATGGTTTGGATGGAGGAAGTGCCATGATCTGGTTTACATATTGAAGGACAGCTCTGGCCTTTTTCTGGAGAAAGAGCAGGAGTAAGATGAGAAGCAACAAGACCAGTCAGGAGGGTAAGTTAGTCCTTAGAAGGGTTAAGGGAAGCAGAAGACCAATTTATTGGATTGGTCTTGATGACAAAAGTGGTAAGAAGTAGTCTGAGTTGGATTATTTTGAGAGAAATGCCTCAACTTTGTATTTTTCTGAAAATTCAACAATAAGGGAGTGACAAGAGAAGAAGGAAAACCTTTTGGCGCACATCATAGAGCCATTTCCTATACTTTACCAGATTTTATTACCTGGATTCACACATAGTTGCTCCTTTGCTCAAGCCTTGAGAGCAGAGATAAATTATTCCATTAGGGAGGGTTTGAGCATATGACAATCATTCCTTCAGAAGGGGATATCACTTTAACATAAAGGAAAGATTAAATACATTATGACCCTGAAGTCTATACAGTACTAAAATATTTACAGATTGGGAAGTTGATGACCATTCCTAAAGGCAGAATGCCCGTTAACACTGCAGAAATACCCTACCATGTTCTAGGACATGATATGATAAACCTGATATGATAATTACTGTTATTATATGGCAAACTAAGGAGAAAAAAATCCAAACTCTAATGGATTACAACTTACCTCAAGCAATATTTAAAATAATAAAATTTCAGAACAACATGGAAATTTCAGAATAATGTTAGAATTACTTGCAATGAGATGTGACATGTCTGCAATTTGACTACTGTTTGGCCCAGATACACTTGGTACAAAGTCACAGAATATTCTAAAGTCATTCCCACATGTTATCTCACCATCTTCACAACAAACACGGAATGTAGACAGAGGGAGTTATGACTACTGGTGCTTTTAAAGCTAAGGAGAGGAAAGTTTGATGAGGCTATGAGATTTGTCAACAGCTGAAGGACCACAATGCAGCCCTTCTGAATTCCAGTACCAAAACATTTTTCACATTTCAACAATAAAGCTCATAGAGCACAAGACCTACCTTTCAAAAACCAATCCTTAGCTAATAAAATAGAGTGCATATAAGATCATTTAAATGTCATCAATATTTTGCATTTACTGCCTACTTTTTTCTATGTAATGTTAGTTTTTAGATCATAGAAATATATCTCATATCAGATGTAATAATAGTAATAGTACAAAAAATGATCCACGACCAATAGTCTGGAACCAGACATTCAGTTAAGTACACTATTACATTTAAGTCAAAGCAGATATTGAACAAACCTTTATTTTTCCTAAAGTAAATGATTTTCTGAGAAAAATCTAAATTGGAAAAGAAACTGGATGAGACTGGATAACATAGGATACTAAGATATACTAGAAGGTCCTTAAACTGACATAATTCCTTGGCTTTATTACTATCTTTTAAATAATGTAGCCCACATCAATTAATGTTCATTTGAAATCGGCTTTTTCTCTTTTCTGTCAAAGCATTATCTTCCAAACATATATATTTCAATTCAGTCCACAAATAACAGATCCTTTATTGGAAAAAGTTTCCATGGTGACATGTAAATGACTTTTTAAATTCTTACTAACTTTTTTAATATCTTTTTTATAAACAAAGAATATTACATACATATAGAAAACATTAAATATATTTTATTTATGAAAAGAGTTGGTAAGGAAAGATAAGGCAAAGCAAAGTTTTATAATAAACACATTGTTCACTCTGCAAGGCCTCAGAAAGAGTTATTTAAAAATAAAAGTGCAGCATTTGGTTTACTAACAAAGATGACATGAAAGATATACATATTATACAGGCATCTTAATCTAAAGGAGCTGTGATATCTCATTAGGCCCACTTCAAAGGTCCAAACTTCATCCAGGTGATATAGACAATGATACAATCATTAATGATAAAAGCATTTAACATCTGAAAAATTGTCCATATTTTATATTTGACCTTAGGAACACAAGACCAGAGATTTTTTAAAAAGCCTTTCCGTCTTAAAGACTATCAAGAACTCAGAAAGTGCAGCATTTTTCATACTAACATCTCATTCCTGAAATAAAAATACTCTGGAAAAAGTTAAGTGATCCAGTCTCATTTTCATCAAAATTTCTAGACATTAAAACAACTACCAAAAGCAGAAACAAATTGGATACAATAAATAGGCTCACATCCTCACACCAATCCACTTTAACATGAGTAATCTGGAACCAGATCTCTTATCTGCATCTTGTCTTTATAACTACTTTGTTAAATAATGAATACCAAAGAAGCACCTGAATTATGTAAAAGAATGTCCCTAACTTAATACTTTTCTGAATAATCAACATAAGGGAGTCATATGGGAGAAGAAAATCACTTTGGTGCACATGACAGAGCCATTTCCTACACTTTGCCAGACTGCATTACCTGGAGGAATACATAGTTTCTACTCTGCTCAAGCTTTGAGAGCAGAGGCAAGGCTGGTGCTATGATTTATTTTCAAAGATTTAAAGATGACAAAATTGGCTATTACTGAACTATCAAAATGGTGACTGAGAAATGTGGTCAAAACTAAGGGACTAAAAGCATAGCAATGAAATAAATACATGAACCAGATCAATGACTGGGTTAGTGGAAGACACATGTCATTTACATAAAATACAATTGATTACATAACATAAGATTTAGCCTAGGGGGTGCACACCTGTAATCCCAGCACTTGGGAGGCTGAGGCAGGAGGATCAATGTTGAGTTTGAGGCCAGCCTGGGCTACACAGTGAATTTAAGACTGGCCTGAACTACATAGCAAGACCCTGTCTCAAAAAAAAAAAAAAAAAAAAAAAAGGAAGAGAGA
>NW_022900933.1:32739510-32777723 GCF_012274545.1 Fukomys damarensis | reverse complement strand
AAAAAAAAAAAAAAAAAAAAAAGAGAGAGAGAGAGAGAGAGAGATTTAGCCTAGGACTAGGACTATTAAGCCAGAAATAACCTTAGAGACTAAACATTTTTCCCAAATCCTTTCCTTACAGTTGAAAAAAAGTTATATCCCAGAGACTTGAAGCAATTTGTTCACACATTGAACAAACAGCCACTAATCACAAATTTTGTAAACTCAGCTAACTAATTTGCTCACACCAAGATTTTCACATTTGTGTAAGTAAGGATTCTAACATAAATACAAGGTATGTTTGGGGTTCTGTATTTCTAAGTAGAAATTAATAATTAAGTATGAATAAATTAACTTTCAGCTGTCAAAACACCTAATAAGACAGAAGTATAATTTCAGACATCTGCTATATTCAATGTCTCTCCCAAAATGATTAGCATATTCCTAAAAATAGGAAGATAGTAAATTAATTATTAGAAAAATATAGCCTCATCTGCTGTTCTTCAAAAAAACAAGAATTTTATGCCTATGTTTAACAGTCAACATTAGTTACTTAAAGATATAACTATACTATTTGGAAACAATGTCCAGAAGGTTACACAAAATAAAAAAAGAGAATGACCAAATATTCTATTAAATGAATGGTATGATTAGTCTGTTAATCTGAATCGCTATATAATTTAGGCAGAAATAATAGTCTTTGATGAAAACACATGACAATCACAATTCCAAACCTGAAATTAAACTTGATTACAAAATAAGCAAATGTAGCTCAAAATGTGCATATGTTTGCCAACTGGTGACACAGTAACATTTAATAAGATTATGAGTACATCAAAATTAAAATTGTGGGCAATGATCAGGAGTTGAATGTAATCAATAAAGGTACTTTCATAGAACAAGAATTGAGGGAAGAAGTAAACTAACATTACTGTTTGCCAGGCATTGTGTTTGCACTTAACTAATATTCCAAGTTAATCATCTTAATCATCACAACAACCTCATGACACAGCTATGCTTATTATTGCCAGTGTACAGGTAAGAAACAAAGATTAAGTATCCTACGGCCACACAGCTAGCTCATGGTAGTACTGCACTTTGAATCTAGATCTATCTGCTTGATTCCTAAATCTATAATTTTTTCAGATTAGCCACTGAAACACAGATTAATCCATAATCCATGTTTTTTATTAAGTCCTTATAATCTAGTTTTTCACTTTAATAAACAGTATTGTGATTGTCATCCTTGTAACTAAGACTTACTCCATAATCCTTTTTTTTTTTTTTTTTTTTTTTTTTTACCGAGGAGCGAACTCGGGATCTTGTACTTGCAAGGCAGGTGGTGGAACCACTGAGCTAAATCCCCAGCAATAATCCAATTTTTTAAAGAACACTTTAGAAGGATTTTGATCATGGAAACCACAACCCAACTTTTCCCTCTTTGCTTTCATCTCTGATAAGCCTGCAGAAGTCTATAAAAAGTAAAAGAAAATTCAAATCAGGAATATTTTTGTAACCTACCCTTGTACATGAGTTTCAGGTTCTGACCCATTTTATCATCACAACACCCTGTGAGGAAAAAGTGATGTGATTATCAGTATGAGAATGAGTTTTCACCTCTGTGAGCTGCCCAGTATCAAAGAACAGAGCTGGAGGGCTGGGGATTTAGCTCAGTGGTGCCACCCCCTGACTCACAAGCACAAGGACCAGAGTTCTATCCCTGGTACAAAAAAAAAAAAAAAAAAAAAAAAAAAAAAACCAGAGCTGGAACCAGAATCTACACAGCTCACTATATGACTCTGTATCACACCCTACTGCTTTTAGATATAAAAGATAGAAGTATCTACATCAGAGGCACACTGAATTTATAAGTAGGAAATACAGACTGTGCTCTGACATGTTCTTTCTGTAAGACCAAACTAAGTGAATAAAACAATTCTAAAGTATAATTATTTTTTATTTCTTTGATTTTCATAATAATATCCAAGCTGAAATGACTGAATTTAAATCAGAGTACAGGTATACAGCAAGTGATTTCATTAAAGTCAAGAGTCTATAACAGCAAAATCAATTTCCATTTGTATAATAAATAAAAATAATCTAGTATTAGGTAAGATTGAACTTACATATAGCCATTGGTAGGAAAGATGTGCTAAGATATTCAATAATATCCTTGTGCAGAAATGGAGGAAAGGTAGCTAACGTTGATATCATCGTGTAGGGCAAAGTACTCAGAATGTCATCATTGAGAAAGGGTAGCAAACATGTAGTTGTATAAAATATTGACTGTCCAAGATCTACAAAACAAAATTGAGTAATCAGTCACCATATATTGTGTCATTAACAAAAATACACTGATTTTACATTTTAAATTTAATGAGCTGATTTAATTTATAAGCAACTAATTTTCTGATCCTACTGTGAGTTCTGAAACACACTGTTTCGTATAGTGTGCTGTGCATACAGGACTTGGTCAATGGCCCATAAGGGAATATATTAAGGAATATAAATATGTGGTACATGAGCTTGCCTCAATATTTATGATGTATCAGTAATTAGTAATATTTGGCATTCATATTGCTCCTTGATTTCCTAAATTCAAAGCCCTTTCTATGTGAAAATAAATCCTGAAATCCCTCTAGCATTCTTATCTCCATTACATTCTATACACATTTTAGAAAAGTCAAGGACAGAACTAGAAATAAAACCAAGCGATTTATGCTCCACCAATCAAGTCACAATGATCCTACACTTGAGCAACGAGTAGCAGATTCAATGTGGACCAAAAGAAGGAATCTGCAAGGTGGTTCTGCATGACCCCTGCATTCAGTCATCGGTCATCATGGAATAGCCTCCTAATAATAATCTATCAACATTGTTAAATGAAGATAGCAGCAATACCTACCTCACTTCATTAGAAGGATTCTTGGAAGATTTAAATAAGATAAATGTAAAGAAGTTAGCAAAGCATATTCTGTGTGCTCCACAAATATTAGCTGTTACTATTAAAATTAATACTATTATTAGTAGCTGTGCAAGAAGAAACAGTAGGGGACACTCAAAGGAAACACAACTGTTTAGCTGTAGAATGCATGTAAATTCCATAACACTAAATGTACATTTTCATATTTCTGAACTGCCCAATACACAGGCCATTAGCCAAGACTCAACAATGAAGACTGATCATTTCTGTATAAACTATAATAATAAAGTATTATGCTCTTGCCTGTTTCACAGATTTACATTTTTATGCTATTATGATTCCAGTGTCATTTCTGATTATTAGAATTAATATGCCATCTGAACAGACATTACAAGAGACAACTGAGAGGAGGTAACCATATTGATCACGGGAGACCCAGGGTCAGTCAACCCTGGGCTCAAATCAATAAAATGGAAAATTCACAGGTGTTTTACTAATAACCTGAAACTGTGTCAAAGACACCTCAGCTGTTTTCACTGAGTCTTTTAGCCTAGGTACAGAATATTAGTACTCCACTCAGAGTATTTCTCATATAAGGAAATAAAGATCTGGAGAGGGGAAATGATTGCCCAAGATCACCTGAGCATTCATAGCTGAATTGCAAAAAAAAAAACACTACCTAATACTCTTTGCTGTGGCCTATGGGAGCCAAAGGAAGGACACAGCCTCTAGCCATAGAGTAGAGGTTCTTAATCTCAATGTGTTAAAAATGGATCCACTGGAAATGGCTTAAACTTCCAATCTCAGGACCCACCCCTCAGTGTCTCTTGTTTGAGAAGTCCACATTCTAAATTCCCTAGGTGTTTCTGAGGTTCTTCAGACCATGCTTAGAGATGAAATGCTGCCTTGTCTCTCTAAATCATTCACTGAATAAGCTAAATCACCACAGATAGATAACAATAAAGAGTAAAATTATAAAACAGTAGTAAAGAGTAAAACTACAAATTTCCCAAGTTGTTACAATTCACACATTAATTACAATTACATGAGTTGTGATTTACCACAGTGAATATCTATCTTAATCAAGGGACTTTGAAGATAAAAGACAGGCTATCCTCAGTGGACAGGACCAGGCAGGTCCATGACAAGTTCAGCCCTGGGCTCCACAAAGAAGCGGCACTGACAAGCTCACCGCTTTTAGTAAGCTCTGACAATCTTATGTTTAGATTTATCTCATTTAGATTCTGAGCTGGGAGAGATCACAATAAAGGCAGCTAGGTTTAAGATGGCCACAAAGTACGCAAAAAACAACTTCATAAATTTATACACTTGTATATTCACTATAATGCACAATTGTAAATGTGAGAAAAAACAAATTTAATAATCACTATTGCCTCATTTTTACAAAAGTAGTTTTTTAAATTTATTACAAACATAACATACTAAATAAACTATTAAGCAAGGAGAGTTATTATAGTTAAAAGGCAAAATAATCCCCACCCACCCACCTGTTTCCAAAATCTTACTTTTTCTGTACAGTGAAACTTTGATTATCATACTTCCAGAAACCCAATTATCAGTGTTTTGAATTTAAGAATATTAATGTTTTAAAGTGCATTTTATGCAACAAATATCTTTTCTTAATGTATGGTTTTTCATTTGGTTCTCTCATATTCATATTAGATGGTCAAGCAGTAGATATTACTACACTTTATGTTAGGAAATTTTAGTAAGCAATCAAGATAATGAAATTAGCTCAAGACACATAATAGAAAGGGGAAAGGGATACGAAAAGAAGCATGCTCTCTTCTATTCTAAAGCCACTAACACTGTATACTATAACATTTTGACACAGTATTTTGTAATAATAATTTGTTGCTATGTAAGTTTGGAAGGATTCTTAGAGATTTCTTCTTATCTAAACTCTTAAGATAGGAAAAATGGGTCTCAGAGAGATTGTATGATTTGCCCCCCAAATTCACAGAATCCATCAGTGGATTAGAGTCTGTTCTTCAAACTCCACCTTTAACGTTTTCTAAATTAAAAATTTAGTTCCCAATCATAATTTCAACAAGAGTCCCCACAATAAACTGATCAAGGGAGAAAAGAGAGCTTCTTGTTATACTCTTCCTCCAGTCTCCAGCTCATTCTCCTCAACACAGACCCACTGGGATAAGATCCCTCAGTACTCCAACCATTTTAAATGATAGAGTGGAAGCAGCATAATCAAGTTTCAGTGTAAGAAAGGCTTTTGCCACACAAAGCCCTTTCAAGCAATTGGTGACAATATCAGCTGTCTCCAAGCCCCCTACTCTGCACCATATATATATTCATAAGCACACGTGTACATTTTCAAAGGTTTCAACTAAATGCTTACCATGTTGGCCATGCTGTAGTAAAGGAACTAGATCCAGGAGAGTCACCAAAGTCACGTAGAGGCCTTGGTAGTCCAAAGAAGGGTAGTCTGACAACTGAGCATCACGACTTTGCGGGCCGCGTTCAGAAGGAGCATCTCGCAGGACGCTGTAAAGGAGGGAGCGAGTAACAGTAGGGTTGATGGAACTGACCTGCGGTCTTAGAGATGGGGTGAGTGGGAATGGCACAGGAAAAAGACACATGGTCATGGGCACTGTCAAATTGGAGGCATCTTGGTTTTCCTTCTTCCCTGTGCGGGACAAAATGCTGTTGGGGGGACAAAGAAAAAAAAGAGACAACAAAGACACAAAGAACAGCACATTACA
The DNA here is from genome assembly GCF_012274545.1 of Fukomys damarensis. NCBI lineage: Eukaryota > Metazoa > Chordata > Mammalia > Rodentia > Bathyergidae > Fukomys > Fukomys damarensis. The sequence continues at coordinate 32,772,080 of NW_022900933.1, read as the reverse complement.
TTGAAATGACACTCTAAAACAAATAATAAAACACCAGATACATCCCACATAAGATGCAATTGCCACATCAGCAAAATCTACAAATCAAGTACCAGTCACATAGCTTTGTGCTTAGAGAAACCAATAACATGAGTTTACTTTGTAGAAGTTTCATTGCATCTCATGTGTTACCTGGTTAGTAAGGAGCAAAAATATAAAAATGCATGTTTCAGTGCCAAACCTATGTTTTACAGTATGTCAATTTGGTGAAGGAGTGGATTCCTGGAAGTGAAAACAATAGCTTTGTCTAATGAGGAGGGGCTTTTATTTCTAATTATCAGGAGCTTTCAAAGAAAAGAAGTTTTCAGCAAGAATGTCTCAACTGGGTAGATATAAACTTGCAAAATATAGGTATGGCACTTGCAGAAACATGTTTTAGCAAAGAATAAACATGTGTGTTTATTAAGAAAGTCTTAAAAAGCACATGTTTATTGCATCAAAATAATGTCTATATGTATATTATGATACTGTTTCATGACATTCTATCAGTATCATTTGAGATAATGAAGTTTAAACAGGCATATGAATTTAGAAATAATACATATTTCTAAAATGTTAGCTAAACTACATTGGAAAAGCTATAAAATAATATATAGTAGATGGTCCATAGCATATGTTTGTGAACTAATGATAATGGTTATTTATGTGTGTCTTTTTAAATTTTGCATGTTGGGGAGGAAACATTTTATTTTATGAATACAAACAGTGGCTTATTAGAAAGTTACCTTCAAAATTCTAAAGATTAAGCAAGCAGTATCTGTCATATAGCTGCACATCATACAATCTCACATATTACTGCTGCTACTTACGTTATTATTCAACAAAACTCATTACAAACTAAAGAAAAGATAATTTAGAAAGTTAAAAAAAGTTTAATGGGAATAAAAATAACTTCTAAAAATAAATTGTTTCTCTTTTAGCCTTAATTTTAAAATAAAAACCTTTTAGTAAAAGCAATAAAGCAGAAAAGTTAATTTAAAAATAAAAGAAATTACTGCTTAGGCAAATGTTTAGATTTTTAAAATTAGCTTATACTATTTATCATTAAAGACAATAGCTATACATTATTATGTAATATCTGCAGCACTTACAAAGTGCTTTTCTATAGTACACTTATCTGTTAGTCAAAATAGATAACAATTTATAAATGTTTCATTAAATAAAAATAATCTTGTTTAACAGTTATTCTATGTGCATCAAACATTACTAAGTTCTTAGTTAATGATATTACATCTATAGTTTTATAGTGATGTGAAAAATTGGTTAGTGTCAAGCATGCTTGCTATGTCAAGTTTACATTAATTTTTATTTTTAGCGCAAAAATGTTATAATGTAAGAAAAATGACTATTACATGCTTTTTATTTTCCATGTGCCTAATTTACCTCAATTTCCTTTGTCTTCTGTTACCCAATGTCCAGGGGAAACAATTGACAATAAAAATAACTTCAGAATACTTATGAAATACTTCTTTGCAATAAATAACTTAAAATTTGGTGGGTTTTTTTTTTTTTACTTTTTAAGGGATTTAATTTATCTCTGTATGTGTGTGATGTATTTGACTTTGTCAACTTGTACTTTACAATGGATAATTTCAACAGTCCAGTTACCCCTGCCTGCCTACATCAATTATAGATGCCATCATATTTTTCATCAGACCTTACACTTTTTTCATAAACTCAATTACTCCTAAGAGTACCACCTTAAATATTATATTCTTGATAAGCACAGTCACCAAAATGTTGCTTTAATCCTGTAGGATTCTGTCCCACAGAAAACCCCTTTAGAATCACAGTGGATATAAGTATTTCCCAAACTTCAGTCCCAAATTGGCCAATAACAATCATCTTTCCAAAATTACAAGGTGTGAATGTTACAGAAAAGGTATAAGAAGAACAACATTTTGCTTTGGAGAATAAAAATAACTGAATATAATAAATTAATGATACTTTTATGCTAACCTTTAAATTCAGTACTCTGATCAAACTTCTTGGTGGGGGGAGTACAACACACTGTTTTTTCAAGTATACCTTGCTATTTTCCAAAGTTTGATATATAGATAGATACAGATTTACTTTTGGTATATATACTTTTTCCTATACTGGGGATTGAACCCAGGGCCTTGATGCATGCCAGGCAAACTCTTTACAGCTAAGCTACACCCCCAACATTTTTTCTTTTTTTTCTCTTTTCTCTTGAGACAGTGTCTCATTAAGTTGCCCAGGTTGGCCTTGAATTTGTGGTAACCCTACCTCAGCCTTCAGAGTAGCTGGGATTACAGGTGTGCACCACCACACCTGGCTCAAAGTTTGATATAATCTAACAAGCAGTAGCCAAATCAACTTTGGAGGCTCTATTTTGATATTTTTCCTTCCTGTGTATGTGGGATTCCCAAAATGATATCAAGAACAGCTTTCTACATGTAGGAAGGAAAGAATGTCAGCACTGAAACGGCAAAATTCTCTAACTGCCTTTGGGTTTAATAAGTAGGTGAAGTTGAGAAAAATATGACAGAAAATGAGTTATCCATGAAACCAGTTTTAAATTACCATTCATGTCTCAATGTAAGGAAATGCTTTCATTTGTGAAAAAACTTAAGAAGGGCTCATGAATAAATGTTCAATGCATTGTGATTTTATGATGTTTTGTGAAGTTTATTCAGAGAAAAAAAACTTATTTCCCCAACCAAACTGTGTAACTTGAGAATGATGAACCATTTCCCCAAGTGAAATTCCTCAGAGGTCTATAAACCCAACCAAAAAGAATATTAAGAATGCCCTGCTCAGAAGAGTTTGGCCCAGAAGCCAACTTTTCACCATTCCTGTATCCCACTGAGATGGCTTATATGATCAAAGTATGGCAAGAAAAGAATGCAGTGGGTTTGGGAAAAGACAAGAAGTTGCCCTGTGGTGTTTATAGCACAGAAAGTTAACATATCAAATAAATTCCTATAAAGTTATTAATTTTGACACGATATCTCCATGCACTAAGCAAACTTTCTTGCTTTGAAGCTACTTCAAGGACTTGAAGACACATATTTCTAAGCAATTAGAAATTACATTAAATTAAGGTCATTGGGTCAAGATTAAAATCTTTTTTAAGATATATTAAACATTCTCTAAAATGTTAGCAGCCTGTAGCTTTCCCCAAACATAATGATTTTTTTAAAGATGTTAGCAGCTTGAACAGCTCCAGAAGAAAAGTCTGGGGTTAGGAATTCCAGAAAAATGTCTGTAATAGGAAGAAGACTGGGAACCTTTAAGTGTTTTACCTGATAAAAGACAAGGTTCTTACAGGCCTTTGATGTTTAAAATATGACCACAGAATGCTTCCAATATAAAATGAACAAGACTCCTCCATAGTACTGAGAGGTGTTACACTACATGATCTTTGTAGTTGCCTCCGATATTAAAAGCAAAAAACTAAACTCTGAAGTTCCATGTAAACTATGTTCATTCCCAAGCTTAGATCCCTGCTAAATTAAATTGAGTGTAATTCAGAACTCAGAAGTAATTTTACCCAGGACCCTAGATCACAACTCGGTACCATAAATGCTCTAGAAGGATTCCTGAGCCAGGTGAAAATCAATTCATTCAGCAAACACTTATGATCTCCTGCTACTGGAAAAATCACCACTCTAGGCACAGGATTTAGCAAGACTACACAAGATTTCCTTCTATGACCAGAGTTTAGGGAATCTCCATGGATTCTAATATGAGTCTAACTATGAGCTAAGTGGATATATGTGGACTCGTCCTCTGATTTTATAGTTAAATATGGTAAGAGATTCTCTCCCCTCCTGTGGATTAAATTAATTAAATTTAAACATCTAGGCTAATCTCTGTTTTTCAAAATAAGTACAAAACTCTACTAAAATCAGTGAGAGCTGCATGCATGTATGAAACCTGAAGACTATCAATCTAAAAATGTAATTCAGATAAAGCTTCTGGAAATTTATAAAATGTATATTCTAACAAGAAAATAATTTTAAATTCATTGAGAATATCCAAATAGAAAGGTTAATTTGTGAGCATTCATCTCTAATTCTTATTTCTTTCTAAGAAACTGAATTCTGAAAGCAAGAAGTGCTTCTGATTGTGTAAAAGATACATAAAATACATCTCATATGTAGTAGAACCATCTCATTTGTAGTAGAAAATCTTACTGGCTATAACCTTGGACATCTAATACTTAGACTATTTTATTTGTCTTAAAGTTTCTAAGAGCATAAATAAAATGAATGAATAAAACTACAACTGTAGTTATCAACAGTGATAACTAATATAAAAGTGATCATAATTTGTCTCAATATATAGGACAATAGTTTAAAATTCTGTATTTCCAGTTTTTTAAAAAAACCTGGTACAGGCAAGAAGAAGAAAGAAAATGTCAGGTTCAGCTCAGGAGTCAAACCTGTAGATATCGAAGTCCAATCCATGATATATTGTTGCATTAATCAGTTTCCTTACTTACTCCCTCTTTCTGTTTGTGTTTATATGCACATGCAAATGTGTGCTCCCCTTTCACCTCAGTCTATGGTCTCTGCTCTGATCTACTTACTATCCACAACTAATTGCTGAGCGGAAGGTAGAACTACAACATCTGGAAAATGAAATGCTCTCCATTTCACCTCAGGTATGGCTAAATTTAACTTCAGAAAAGATGGCAAATCTTTATGCTAAGCACTCCCTCTCTTTTTTTTTTTCACAGTAAGCCAAAAATACTCTACTTTGTGGAATGGGAAGAAAACTGAGGACAGGAAGAGAAGAGCGGGAAGGGAGGAGAAGGGATATATATATATATTATATATATTCCCCCAAGATGAATGTAATTATTATGTATCACATACATACAGCAATAAAAATGTAAAATCTAATCTAGGGCCTCTGCCATTCTCAAAGGCCAAATCAAGTTTTTTCTAAAAGAAGTAAAGAAAAAATGTGAAATGTGAAAAAATGAAAAAAAATGGAAATAAAGTCTTTGTAAATAGGGAAGGGTGAAGGGGGTGAAGGGAGGGCAGGGATATGGGAAAAAATAATAACCAAGATATTTCATGTAAAGGTACAAGATCCCAATGATAAATGTAACTGTATTGTTTGTCTTAAATATACCATAAACTTAATGGAAAAAACTGTCCATGTAATATGACTAATATTATAGTTTAAACCTAAAATGTCCCTTCAAGGTCTTCTGTTCAAAGTTGGGACCTGTATCATTCCAATTTTAGTATATGTGCTGCCGAAGCGAGCACTAAAGTTGGGACCTGGTCAGAGAGGGTAGGTCAGCAGGGGCATCCTGACCTGAAAGAGTACATTTACTTGTTTTTCTCTCTGTCTCTCCCTCTCCTTCCTGGCTGCCCTGGGATAAGCAGCCGTCCTCTGCTAGGTCCTTTCCAGCTATTTCCAGCTTGAAGCCAGCCAACCCATGGGCTGAAACTATAAGCCAAATAAACCTCTCATTTAAATTGTGGGTGTTGGCTATTTTCTCTCAGAAACGGGAAAATGGCTCAATACAATTAAATAGTAGTACTATAGAGAAGCCATATAGCATAAATTTTGAGCTATGAATTAGAACACCAAAGTCAAACTCTGGCTCTAAAACATATTAGATAAATAACTTAAAGCAATGTATTAACCACTCTGTACCTACGTTTAATTATCTATAAAACAGGTACAATAGTACACTTATCTAGTTATGAGGATTTTAATGCAATTGCAAATTTAAAGTGCTCATAATAGTCCTTGACATATATAACTATTATTGTAATATAATACTGCTATGATAATGATAGCTAGTGCCACTATTACCATTAGTAGTTGTCACTGATGTTGCCTCCCTTTGAAAATGGACTTGGTTCAATTGTATAGAATCTTCTCCAACAAGCCACTTGAATAAACTACTTTAACACCAGTTTCCCCATTAAAATGCTATCACTTATGATCATATTCTAATTATCCATAAGAAAATGGAATTTTCATGTCTTGCAAACATGACTTCAGTATCCTAAATTTCTTAACATTCTGTCACAATTACAAAGACCTAAGTAGCAAGCTCTGAAGTGTCAATTAGGGTCTCACAGTTTCTTTTGCAAATGGAATCCTTCAATGCTTCCTACTGAAAAGCGTCTTTCACTTTGAGAACTCTCAAAATTTGTAATAAAGGATAGTGTTTCCCATTGAGAACATTGACCTCACAGACAAGAGGAAAATTCAAGAGAATAGAATCAGATGCCTTAGTGCATAAATGTATCTGATTATTACTGTGAAAATGAGTTAATTATTTCACTGAAATTTGTAAAAAAAAAAAAGAAATTTTGTGTAACAGGTTCATAAACCTACTATGTAAAGTTCAACATCTACGTATCAGCTAAACAGACTCCTTCAATCTAGAACAGGAATAGTGAGGATTCTAAAGATGAAAAAGATCTCCCAAAGGATAAGGAAAGCAAAGAGATGGGGGTTGCACAGACTAGTACTGACTTGATCTCATGAAATTGCTTTCTGCCAAGTATTCAGCCTGTCTGACCACAGGAGACTGCTATTTAGCTAAAAGGACAGTTAGCAGTCAATTTGTGTACTTCCAGAATCAGATCTGAAGGAAGAAGATCATGGTGATAGAAGAGATCAAGCCTTGGAATTTAATGGAAAGTGAAATGTTCTTCTTCCTTAATATTATTTCCCAAAATACTAAGCCTTTACTGGAAAGGTTCATCCTTGCTCATTTGTCCTCATAAGTGTGAAAAAAGCCAAAAGGCCCCTCTAGTCTCTACCTTGTAATAAAAGTAGACAGTGTAAAAAGAGTTCCTATGTTTTTGTTTCCCTGTCCTCCACAGAATTCAGTATCAATTATAAAGCATGTTGAACACATGAAGTGTTACAGATTAAAAATAACTGTTATTGCCATATATTATACTTAGCGAAAAAGGACATGCTAGTAATGAACCTAAAATGCCACATAATTATGATTTTCTTTTATGTCAAAAGTATGTCCTATACTTAATTTGAAGCAATATAGGCTCTTCTTTTTCCAGTACCGGGGATTGAACTCAGGACCTTGAGCTTGTGGTCCTTGAGCTTCTTTTAATCCTATACTGTATTAGTGCCAAACAGAGAACCTTATCTTTTATAGATCTCTTAAAAAGACATTGAACTGAGGAAAGCAGGCAAGAACCAAGGATCTAATCTGCTATATACACCCAGAGGACTGGAGTCCAGACTCTTCTGGCAGAGCGCTAGAAAATTTAATGCCTTCAAAACTTGCACTTCAATAAAAATTTAGACCCCAATAAATTCAGCAGTACTACCTAATAATTCTCTCAAAGTAGAGGATATTTTAAGGCTTACCTTAACAAGGTCTGAGAAAAGTATTTCAGGGTGTTTGCAATATCTGTTCCTGATGGTACAGGATAAATGTTGTGAAGAACCCGGTTATGATATTCCTGCAAGTACCGGATCTTGGAAGCAACTAAATAAAAGCAAGAAAAATAAAAAAGAAAAAGAAGAAAAATCATCTTGTATGTATTAAGCATACGTATTTTTTAATGATTACGTACAGGAAATTTAATCAGTATTTTAAGGAACATAGGTAAATTTTTACTGGAATTCCATGATAGAAACAATTACCAAAGACTTTTAATTTCTTATAACTGTATTCAGCACACAAAATTATTTGAGCTAGCTGGTTTAATATCCTATTCACAAATTATTCATTACTTTTTAATCACTAGGAAAAGCAATACTCCAACCATCTTCTAATTGTCCCCAAATTACTAGCAAAAAAACAATGGATATAAATCTCTGTCACCAGAGTTATATTTAATATTACTTAACTAAAATTGAAGGAGAAAACTTGAAATTCTTTCAAAGTTATTCTAAAAATCCTTTTAAAAAAATAGGGAGTCCATTACATAACAGCATTAATTGGAATCAGATTTTTTTAACTCAATAAATCATTATGAAGTGCTTGGACTGTATGAATATGCTAAGAATAGATTAATTTGCTGAGTATTAAGTAAGAGTGCAATGATTGTGCAGTAATAAAGACACAAAAAAATAAATGTCACATTTTCTTCCAAGGAATTTTATAAATTAGGAGACTTCCTAATAGCTTTCTGAGCTTGGCTGCCCAGATCTCAAGATTCAGGAGGGCCTAAAGTGGTTTATTTACCCTCCTAGACCTACCTGGAGTCACCAGCATTGTCCACATTCCTGACCTGACCTTTGACCTGGCTGTAGTGAATGGCCCAGTTCTAGTCATTCCTCTTTGCAAATCCCAAGGAGCCATGATGATCAACGTCTCTCTGGTCTCCTCTTCCACAGAGTTCTCAATACTGTCCATTTGTCCTTTCAATCTTTAAGGCTACCAAGGGAGCCTTTTAGGTGGTATGGCTCACTGTCAGCAGTTAACAGAAGACAGATCAAGTCCTGGAGAAGCAAGGCCTTGCTGTTCCCAATAGCCCACGGAAATAAATGCTTAGATACATTCTAACTGAAATTCTGGCTTAAGCAACTTAAAGAAAGTCAAAATGTTCTTGATAGATGTGGGACGTAGTATCACCAAAAGAAAAAGTATCAGAACTGACTGGGAAAACCTTAAAGACTTTCCCATAATCATTTCATTTTAAACATGTGGGGAAATGAGGCACACAGGTAGGCAATGGCAGAGCTAGACTAGAACTTAGATCTCCTGACTCTCAATCCAGTGCTTTCCACTAGGACATGCTCTTGAGTACAATCCTGAAATGAAGTCAACATGCTCACAGTAAATGTTTACTGCATGACATCACAGCAATTTTTAACAGATACTAGGTTATTCATTAATTCTAAAACCTACATATACCATTTGTCAGATTTGCTTTTCTTCTATTTCCTGAAATATTTCTATATGGGTAGCATTTTCTCAGAAAAAAAAAAATGTCCAGATTGTACATAATATATCTTGAGTTTGTATAGCAAATCAGCTCTGGAGAAAGCAACAAGTTTATATCCATTTTCTCAAACTTGTAAGTGTTTGGTTTTGAATAACTTTTCCTGTACAAGGTATAAGTAGGTGATACTTGAAAACTATATCAATTATATAAAACATAATAATCCATTTTCTTCTCAGTGTTTTTCATGTGCTGTTCATCATGGTTTTTTAAAGCATGTTACATAGAGCCCCCACATTAATACAAAACTCCAACTTTGAAATATCTGAGATTTTTGTTAGGCCAGCACAGGCTCTCTGCTCACCCACTATGACAGTAATGTCTAGTTCCTATGACTTTTCTAAAGTTTTAATACTCAGCAGGTTTCCATAGAGTGTTTCAGAAATACTATTAATCATTCCATCACCTAAAAAAGGAGTTGATGATAGTGCAGGATGTGGACAATAAGCTCAAATGAAAAGAAAAATCAGAGATTCCCCCATAGGATAGTTTACTTAAAATTCAAGAGCTATAAAACTGTCACTACACAATGATTGCAAGCATTCAAAGATGTTTGTGAAAAGAATGCATTTTTTATAGCTACTTTTGAAAAAATGAAGTAATAGCTCCTTTCAATGGATCTCCAAACATGCATGGGAAGGCAGAGACCAGAATCACTTTCTTCTTTGAGATCTTGTAATATTTACAAATTTACATGGTACTGTCTCTGTTTACTTACCTGTTTATTTTTCTACACCATGCTATAAATATTTTGAAGGCAGAAACTATGTTTTACTCATCTCTCTGTCCCAACCCTTACATTCAGTCTGGCCCTTATTAAGTACTTGGTATATTCACAGGAGTAAATGAACAAAGGAATTAATGTTTTATAATAGTATTTATCATTTGGTTTTATATATGTATATATGTATACAGTAGATACATATATGTATATACTTACAATAGATTATGGCTTATTTACCTGTCATGTCAGATACCTAGTATGTACTCAATAAATTATTGATGAATGGGGGGGTCAGAATAAAGAGGGGGGAGAAAGAGGAAAAAATGGAGAGTTATCATGAAAGACATTTAGAGTACAGATTAGAAAAAATATTCAAGCTAATTTGTGCATTTATGAATTGCAACAAAATCACAACTTTCATGTATTCAACTATTGAGAACAGCCAGAAAGGTCCCTGGCAAGTCGTAATTGCAATTATGCTAAAGATGTGAATGAAACTCATTTGCATTTCAACCTTGCACATGAGATGGTCATGTGACTGGTCAGTATGCCCACACGAGAACCCAGCAGCCTCATCAAAACACCGAATTCTAATATTTAACTTGACACACACGCCTGCCTCTTCCTATAGAAACTCAGATCGTTGGACAGAATGGATATATACAAATGACTTGCAACTTCAGCTGCCCCTCACTATGTTTCTCATAATCTTTATTTTCTCTTCAATTACAGTCAAATGCTCTTCAGAAGTGTTCCCTATGGCCACCCTTTTCTTTGTACATACTTTTTTTTAATGCCACAAACTATGAAATTTTAATGAATTTTTTTAAAAAAAGAAAAATCCTAGCAATAGAATATGAATTTTAAGTTGGCATTTTCTACATATTCGAAATTGACTACTACTTTTTTACAGAATTCAAACAATTGTTGGCATTTCAATATAGTCCCAAAGAAATGGTTTAAAAAATATTTAGTACACCAAATCTGAAACAGAATTTGTATATCTGATTTACAGCATGAAAGGCAGTCAACTTCTACTTAAAACCATACGCGTGACGGTGGAAGACACCGAGGCATCCCGCGGTCTTTGAACATACTTTAAAAAGCCATTTGTTATACACTGAATTGTGTTCCCCTAAAATTCATACGTTGCAATGCTCGTTATCATAAAAAGCATAATAATCAAGTAAACATAATGAACACTATAAAAATTACCTGAAGGCCCACTACTCAGAGACAATATAATTAATATTTTTGTGTGTTACCCTTCTAGAAAACTTTCTCTACATAACTATACATTTAGAAAAATAGAGTGAATGGTATACAGCTTTAGAATGTTGCCTTTCTTTCTATATCAGAAACATATTCAACATCATTTTAATCACTTTATAATTCCTGTTGAAGTAACTAACAATTTATTTCACTAATCATCTATTTGTGAGATGTGGGGGGTTTCTGCTATTCTATTCGATACTGCAAAGAATATCCTTTTTAAAAGATATATGTCTTTAGTGATTTCCTTAGAATAAATTTTCATTTGTGGAACTGCTAAGTCAAATAAAAAATACACATTGTAAAGCTTTTGGGAAGAACTGATAAACTGTCCTTCAGAAAAACAGTACCTATTTACATACCAACACATATATATCATTAAGCATGAATAATAATATTTATTGAGTACCCACTATGTTAAAGATGCTGTATACACATTACTTTTAATTTTTGCAATAAATCTAGTTATCACTTCTGTTTATAGCTGAATAAACCAAAGCTCAAAAACAGTGACTTAGCCTAAGACTACTAAATGGTACAAGTTTAAGCAGCTGTGAGCCATGATTTTTCATAGACCACACTGTTTTCTAAAATTGTTATATTAGTTTAACAATATTCAATTATATAGATCTAGCATGAAGAAGTAATCCTTCCCCTATCCTACAGTTTAATATTTAGATTGCTTCTATTATCTTATTAAGTAACATTATGGAGAACAGATGAACTACTATACTTAATTTCTGTTTGTTTTTTGAAACGTGTCTATTTCACTAGGCCTGATCCTTCCTGCCTCCATATCGGAGATCGAACTCAGGACCCTGAACTTGTGAGGCAGACACAGTGCCACTGAGCTAAATCCCCAGTCCCGATCCTTTTTGTAAATAATCAAATCACTTTCATCCTTCAAGGTCCATCTTAAGAGCCACATCATTTGTGAAGCCTTCCAACTGACTTCAGGTGTTATTGATAGCTTCCTTTTCTGACTACCCAGAGCACGGCTCATCTGCCTTCTAAATTTTATCACTTCATTATACAAACAAGTCACTTGTTATAAGCTATTCTGGATAATTCCATATTAGTTTCATGTTTGCAAATCCAGTTTCCCTAAGAACACTTCAAGATCCTCAAAGACAGAACTGTCTTACCTTTTATTTGTAACTCCTTTATAAATGTGAAAGACGCTAAAGGTGTAGGGAAAGTGGGAAGGGTAGGGGAAAGCTAATAACGGAAAAGAAAAAAATATGAGAAAATGAAAAAATGGAAATGAAGTGTTTGTAAAGGGGGAGGGGAGGAGGGGTGAAGGAAGGGCCGGGACAAGGGGAAAGAATGAGAACCAAGACCTGTCATGTAAAGGTACAAGATCCCAATAATGAATTAACTGTACTGTATACCTAAAATGTACCAATAAACTCAATGAAGAAATAAATAAATAAGTGTGTCACAATGCCAAGTACATAGCAGTAGTAGTAACATAGTGGTTGAAATGAATTGAAAGTTTAAATGTCAACTAGGTTATGTTCTATTGCTATCCTCTAAACCAATTCTATAATTCTAATATCATTTACACTAATTCCCAGACAAAATGTATTGAATAATATGTATATAATGTATTTTTCATAGATTATTTCTTCTGTCTCATTCTAAATGAACTTCAAAAAATCATTTGTCTTGCTATATATTCCAAAAGCACTTAATAGTTCTTTATTATCATCTGCAGTACTCATTTCTTCTTCAGGTTAGCCATTCTGACTCTACTTTCCATTACTTGGACCCCCAACAGGCTGGCACCTTGCCCTTCAGAGCACACTGGATGGAGGTATGAGTTCCTACCTACAGCTATGTGTGAACTCAAGCAGACAATTTAATATTTCTGAGCCTTAGGGGTTCTTATTTGTTTTGTTATGATTTGCATGAGAAATTAAAATTGTACTTCCCCAACAATCTTTGCCACTGTTGGTAATTAATGTTGCAGATCATTCCATCTTATTATTGGCTGCATTTTTAAGGTTCTTTTTTTAAAATTAATTTTATGGGTACATTTAATGTATATAATATAATGACATTCATTGTTGGAAATTAGTTCCTTTACATAATCAGTCTTGGTTCTCATTTTTCCCCCATTCCCCTGCCCTCCTTTCAACCTCTCCCTCCTTTCTGAGCTACAAAGACTTTGTTTCATTATTTTTCATTTTCTCATATTAATTCCATATAGCTAAATGGATGCACACTGAAGTGATACTCTCAAGTGATATAAATAGGACACACGTGTGTAAATACCAAATAGTTTCTCTAGTGTGAGAAACTAAAGTGTAAATAATGACTAAGAGGTATAATAGATAATGTGAAATTAGAAAAAAAGGGAAAGAAGGGTATTGGCTGCTTCTTATACTACACAGTCTAAGAAATGATGGATTTGCTGTCATTGTCCTCTTTTCAGCCATATTCTCTTCAGTGTAAACTTTCACTGAGAAATCATAATCATAAATCAAAAGTATCTGGACATATTTCTCAAATTTGGATTGCTCTAACTATTCATCACAATGGTTTAAGTAAAAATTATGCCAGATATTTCTCTGTGTGTGTGTGTGTGTGTGTGTGTGTGTGTGTGTGTGAATTAAACCCAGGGTCTTGCACTAAACTATATCCTCAGTTTCCTTCCTTTTTTTTTTTTTTTTTTTAGATAGGATCTTACTAAGTCACTAAGTTACCCTGGTTGGGCTCAAGCTTGCAGTTCTCCTGCCTCAGCCTCCCAGAGTAGCTTGTAGCTTGATACTTTCAAAATTTCTTCCCCTGATTAGAATATCAGTAAGGAATCAGGCATCCTCCTTGATTACCAGTGAATATCTGTCTCTATGAACTACTTCCGTGTCTCTCATGTCCAGCAGATTCTACTTATTAGTCCCAATGATTCAGATTAAGAATCATCTCTAGGATCTATTCACTTCATCTGCACTGACATGACCTTAATCAAAGTGTGTACAACCTCCTTCCTAACTTAATTTCTGCAATGACCAGACTGACTCCCTTCTGATCCTTTTTTCACATAACATCCAGAGTAATCTTTCTAAAATTCAAAGTTTCATCATGTTTTGTTGGTTGAAATCCAATGAATTTAGCATATGGAACCCAGCAAAAAAAAGTCCTTTGCTTAGCTGTCAAGTTTCATCTTCTCTTTGTTATGAGTGCCAGGCTTTAACTGTATGAACTCAGAAAAGTTCCAACTCAACAATGCTCAAGCTCATCCAAGGTTTTGCATACACTCTCTGCTACAGAAATGCAATCCATACTTCTCTGCCTGGGTGTCACGCGCCATTATTTCCGGGTTCTTCATGCCCTACATGAATCCCGGGTTTGAGTCCGCCGGTGATGGTGGTTTGCGCATGCGCAGATGAGGCGCTTGGCTCGTCAGAATGATGCAGGCTGGCATTGACCAATAGAAACAGTCCACGACGCCAGGGTGGATATAAAGGCAGGCTTGCATCCGGCTCGGGGTCTTTCCGCCATTGAAGATTGTAGAAGAAACTCCAATAAAGCGTGCATCAGAAGAATCCTGAGTGTTGCGTGCTCCTTGCTGGCGAGGTGCGCGCGACACCTGGGCAACTACTAAGAATTCTTCAAAGCTTCTCCTTTATATAACCAACCTTCCTACCGCTGCTGCAATAGATGTAGTTCCTCAGCATTCCCATAGCACTGAGGGCTTCCCTCGGTCATGACACTCATCACTGCATTAACTATTAACTCAGTGGCTGTCTCTTCAACTGGATGTCCAGAAATATCTCTTTATTTTTTCTTATCTAGCCTTAAATTAGTGTCTAGTCCTAAATAAATGTTAGTTGGATGATGGATGTGTCATACAATTCTTGGTACAACAAAGCCATCTAGAATTTATATTCTTTTCATTGACGACTTTGGGATCTTAGGTATGACACTAAAATTTTCTCTGCCTCCTCTTCCTACAACTTATAGGTAGAATAGTTTCTTTTATAAGAACCAACTGTGTCACTTGCTTCTCAATTCCACTGCTATCCATTTTGGGATGTGGAATTCATCTAGCTGAAAGGGGAATGAATAGGTGAGAATGGAATCATATTTAAGAAGATAAAGTGAGACCAAAGAACATTTATTCTAAGAATCAGAGGACCAGACAAAGAGCCCCTCTCTAAGGAACTGTGAGAAACCAAGCACGGCCTCCCAGTTCTAGGATGATATGTGCTCCAGTCTCACCTTGACCTGCTCAGAGAACATTCAAAGAAGAAACGTGAAAACGTTCTTTATTTTCTGAGGCAGTGTCAACTAAAGATTCTTGGAACAGGGAAGTGAAACACCCTTTAGAGGGCCATACAATTGGGAAGTACTTGTTGGAAAAAGTAATCTTAGGAGGAGAAGTAGAAATGCACAGGGCTTAGTATAGCTAAAACTGCCCCTACTCTATTCAGAATCAGTTTGGCTCTCTTTCTCTGTAAGATAAGGACCCCTGAGGGCAAACAGTGCCCAAGCTACCCTAAAGGAGGACACCAATCATCAAGGGTCAAGCATCATTACTTGTCTCCTTCCACTTTTTCTCTTTTTTCCTTCAATATTTACAGCAAATTTTATTCATGTTACTCTACTTATAAATTTTTCAGTATATTTTTTACCTAATGAAGACATTTATAATTGTACTATTATTGCCACACCAAAAAACTAACAAATAAATCCCTTGGTATCCAGAGCCAAACAAGATTTTTAAAGGGTATTTTCAAAATTCTACATGCACCCCTTCGTCATTCCTTTGCAGATTCACAGCCCTAATTCCCACTCTTCAGGTTAAGGAAGACCACACAAAAAATAGGCCTTGGAGTTTCTGTATTTCCATTTCTGGCCTCACATTCAGCTTCCCCAAACCTTTCATCATTTGCTTCACTATACATCTACAAATTTCTGCAGCTACTATAAAAGTCATCTCAGCTCTCTTCCTTATCCCATCCCCAACCATGAGAGCTTTCCATACACTGAAAAATTCATCCACACATGGAAAAATAGAGGAACCAAGAGTCTAGGTGTACAGAAATTTAAAAGAGCCACAACTAAAACTAATACCCAGGTTTTATGCTCTTCCACTTACTAACTATAAGAACTTTACTAAAATAATAAACTTCTATTTGACTCGGTTTCTCAATCTATAGAATGAAGGTAATTATAGTCATCTCACTGAGTTGCTACAAGAACTTTAAAATATTACATGTATCAACTACTTCATATACTGAGTAACTCATAGTAGATAATAAATTACTACCATAATTAGCCAGTATATGTGGGTTCTTCTCCTTTTCCTTTCTCAATCCAAAACTCTTGTTACTTAAAATGCAGTAAGCAGTGGAGTACGGAAAACACAGTAGTGATCTTATATCCAAAAAATCAAGTATAACTCCTCTCCCCCCGCATCGCCCTCTCCCCCCTCCCTTTCTTTCACTCCTTTCTTTCTTCCCTCTACTTTCTTCCTTCTCCTTTCCCCTCTCTCCTCTCCTTTTTCTCTTTCCCTTTCAGTATCTGATACTAACATTCTGTTATATATTCAAAGACTGACATTTTTAAGAATAATAGATAAAAACAGCTAATAATAAAGAAATTCAGAAATGAAGATGTGGGGACAACAAAGTAACAAAGTATTGTCTGGAAGTTTTAGCAGAGAAGTAGAGTTCTTTACAAATTCCTGATCAAAGAATGTTACTCTTTTGAGGAAGGTCAACCTCTTTCACTAAAAGCAAAACTCCACAAAAAATATAAATGAAGGATGATGAGAAAGAATACACCCAGGTGGAGAGCCAAACAGTCTAAAGGTTGTCACACAGTGCCTTGTTTCACTTTTCCAAATATTTGCATATTGACATAGATATTCTTCAGTTTTATTTCCAAATGGTAAACTTCACCTGGCACTTCTGGTAGACAGGAAAGGTTAGCAAAGAACACCTCTGTTCTTTGGCAAATAATTCCAATAATACCATCACCACCACCATCATCATCATCCACATCATCATTGAATAACCATTTACATCTTCAAAGTACTTCTATGTAGATTATTCAATTAAGATTTTGAGCATTTAACTTGTGAAAAGTAGTATGTCAGGAGTCGTAGAGAACATTTTAGATATTAAGCAAGAAATTAAACAAAAGAAAAGGGAAGGATATCAGTGTTCTTATTCATTCATCAGACATTGATAGCATTTTGATGTGCTAATAAATCAACAATAAATAAAACATAATTCTTGACCTCTAGCAAGTCACAGAACCACAAATAATTCCAAATTTTGATACCTACTGCGTTAGTGAATATAAAAATAATGATTAGATTGTTATTATTTCCTTTCCTTTCCACTGAGAAAACTCCAACTCACTGAAGATAAGGAATTTGCCCAAGGTCACAGAAGAGGTAATAGCAGAGTCACTTTCTGATATTCCACCCAGAAAGAAATACTTGATCTAGTTGTGGCCCACCACAAATTTTTAGCACATTAAAAATACACCCATACATAAACTCATCCAATTAGCTTTTACACATTTATTAGTAAGACCTAATTACTTGACAACTGAGAAAAGTCTAAGCACAGAACTGCTTCATTGGCCAGAGACACAGTATTTGCAATTAAAAGAGGAAGGGGAGAACGTAAGTCAAAAGAGAAGGTGGTTTTTCTGCTTTCTGACCAATATTGCTTAGAGAACTCTATGTAGGAGCTTTGAAAGTCAAATTCATTTCATGATGTGATGGACAAAGTAATAAAGGCAGTAAATTTTCTTCAAGCTTGGTGTTTCTTATACATTAGTAATTATTTGAAATGGAATATGAAGTTCTATTATACTTTGATGAAAACAGATTATGTTATGGAAACTTGTTTTAAATTTCATTGCCAGCCTTCTCAAGATTTTGAAATGAAAGAATTTAAATCAAAATTTTAAGCACTTCCCAATCCATCAAAAGGGTGACTCACAAGCTTATTATACTTTCTAACTAATGTGACAAGACATGTAAATACTGTACTTGAAACTTCAAGGGGAGGGGGAAACAAAACATTACTGGTCTGTTCAAGAAAGTATAAACCTGGACATATAGATGTAGCAAATGAAAACTAGAAAATGCTTTATTTTCTTGTTTCTAAACTATAATGAGCTCTCTATTTATAAAATCATAGATTTTTGAAGAACTAAAGCACTATTTGGTATAAATTCATTAATTTGAGAGACACAAGGGCTGATGACTATGAATTGCTTTTTAACTTTTACAGTTAATTTCAATATTCAAGACATAATTGAATTACCAACCATCTATGCAATCAATATGGTTCAATTTTAAAAAGAAAATGAACATGCTGAAAATAATTTCTGCGCCCTAAGAAGCTGTAGATATTCCAAAATTGCCTAAAAAGAAGTTGAATTGTAGCCAGCCAGCACTATCCTTAAATAGCTGGCTATGTGGATAACTTCTGGAGAATATTTGGGCTCCTGGTTCCTGGTGGAAACACAGTCTCTTCCGTGAAAGTATTAAAGTGCAAGCAGACTTCATGATTGACCTGGGGTTAAAATCAGAAGTACTGCGATTCAGAGCACACTATATAACACTCAAGAATAAATCAATTCATCATACAACAGAAACAAAATTGAACAACAATTAAATATAAGATTATAGCTCTTTGAGAATTTTTTTAAGACTCCTAATTATAACTAGCACTTTTCTAGGGCTCACCGTATGCCAGGCATGGTGAACTTACTCTTTTGACTTTTGCAAGCCCCACAATACTATGAAGGAGAGGCTAATTTTATTCTCCTGCCATTATTTTTATATGGATAAGAAAACTGCTATAAGCTTTTAAAATCTATTCAATGTAAAATTTGTTCTTTCACTTGGTTAGCAAATGTTTACTGATGGTCAGCCATGAGCCAAATACTCGGAATAAAACAGTGCATAACACTGTCATAGCCACTGCTCTCATGGAGCAGACAAAAAAACAGGAAAAATGAACCAAAAGAACAATTAATATTTTTAAAAGAGCTATAAAATAAATACGAAAGGAACCAATTGAGAGAATGAAGATGAGGTTAAGGAATGCCTTTTTATACAGAGGGGCCTTAGGTCTCTCAGAAGAGATTCTATTTAAGTAAAACTTGAAGCACAAAAAGATGCTAGACCTGATGAATTTGGAAAAAGAGATTGAGACTACAAAGTCAAATAAAGTACACATGAAAGGACACTCAACTGTAGCAAAAGGAATTTTTTTAATGTGAAAAAAGGGAGAATAGGCAAAAAAACAAAATTACTTTGGAAACTTGAAAGCCAATAAGTAAGTAGTAGCTGATTTAGCAGGCAAGAGAAAGTCAAATCCCAGGCCAACAGCAAGGAAAGCTAAGGACAGACAGATGTGTATCTCTGATGCTGTGGTGTGGAGCAGGAGTGGGGGACGTGCAAAAAAGGGGATGGATGATAAAAGTCGAAGAGCTAGTGGAACCCTAAACTCTCTCCCATACCTTACATTCCTGAGAGAATACCTCTTCCTAACTCAGCAGATCTGAAATCCATTGCTTAGAAAGAATATATATCAGAGGAGCTCTGTGATGGAGGAAATCATACATATTTAAAGATGAGGGTAACCTAAATAAACCAAGAGATTTTTATATGAACTATAAATGCTGAAAGCAGAGCTGAAGCAACTCTGTCTTCCAACACCTACTAGACAGACTCTTACTTTTCAGGCTAGAGATGGGGAGCTCCTTTTGTGGGGGGTCCTTTCTCATTCTGTGAATCTGACCAAAGAGAAAAGATCTAAAAACAGTGACACCACAAGATCCCCCAATAAATGGCCCACCAGCATACGCAGGTCAGCTTTTTAGTCCAATTCTTAATCATGAGCAGACAGAGTCATTTAAAAAATGCCTCTAAATGTAGGATAGACCTGAATAAACAGAAAATGAACTTGAAGAAAAAAAGAGTCTATGTAGAAGAAGAAAATAAAAAACTTTAAAAACTCTGTTAGAACACTTACATATTAATGAATGTGGACATGCTATGAGTGACATAGAGAAAAAAATAAAGTTCTTGTAACATTAAAAACACAATCCCAGAAATAATCCATAGAAAGGCTAGGAGATACAGGTGAGGAAATTTCCTCAAAGTACAACAAAAAGAGAGACAAAGTAAAGTAGAAATGATCAGTGCAGGAGATCTACTGTCAGAAATTAGGATATGAGAAAAAGACAACAGCAAAACCAGAGAGATTAAAATCATTAAGAAAATTAAGAATTTTTTAGATAGTGACAGATTAAAAGGGCACATCAAAATAAAAATAGGCATATCACAATGTTACATCATTGCAAAACATCAGAAACTGGGGACAAAGAAAAGATTGTACATGCTTCTAGATATTTTTTTAAATTTTGCATAACTTAGGAAAGATAAAGAATCAAAATGGCCTTTGATTTTTCAAAAGCACCACTAGAAGCAAGATATTTATGAAATACCTTCAAATTCCTAAAAGCAAATTATTCCCAGAGTAGAAGCCTATAGTCTGACTAACTCCAAATCAAGAATTCAATCATGTTCAGACATTCACATATGCATCCTTCCTCCTAGAAGAAGGAAGACCCAG
The DNA here is from genome assembly GCF_012274545.1 of Fukomys damarensis. Classification (NCBI taxonomy): domain Eukaryota; kingdom Metazoa; phylum Chordata; class Mammalia; order Rodentia; family Bathyergidae; genus Fukomys; species Fukomys damarensis. The sequence continues at coordinate 32,751,507 of NW_022900933.1, read as the reverse complement.
TTGAACAGCAAGCTTAGAGGGCAAACAGCCAAGATTGGAAGTCTGTGGCCCAAAAGACAGACTGTTGAAAGTTGTCATCATCAAAAGCCCCAATCCTACACATTGCATTTTTTTATTCATTAAGTTTATTGGTACTTTTTAGGTATACAGTACAGTTACTTTCATCATTGGGATCTTGTACCTTTACATGATATATCTTGGTTCTTATTTTTTCCCCATACCCCTGCCCTCCCTTCAATGCCTCCATCCCTCTCTATTTACAAAGACTTTGTTTCCATTTCTTCCTTTTCTCATATTTTTTCTTTTCCTTCTTTCCTTTCCCCTCCCCCTTGCTGTTCCCCTTCCCCTTTAGACCTCTTCTTCCTATTTTACATTATCTGTTATGCATTTTGATCCTTATTTACATTTTCAGCTTCTCACACTAGAGATCCCATTCAGTATTTATACATACGCATCCTATTTATTTCACTTAAGAGTATGGCCTCAATGTGCATCCATTTAGCTTTAAATATCTCTAGTTTCTCATTCTTTATAGCTGAGTAGAACTCCATTTTATTTGTTTAAAAAAAAACACACACACACAGGCTCCACTTGATGGGCAATTGGGCTGTTTCCATGTTTTAGCTATTACAAACTGTGGTGCTATAAACATGGGTGCACATATATCATTGTGGTATGATTCTTTTAATTCTTTTGGAAAGATTCCCAGCAGGGGTTAGCTGGGTCAAATGGGACCTTTAATCCTAGCTTTTTGAGGTATTTCCATTTTGATTTCCATAGTGGATGCACCAAACTGCGTTCCCACCAACAATAAAGAAGGGCTCCTTTCTCCACACAAATCCTACCAACATTTGTTGTTGGTTGATTTCTTGATAGCTACCATTCTTTCTGGAATGAGGTGAAATCTCAGTGTTGTTTTCATCTGCATCTCTCAAATGACCAGTGATGGTGAACTTTTTTCATATGTTTATTTGCTGCTTTTACTTCTTTGGCTGAGAAATGTCTGTTCATTTCAGATGCCTATTTTTGAATTGGGTCTTTAAATTGGGGGGGGTCAGGCATTTTCAAGTTCTTTATATATTCTAGATAGTAGTCCTTTGTCTGAGGAACAGGTAGTAAAAAATTTTCCCCACATTGTAGGATGTCTCTTAGCTCTGTTGGTGGTTTCTATTGCAGTGAAGAAGCTTTTTAATAAGATGAGATCCTAGTTGTTGATTCTTTGTGCTAGTTCCCATGCTACTGAGGTTTTTTCATAAAGTCTTTTCCTATTCCAGTGTCTTCAAGAGTTCTACCTAACCTATCACATCATATTTGTAACCCAAGGCAGAATCCCTGGGCAAATGTGGCCCAGATTTTATTTGTTCTTAAACCAGAGAAGTTCCTACTCTTCTCCACATTATACCCAAACAGCTAAGAAGCATCCATTTTATCTCCACGGATGTGTTGTTTTTAACTACTTCTAAGAACTAAAGGTAGCTGAGGTTAAACTTAAGCAGAAAATAAAAAACATTCCCTTCTTTTTTAAATTTATTAATTTTATTGGTACATTTAAGGTATACAATGTAATGACATTCATCACTGGAAATGTGCACCTTTACATAATCTGTCTTGGTTCTTATTTTTTCCCCATTTCCCTGACCTCGCTTCAAGCCCTCTACTCCTCCCTATTTACAAAGATTTTGTTTCCATTTTTTCTTTTTCTCATGTTAATTCCATTCCCATCTTTCTTTTCCCCATCCCTCCCACGTCACTCTCCCCTTTGCACCTTTTCTTCCTATTTCACATTATCTATTCTACCTTTTAGTCCTTATTTACACTTTCAGCTTCTCACACCAGAGAACCTATTTGGTATTTCTACATATGCATCACATTTATTTCACTTAAAAGAATCACCTCAATGTGCATCCATTTAGCTATAAATGTCTCTAGCTTCTCATTCTTTATGTCTGAGTAGTATTCCATTTTTTAAACACATTTTCTTTATCCAGTTTCCCATTGACGAGCAATTGGGCTGCTTCCCAGTTTTAGCTATCATGAATTGTGCTGCTATGAACATGGGTGCAACTATAACACTGTGGTATGATTCTTTTAATTCTTTGGGGAAGATACCTAGCAGGGGGATAGCAGGGTCAAATGGGACTTCCAATCCTAGTTCTTTGAGGTATCTCCATACTGATTTCCACATTGGTTGCACCACTCTACACTCTCACCAGGAGTGGAGCAGGGTTCCTCTTTCCCCACAGCCCTGCCAGCAATTGTCTTTGGTTGATTTCATTATGGCAGTCATTCTATCTGGGGTGAGGTGGAATCTCAGTGTTGTTTTCATTTGCATCTCTCGAATGACCAGTGATGCAGAACATTTTTTCATATGTTTATTTGCTGCTTTTACTTCTTTGGCTGAGAAACGTCTGTTCATTTCAGATGCCCATGTTTGAATTGGGTCTTTAAATTTGGGGAGGTCTGACTTTTTAAGTTCTTATATATTCTAGATAGTAGATCTGTATCTGAGGAAGAGGTGATAAAAAGTTTTTCCCACATTGTGGGTTGTCTCTTCACACTATTGGTTGTTTCTCTTGCTGTGCAGAAGCGTTTTTTTGTTTGTTTTTTTGTTTTTGTTTTTTGGTACCGGGCATTAAACTCAGGACCTTGTGCTTGCGAGCCAGGTGGCAGAACCACTGTGCTAAATCCCCAGTCAGAAGCTTTTTAAAAAGAAGAGATCCCACTTGTTGATTGTTTATGCTAGTTCATGGGCAACCGAGGTTTTCTTCATAAAATTTTTTCCTACACCAATGTCTTCAACAGTTCTACCTAACCTCTCTTCCAGCCAGTACAGTGTTTCTGTTTTAATATTTAGATCTTTAATCCATTTTGATTTTAGTTTAGTTCACGGTGAGAGATATTGTTCTATTTTAATTTTGGCAAGTTGAAATCTAGTTTTTCCAGCACCATTTATTAAAGAGGCTATCTTCCCTCCAGTAAGGGTGTTTGGCTCCTTTGTTGAAGATGAGGTGACTCAGTTTTTCTGGACTTGTTTCTGCATCTTCTAATCTTTTCCACTGGTCCTCAGGTCTGTTTCTTTGCAGTACCATGTTGTTTTTATCACAGTAGCTTTGTAGTATAGTTTCAAGTCAGGGGTTGTAATACCCGCTACCTTGTCTTTATTGCCTAGAATTGCTTTTGCTATTCTAGGTCTCTTCTTGTTCCAAATGAATTTTTGGATGATTTTCTCAAGCTCTGTGAAGTAAAAAGCATCCCATTCTTGACACACAAACTTAAATATTGCATGGTTTCTCTTGTATAAGAAACCTAAAATAAAGAGCAAAATAAAAGATAATATGGCTAGACATGGATGCACACACCTGTAATCCCAGCACTCAGGAGGCTGAGGCAGGAGGATCACTGTGAGTTCAAGTCCAGCCTGGGCTACATAGTGAGTTCCGTGGAAGTCTCAACTACATAGTGAGACCCATCTCAAAAAGGGGGGAGGGGGACAAAGGAAAGATAAGGGAGGGGAGGGAAAGGGGTTGAAAAAGGGAATTAAGATGTGTTATGTACATGTAACAACTTCCCACAAAGAATGTAAATATGTACAACAAACATGTACTAATAACAAATAAAAAAGTAACATATTTCCACACTCCATTTTTTCCAGAAGTTCCCTTCCACTATAGCTGTATCAAATCCTCAAGTAAGGTGAGTCATTTGTTCCTAGAACTCCATCTTGACCTTGCTCAGTGATTTCCCAAGGTAAGGATCTCAGGGAACTTGAATTCAGACTGCATCTCAGAGATTTTTAGCATACCTTCATGATATGAAAAGGTATACAACTGTGTATACAAGTCTAGAAAGAATAATTAATATACACTCATTTACCTACCCTTCAGTTTTGAAGACATTTTCTTATTTTATCTGTACTTATCTCTGACTGTGTCCCCTCACTCACCACAAACATAACTTTTCTAATTTTACTATTCATCATTCCTTTGATATCTTTGCAGTTGCATCCTGTGAGTATATATTACACAAAATCCCGTATTATTTAATTTCAAAAAATGAAGAGCAAGAAGAAACCTAATCAATTAAGGAAAACACAATAGTGCCACAAAGCTTTCACATTTACAAGTTTTGATCACTACTCTTTTATTTAAAAAAAAATTAGACCAGGGATTTAGTTCAGTGGTTCCCCTGCCTGCTGTGCAAATGCAAGGTCCTGAGTTCAATCCCCAGTGCCAAAAAGAAAACAAATGGATGAAGAGTCTCTAGCCTGGTTCTAAAGAAAACAGCCCTTTAGTCAAGAAATGAGTATTAAATACTAGACAATATGGTTTAAGGACCTAAGAAGAGTAGGCTTAAATGTGATGAAACAGCAAGGTTCTGGAAAGAAGGCAATGGCAGCACCATTGCTTTGAGTCAGCGTACAGCCTCTCATTACAAATAGATCCATTAGGATAACAAAACACACTGACACTATCTACAACAAAACTAGGTGGCGAGGTAACCCCATGAACCAAGTATAGAAAATGGGGACAAACTGTGACAGTTACAGACCTGTGTAGTGTCAGCATCCATGCCAGAAGATACAAAAGGAAGGCAAATGTTCCTCAGGACAGGCGCCCTCCCAGAAGCTTAACAGGTACTCACTGGAAACTGTAATGACCTGATCTACAAACAGCAGCCAAACAAAGGGCTTCTTCAGACAATAAAATTTGACAGTAATGGAGCAGATTCTCAATCCAAAAATTAGCAAACCTAAGGCTACTTTCAAAATAAAGTCTTGCACTGAGAAGAAACCACTAGGAGTAGAATTTAAACCGAATAGTGTAAGAACACAAGATACAAAGGAAATGAAAGTACAAATAAAATCAGGAAAGGAACCAAAGAAAGCAGATCTCAGGAAAGACAACGACATAGACCCTATCACCTTGCAAAAACAAAATAAAAATAGAAGAGAGATCCTACAGTTACCATGACACATTTCTCCCTCCTAAAATTATAAGAAAACTTATTTTACCTTAAAAAAAAAAAAAGGGCTTGGGGGCTCCCAACCCAGCCGCCATTGCTCAAGTGCAGGGAGGTAGCCTGGGCCCCGATCCACCGCGGGAAGGAGAGCCACACCTGCTCCCAACCCAGCCGCCATCGCTCAAGTGCCGGGAAGGTAGCCACACGGGCACCCCTGAACCCCCATAAGTCCCCTACACACACTCTCAGACCTCCTGACTGTGCCAGTCTTTGAACCCACTCTGCAGAGGCAGAGGTGGTCATCAAGGGTATTTTTCTGAGTTCCCAAATTTGAACATCTTTAAAGAAAGGGCGTGGGAAAACTGTAGTAGAACGGTGTGGAATTCAGCCATTCAGAAGATTGGGGAACTCAATCTGGGCCTTGTAGCCAGAGGTCAGTCAGCGTCATGGGGTTCAGCCATAAGCTAACTGAGACCAGGGGACTTGCATCCTCGCTCTGTCTGAGCCATTAAATGGTAAATACACTATAATGAAATTTTGTTCACTGCAGACATGTTCTGGACTGCTTCTTGATTTCAATTTAGTTCAAATGATTTAAGGGTGATAGACTAGTGACTACCACAGGTGGTCAGTGTCCAAGTTGTGCTTGATCTTAATGTGTTGCTGATTGTATCAGTTGGGATAAAGCATTGCGGATGATTTGATGAGCTGTTTCTCTGATGTTATGAAGATGAGAATGTCTGTGGTCATTAGAGACACAGAAGCTAGGGCGCAACTATATCAGGAAGATTTGGGTGATAACCCAGAGATTAAACCAAGGACAGTCCGACAACAAAAATAAAAATGAGAAAACACGTAAGCAAGACACAAGGACAGACTTCCAGTTCACCAGTGGCAAACACTAGGGCAAATGAGGATGAAAAGGCTGATAGTGAACCACCAGGATGCCCTGAACTAAAGAAAGTAAAAACAGATCAATCAGGCTCTAGAAAAATGCAAAACAGAACTAATTTCCCAGATAACCATAGAGATAGTGAGCAAAATGGAAGTCACGATTCAAGACTCTAGAGCAAAAACTGACAAAAAAATAGATGAGCTCAGGAACCATGATAGAAGCCATGAAGGAAGGCCCAGCATAAGAAAGAAATGGAAAAAATAAATGCCTAACATAGGAAAGAAATGGAATCCATAAAACAGATTCAAACAGATATCCAGGAGATTAAACACTCTATTGAAAGTGTATGCAACAGAATAAAAGAATGCGAAGATAGGCTCTCAGATATAGAAGATAAGATTGCAGTCAGTGACCATGAAAAGAGAGGTCTCTTAAAAACAGTAAGAGATCATGAGAAATCGATCCAACAACTCCTAGATGATGCAAAGAAGAATAACATAAGACTGATAGGAATACATGAAGTAGCAGGAGAAAATACAAATGACTTAAAAAAGCTGTTTGCAGAATTAATGACAGAAAACTTCCCAAACAGAGGGGAAGAATTTGACATTCAGATAACTGAGGCATATAGGACCCCAACTAGCTACAATAAAAAAAAATCTACACCTAGACATATAATAATCAAGATCCCAGAAACCCAACAGAAGAACAAAATACTACAAGCAGTAAGAGAAAAGAAACAAATCACATACAAAGGAAAGCCCATCAGAATCACAGCAGACTTTTCAACACAAACCCTTGGGGCAAGGAGAGCCTGGAATGAGATATTTCAAGTACTAAAAGAGAACAACCTCCAACCTAGACTGATGTATCCAGCAAAACTCTCTTTCAAAATGGATGGGGAAATAAGACACTTCCACGACAAAGAACACCTGAGAAACTACATGAATACCAAACCAGCACTACAAGCAATTCTAAACAAGATCCTAGAAAAAGACAATGAAGGCAACAACACCATGAGGCCCAACAGAGCAAATCAAATAGGCAAGGCAAGAAATTAAAAGGAGAAGGTGAAAAAGTAAAAAGAGTCAACAAAAGGCCAATAACATGTCAATAATAAGTCAGTACATATCAGTTATAACCAGCAATGTCAATGGCCTCAACTCACCAATCAAGAGAAATAGACTGGCAAAATGGAATAAGAAGCAAAATCCAACAATATGTTGTATACAAGAAACACACCTAGTGCAAAAAGAAGCCCATAGACTGAAAGTGAAAAGATAGAAAACAATTCTCCATGTGACAGGAGCCCAGAAAAAAACAGGGGTAGCAATCTTATTTGCAGACAAAGTAAATTTCAAACCAAAACTGAATCTAGTATTATTGATGTAGGACGGTACTGTATCATACCTCTATGAATGTAAAATATCTAGTACCTGCTTTATGATACATAGTAGGGACCGTGCTTTATCAGAGCTACATTTAATGATATTACTCTAGAATGTTCTCTTTCCAGATGATGATTAAGAGACTAATAAAAAAAAATGGTGCCAGCTACCACAACAGCAACAGAACTTTGCTGTTTTCTGGATATTATTCTTTTCTTTGTTTCTTTTTGTTTTGTTTTTTTTAATGGAATGTGCTGAATGTCTATATTGTTCAGATGACTGCAGAACCTAGAAAAGCTGTTGCTGCTATCAATGCATAACATACTGCTATTATTAGTCTTTTATATAAATATAAATATATATACATATATATAAATTGAATTTTGGGAAATTTTAACAGTGCTGCCAATTTTGGAAAAAGACATCCCAATTTACTGTGTTGAGTTGGCATTGTACAGAAATGGACAGCCATATTGGTCTAGAAATGTTAATTTTTTTGTTTTTATTTTTTATTTTTTTTCCATGTATACAGGGGCAACACATCGTACTAAATATGTAAGGTCATATCTATGTGCGTTTGATTACAGAAACTAATAAAGTATTCTCTAAATAATGAAAAAAAAGAATAAGATAAGACCATAAGAGCAAGAAGCAATTTAAATATGTTCAGGGACCATTTTCATCTCCAGAATTAAGGATTATTTTAATGTTACATCATTGCCTTTTCTCTTTTACTTTCCTTTTTAGTTTTATTTTAGGATTCCCTATTTTTAATGTTCATACAGAGAGTTAACTGAAATACCAAATAGTTTCTTTGGTGTGACAAACTATAATAGTACACAGGATCCTAATGAGATAATTAATAATGTGAAATGGGAAGTAAAGGGCTAAAGGGGTAGCAAAAGTGGGAAGGGTGGGGAAAGGTAATAATGGAGAGGAAAAAAATATGAGAAATTGAAAAAATGGAAATAAAGTGTTTGTAAATGGGGAAGGGAGGAGGGGGTGAAGGGAGGGCAGGGACAAGGGGAAAAAATGAGAATCAAGACCTATCACGTAAAAGCAAAATTAGTAAAAGGAGAAGACAGAAAATCAAGAATGAAAAATATGATTTCTGAAATTTTAAAAAAGCTCACTAGATAGACTCAACAACTAAATGGATGAGACCGAAGACAAAATATATGAAGTTGATAATACATTAATAAAAAGTGTCCTAGATGAAAACAGGAGAAAAAAAGATTGGAGAAGAAAGAAAATGAACTGAGATTCAGAAGCCTATTCTTATTACACATAAGATGTACGTGTAATGAGAATACCTGTGTAATGAGAATACCAGAGTAGAGAAAAAGATGAAGCAAAAAAATTTTTTGAAGAAATAATGGGCAAAGATCTTCCAGATTTGACAAAAAGCAGGAATTTTCAGAATGATAAACACAAAGCAGGCTAACACCTAGAAGCCCTGTGAATAGAAGCCTCCATGATCAAATTGGTGAAAGTCAAAGATAAACAGTATATCTTGAAAGCAGTGAGCCAGAAACAAGTTTAATACACTTTATGGACATACAACAATTCTTGGTTGACACAGCACAAGGCCACAGAGGAGCCAACCAACTGACCCACCTGATCATGAATGAGGCCAGTGCCCTTGGAGAGAAGTGAAAAATCTGAAGTCTTCTTTTCATCTCATAAAGTTACAAAAATAAGAGATCTTAATGGGAGGAGGAGCACCCCTCCTGCACATTAGCAAGGACACTGGAGCCAAGAGCATCACTCCTCCTCCCCTTGAGCAAGCAAGTCTCTGTCAGATGCACAGCATCCCCTCACACAAGGGCACAACCACCCACCAACTGCAAGCCAGCCCTACATTTTGCTTCCCAACTGCAAGGGGCAGTTTGCCACACTAATAAATGTTTGGAAGCAAATGGCCACCACTTTGAGCACCTCTTGTAATTGTACAGGACAAAGGTAACTTGTATTAATCTCGTGCTGTATCAATAAATTTACCATTAAATATTTTACAAGTTTTTCTTTTCCTGAAGTGTGTATATAATATTTTTGGCAGACTCTGTATTGTTCAGAAATTTCACTTCTTAAAAGCCAGAGCTAAGAAATACAAAGGTAAGCTATATAGTGGAAGCAAATTTTTTTCAAAATACAGAGCTTGAATTCAGATTATACAAAGAATTCTTAAAACTCATTAAAAATAAGACTAAAAATCCAAAAAAATGAACAGAAAATTATAACAGATATTTCCCCAAAGAAGATACAAAATGTTCCATGAGCACATGAAAAGATACTCAACATCACTAGACCTCAGATGCTAATTAAAAGGACAGTAGATACCATTTACACACTTTCTAAAATAATCAAAGTTACAAAGACTATCAATAGCATGTGTTGGTGAGTATGTGAAGCAACTGGAGCTCTCTCCTATATTGCTGGTGCGAATGCAAAATGGTACAGCCACTTTTGAAAAATGGAAGGCAATACCTTATAATGTTAAATATTCACTTACCATAGTATAATGCAAATCTATTCCTAACAGAAGCTGGAAAGAACTCAAAACTCAAATGTCTACTGACTGGTGAGTGAACAAACACACTGTAATATACACATGCCATGGAATGCTAAGGACCCATAAAAAGAAATGGAGTATTAATACATACAACCATGTGAATGAATATCAGAAACACTATGCTAAATAAAACCTGCTATAATTTGCTTCGCTAAGTGTCTTTCAAAGGCCCATGTATTAAAGGCTTGGTCATCAGTCTATGGTGTTAGTAGGAGGTGGTGGAATCTTTAGGAGGTGGAGCCTAATGGAAGAAAGTTCCATCACTAAGTGTATGCTTGTAACATGGATTTTTTAGACCCTGACCCCTCCTCTCTTTTTGCTCCCTGGCTATCATGAGGTGAGCAATTTTCTATGATACACATTCCTAATGGACTCCCTCTCCACAGGCCAAAGATAACAGGGCAAGTGACCACTGACTAAAACTTCTAAAACCATGGAACAAAATAGACCTTTCCTCCTTATAAGTTGATTATCTCAGGTATTTTGTCAAAGTTACAGAAAGTTAACTGATACAAAAGCCAAACAGGGATGACTATATCCTGAATAATTCCATTTATATGAAATTCTTTAAAAGATAAAACTAGAATGACAGAAGATTATTGATGTTTTCTTGGGGGCTGGGAGCAGACAAAGAGGATCAAGGACAAGAAACACAGGGATAACTTTTGAGGTAAAGCTACTATTCTCTATCTTGATTATGATAGGGATTGCATGAATGCATATACTACTTTAAAGAAAAATAAAAAATTATTTGGGGAACTGGGCAAAACCATTAAGCCACTAGTAAGAGAAAGAAAACATGATTTTCATCAGAGTTTTCACTAATTTTTTTTTCACTAATTCTTAATACCACCAGAAAACAATACAACAAATTTAAGATACTGCAGTGAAAGAAATATAAATTAAGGATTTTATACTACCCAAACTGAACTTCAAGTATAAAGCTACAAACTTTATAAACTTGCCAAAACACAGAGTATTTATCTTGTGAGCCCTTCCAAAGGAATCTGTTAAAAAGGAGATTTGGAGAAAGAGACTGAGAAACAGCAGTATGAGTGGTATTAACCATAACTGTGTCTGTAGAGCAAAGCTAAACCATGGATATGAGGAAGATAATATAGTAGAAATGGAACAATTATTAAAAATTAAGATGCACAGGGAATAGGAATGCATGTGGATATGACTGTCTAAAAAAGCATTAATTCAAAATAAAAGAATATTACTTATATCAAATACAGGGATAGAAAGAGGGCAAGAGAAGATGTTACAAGCTAATTCCATTATAGTTCAATGTAAAGAATCAATCTCCCAAAAGTAAACTAATAGTATTATATCAAGATATTAGTATAACATTAATGAATACAACAAAGGAACAAATAAAACCTATTGCATAACAAAATAGCTTAAAGACAAAAATACACCAATATGAAAAGAACTGAGGCCAAATATATTAATTCTATCGGTAGATGTAAATGTGCTTAACTCAGTTTTTGAAGGAAAAGAACTTTCAGATTGGCTAATAAAGCAAAATCCAACATTATGCAGAATACAAGAGATATATATACCTAAAACAAAGAGATTCAAAAGAGTAAAAAATAAAAGGATAGAAAAATATATACCAGGCAAACACAAAAGGAAAACAGAGTTCATAATCTTGATGTCTGGTAAAGTGGAATTCAGATCAAAGCCACTAAAATACATAAAGAAGCATACTTTATCATGCTTAAGGCTACAATTCAAAATGAGAATATTAGATATTAATATTTATGCATTCAATAGAATGGCAACAACTTCCATTAAGTAGCAACATATAGAGAATGCAAAGAGAAATAGATACCTCACTTGATCTCAGCCAAAAGGCCAAGAAGCAATAGAACACACTAATATTAGAAGACTTTAACATTTCTCTCATGATCCAAAATCAAGGGAACCAAAAATTGCTAGAGATATAAAAGAGCTAAAAGCATAATCATATATTTATCAAACTCTAATATTATATACATAATAGAAATTATAATTTCTTTTCAAGTATATATGGAACATTTACAAAACTAATTAAATCATAGGACACAAAGAAAACCTCAACATTCTAAAGATTCACAATAATATAGCTTCTGCAGGTGGCCTGCCTTGAAAGTGCAAGGACCCGAGTTCAATCCCTGGTACCCAAAAAATAAATAAAT
>NW_022900933.1:32728769-32738797 GCF_012274545.1 Fukomys damarensis | reverse complement strand
ACACACACACACACACACACACACATGTCATGGAATTCTTCTGCAGAACATAATACAATAAAACTAGAAATTAATAACAAAAATTTAAAACAGAATGGCCTTCTACATGCAAATTTACTTATTTTTAAACAAATTTTGAGTCAAAGGCAAAATATAAAATCCATTACAAAATTTCTAGAAAATATTGCTAATAAAAGCCTGATGTTACCAGAATCTCTGGGCTACAACTAAAATAAATATCTAAGAACAATACATTGTAGAAAATACCTATTTTGATACAAACAAAAATAAATTAATAGCCAATGCAAAATCTAGAACAGGAACACCAAAATAAAACAATCAAGAAAAATAAACAAAAATCAGTAATAAAAGCTGAAATTAATTTAGTATCTCCCCGCTCCAAAAAGAAAAACTAACATAGACTTAATAAGTCCAAAAAAATGAGTCCCTTCCTTAGGGAAAAAAGAATCAACAAAATAGACAAAGCACTATCTAACTCAATACAAAAAGCAAAAGGCAGCAGGGAAATCACAAATACATGACATTAAATACACAATATTAGAAATGACAAAGAGAAAATAAACATCAAAATAAAGGAATTCTTTTAAACTTCTAAAAGATTCCTTTGCATAATTCTATGCAAACAAATTTGAAAACGTATATGAAAAGCATAATTTCTTAGGGAATAAAACTTACCAAATTTGACTCCAAAAGAAACAAAAAGTCTAAGTAAAATTAGTATCACAAGACAAATAGAGAAAGAAATTAAAATTTCACTACAGAAAAGCACCAGCCAGATGGTTTTACAGGGGAATGTTAACTAACTTTAAAGATCAGGTAAACACAATGCTACTTTATTCTAGAGCAAAAAAAGAAAAAAGAAAATTTCCAAACTCATTTTATACAGTGAGTATAACATTGCTCCTAGATCCTGACTAGAATTAAATCCCACACTACTACACACACACACACACACACACACACACACACACACAATTCATATCTAACTTACTATCAATGACATAAAATTTCTTAGTAAAAATATAAGAAAATCCAGTCCAGGGCCGGGGATTTAGCTCAATGGTGCCGTCACCTGCCTCACATACACAAGATCCTGAGTTCAATCCCTGGTACCAAAAAAAAATCCAGTCCAGTTTATTAGTAAAGTTAAAAAAATTTTATGGTCTTGAAAGATGTAGAAAATGAATTATCTCAGGCCGGGGATTTAGCTCAGTGGTTCCGCCACCTGCCTCCTAAGCACAAGGACCCGAGTTCCATCCCTGGTACCAAAAAAAGAAAAAAAAGAAAATGAATTATCTCGACATTCATTAAGGTAAAAATAAATAAATAAATACAGAATTTAGTGGATGGATGGATACTTCCCCAACACACTGCCTCAGTCCACAAGAATATCTTAATAGGGAAATTTCAGAGGCTTTCCTACTAAAGTTAAAAACAAGACAAGAACACCTACTCTCTCTGCTATATTTAACATTGTGTTGAAGATACTGTATTTGCCAATGAAATTAAAAAGAGGAAAGCAATCAGAGGCATAAAAATTGAATAAAAAGGATAAAACTATTTTTATTTACTGACATAATTTTATATCTTGAAAAGCAAAAAGAATACATAGGAAATGACAACAAAAAGAAAATATTTAGTAGTTATAAAATTTGAATACAAAAACCAATAACCTCAATGTATTAAAAATTCAAAGACAGACAAAAGGGGCCAGGGATTTAGCTCAGCGGTTCTGCCGCCTGCCTCACAAGCACAAGGACCTGAGTTCGATCCCCAGTACCAAAAAAAAAAAAAAAAAAAAAAAAAAAAAAAAAGGACAAAAAAAAATTATCCTAATTATAACAGCAAAAACAGATAAAAGAAAATATCAATCATAAGGTGAGGAAGAAATTCCACAATCTATGAGAGAAATTATAAAGCATCCTTGGAAATGCACAAAAATGAACAAATGGAAAGGCATACCACATTCTTAGACAGTAAGATTCAATATTTTAAAGACGTCAGTTCTCCCAAGCAACAATGGTCACAAGAAGCAACTGTTGGCTATGTATAAATAAGTTATGCAAAGTTCATTTCTATTTCCTATTTCTTATGCAATCAAGACAGAGTGTCAAAAGAAAGCTGAGGAGAGTGTCTACCTCTCTGCAAAGTATGATGCCCTGGGAGATCTGCCTGGAATCTCCTGTATAGCCCAGTACGGTGCCTCACACTTGTAGGCCCCATAAATATTTGTTGAAAAAGAGATAACATGATTAAATATTGATTGAGTGGTACCGCAATACAATGGCTTAGTAATTAGCAAAACTGTCATATCCAGAATGTATTGATTAATGGCTCACAGCCAACTTGAAACAAGTTATTAAATGACATATCACAAGGCTTTTGTGCTTCTTTTTTTCTCAACATTTTTAGTTTGGTCACTTCACATAAGAATGCCTATCAGTTAAATAACATAAAAAGTAATGGAAGGCTGCCTAACATTTTGGACAACAGAATTAGACATAACAGTGAAATGACACTAATAAGGTAAACTTTAATAAAGTTTATAATGAGTTCAATTGTGTCCCCCCAAATATGTTCAGCTCCTGACCCCTGAATGTGACTTTTAATGTTGAAATAGTCTCTGCAGATATAATTAAGCTAAGGTGGATTAAGATGGACTGTAAATCCCTGAGTGCAGTGGTACATCTCTGTATTCCCAGTGTTCAAGAAGCTGTGGCAGGAGGGATCACCCAGAGTTCACAACCACTCTGGGCTGTGTAGTGAGTTCCAGGCCAACCTGAACTGAAAAAAATACAAATGATGAGTTTATTTTAAAAGGAGAGATATGGATACAGAGACACGGGCCACTTGGAGATAGAGGCAGAGGCTAAGTGAAGCAGCTACAAGCCAAGGAATAACCAGAACTGTTAGCCAAGACCAGAAGCTAAGAGAGATGCAAGGAGAAATCCTTCCCTCAAGTTGACAAAGACAGTGCAGCTCTTGCAAAACCTTGATTTCAGACTTCTAGTTTTGGAACTCTGAGAAAATAACTGTTGCTTAATTTATGCAGTTTGTGGTACTTTGTTACAGCAGCCCTAGCAGACTAATACACAATGAAACAAAGCCCTTTATTTTTCAGCTGCACAGACAGAGGATGAAGTAAAACAGGATTAACAACTACTCCTATGGAATAGAGCTGGCCTTTATAGCAAGCCAGCAGCTTGATACTACTATGCGAAAAAATCTAAAAGAATATCTACAATTTGAAATAAGGATTCTTGTAGTTTGCACTATATAGGGCACATAAAAGGTAGTGAGTCCTTTCACAAGTGTCACATTGTAAAGAAGACATAAGGAAGACCTAGAATACATTTTTTAAATGGCGATATAAAAAAGAAAGCATCTAATAAATTTTGTCATACTATCACGGAACATTTTGAGCATCTACTCTACATCTATTTCAAATACCATGTAAGAAGATCTCACCATACTACTTAAGAAGTGGACCACTAACATGGGTCAAAGTAGATGGGAAGTTACTTAAATATTTTAAAGAGCAGGATGTCATGGTGGTCTCTGTATTTTAGATAGATTATTCAGGCAGTTATGAGACAAGAGATTTGATGGAAACAGAGGCAGACACAGGACAGTAAATTTTAAAAGGCTGTTACAGTAGAGAGATGGTAAAACTCGTAATTAGGTTGGTTGATGGT
Organism: Fukomys damarensis; assembly: GCF_012274545.1. Classification (NCBI taxonomy): domain Eukaryota; kingdom Metazoa; phylum Chordata; class Mammalia; order Rodentia; family Bathyergidae; genus Fukomys; species Fukomys damarensis. The sequence goes on along the minus strand of NW_022900933.1, from coordinate 32,735,081 downwards.
AAGATTAAACAAGAAAATGAGATATTGGAGGGATACTTGAGAGATTTAATCAGAGTACCAATATAACAATACTTATTTCTCAAAGTTTTTATGAGAATGAATTAAGTTAATATAGTCCAAAGTGTCTAGCACATACTAGGCACAAACAATAAATATCTAGTGTTCTTCCTTAAGGAGTTTAAGATTAAAATATATGTAATTCTGATATACTAATTTGGTTATATAATTATGAATTATCATCTATTTCTATTTGAGACAAGTTCATTTATTCTTAAAAATAACGTTACATATACATATACATACATGTATACACATTCATGCTTTCTATTATATTTGTGTGTCAGACTAAGGCTCTAGGACCTATAAAAGTGAGAGATACCTTGAAATGCTTTAAAAAACCCTCAGATTTTAATCCTACATCAAATATTACATGAACTCACTTGATAATCTGTGTGCTGTTTGGGAACATTGTTCTTAAAAGGGTCAGAAGGAAAAAAAACAAGACAGAAATATAATGCACAAGCTGAAAGAAGCTAAAACTTCTAAGTAAAATAGACGACCTTTCCATGCTACAGAAAGCTTATTGATAGGCATTTTTACCTACTGTACTTTTTGATGCAATAAACACTTGACTTTTAAGTATTCATTTAGAGGTACCCATATATTTTCAGAATATAAGAAAGAGCATGTGTAAATTTCCAACGCAATACATCTGCAAAATAAGATTCTCAATTTAAATATTGTTCACTGGCTTAGTAATCAATACATAAAATTTGAAAAGGATCCGAGCAAAACTACACCTCAAAATTGCTGCTTTATCTCAAGGAAAACAGTTGGCTATGTACTAAGACTGCCTACCAATTAAGAATCATAATTATTATGCTGAATATAGGAGCAAAAGGAAAATTTAGCTAATCAGAAAAGAACGAAACCATGATGAATGTTCAGTAAAAGTGTAATGTGTTATATAAATACATAACATTTGATTGAAAGAATGTATTTTAAATTTAGACAATTGCAGTCTTATTTACCTAAAAATACATGTAGAAAGCATGCATTTTATACAATGTTCACATTGTAAGGAATGCAGAATTCTACATGAACAAAAATATAAATCTTTAAATTGATATCCAAATAGCTTGATTATGTAATCCTGTCTTATAATAGCTATTTTACCCAACCTCAATCTTTTTCAGTTATTCAAGAAATAATTTTTTGCACAGACTGTACTGCAGGTAATGATTTGCATGCTGAAGAGACACATGAACACAGTATAATCTGCATACAAAGTAAATTAGGACAACTAACAAGAAAACTAATTATTGAAATACAGTGTAAGCACACAAGTAAAGCACACAGAGGAAAGTGAGAATCAGGAAAGGTTTTAACTTGAGCAATAAGTAGGCATCAGACAGGCAGACAAGAAGGTCAAGGGAGGGAAAGATAGAATTTCGGGCAAAAAATATTTCAGATATTTCAGGTAGGCAATTGGAGAAACTGGACAAAACTGTCCTCTGTAACTACAGCAAAGAGGTAGGACACAGATGAAGTGGGATGGGCTAGAATCCACAAGCCTTATTGAATAGTTATGGCAAAGAGAAGTTTGGGAAGACTCTCATTTTTTTTTATTTGGGTAAATGGTGGTGTCATTTGGTATTTGGGTAATACCAAAATAAATGACAGTGTGGGACAGAAGACAATAAGTTTGTCATACATAGAAGATTCCTAGATAGACAGAGGCCCCTAATTCCAAAAGCACATTTGGACTAGAAAATTCTTTCGGGGAGTCATCCACAGAGGTGATAACTGATACCATGTAAGTGGGTGCAAAAAAATCTGTGAGGTTAAAAAGAGACATAGGACTGATGATGGAATCCTAGGTGAATTCAATTTCTAAACGACAAGAAGAGAGCCCTAAGGAAAAAAATCTGAGTAGGAACATTCAGAAAAGCAACCAAGGTCAACTGACGCAGAGACATCGTTCAAAACAAAAGCTAAATACTGATGTTCTTTTTGTAACCACAGATATAGGTGACAGCCATACTCTAATTTTTGCATAATATGAATAAAGCTAGAGTTTCTTCTATAAGAAGTTAACAATATTGTGCAAAGTTATCAAATGACTATTGATTGTTATGCTATTCAAAGGAAAGGTACTTTTCCATTTTAGTAATATTACCATATAATGGGCAACAATTTTTTAAGCTATCTATTAAATCAGGGTCCACAAACATGCATAAGGGAGGGAAAGTTCATTTCGAATCATAGTGCTACTTACTTATACTGTAAAAAGTGTTTATCTCTAGTGTAAAAAAAGTTTTCACTTATTAAGATAAAGATATTGAGTTGGGTGAATACTTTAAAAATAGTATACATCCACATTTCTATAGCTAGCTGTGTTGAGCTTATACCCAAATTAACAGCAAATTAATGTGAAAAGCATTTTGATGGATATTTATTTAAGAAATTTATGTTTGTCAGTTGCTACACTGTCATTATAATACAGAAGGTGATGGATAGGCAGTTCATGCCTGAGAAGTGTCATTTAGCTCATTAGCCATACCTGGCTCGACATATCAAGTCAGGGAGTTTCAAAGCAAAGATCCCCTTCCACCTACTATAGAAGAGACCAAGAGAATAGCAGACTGAGGACAGTAGTCCAATAGACCCATGTCCCATCTAAATAATATCACAGTCACTATTTGCTCTGTTACAATCTTGAAGGCTAGGTCCAAACTTTATAATTATTCCCATTTTGGCAAAAAACATATGGTTTCATATTCTGTTATAATGATAATAGTAGCTCTTGTTTATAAACTCCATATTATGTTCCAGGGTTTCATGCTAAGCACTTTCATGGATCACTTCATTTAATCTTCACAGCTATTACTGTGCTGAGTTTATACATGGTACAATCAGGGCTTAGAGCAGTTAAGTCACTCAAGGTCAAAGAATTTGTAGGAGACATAGCCAGGATTCAAACCTAGGCAGCAATCTGATGCTAGAAGCCTAACTCTTAAATTCTGCTGTTATCAAAAGCAGAACTTCATTCTCAAAGTACTCCAGATTAGTCAGTTTAAGTCTTGTAAAACAGAGAAATTTGTGGGGATCAAGAAAAGTTGAACTCTTCTTTAGAATCCAAATAAAAGAAACCATAATTTCTAATTTTTATTATTCCCAATTCTAGATCAGTTACATAAACATTTTCACTGTAGTAAGTTGTAACTGTAAGAAAAAGAAGCATTTAGAGTAGAAAGAATTTATTGTGTCCTTGCCTAAGAAATTGTTAGGAAGCTTTAACCTCCTATTATGATGCTCTGCAGATAGCACAGGAAACAGACTGAATGTTTAAAAACAGGCTCCAATTTACATCTTTGTAAAACTAGCTCACCTTTCATCACTATTATTTATCTCATAAAGTGCCACTATATATATTTTTTAATGTTTGTCATATCTCTGTAATACATTACACTTTAAAGGTAAATCACGTAATCTGTTTGGAGTGAAATGCAAGTACTTCCTCTTGCTGGTACAACCAAACTATGTCCACTTCCTGTACCAATGAAACCTTTGCTCACATTAAGAGGCTCCAAGAAAGTAATAGAAATAATATTTTGAAATTATATTAAGCCTAACTCTTCCCCCTTGGTCCACAGGAACGGGTACTGTGCATGCTCCTAAATGCAAAGGAAAAATGAAGGCTCTTTTGGTGATCTTCACACTCAGTAAAAAAGAAAAATCTCAAGGTCCTCCTTTTTCTTTATCTTTCCCCCAGCTTACTCCTACCACATCTGAAGATAAACTATCGCCAATTTACAACTTCTCCTTAGTAAAAATAATTTATTCTTCATGAACATCAACTATACAATTTTTCATATTTTTGCTTTATTTTCAGGTATGTATCATGCACTGGAGTGTAAGTCCCCTCACATCAGTGCATGGAAGAGGAAAAGAAGAAAGGTTTCTAAGCTATCTTTACTTTAAATAAAATACTTAAAAAGCATCCAAAACATCCTTAACATTTTCACAGCCTTTGTCACATTTACTTCCTTTGCTGTCCAAAACCTTAGGTTAAATAAAAATATTTGCTACTTTACAGATGGAAATTCTGAGACACAAAACTATTAAATAAATTGCCCCACATCTCCCAGTTAGTCAGGACATGCAAAACTCAAACCTAAATGTTGTAGCTCCAAATACAGTGTCTTTCATCCTTTACAGATGAAAATATGTTTTACAAACAAATCTAAAATAGTCATTTAAGTCCACAAGTTACACTACACAACTAAGTTTACATCAAGATTTTATTCATTCTGTCATTCACAGTCTAAGAAGAGACAAAACACCCAGATTTTGTCAAAAATATAACAAGGGTGAAAACACAGTAAAAGGACAGCAATACTCACTGGCTGTAACCTGGAATTACTTATGTAATATGTAACTGTAAAATCAAATGGCAGATGCTCGGCTTTTAAACAATCATACTATAATAAACTCTCTGAGGGTATGATACCCTCCAATGGGAAATTCTACCCCGATTCTAACTATGTTACCATTACACAGGGGAGATTGCAGCCAGTTTTGTTTTTGTTTTTTGGTTTGTTTGTTTGTTTTAAGCCACTGTAGAAGCAGAATCTAATTGTGAGAGTATATTTAACTTTTGGAAATAGGCAAAAAATGACTACATAAAAAAGTTTCTCTAAGACTTAGAAGAGATGGACTATTTAAGTAGAAAATACTTGCCAGTGTCATAGAAAATCATTTATTGAGTATATGCTATGTCCTAGACTCACTAAATCTTTCACGTGTATTCTCTCATTTATAAGCACAACAGCCCCTTCAACATTAGTACCCCAGGTTTACAGATGAGGAAATAAAGTTCAAAGATGTCAGTTATCTTGCCCAAGGTCAAACAGTGACAGAACTAGGATTCAAACTCAGATCTTCCAGATTCCAAAAACACTGTAAAAAGGTACAAGTGCTGGATGGTAGGTGGACATGCACAATCCTTGCTAAAAACTATCAGTTTGGGAATTCTGAATCTTTAATCCATTCAGTCTACCTGGTGAATAAATGACACACAACATACTGCAGTTTATCATGTGCAACATACTGCTCCCAAAAAGAGACTACCGACTCTTAAAATGTCTAATAAGATGGCTTTAATAATCATTCCAAATAAGAATTACAATGACTTTTAAATAGGAACAGCATTACCAACATTAAGTGTGTACTGCTCTGGAAGAAACGAAGAGTCATTTAGATGAATGAGTTCCGGGATACTTGTAAAAAATAAAAATGTATTGCTTAAGAAAAACAGCTTTTATTTACAACCAGAAGTTTGAGCTCCTGAATCCCTCAAGTGCACTCAGGAAAATGTATCACATTAATCAGTCTACCAAGTGCATGCCCAAGGCCTACTAGTGCGCACTGCAATAAGGAAGACTATGGGGACTGTCTTAGAAACTTCCTCCTCCATCCACAAGGAGTTAGCAGGTTGTTTCTAACTAAGAACACAGTCTGCCTTTACTGGGGCAACCAAAACCTTCCTGTGCTATTTTTTAGTTTGTGCGAGCTGTCCTACAAAGGAAGCCTGCTCTTTGGGGAAATAATTAGATCATTTTCCCAACACCCCTTTCACTTTCTTGTAAGCACATCTTGGTTATGGCTAGGTTAGCATTAGTGCTGCTATTTGAGAGTTGGTTTTCCTTATACTGAATTCAGAATTCTGCCTGGCTCCTTGCTCCCTCCCCCTTCTCTCCCTTCTTCCCTCTTCAACCCAAGTGGAAACTGCAGACTTAAACTCCCCGATGGTTCCAGCACCAAGAACTGGGCATGCTCAGAAGGCCAGGCAGGCTTTGGTTGCAACTGACAGTTCCCCGCCCCTGATTTGCCGCTGCCCCCTTCCCCCACTCCAAGAGATACTGAAATGTTTATCTGAAAGATACGAGGCCTCTTTTCCCGAGAATGACCCCGTTTCAATTTCATTTCGCAGGGTCTCTTGGTCTTGTGAAACCCCACCAACAAGCCTGAGAAGACCTCATTGTTTTCAGCACCAGGGATAGCGCCGAGTTTCCATTACCGTCCGATTTGCCGCTGCCCCCTTCCCCCACTCCAAGAGATACTGAAATGTTTATCTGAAAGATACGAGGCCTCTTTTCCCGAGAATGACCCCGTTTCAATTTCATTTCGCAGGGTCTCTTGGTCTTGTGAAACCCCACCAACAAGCCTGAGAAGACCTCATTGTTTTCAGCACCAGGGATAGCGCCGAGTTTCCATTACCGTCCACCCTCCCCCACCTTCGCCTCTCCA
>NW_022900933.1:32715893-32728613 GCF_012274545.1 Fukomys damarensis | reverse complement strand
TGTGAGCTCCCTCGCTCCGCCAGCGATGTTGCGAGGAAAAGAGCGCATACCCCCCACCCCCCACCCCCTCGCTTTCCCCCTCCCTTAGGCCCGTGTCGCTACCATTCGGACAAAACGCACATCAAATTGCAGAATTCGGTCCCGGAAGGTTAGGAAATCGCCCCCGGAGAAATGGGTGGGATTTAATAGGCGGCCAAAGGCTTCCTGTCCGTCCCCTCCTGGAGCTGCCCGCGTTGATGTGGGCGGGGAGACCGAAAGGAGAGAGCAAGCTGCGGCTCCTGGTGAAATGGGAAAATGGGCTCGACCGGGGGGAGGAGTATTTCCATTCATAAGGCGCACGGAGGGGACGGGTGTTTCCCAGAGAAAAGCCTCTTAAAGTGCCGGAGTCCCCGACCATTTGGATCTCCCATTGGCGTTCTCCGGGCCTGTAAATCCTGCTCCTGGAGCAGCCCCCAGAACCTCAACGGGGCGAGCGGAGAGGGACACAGGTGCGTCCCGCGCTTCGCCTCAACCTCCCGGAGGAAGGAGAAGGAGGCGGATCCGGGGCGGGCTGGAGAGAACCGGGGCCAGAGGGCGGCGAGGACGCTCCCAAGGACCGCGAGGAAGAAAATGCAGAAGTGACCCTCAGCATGGCTTCCCGGCGCGCCGCGGTCCGTGCCCTCTGCCTCCCCTCGCGGATGGGCTCTCCTGCGGATGATTAGGGTTGGGAGGTCCCACCGCCGGTGGGGGGGTGGGGGGTGTCCGTGGATGTGAAACTGGAAGGGCCACAGAAAAGGAAGATAAGAGACGGGAGACAGGAAAAACCGAGGTTTGTTCCTGTGCAACAGTCCAGTCCGGACACCATCACACAGAGTAATAAGAAGGTGCCTGAAGAGCTCTCCACAAAGTAAAGAGCATTCTGAGCTTAGACTTTTCAGGAAAGAACCAAATTCGAGACCCATTTCTCCCCCACCCCGCCCCCCGGAACCAGGGATCAAACTCGGGACCTTGCGCTTGCCAGGCAGGCACGGGTAACACTGAGCTAAATCTCCAGCCTTTCAAGACCCATTTCTAAAACTCGCCCAGAACTAATCTTTTAATCTCTCCAAACCTCAGCTTCTTTATCTGTAAAGTGAGAACAATAAAGCCTGCCCTGTCATGCAGTTATTGGACAGCTTAAATATATAATAGATGTGAAAGTCCTTTACCATTAAGGTACTGTACAACTGCCAATCATTATGACCGTTCTTCATTCGTACAGTTTATTTTGTGAAAGTTGAAGGGGAAATGATCATAGCAAGTTGAGTTAGCAAAATCTATAGGAACTATAATAAGTTGACCAGTGATTTTTAAGGATGACTTAAATCAATGTTTTTCCATCACAACAGAAAAAAATCTATATTTTAGGGAAAAGAATAGTAAATTCTGTATGCTATATACAAAATATTCAAATGAAATCTTTGGCAATTGAGAAAAATATTGTGAACAAATATCAAGAAAAGATATCTTTGAGTAGCCAGGTAAAAGGTCTACCAATAAGTGGGAAGCTGTCTGTTGTGATGAGCATAGTGGCCAACTTTCATAGTATTTGCAAAAATGTTCCTGCAGGGGTAGTGAATGCTCTCACCTCACAACTTGCAGTTTGGACTCCATGATGGGGCTCTCATCCGCTGTTCATTCAAAAACCACAGCCAAAAGAGAGGTTCCAGGTTTCAGTCAGAGATAACTTATTTTGTGAAGAATGATGATGAAGAGTAATCTTGTACAAAAATAAATCAGAATCATTCTGAAGAAAATGTGAATATAATGAACAGTTCTGAGAAGATGACAAACATTTTGTACAATTAAAGTTCAAGGATTTACTCAGACATTTCTGGGAAACTTGAAGTTCTGATAAAGAAAATAGTAACTGAATATTTTTAAGGGGAAATGAGGTGTCTTGGATAACACAGAAAGAAAGGAGAAGGTGTGTAATGGATTACTATTCTCCCTTAATCTGCTTACTAGTCCTGATTATGTCATCATCATACCTCCCATTACCCACAGAGAGAATAATGTTAAGGGCATGGATTCCAAATTTAGCAGTGCGTCGGGAGTTCCCACTCTTGCTTCAACAGTATTTGGATGGAACAGACCCGGAGACTCCCTCTTTTTCACCCTCCATCCACCTTCCAGTTACAGATTTCGGGACCATTATCTCACCCATCTCCTGCTTCCAGGATCAGCCAACACCATTCTTTTCTGGATAGCTCCTTATTGCTGACCAGCCATGACTTCTCAGATTCGTCAGAATTATTCCACCAAGGTGGAGGCTGCCATCAACCGCCTGGTGTATCAGCACCTGCGGGCCTCCTACACTAACATCTCTCTAGGCTACTACTTCATCCTTGACAATGTGGCTCTGACAGGCGTGAGCCACTTCTTCTGAGAGCTCCCAAGAAAAAACTCCAAGTAGAACTTGAAGATGCAAAACTAGCACAGAAGCCAAGTGCTCTTCCAAGACGTGCAGAAACCTGAAAATGAGTGGGATAAGACCCTGGATGCCATGGAAGCTGCCTGGGCCCTGGAGAAGAACCTGAGCTCTTCTGGATCTTCATGCCTTGGGGCTCTGCTTGAGCCCCATCTCTGTGACTTCCTGGAGATCCACTTTCTAGATAAGGAGGTGAAGTTCATCAAGAAGATAGGAGACCACCTCACTAAGGTCTGCAGGCTGGTGGGCCCCCAGGCTGGGCTGGGCGAGTACCTCTTAGAAAGGCTCACTCTCAAGCATGACTATGAGGCCCTGGAGCCTGGTGACCTCTGAGGGACTCCTGCTCACCTGGCATCAAGACTTTGGCCTAACCCTTCCCCTCCAACAAGTTTTTTCACCTCTCTGGAGCTCCCTTCAAGTCTTGGACCAAAAGAAAATAAAGCCTTTTGCTTTAAAAAAAATTAGCCTAAGTTTGAATTTCAGCTCTACCTCACATAAACTGTGTGATCTTATGCAAGTCCTTTAACTTCTCTATGCCCTAATATCCTCATCTGAAAGAGGTCACACATAGCCACATCAAAACCTGCTGTCACCAACCAGGGATTTAGCTCAGTGGCACCAAGCCTGCTTCATAAGTGCAAGGTCCTGAGTTTGATCCCTGGTACAAAAAAAAAGAAAAGAAAAAGAAAGAAAAAATAATGCCAGTCAAGATTAAATGAGTGTATTATGAAACTCTAGAACAACTGCACATAAATACAAGTGATTGCTGCTTTGGCAATACTGCTCACGTTACTCAAATGAACCCAGTACATTCCAGTCAGTTCTGACTGTTTCAGACACTTTAATGCCTAAAATCATTTCTTTGATACAGTGGTGCCTCAGTTCATGAACTTAATTTGTTCCATAATTTGGGGAAAGATGGCCACATTTGTGTTTGTGTGGGAAAGATGACTGTGATTATGTTTGTTACACAATGCAGAGAAAATACAGAAACAAAATTTTGCCTAATGCTTCTGTTTACAAACCAAATTGTTTGCAAACAAAAGCATTCATGTGCCATTATAGGCAACAGTCACATGGCACCAGGTGTAACAATTCCTAATTTGAAACTATACTACAAAGCCACTGTGATAAAAACAGCATGGTACTGGCAAAGAAATAGGCCTGAGGATCAATGGAACAGACTGGAAGACACAAAAACAAATGCAGATGTACTCAGCTACCTCATCTTCGACAAAGGAGCTCACCATCCTCAGTGGAGGAAAGATAGCCTCTTTAATAAATGGTGTGGAAAAAACGGTATATCAACCTGCCACAGATTCAAATTAGACCCTTATCTTTCGCCATGCACTAAATTAAAATCCAAATGGATTAAAGATCTAAATATTAAAACAGAAACATTAAACTTGCTGGAAAGTAAGTTAGGCAGAACTCTGGAAGACACTGGTATAGGAAAAGACTTTATGAACAAATCCTCAGTAGCACGGGAACTAGCAGAAAGAATCAACAACGGGGATCTCATCTTACTAAAAAGCTTCTGCACTTCAAAAGAAACCATTAGCAGAACTAAGAGACAATCTACAATGTGGGAAAAAATTTTTACCAGCTGTACCTCAGACAACGGACTATTATCAAGGATATATAAAGAACTCAAAACAATCAGTCCCCCCAAATATAAAGACCCGATCCAAAAATGGGCATCCGAAATGAACAGACATTTCTCATACAAAGAAGTGAAAGCAGCAAGAAAATATATGAAAAAATGTTCCACATCACTGGTCATTCGAGAGATGCAGATGAAAACAACACTGAGATTCCACCTCACCCCACAAAGAATAGCTGCTATCAAGAAATCACACAATAACAAATGTTGGCGGGGTTGTGGGGAGAAAGGAACCCTCCTCCATTGTTGGTGGGAGCGCAGACTAGTGCAACCACTATGGAAATCAATATGGAGATACCTCAAAGAGCTTGGACTGGAGGTTCCATTTGACCCAGCCATCCCTCTGCTGGGTATCTTTCCAAGAGAACTAAAAGAATCATATCACAGAGAAGTATGTGCACCCATGTTTATAGCGGCACAGTTTGTAATAGCTAAATCTTGGAAACAACCTATTTGCCCATCCGTTGGAAACTGGATAAAGAAGTTGTGGTTTTTCTATAAAATGGAATATTACTCAGCCATAAAGAGCGAGAGAATAGATTCATTCATAGGAAAATGAATACATATTGAAGATATACTCCTAAGTGAAATAAATAAGTCCCACATGTGTAAATACCAAATAGTTTCCCTGGTGTGAATATTCTGCAACAATGCATAAGATTCTAATAAGATTACTGACATTTAGAAATGGGAGGAAAGGAGCTAAAGGTGTAGGGAAGGTGTGATACGTAGGGGAAGAACAAAAAGGGAAAAGAAAAAAATGTGAGAGAATGAAAAGATGAAAATAAAGTGTTTGTAGATGGGGAGGGGAGGAGGGGGTGAAGGGAGGGCAGAGGTGAGGGGAAAAAAATGAGAATCAAGACTTGCCATGTAAAGGTACATGATCCCAACAATGAATGTAACTGTACTGTATCCCTAAATGTACCAATAAACTCAATAAAAAAAAATACAGGAAAAAAAATTCATGTACTAAAGTACCACAGTACTCTGATAATCAATCCATCCTCTCACAACTGCAGCTTCAGGCTTCTAGAATGGTTAATTCACTAACATGTACCATCTCCATTATCCACTCTTCCATGCTAACAGATAGGGTAATTACACTTTTCGTGACATAAATATGAACTCCTTCACCTTTTCTTCACTTTATATCCACATGGGTCAGCCTATCTTGCTACCTTTTCTTCCACTGCACCTTTCTCATTGTCAGATGAAATGCCCTTTGCTTCTTAATCTATCCTTCCAATTACAGACACTCTTATTTATTCTAGAATTTCAGTTCTTCATCTTCTCTCTTCCCAGAACTTTGTGTTTTCAACTTTTCCCTGGACTTATTCATCCCGCTATGAATATGAATACATTTTCTATTTTGGAAAAGCTGTGCTTATCAGCTACTAAATAGCCTTCATTTGTCCACTAGTGCCTCAATTTTTTTAGCACTCTACCTGATGTTAACTCCACCAAAACAGGTTCTTTTATAGGTTACTGATAACTTCCTAATAGTCTATTACAAATGTTTTATCCCTTGGTGACTAATGTCAGCATCTGAAATATATTGCTATTCCTTTTTTAAATTCCCTCTGACTTTGACTTCTCTGATAGAATGTCCTTCAAAATCGTCACTATTTTGTTTCTTCTATTATTTAACAAAGTACTTCAAAAATAAATTATTTCTTTAAAAGGGAGTATGAGGGTATAGCTTAGTGGTAAAGTGCTTGCCTATCATGCATAAGACTCTAGGTTCAATTCCAGAACTCCAAAGGAAAAAATTAAATTACAAATAGTATCATGAACACTACTACCATTACCCAGACCCATCAGATCTTAATATTTTGTTGTATTGCATTAGATATTTTATAAAAGATTTCAGAGATATTAAAAGACCATACAAAAATTATTCTGGGCCAGGTGTGGTGACACATATCTGTAATCCCAGCACTTGGGAAAATGAGGCAGGAGGATCACCACAAGTTCAAGGCTAGCCTGGACTACATGGTGAGTTCAAGGCCAGCCTGAACCACATAGTGAGACCCTATCTCAAAAAAAAAGAAAAGAAAACCAAATAAGAATTATGCTGAAACTGTGGTCAACCATGTCCTCACATTTTAGTTATTCATCTATTTGTTCAGCAATCACTTATTGAGTGCCTATTATATATCAAACACTGCTCTAGGCACTGGAAATCCTAAAATGTAAGAGGAAAAACAATCTCTGCTTAATGGAGCTAATATTCTAGTAGGAAAGACAAAAGAAGTTAAAAAGTAAAATACATAGTATATTAAGTACTGATACATACTAAAAATAAAACTGTTAAAGAAAGAGGTAATTTGTACTGAAAGGGTTGAAATTTTTACTAAGATTAAAGATTAGATAGGGTAACTACATTAACACTATGTATGTCTATTTCATAAGTAGTACATATTGTTTTACTTTTTTGTTATTGTTTTTGCAGTGCTGGAGATGGAACTAAGGACCTCCTGCGTGCTAGACAAGCACTCTACCACTGAGCTACATCTCTCACCCTTGTTTCATATGTTTAATTTTATGTACTTATTACCATATTGTCCATATCTTTTTAAATGTATGCTTTTTGTTCAATGTTGCATTTTGACTTAATCATATTGACTAAGCACTAACTTATCAATTTTTAATATTGTATAGTATTTCCTTATTTAAATATCCCACAATTAATGTACTTACTATCTTATTGATGAAGACAGATTAGTTCCATTTTTTCTATTATAAAAAATAAAGTCGCAATGAACATTCTTGCCCTTGTGTACCTAGGTAAGGATTCTCAAGGAAATGCTTCAGCTTTTACTAGATACTACCAAAGTTCTCACTGAAGTGTCTGCATCATCTAGGTTAGACTTCTAGTATAGTCAAATAAATTACAGATGGATACACCCTCTTAAAGGCAACAACCATAAACTCTGGATAAAAAAACAAAAAAACTACCTGAAAGAATTAGAGATTCTAGAGAAGCATCAACACTTAGAAAAAAAGGAAAGATCCAGAACAATTTTACAATTGCTTATGGCTTTTAATGTGAGGGATGACATACACAGTGGCTAAAGACTTCAATATCATACAAAAGCCTTTTCGACCTGAAATAACAAAGTACATGGTTTATAATAACCATAGCTGCTAGAAAATGAGGGGAACTATGAGAGAGAGCCAGAGAGGAGGAAATATTAATTATGTATATCTGCCCACATTTCTAGCTGATCTGTGAACTCCACATGTGCAGGGTTATTTATAAATAACTATAACCCAACTAAAAATAAAAAAAAATTTTGAAATCTGAGCTGCCACTGAAGAGTTACTTTGCATTTTACGTCTCCTTAAATTAGTTACCTGCTTAAAACACACACACACACACACATACACATACACACACACACACACACACGCACACACACAGAGGAAAATAACCAAATTAGAGTCTCTACAACATAACATTTGCCCTGTCCAGGATACAATCCAAACCTAGTTGATATATAAAAAAGAAAAAAAAAGGAAGCCAGACATTGTGGCACATGCCTACAGTACCAACTACTCAGCTACTTGGGAAGCTGAGGCAGAAACATCATCACAAGTTCGATACCAGATACCAGCCTAGGCAACATAGAAAGACTCTGGCAGAACAGGGTGGGGGGAAATGAAGGAAAGAAAGAAAGAAAAGAAATACAATTCATTTGACTAATTATAAAGAAAAAAAAAAACAACAGAAAATGAACCCAAGATGATCAAAATGTCATAATTAGGATTTTTTTTTCTTTTTTCTTTTTTTCGGTTTTTTGAGACAGGGTCTCATTAAGTAGTTGAGACTGACCTGGAACTCACTATGTAGCCCAGGCTGGTCTCGAACTCACAGTGATCCTCCTGCCTCAGCCTCCTGAGTGCTGGGATTACAGGCATGCACCACTACGCCAGGCACATAATTAGGATTTTAAATTATCTAATTTCAGGATTAGCATTTTAAATTATCTAACTCTGCCCAGTGAGGTAAAACAAAATATGTTCATTGTGGCTGTAAAGATATGAATGTTAGCAGAGAACTAGAAATTGTAGAACTTAAAAAATATATTTGATATGTTAAAATCAAGGAGTACAATTAATAACAGAATGCAGAAAGTGAATGAGACAACATGTAAATATAAAGATAAATACATAGATACTATACAATACAAAAGAAAAATTAGAACAAAATTAACACATCCTACGGGCCAATGAGACAATAGTAAAAGCTCTAACATGTCATTATAGTCACAAAAGGAAAAGCTAACTAGAACTGGCAGGAAAAAATACATATTTAAGGAAATAATGGCTGGAGTTTCCCTAAATTTGATGAAACAAAAATTTATAGATTCAAAAAGAAATTAAAACTCCCAAGCAAAATGAATATAGTGCAAATCAAGACTAAGCCTATCAGACTCAAACTGCTAAAAAAACAAAGATAAATAAGAAATCTTAGAAACAACTACAGAAAAATAATACATTACTTATAAGGAGACATCAGACTAACAGTGACTCTGATAAAGAATATTGGAAGCTAAGCATGACTGTAATCCCAGCACTTTGAAAGGTTGAGACAGGAACATCACAAATTTAAGCCCAACCTGGGAAATTTAATGACTCAGCAAGACCCTGTCTCAAAATTTTCCAAAAAGTTCAATCCCCAGTACCAAAAATATAAATAAATAATTTTTTTAAAAAAATTGAAAAGGAATGGGGCTGCAGCTCAGTGCAAAGGCCCTAGGTTCAATCACCAGTAGTAACAAAACAAAACAAAATAAAAAAAGAAAAAGAAAAATATAGTGATGCAACTTCTCTAAAATGCTAAAAAGAAAAATGTCAGGACAGTAGTCATGGCCAGCAAAAATGTTCTTCAGAATGAAGACAAAGACAATTTCAGATAGAAGAAAACTAAGAGAATTTCTCACCAGCAGACTTTCGGTACAAGAAATGCTAAACAAAGTTCTTCAGTCTGAAACTATACAATATGGTATGAGAAAGCAGATCTTTTCCCAGTCTATAGCTTTTTGTTTTCACTCTGTGTCAGGTTTGACCAGATCATGAAATGGTTAATGAGTATGCTCTTTAATTCCAGCCTACAGTTTGACAAGATAGAAAAAAACCACAACAAAACAGGCAGCTGATGCAGATGCTGTCGCCACCTGACAAAAACCATGCTATCTCAGAGCAAACAGAACAATCTTTTTCTTAAAAATTTTGGTGTGAAATATAATATACATATTTAGAAGTGCATAAATCATAAATAAAGTTTAACAGTTACAAGTATTATTAAGCGAACACCTGAATAAACACCACTTAAATAAAACAATGAAACACTGACAACCTTCTCAAAAACCCTCTATGTGCCCATTCTACTCATAGGCCCTTCCGTCTTTTCTAGATAGAAAACATTTACAGTAACAATTTTCCCCTTTTTTTGGTTTTTATTACATTTATTTAGAAGTTAAATGTGTTTTAAAAATTTTTTTATTGGGACATTTGCAATTCATGCAATTTACAATCATCTTGAGAGTGCTTACATGTTCATATTACACCTCATTTTTTTCTTTTTCAATTATTTCATTTCCCTTTCTCCCTCCCCCATCCTATTTCATGTTTATTGACATTATTTGACTTAGCTCATATTGTGGAGAATAGTGTTTACATTAATTGGGGTTATTAGACTCCTGGACATGGCATATCTTTACTCTTTTTATTTCCCATTCCCTTCCTCCTCATCCTTCATCCTTTTCTCTCAGGTTACTTTCCTATTACAAGTGATGGGTCCCCTTGACCCCTTCCATCCATTCTATATCATTTTCTTTGTTTGTACTTTGCCAAATGAGAAATATCATGTGGTATTTAAGCTTATGTGTCTGATTTATTTCAGTCAACATTACATTTTCTGGGTGCATCCATTTTCCTACAAATATTTCAAATCTGGCATTCTTTTTTTTTAAGTATAAACCCAACATGTTTAATATTTTACTTTTAATATTTGGTTTCATATCTTTTTTTCTCATTGAGTTTATTGGTACATTTTAGCTATACAGTACAGTTACATTCATTATTGACATGACAGGTCTTGATTCTCATTTTTTCCCCTTGTCCCTGCCCTCCCTTCACCCCCTCCTCCCTCCCCATTTACAAACATTTTATTTCCATTTTTTCATTTTCTCCTACTATTTTTTCTTTCCCTTATTACCTTTCTCCTAACCTTCCCACTTTCCCTACACCTTTAGCCCTTTTCTTCCTATTTCACATTAACCAGCATGTTTTGATTACCTGCTGTGTGTAAACTGCTGTTAAGGACCAGGGGTGCCTTCACTCCTTGTTTGTTACTCAAACAGCTTATTTCATTGCAGTGGTGGTTGACATGAAATGGTAAAATATCTAACATGCCAGAAACACTCGTGCTAGTTAATGCCAGGAAGAAGTCACTGGCATATTCCAAATCCTCCTTTGATCTTGTTGTATACATTCTCCTTCGTAGAGCCCCATCTGCTTATGAAAAGCCCTTTTGCTTTTTAAACTCTAGAGACCCATTTCACTGTGGATGACAGTGCAGAGAAAGCCTCCACATTTTTCAGTGCATAGTTTAGTCCTCTGTAAATGCCTTCTTATTACTGAGCAGAATGGAAGGTGTGTCATGTCAAAACCAGCTGCTACCGTATCCTTTTGATATGAGTCACTACCGTTCACTGTGGCCTAACTGATGTCTGATAAGTATTGTCAGTGTGCAAAATGCTTTACTCCAGAATGTTTTATCTATGGCAAACCAAGTCTGAAAATCTTAGGAACACAAGTCTCTTTGTGGGTGAGTGTTGTTTATCAATTTTATTTATTCTTTCAAAAAACCAACTCTTCGATTCATTTGTTTTCTGTATTGTTTTCTTAGTTTCCATTGCATTGATTTCTGCTCTTATCTTTATAATTTCCTCTCTTGTTTGAGCTTTGGGTTTTTCTTGCTCCTGTTTTTCTAGGAGTCTAAGATTCATCATTAGGCTGTTTATTTTATCTCACTGTTTTCCTAATGTGGGCATTCAGTACTATGAATTTTCCATGTAGAACTGCTTTCATTGCGTCCATAGATTCCTGTATGTTCTACTGGCATTTTCATTTATTTGTAAAAATTGTCTGATTTCTTCCTTAATTTCCTCTGTGATCCACTGATTGTTCAGGAGAGTGTTGTTCAATTTCCATGTGTTTGTGTAGTTCCTATGGTTTCTTGTGCTATTGATCTCCAGCTTGATTGCACTATGATCTGATAATATACAGGGAATAATTTCAATTCTTTTGCATTTATTCAAAACTGTTCTGTGAGCTAGTATGTGATCTATCTTAGAGAATGACCCATGTGCAGCCAAAAAGAATGTATATTCTGATTTTGTGGGGCGGAATACTCTATAAACATCTATTAAGTCCATGCTTTCAAAAGCTTTGTTCAATTCTAGTATTTCGTTGTTGACTTTTGGCCTAGATGATCTGTCTATTTGTGAAAGTGGGGTATTTAGATCTCCCACTACAATTGTATTAGTGCTTATTTGATGCAAAGAAGAATAACATAAGACTGATAGGAATCCATGAAGTAGCAGAAGAAAATACAAATGACTTAAAAAGCTGTTCACAGAATTAATGACAGAAAACTGCCCAAACAAGGGAAAAATTTGACATTCAGATAAGTGAGGCATATAGGACACCAACTAGCCACAATCAAAAAAAATCTACAGGGGGGTCTCTTCAGCTGCCTGCCTGCCTGAGATCACCCGGCGGGTGTGCGACCTCCAGGACTGCACAACAACAGACCCAGTAAGGAAGGTAGCCACGCGGGTGCCCTTGAAACACTCCCACGACCTTCCCCCCCCATTCTCAAATCTCCTGATTGGGCCAGTCCTTAGACCAACTCTGCAGAGGCATAGGTTCTCATGAAGGGTAGTTTTCTGAGCTCCCAACTTTGAACATCTTTAAAGAAAGGGCAGGGGAAACC
The DNA here is from genome assembly GCF_012274545.1 of Fukomys damarensis. Taxonomy (NCBI): domain Eukaryota; kingdom Metazoa; phylum Chordata; class Mammalia; order Rodentia; family Bathyergidae; genus Fukomys; species Fukomys damarensis. The sequence continues at coordinate 32,716,496 of NW_022900933.1, read as the reverse complement.
TGTAATAGAACTGAGTGGAGTTCAACCCTGAGGGTAGGGAAACTCAAGTTAGGCCTTGTAGACTGTGTTCAGTCTCAGTCGTGGGGAACTGCCATTGGCTAGCTGAGACCAGGGGATTCGGTTCTGCATATGGCTGTACATGTGGTATAATATGAGAACAGAGACAGTCTGAAAGAGGCCCTTCAAATTCTTTTTTTTTTCCTCTCTCTCTCTCTTTTTTCTTTTCCTCATTCCACCCTAAAATTTCTTTCTTTTTTCTGTCCTCTCTCTCCAACTCAGTCTCTTGCTCCACCATATTGTCCTTCATCTCCCTTTTTATTCTGGCTCCTGCCCTAACTCAGACTTCTTCTTTTATTATTTTTTGTTTTTAGGAGGGCTTTCTCTTTATGTTCTTTTCTCCACTCATTTTACCTCACTCATGGCTCTGTACCTTCAAGGGAAGGCAAGCACCTGCTGTTGTTAAGAGGATATATTCTTGTCCTTATTCCTGCACTCTCTCTATCCCCCCTGAAGCTAATAGCTTTGTAAAGATAGTAAGGTAATTCTACAACCTCTGGATTCACTTCAAACCTACTCTAAATCTTTCACTTATCTAATCCTCTC
>NW_022900933.1:32706815-32711853 GCF_012274545.1 Fukomys damarensis | reverse complement strand
AAAAAAATGTGAGAGAATGAAAAGATGAAAATAAAGTGTTTGTAGATGGGGAGGGGAGGAGGGGGTGAAGGGAGGGCAGAGGTAAGGGGAAAAAATGAGAATCAAGACTTGTCATGTAGAGGTACAAGATCCCAACAATGAATGTAACTGTACTGTATCCCTAAAATGTACCAATAAACTCAATTAAAGCTGAAAAAACACTACAACACCTAGACATATAATAATCATGATTCCAGAAACCCAACAGAAGAACAAAATACTACAAGCAGTAAGAGAAAAGAAACAAATCACATGCAAAGGAAAGCCCATAAGAATCACAGCAGACTTTTCAACACAAACCCTTAGGGCAAGGAGAGCCTGGAGTAAGATATTTCAATTACTAAAAGAGAACAACCTCCAACCTAGACTGATGTATCCTGCAAAACTCCCTTTCAAAATGGATAGGGAAATAAGATACTTCCATGACAAGGAACACCTGAGAAACTACATGAATACCAAACCAGCACTACAAGCAATTCTAAACAAGATCCTAGAAAAAGACAATGAAGATAACAACACCATGAGGCCCAAAAGAGCAAATCAAATAAGCAAGGCAAGAAACTAAAAGGAGAAGGCAAAGAAGTAAAAAGAGTCAACGAAATGCCAATAACATGACAATAATGTCAGTACATATCAGTTATAACCAGCAATGTCAATGGCCTCAACTCACCAATCAAGAGAAATAGACTGGCAGAATGGATTAAGAAGCAAAAACCAACAATATGTTGTTATACAAGAAACACACCTAGTGCAAAAAGAAGCCCATAGACTGAAAGTGAAAGGATGGAAAACAATTCTCCATGTGACAGGAGCCCAGAAAAAAGCAGGGGTAGCAATCTTATTCACAGACAAAGTAAATTTCAAACCAAAACTGATTAAAAGAGACAAAGAAGGCCACTACATCCTTGTAAAGGGAACAATTCAAGAGGAAGAGATGACAATCATAAACATATATGCACCAAATACTAATGCCCCCAACTATATAAAAGAAATATTAAGAAACATGAAAAATCTGTCATTCTTTATAGCAAACTAGTATACAATCATCTGTTGATAGGTATACACGTTGCTTTTAGGATTTAGCTATTATAAATTGTGCTGCTATAAACATTGGTATGCAAGTATTGCCGTAGTATGATGACGTAAGCTCTTTGGGGAAGCTGTGTAGCAGGATGATAGCTTGGTCATATGGAGTTTCTAATTGCAGGTCTTTAAGAAATATCTATAGCGATTTCTATAGTGGCTGTACTAGTTTATATTCCTACCAACAATGAAAGAGGGTTTCTTTTTCACCACAGCCATTTGTTATTGTTTGATTTTTTAATGATTGTCATTCTTTCCAGAGCACGATGAAATTTTAGGTCTGTTTTTATTTTCATTTCTCTAATGACCAGAGATGTTGAACATTTTCTCATATATTTGTTGACTATTTATATTTCTTCCTCTCTGAAGTGTCTGTTAATTTCTCTTGCCCCTTTCTTGACTGGTCTTTAATTTTAGGTTGTTTAATATTTTTTAATTCTTTGCATATTCTAGATATTAGTCCTCTGTCTGAGGAGTAGCTGGCAAAAAATTTTTCCCATTTTGTGGCTTGTCTCTTCACCCTAATTGATTCTTTTGCTGAGCAGAAGCTTTTTAGTCTGATGTCATCCCATTCGTTGATTCTTGCTGGTATTTCTTGTGCAATTTAGGTTCTATTTGGAAAATTCTTTCCTATATCTATGTCTTCAAGTGTTTTATCAATTTTGTCTTCCAGAAGGTTTAATTTCTTTTATCTATTTTTATTTTAATTTAGTATATAGTGAGAGATAGGGGTCTAGTTTCATTCTTCTGCAAATAGGTAGCCAGTTTTCCCAACATTACTTTGCTGAATAGGCTGTCTTTCTTCCAATGTATGCTTTTGGCCCCATGGGTCAAAGATAAGATAGTTGAATGTGTTTGAGGAGGTTTCTGTTTCCTCAGTTCTGTTCCTCTGATCTATGTGTCTGTTTTTATTCTAGTATCATCCTGTTTTTATTGCTACTGCTTTGTAGTACAGCCTGAAATCATGTAATGCTATGCCACCTGCTTTGCTCTTATTACCCAAAATTACATTTGCTATTTTGGACCTCTTCTGGTTTCATATGAATTTTAGAATTATTTTCTCTAGATCTGTAAACTATGCTGTTGGTATTTTGATTGGGACTGAACTGAATTTGTATGACAGCTTTGGAAGTATGGTCATTTTGACAATATTGGTTATGCTTGTCTAGGAGCAGGAGATATCTTTCCATTTTTTGTTGTTCTCTTCAGTCTCCTTCAGGATACTGTAGCTTTCCTTGTAGAGGTCTTTCACTTCCTTGGTTAGATTAATTCCTAGATATTTAATTTTTCTTGAGGCTACTGTGAATGTTATTATTTTCATAACAGCCTTCTCATCCCAGTTCTTGTTGGTGTAACAATTTCTTCTCTTTATACTTTTCCTGTAAAACTATAAGTATTGCTAAACAATATACTTATATTTCCCTATTTAAAAGTGTTATACAAATGGAAGGGTGCTATTGTTTTAGTTGTTGCTACTTTGGTTCAACATTTTAAGATTCACTGATATATCATCTAGCTATAGTTTGTTCACTACCAATGTATAGCATTCCATTGTATTATATGGTGAACTTTTGAGCTACATTTTCTTCATATTTTGAGTTGACAATGTGATTTCTCTATTTCAATTTTTGTTGCAATTAATTACATTTTAATTTTTAACTTATAAACATTAATTCATATTATTTGCACAAATTAATGGGTTTCACTGTGACATTCCCGTACATGTGCATATTGTGCTTTAATCATACCCACTCCCTTTCTAACCTTTCTTGCCTCTCTCTCCCTTCATTTCCCTGGACCCTTTTCCCTTTTCAACTTCCCTAATAGTCTCTCTTCTACTTTCAATTCAGTTATTTTTTGTTAATCTCCATATATGAGAATAAATTGTGATACTTATTTTTCTGTATGGCTTATTTTGTTTAATGTGACAATTTTCAATTTCATACATTATCCTGCAAATGACATGACTTAATTCTTCTTTATGGCTGAAAAAAGAATTTTCTTTTTGGGGGGGGTTTGAGACAGGGTCTCACTATGTAGTTGAGACTGACCTGGGTCTCACTATGTAGTTGAGACTGACCTGGAGCTCACTATGTAGCCAAGACTGACCTGGAGCTCACTATGTAGCCCAGGCTGGTCTTGAACTCACAGCAATCCTCCTGCCTCAGCCTCCTGAGTGCTGGGATTACAGGTGTATGCAAGAGTTTTCTTAATGGTACCAGGGAATGAATCCAAGGCCTTTGCACTGAGCTATTTCTCCAGCCCTTTTATAATCTTTGAGACAGGGTCTAAGTTGCCTAGGTTGAACTTAAATTTGCAATTCTCCTGCCTCAGCCTCCCAGATTTCCATGATTACAGGCATGTACCACCACACTCAACCCTGGAAAATAATTTTAATATGAAAAAAATTTAAGATTTTTATCATTATTTTATTGAGTAGATAGGATACAGAATGCCTAAATATACTCTGCTTAGACCTCTGCCATCACACATACACACACACACGCACACACGCACACACACACACACACACACAGTTTATTACCAACATCTTGTATTATTGTGGTACATTTGTTACAACTGATAAATCAATATTGATACAGTATTAGCTAAAGTCCTCAGCTTACTTTAAGCTTCAATCTTTGTGCTGTTCAATTCTAGAAACTTTACTGTTCTAAACCAGTCAAATGCATTTTTCATTTCTACTATAGTGTTTTTGTTTAACATTTTTCTATTGTTTTAGTTTCCATCTCTCTGCTTATATTACCCATTTGTTTTAGTATGTTGTCCATTTTTCCAAGACTCATTTCCATATTTGTCATAATTATTTTAAATCTTAATTCAGATCATTCCAAAATTTCTGCCCTTCCTAATCCTGATGCTTTCTTTGTCTTTCATGCTATACATCATTTCTTTAAGTTTTTTCCTGAGATTATTTTTTCTTGCCTTTTAAAATGCTGCTATGAACCTTCACCAAAGGTATATGTGTTAAAGGCTTGTTCTCTAGGGATATGACATTGACACATGCTATGAACCTTTAGGAGGTAGATGGGTCCTTATGAGTTCTTAGGTCATTGGGGATGTATCCTCAAAGAGTCAGTGGGACCTCAGTCTTATTATGGTTTCTCTGTTTCCTGGCTCATGATGTTAGTGGTTTGCTTTGACAGCCACTCTTTGCCATTGCCATGCAGGGCACTTGCCAGAGACCCAAACCAATTCACCCAATCTTGGTCTAGAACATCCAGAACCCTGAGCCAAATACACAGCTTGTAAGTTAATTTCCTCAAGAATTTTGTTTTACTAATAAAAGCTAACTTATACACAACCCTTGTGGGGTTTATTGTTGAAAGCTATACATAGGCAATGTATTGGGTAATATAGAAACTGAAGCATCTGGTCTGAAGTTTTAAATTTAAACTTATTTGGATAGGAGTTAGGCCATATTTACTGTGGACTGTAGCTATATGTGTCAGAGGTTTCAATTTCTTCTGGTGTTCTTGTTTTTTCTCCTCTGTTGTCTGAGTTTCTCTAGAAATTCTTTAGTCTGTATTTATAGCTCTCTCACTTATAATCTACCATTATTACATTGGAGTCCTATTGATGCACTCATAAAGTATTAGGGAGAAAACATTCTATAATCTCATAATTAAATCTCCACTTTTTTAAAGTGGTGGCACCAATCCTTGTACTGTAACCTACATGAGAGTTTCTTAGCCTCTTCCTCTCCTTTTGTGTCACAGGAAGACAAGAGTGCCAGTTATCTAGTTCCCTTCCCCTAGCTCAGGTAAGGCTCTGACAAGTAGTGTCCCTAGAGGAAAGGACTTTGTTATGAAGAACAGACCACTCTAATTGTGCTCTAACATGGTTGCCTCTTTTGGCTGCCAATTTTTTTTTTTTTTTTTTTTTTTTTGTCTCG
>NW_022900933.1:32678610-32706734 GCF_012274545.1 Fukomys damarensis | reverse complement strand
TTTTTTTTTTTTTTTTGGTACTGGGGATCTAACTCAGGCCCTTGTGCTTGTGAGGTAGGCAGCAGAACACTGAGTCAAATCCCTGGCTGGCTGCCAAATCTTGAAACACTTTTTCTCTCAGATCTTAACCATGAGAGGCTGGTGAGACTCACAAAGACAGAACTCATGAAAACAGGCCACCCCAAAACCTAGGCCTCCAAGAATTTTTAAGTCTCAAACTAGTCTACCCTCAGCTGCTAATAATTCATCAATTATCATTTAAGAGATTTTTTTCATTATTGGTTCTAGTGGCTTCTGCATATTGTAAGCTATGATTCTCTGCATTCACAGAAAATTTGTCCAGTTTTAGGGTATTTGGCATGGGAGGATGGGTTGAATACTATCTGTTCAGTTCAAAATTTGTGTCCACCCAGAACCCCATAATATGACCTTCAGGGCCTCTACAAACATAATCCAGCTAAGATGAGATCATACTGGGTTGAGGTCCACTGGCTGATGTCCTATAAAAAGAAGAATGAATGTGCAGGAAAGAAGGTCATGTGAAGTTGGAGACAGAGACTGGGGTGAAACAGATAAATCTTAGGGAATGCCAAGAGTACTGAGAGACACCAGAAGCAAGGAAAAACCAAGCAAAGATTCTTCCCTAGAGCATTTAGAGGATGCACAATCTCCCTCTGCTATTATTTCAAGCCATCCAATTTGTGGTACTTTGTCACAGCAGCCCTAGGAAACTAATACATGCACTTTGTCCTCTTGAGGCATCAAGGACCACCATGGGGGACAAAGGGGAGGTGCACTTCCAAAAACTTCACTTAGGGCCTGTTACCCATTGAAATTATGGTACACATTATTCCCTATACCTTTACCTTCCTAAACAATCTTTATATCCAAAGACAGGTATGTCATTAAAGCCCAGATGTCTTCACCTAGACCTCAGCTAGACACCTAGAATCAGTTAGATAAGAAAACAAAATTGTTGGGGATCACCACAAAGGGACAGAGGACAAGCAAACTCCTGGGCCTTTAACCTCTTGTTTTTTATGTTTTCTTCTACCATTCCTCCACCCATGTGTTCTCTTAAACAGCAGGAGGGCTCATCCTTATTAAGGTCTAGGCATTGGTGCAGAATAAGGGTGCTGTTTGGAAGAATATAATAGCTCCAGAAATAAACTATCCATTCCTCAAAGTCAAAATGTTTTCATAGGGGGGAAAACACCATTTGAAACTAGGCCCAGGACCACTGAAATGTCCTCTAATTTTTTCCCACCCCTGAAACCCCTCAGTGAACAAAAAATCTTCCCCTTTCTTTATTAACAGGCCAATATGACATTTTCTCCATCAGTACTGTCTTCTTCCCTGGAGATAACCTCACCTCCTACCCCGAACAAAGCTCTACCCATAAAGTCACACTCCCTGGCTTAGTTTCATTTCTACTGGCTCTGGAACAGAAGGTCACTCATTTTCAGTAGCACTCTGACCTCAATTCTCTATCAGAGCTAACAAGAGTAGTTGTGTTTCAGTGTTATTCTTATTGCAAGGACAGATATGGTAACTTCGAAACTCTTTTGAAGATAAGAAGTCTGTACTGAGATTTCTATTAACTTCTGTTTTTGTTCTTGTTGGAGATGGGTCTTGCTATGTTGTCCACAGCAAGATCTCCCACAGACTATGGTCTTAAAGTCCTGGGCTCAAATCATACTTTGCCCTTGTAGCTGGAACTACTGGCATGGGACATCATGCCAAGCTTGCACTTAATTTTAATAAACCTTCTTTTAATATGGCCATAAGGTTTTCTGTCAATGAGACATATTATATTAATAGATTTATAAAGAATCCTCATTCTAGGAATAAATTTGTTCCTAATACACTATTTTTCTTAACACTGCTGAATTTGCTATGCTAATTTTTTCCAGAATGTTTGCACCTATGATGAAAAGTAACACTGGTTAATAATTTTCTCATCCAGTTATAGTAGTACCAAAGATATAGTTGTCTGAAAAAAAATTTTTTGCCTAATCTCAGTTTATATAAAACAAGGATTATGGATTATTTGAGGGTTAGGTGTAGGGTGACTCATCACCCTGTTTTGCTTAGGACCATCCTAGTTCAGCTCTAACAGTCAAGTGTCCCAGAAAGCCCCTAGGTCCTAGACCAACAAAGATAGTTGGTCACTTTATTAGATGAAATTGAACTGGTATCATTTGATAGTAGTAGTGCCAGGGGTAGGAGACTACACTTATGTTGCTCTATTTCTAGTTTAACTGAGTTAAACAATTGAAGCAGGACTTAAAGGAAAACAAGTTTTCCCCAGCATTGGGTAGTCATGCCCCACTTTAGGTTCACCTCCCCTAGCCTGTACCTATAACTCTTTGTTCTTATACAGATAAAATTAGTAAGTATGACTTGTAAACAAAGTTTATGTCATCTTGTTCTCACAAGATTCACAAGGCTCTGACCTCTTCAAGGCTAAATTACAAAGCTGTCTGCCTTGGTCCTATTTCTGTAAACTCACTTGCTACATCACTAGAAAGACCAATCCCTGAGATCAAATGTATAAAGACTGGAACTTTTCTTTGTTCAAGGCTCTTTCTTTAGATATTAGTCCATTGAGCTGGTGTTCACTTAAAATCTGGATAAAATCCTCCTGTTTCTCAATGGTCTCTCCTGTATCTTAAATCCCACAATATTTCTGGTGACAATGAAGGGAAAAGAGATGACAGATTTGCTGTCTCCTTTGCCTGTAGACCAGAGGGGGCCCTGAGCTGTGGGAGTCCCAAGACCTCTGGTACCACCAGGTAAGACTTCAGCTCAGAGAGGAAATTGGCCCTCCCACAGCCCAGAAACCTCCCCCATCAGTGCAATGGAACCCATTGGGATTCAGGGTGATTCTAGAACAGTGTGATACAGGACTGCAGTAAGGTTTTGGGCCCTAAGGGAAAGCCCATCCCATTAGGATGGAAGGGGAGACAGATCACCTCCCAGGGTTTACTGTATAATCCAACTCAGGAAAAGTCGGATGAAACCCCAAGTGGGACCTTCAACCCCAAATGGAACATGACAGAGTCCTGCAGGATGAGTGGCTCACAAGGGCCAGGGATTTAGCTCACTGGTGCCAATCCCTGTCTTGCAAGCACAAGGTCCTCAGTTCGATCCCTGGTACAAAAAAAAAAAAACAAGAGTGGCTCAAAAGCAACTTACAGGAAAGGCCTCCAGTGACAGTGGCTCACAAAGGGGTGTGCCAACTAGTCAGACTTAGAGGGAGTCAGACAAAACCTATACCCCCATTGAAAAACAAACTGGGAACGGAGAGGTACATGACTGCATGTAAATAAATGTAGTGGGAAAGGGCTGGCAAAGCTCCAGAGTGCAAAATGAGACAGTGTGAAGGGCATTCCTGGCTTCAGGAGCCCCAAGGCCAGTGCTTGGTCAGTGTCACCAGCTTGATGCAGCCTACAGGTGTCTGGAATCTATGAAGTTCCAGGAGAAAATGCAAATGACTTAAAAAAGCTGTTCACAGAATTAATGACTGAAAACTTCCCAAACAGAGGGAAAGAATTAGACATACAGATAAGCGAGGCATATAGGACATAGGACACCACTAGACATATAATAATCAAGATCCCAGAAATTCAACAGAAGAACAAAATACTACAAGCAGTAAGAGGAAAGAAACAAATCACATGCAAAGGAAAGCCCATCAGAATCACAGCAGACTTTTCAACACAAACCCTCAGTCCAAGGAGAGCCTGGAGTGAGGTATTTCAAGTCCTAAAAGAAAACAACCTACAATCAAGACTGATGTATCCTGCAAAACTCTCTTTCAAAATGGATGGAGAAATAAGATACTTCCATGACAAAGAACACTTGAGAAACTTCATGAATACTAAACCAGCACTACTAAGAATTTTAAACAATATCCTACAAAAACACAATGAAGATCACAACACTAGTAGGTCCAACAGAGCAAATCAAATAGCCAAGACTAGAAACTAAAAAGAGAGGACAAAAAATAAAGAGTCAACAAAAGGACAATAACATGACAATAATAAGTCAGTACATATCAGTTATAGCTATCAATGTCAATGGCCTCAATTCACCAATCAAGAGAAATAGATTGGCAGAATGAATTAAGAAGCAAAATCCAACAATATGTTGTATACAAGAAACACACCTAGTGCAAAAAGAAGCCCATAGACTGAAAGTGAAAGGATGGAAAACAATTCTCCATGCGACAGGAGCCCAGAAAAAAGCAGGGGTAGCAATCTTATCCACAGACAAAGCAAATTTCAAACCAAAACTGATTAAGAGAGACAAAGAAGACCACTACATCCTTGTAAAGGGAATAATTCAAGAGGAAGAGATGACGATCATAAACATATATGCACCAAATATAAATGCCCCCAACTATATAAAACAAATAATAAGTAACATGAAAAACCAAATAACCACTAATACAATGGTAGTGGGGGATCTGAATGCCCCACTATCAAAAACAGACAGATCATCTAGGCAAAAAATTAACAATGAAATACTAGAACTGAACCAAGTTCTTGAACACATGGACTTATTAGACGTCTATAGAGTATTTCACTCCACAAAATCAGAATATATATTCTTTTCAGCTGTACATGGGTCATTCTCCAAGATAGATCACATACTAGCTCACAAAACAGGTTTGAATAAATGCAAAAGAATTGAAGTTATTCCCTGTATATGATCAGATCACAGTGCAATAAAGCAGGAAATCAATAGCATAAGAAACTATAGGAACATCACAAACACATGGAAATTGAACAACACTCTCCTGAACAATCAATGGATCACAGAGGAAATCAAACAAGAAATTGGATAGTTTTTACAAATAAATGAAAACGCCAATGCAACATACAGGAATCTATGGGACACGATGAAAGCAGTTCTACGTGGAAAATTCATAGTACTGAAGGCCCACATTAGGAAAACAGAGAAAGCTCAAATAAACAACCTAACAATGACTCTTAGACTCCTAGAAAAACAAGAGCAAGAAAAACCCAAGCTTGAACAAGAGAGGAAATTATAAAGATTAGAGCAGAAATCAATGCAATGGAAACTAAGAAAATGATACAAAAAATAAATGAATCGAAGAGTTGGTTTTTTGAAAGACTAAATAAAATTGATAAACCCTTAGCAAACCTTATCAAGAAAGAAAAGAAAAGGCTCAGATCCATGTAATCTGGAATGAAAAAGGCAAAGTCACAACAGATCCAACAGAAATCCAGAGGATCATCAATACATACTATGAGAACCTGTATTCTAATAAAATGGAAAACACAGAAGAAATTGACAGATTTCTAGTTACTTATGAATTACCAAAGTTGAACAAAGAAGATAAAAACATTTTAAACACCCCAATCACAATCAGTGAAATTGAAAATGTAATTAAAAACTTACCAACAAAGAAAAGCCCAGATCCTGATCGATTCACTGCTGAATTTTACAAGACATTTAGAGAAGATCTATTGCCATTACTCTTCAGATTTTTCAACGAAATTGAAAGAGAAGCAATACTTCCAAATTAATTCCTGGAAGCAAATATCACTTTGATTCCCAAACCTGGGAAAGTTGTAACAAAAAAAGAGAACTACAGGCCAATCTCCTTAATGATTAGAGATGCAAAAATCCTCAATAAGATACTAGCAAACAGAATACAGAGGATCATCAAGAAGATCATTCATCCCGACCAAGTTGGATTTATTCCAGGGATGCAAGGATGGTTCAACATACGTAAATCAATTAATGTAATACACTATATTAAGAAAGTCAAGGACAAGAACCACATGATCCTCTCGATAGAAGCAGAAAAAGCATTTGACAAAATTCAACACCCATTCATGATAAAAACTCTGCAAAAAACTGGAATAGATGGTCTATATCTCAACTTAATAAAGGCTATCTATGAAAAACCAACAGTCAACATCATATTAAATGGCCAAAAACTGAAAACCTTCATGTTAAAATCAGGAACAAGACAAGGATGCCCATTATCACCACTCCTCTTCAATATAGTTCTGGAAACATTAGCCACAGCAATTAGACAAGAGAAAGAAACTAAAGCAATAAAGATAGGAAAGGAAGAAGTTAAACTGTCAGTATTTGCTGATGATATGATACTCTACATTGAAGACCCAAAAAACTCCACCAAAAGACTTCTCAACTTAACTGACATTTTTGGCAGAGTAGCTGGATACAAGGTCAACACCCAAAAATCAATAGCCTTATTGTACACAAATAACAGACTCACTGAATGAGAAATTAGGGAAACAATTCCTTTCACAATAGCACCCTAAAAAATGAAGTATCTGGGAATCAACCTAACAAAAGAAGCAAAAGACCTCTACACTGAAAATTATAGCACTCTGAAAAAAGAGATCGAGGAGGATTTAAGAAAATGGAAAGATGTCCCCTGCTCCTGGGTAGGAAGAATCAATATAGTGAAAATGGCCATGCTACCAAAACTGCTATACAGATTCAATGCAATACCACTTGAAATACTAACACTATACTTCACAGAACTAGAAAGAATAATCCAAAATTTCATTTGGAACCATAAGAGACCTAGAATAGCAAAAGCCATACTAGGCAGCAGACACATGGCAGCGGGTATAACAATTCCCAATTTGAAACTATACTACAAAGCTACTGTGATAAAAACAGCATGGTACTGGCAAAGAAGCAGACCTGAGGATCAATGGAACAGATTGGAAGACACAAAAACAACTCCAGATGCACTCAGCTACCTCATCTTTGACAAAGGAGCTGACAGTCCCCACTGGAGGAAAGATAGCCTCTTTCATAAATGGTGTTGGAAAAACTGGGTCTCAGCCTGCAAAAGATTAAAATTAGACCATTATCTATCACCATGCACTAAATTAAAATCCAAGTGGATTAAAGATCTAAACATAAAAACAAAAACACTAAACTTGCTGGAAGATAAGTTAGGCAGAACTCTGGAAGACATTGGCATAGGAAAAGACTTTATGAATAAATCCTCAGTAGCACGGGAACTAGCAGAAAGAAACAACTGGGATCTCATCTTATTAAAAAGCTTCTGCACTGCAAAAGAAACCATCAACAGAATTAAGAGACAACCTACAATGTGGGAAAAAATTTTTACCAGCTGCTCCTCAGACAAAGTACTATTATCTAAAATATTTAAAGAACTCAAAACAATCAGCCCCCCCAAATATAAAGACCCAATTCTAAAGCAGGCATCTGAAATGAACAGACATTTCTCAGACAAAGAAATAAAAGCAGCAAGTAAATATATGAAAAAATGTTCCACATCACTGGTCATTTGAGAGATGCAGATGAAAACAACACTGAGATTTCACCTCACCCCCAAAGAATGGCTGCTATCAAGAAATCACATAATTGGGAAGAGTGGGAGAAAGGTAATAACGGAGAGGAAAAAAATATGAGAAACTGAAAAAATGGAAATAAAGTGTTTGTAAATGAGGAGGGGGGTGAAGGGAGGGCAGGGACAAGGGGAAAAAATGAGAATCAAGACCTATTATGTAAAGGTACAGAATCCCAATGATGAATGTAACTGTATTGTATACCTAGATTGTACTCAATAAAGAAAAAAAAAGAAATCACATAATAACAAACGTTGGCGCGGTTGTAGGGGGAAAAGAACCCTTCTCCATTGTTGGTGGGAGTGCAGACTGGTGCAACCACTGTGGAAATCAATATGGAGATACCTCAAAGAACTAGGATTAGAGGTTCCATTTGACCCAGCCATCCCTCTGTTGGGTATCTTTACAAAAGAAGTGAAAGAATCATACCACAGTGATATATGCGCACCCATGTTTATAGAGGCACAGTTTGTAATAGCTAAAACTTGGAAACAGTCCATCTGCCTAACAATTGGAAACTGAATAAAGAAGATGTGGTTTTTCTACAAAATGGAATACTACTCAGCCATAAAAATGAGAAAGTAGATTCATTCATAGTTAAAGGGGTACATTTTGAGGATATACTTCTTAGTGAAATAAATAAGGCACACATATGCAAATACCAAATAGTATCTCTGGTGTGAAAAACTAAAATAGTACTCAAGATCCTAACGGGACACTTAGCAAATAGGAAGAAAAGGACCAAAGGTGTAGGGACAGTGAGAAGGATATGGAAGGGGGAACAAGGGAGAAGGAAAAAAATATGAGAAAATGTAAAAATGGAATTAAAGTGTTGGAAGGGGGGATGGGAGGGGAGGGTTAAGGGAGGGCGGAGACAAGGAGAAAAAATGAGAACCAAGACCTGGCATGTAAAGGTACAAGATCCCAGTAATGAATGTAACTGTACTGTCTACCTAGAATGTACCAATAAATTAAATTTTAAAAAATAAATAAAATAAAATGTAACAATCTGAGAAGAAGGGAAAGAAGTGGGGGAGACACTTTAAAATCCAAGAAGCTGGAGCCACATTTGTTATAAAAGGTTTATAGTAAGTGACATGGAAAAAACAATAAGGCTATAAGTAGAAGATAAATATTTTTGATATGAGAAGATTTTGTATGATGAAAGTTTTGTCCTGCTAGAGAGACAAAAAGAGAGATGATGATAGAAATGAAAAGCTTATATATGTCAAGGAAGAGCTTGGGGAAGTGGTTCATCAAAAGAAAGATGTGTGGTTGCTTGTTAGTTTGCTGGAGTTCAGATTGTTCTTTCTAAAAACTTCCACAAGGAGGATGATCAAGTTGGCCTGAAGCAAAAGTTATTGAGAGAGTGATTTGTGTCACAACAGAGTAGATATGGGAGGACAAGCATTGAAACTCACTTCATTAGAATGTATGTTAAAGAACTTTGAAAGAGGCTATACAAGGGACTATGGAATAAAGTTGGCTCCCCAGAAGTTGAGAACTCTGTGAAACAGATTGACCTTCCTTTGATGCTGGGAGGCTGGCCAATGGTACAAATGATAGGAGGACAATAGGGTGTGTACATAGGGTGATAATCAGAAATTGAGAATAATGCCAAACCAAGCCAACATCTGCCAGTCAACCAAAGCTATATTGGAATCAATGTGTGTGATGTAAAAAGTGTGTGCACTATAAAAATGAGTGTCCATAAAATGATAACAGAGATTATAAAAATTCCAAAACAAGGCCACCTACAAAAGTTGATCTCTCTCTTGGGAGGAATCAAAGGCTTGACTGGACCAGCAAATACTGAAGGTTATGGAGACTAGGAAAGATCAGGCTCTATTTCCTTAGGCCACCAGCAACCCATGGTCACAATGGAAGTAGAGGATCAACCGATGCTCTTTCTGGTAGATAGTGGAGCTGAACACTTGGTAGTCACATAACCCATTGCGCCATTATCCAGAAATCATTTTTCTCTTATTGGAGCCACTTTGGTCCCAGAAAAGAGGCCATTTTTCCAGTTTAAAAGGTGTGTCACAGGGAAAAAAGGTCCAATATGAGTTCTCTATCTTCCATACTGCCAAGTTACTGTGTTGGGAAGAGATTTATTCCACAAATTATAGATCCAAATTGCCTTTGAGTCACAGAAAAAGATAACTTTAAGTTTGACTTGCCCAGAGACCATGATATTGACTTTAACCATCCCACAGGATGAGGAATGAAGACTGTATTTATTTTTTTTCTTTTTATTGAGTTTATTGGTACAATCTAGGTACATTCATTACTGGGATCCTGTACCTTCACATGACAGGTCTTGGTTCTCATTTTTTCCCCTTGTCCCTGCCCTCCCTTCACCACCTCCTCCCCTCCCCATTAACAAACTCTTTATTTCCATTTTTTCATTTTCTCATATTTTTTTCTTTTCCCTTATTTCCTTGCCCCTACCCTTCCCACTTTCCCTACACCTTTAGCCCTTTTCTTCCTATTTCACATTGTCAGTTATCTCATTAGGATATTATGTACTATTATAGTTTGTTCATACCAGAGAAACTATTTGGTATTTATTTACACATGTGTGACTCATTTATTTCACTTAAGAGTATATCCTCAATATGTGTCCATTTTCCTATGAATGACTCTAATTTCTCATTCTTTATGGCTGAGTAGTATTCCATTTTATAGAAAAACCACATCTTCTTTATCCAGTTTCCAACTGATGGGCAAATGGGCTGTTTCCAAGTTTTAGCTATTACAAACTGTGCCACTATAAACATAGGTGCGCGTATATCACTGTGATATGATTCTTTTAATTCTTTTGGAAAAACACCCAGCAGAGGGATGGCTGGGTCAAATGGAACCTCTAGTCCCAGCTCTTTGAGGTATCTCCATATTGATTTCCGTAGTGGTTGCACCAGTCTGCACTCCCACCAACAACAGAGAGGGGTTCCTTTCTCCCTACAACCCTGCCAACATTTGTTATTGGTTGATTTCTTGATGGTAGCCATTCTTTGTGGGGTGAGGTGAAATCTCAGTGATGTTTTCATCTGCATCTCTCAAATGACCAGTGATGTGGAACATTTTTTCATATATTTACCTGCTGCTTTTACTTCGTTGTCTGAGAAATGTCTGTTCATTTCAGATGCCCATTTTTTAATCAGATCATTATATTTGGGGGGCTGATTGTTTTTGAGTTCTTATATATTCAGATAATAGTCCTTTGTCTGAGGAGCAGCTGGTAAAAATTTCTTCCCACATCGTAGGTTGTCTCTTAGTTCTGTTGATGGCTTCTTTTGCAGTGCAGAAGCTTTTCAATAAGAGGAGATCCCAGTTGTTGATTCTTTCTGCTAGTTCCCGTGCTACTGAGGACTTGTTCATAAAGCCTTTTCCTATGCCAATGTGAAGACTGTATTTAGATAAGCTACAACAACAGGGAACAAATGAACTATAAGGACCAGCACATAAAATTCCCGGGGTATGGCTGAAGATATGTCATCTGGACTGGCTATAAATCAAACACAAATGATTGTGGAACTAATACCCCCTCCTCTGGGAAGGCATTCAGGGACATTAAACATGGAATCTTGGCCAGGTGCCAGTCATCCTGCAACACCCCACTCTTGCTGGTATGCAAAGAAGGAACTAATGAATATAGACCAGTACAGGATGTGCATGTCACTGAAACCATATATCCAATGGTACCAACTCTGTACACAGTGATGTGACTTACTCTAGCAAATGTCTGGTTTACTTGCTTAGATTTAAAGACTTTTTTCACCTTGTGCTCACATTGATCCATCAGCTCATCTTTGCATTTCAATGGGAAGATCCAACCATAGTTATATAAGAACAGCTAACCTGGATTAGGCGTTCCCAAGGGTTCAAAAACTCTCCTACAATCTTTGGAGAGGCGCTGGTCATCAACCTCAATGCTTTAATCAAACCAAGGTACAACTGCACCCTGCTGCAGTTTGTAGATGACCTCCTTTTAGTAGCCCCAACCCAAGAAGACTGCTATCAGAGAACTAAAGACCTTCATTTAGTTTGGAAGGGTGAATATATGGTATCTAAGAAAAAGGCACAAATTTTTCAACAAGAGGTCAAATATCTGAACTTCATAGTGGCTCAAGGGGATCACCAACCAGGCATAGAAAGGAAGCAAGCTCTCTGTATACTCCCAACCCCAACCACCTTGTATGAAATAAGAGAGTTTCTGAGGGAAACGTGATTCTGCCATATTTAGATCCCAAATTTCTCACTATGGCTAAGCCCCTCTATGATGCAACAAAGGAGGATTTAAAAAGGACCCCCTCTTCCAAGAAGCTGACCAGGAGAGAGTATTTTAACAAATTGAAGAAGCCTTAACTCAGGCCCCAGCCTTAGGACTGCCAGATATAACCAAGCCTTTCTTCCTATATGTCCATGAACAAAAATAAATGGCCATAGAAGTCTTAACCCAGGTTATGAGATCCTGACATTGTCCAGTGACATATCTGTGAAAATAGTTAAGACTCTGTGGCCCTGGGATGGCCTCCATTTGCTGCCACTATCCCGCTAACACAGAAAGCTGACAAGCTGACCTTGGGACAACTGACCATTTGAGTACTGCACTCAATTATAACCTTAATGGAACAGAGAGAGCACCATTAGTTGTCAAATTTGGGGATGACTTGGTATCAAGGCCTTCTATGTGAAAATCTCCACATAACCATAGAGACAATGAACACTCTTAATCCAGCTACCTTGCTCCCAGTCAAACCAGAAGCCCCATTTCATGACTATGTGGAAGTTGTGGATGAAGTATTCTCAAGCCAAGGAGATCTTACAGATTGCCTTCTTGGGGACCCAGATGTTAAATATTTCACAGATAGAAATAGTTTTGTGCTGGAAGGGGTTCAATGAGTAGGATATGCAGTGGTGACATTGGACTCTGTGGTAGAGGCCCAGCCTTTGCTACCAGAACACCAGCCCAGAAGTCAGGGCTAATAGCCTTGACAAGAGCTCTTTTTCTAACAAAGGACAAGAAAGCTAACATTTACACTGATTACAAATATTCCCTTGCAATATTAAATGTACATGGGGCTACATATGGGAATAAAGGATTCTTGACTTCTTGGGGAAACAAATAAGATACAAAAAAGAAATTTTACTGCTGCTACATGCAGTATGAGCACCAAAGGAAGCGGCTGTTACACACTGCAGGAGACACCAATGGAAGGAAACATTATAAGCCAGAGGGAATCAAAAAGCAGACAGAAAAGCAAAACAGGCTGCTAGGACTGCCTTACATCCTAAAGGAAGGGCCTTCCCCTTATCCTGCAGCCTCCTCTCCCAGAGACCCAAACTACTTTCAGACTGAAAAAGCCTGGCTATCCCGAGAAGATGGAGATTATGCAAAGAGGTGATGATGAAGGTTTGCTTATGGGAGGCTGGCCATCCCCAAAATGTTGGGCCTTAGGTTTGCAAAACAATTCCATCAAGGGTCTCACACGGGAAAAACAGCACTAAAGACATTGTTTGGCCATCATTTCTACGTACCACGGTTCATTGCCTTTTCCTGAACTATATGTAAACAATGCTTAACCTGTGCTCAAAACAACACAAGACAAGGGCCCCCAGGTATTCAAGAAATGGGTGCTACTCCTTGTGAAAACTTGTTTGTGGACTTCACTGAACTCCCTCAGGTGGGAGCCTAACAATATATGTTGATGCTCGTCTGGATGGGTTGAGGCTTTCCCCACCCAAACAGAAGAGGCACAAGAGGTGACAAGGTACCGTTAAAAGACATCATCCCAACAATAAATGTAACTGTACTGTATCCCTAAATGTACCAATAAACTCAATAAAAAAAAAAAAAAAAAAGACATCATCTCAAGATTTAGACTGAATCTGACTTTGGGGTCAGACAATGGACCAGCATTCATAACCAAGACAATCCAAAGACTCATGTGGATGTTAAAAATAAAATGAAAACTACACACAGCCAACTGGCCACAGAGCTCAGGAAAAATAGAGTGTATGATTGGACCCTCAAACAATTGTCAAGAAAATTATTGCCAAGAAAGCTATTTGATATGGGATCAAGTCCTGCCCATAATCCTCCTCTGAGCCAGGTGTACCCCCACCAAACAAAATGGGTATTCTCCATATGAGGTATTGGTTGGCCGGCCACCCCCCAATCCTAAGTCAATTTAAAGGTCATCTCTGAGTTAGGGAAATTGTGAGGAGACAAATACAGACTTTTGGAGTAGCCCTACAAAATATCCATAGCTGGGTACAAGAAAGAATGTTCATAAGCTTAACAGACCCAGTACACTCAATTAAATCTGAAAATTCTGTTTGGGTCAAAAATATATATAATCCCATCAACTTAGGGCCCATATGAGATGGGACCCATACTGTTATCCTGTCCATCCCCAAAGCTGTTAAAATTGCAGGAACTCTGCCTTAGATCCACCACAGTCAGCTGAAACTAGTGGCCTAAAACAAACAGACCAGCTAGTAGGACCCAGACCACCCGAACTGGCTGATTCTTGATCCTGTAATGAGATAGGGCAGCAATTGAAAACAGCAGCCTTGCTCTAGTTACCCTGGGAGCTGGCTAGTCTGCACACAACTGAAGCCTGAGGAAATGACAGCTCTGTTCTGGCCACTCTGGAAGTTGACTGGTCCACATATGGCTGAAGCTTGAGGATCAACCCAAAGTCACAACTACAACATAAGTCTCTTATCCTCTTTGTTATAAATTCCTTACCTCTTACCTCTACTTGTCAAAAACATTCAGTCAGTCACAGACTTTGGCCACCCAACTAATGACCCAACTAGTGACTCTGACCAAGAACCAACCTCTGCTCAACAGGGACCACACCTTGTGATAAGAAAATTGATAATGATGAAGATTATTATATCTTTATTAAAACTTGTTATAGAAAGCATCAAAAAGGGGAATGAAACTGGACTTAAAGAACAAAGAGTTTTTCCCAGGCTTGGGGAGTCATCCTCTCCTTGGGTGACCTTCTCACCTGTAGCTATAACTCCTTGTTCTTATACAGCTAAAATTAGTAACTATGACCTGTAAACAAAGTTTATGTCATCTTGTTCTCACAAGATTCACAAGGCTCTGACTTCTTTCAAGGCTAAATTACAAAACTGTCTGCCTTTGTACTATTTCTGTAAACTCACTTGCTACATCACTAGAAAGACCAATCCCAGAGATCAAATGTAAAAAGACTGAAACTTTTTTTTTGTTCAAGGCTCTTTCTTTGGATATTAGTCCATTGAGCGGGTGTTCAATTAAAACCGGGATAAAATCCTCCTGTTTCTCAATGGTCTCTCCTGTGTCTTAAAATTCTATAAAACACTTAGCCATTTTTAAGTGTTCTTAATAAATATATTTATGACTACTTATTGACTACTTGTTATTGTATTTCAAATAAAATTTACTATCACTTAGTTCTTTTTTTTTGCACTGGAGATCAAACTTAGGACCTTGTGCTTATAAGGCAGGCAGTGGCACCACCGAGCTAAATCCCTGTTCCTGGCCCATAAATTATTTTCTTAATGACTTTTTATTGTTGACTTCTAATTTATTTGTGTTGTACTCAGAGAACATGCCCTACATGATTTCAATTCTTTAAAATTTGAGCCTTCTTTTTTTCCAGATTTCTTGAAGCGTTTATTCTGTATTTGCTGGGGATGGTGGGAATTGAATTCAGAGACTTGTACATGCTCTACCATTGAGCTACACCTCCAGCACTGCTAATTTGAATAGAAAATTTGTATGTCATTGCTGAATGTTGGTACATTTATCACTTTTTCTCATTTGGTTATTATTTTTATGCATTTCATTTCTCCTTGCAATTCTCCCATATCTGCTTATCTATATATAAGTAATATTATGCATATAATATTTAAAGATTATATTGCTAAAGACAAGCCTATTTCTAATTGTTGGTTCCTTCTGGTAGATTTTCTTTTTATTAATATGTTGCATCTTTATTCATTCTTTCAAACAATATTTCCCCAAAAGCTACTTTGCATCTATATCAGTTTTGGTTTCTGTTTGTTGCGGCAGGGAGGGGTTAGATTGGTTTGATTTGGTTTTGGTTTTTTGAGACAGGATCTTGTAATGTAATTTAGGCTGGGTTTGAACTCACTGTGCACCCAAAGCTGGCCTTGAACTCACAGTAATCTTCCTGCCTCAGTCTCCCAAGTGCTGCAATTATAGGCATGTGCCACCACACTCGGCCCTTCCCTGCTAACTTTAAAACACTGTTTTGATAAACTATATTCTGCATTTACACTATGATATAGTATCTTCATGTGATTTATTTATCCTGCTTGGTATTGAAAAATATACATTCTATCTGTGAACTCATGACAGTTTTTTAATTCTGGAAGACTGACTGCCATTATTTCTTATATATTTCTTCTATACTGTCTACCTTTTCTTATTCTGGAACCCCTACTTGATATTTCAAAAGCTCCCATTATATCTACATATTTTAATTGTTCATATTCCTTGTCTTTTTATGTCATGATTCATTCTGAGTGAATTCCTCAGAAGTATCTTTCAATTCACTGATTCTCTTTGTGCCAAACTGGTATGCATCTCAGCTAATTTTTCATTTTAATGATGTATACATTTCATTTTTGTATACCTAATTATATTTTTTCAAATCCACCTATTCACATTTCATATCTGTTTAATTTTTGTTCATAATATTTTTCTATTTTATTCCTAAATTCAATATACTTGTACTTGTTTTCTATATACAATGTAAAATTCTATACACAATATGCAATGTACTTGTTTTCTAAAATCTTTAATATCTTGCTCCATTAAAAATTATTTATATTGAATTCGTATTCTCATGAAGCTTATTTCTTTTGTTTTGTGTGCTGTGTTTCTTACCATTAAATTAACTTGTTAAATCTTGGTTTCACTATATCTTGTGTAAAGAACTTTTGTTCTTATTTTCTATTTTTTATATTCTACTGGACTCATCTTTCCCTATCTAGTAATTTTTAGTTTATACATTTATTTCTACCAGAGTCCCTGGACATCTGATATAATACCAGATATTATACTAGTAGACAAGTGTTAAATGGATGCCAGGGGTGGTGGCGCATGCCTACAAGGTTGAGGCAGGAGGATCGCTGTGAGTTTGAGACCAGCCTGGAGTTCCAGTGAGTTCCAGGTCAGTCTCAACTACATAGTGAGATCATGTCTCAAAAAAAACAAATAAAAATTAAGAGTGTTAAATGGAGAATATTATAAATCTAATTATATGTCATCAGTGGTTTAACTCAATCTGAGCCTCAAGCCTGTATCTATCTATATCTTCCTGAATTTCTATCTTTAGCGTATGTTCTAGGCTACATGTATCCCAAAAAGAAGTACAACAGCAAACTTTTTCAGATTGCTTTCTTAAAGTAGAGTGGGGCTGGAGCTAGCAGAAGACTTCAAGCAGTTAGAGGGATCTATTTTCTCTCATAGATGGAGCACTTTAATTGTAATTACCTACAGGAGCCAATTCCAAAATTCTTTGCCCACTTTCAGCCTATAATCTAGGCCACTTGTGGCATCAATCTTATTCACAAATTTTCATTTGTTTATATTCTCATTCAAATTGATTTTTATTTTGCTTTGAGTTCTGCAATGCTCTATTATTACTATAAGTGTAAGAATCAACGAATGAACATACTGCCTTCTTAGACAACTAGTATCTGCATAGTTAAGACCTTAAATGTCTCCCAAAAGTTCATATGTTAAAAAATAGTTCCCTAGCATGGTGCTCTCAGAAAGTGGGGCCTAGTGGAAGGTCTTCAGGTCATGAAGACATAATCTGGAAGGGAACAGTGAGACCCTAGCCCCTTCTCTCACTTCCCAGCCATGAGGGGAGAGTTTCTGCTTCACCACACACTCATACCATGATGTACTGCCCTCTACCAAAGGCCTAAAAGCAATTCCAAAACCATAAGCAAAATAAATCTTTTCTTTTTATAAATTGTTAATCTCAGATAGTTGTTACAGTAACTCTTTAAATAAATATCATTTATAGAGAATAGCAGAGGATCAAATATTAAGACTCTATGAAGAAAACTGAAAAATTGAGAAAAACCCAGAAAAAAATGTATTTTCTAGAGGAGAAATATCTAATCACAAATTAATGGAGAATTTCTAATGATAATAAGACTTTTTAAAAACTTTTCAATTTAATTGTTCATACAAAAATAGTCTAAAGAAAAAAGCCAAAATAACATATATTATCTAGTCAACCTAAAGGAATTTATACACACATTCTTCACTTGACTGTGCTTCTGAGATGAAATTTCACCTAGAAAAATGTCAAAAATACCTAAGCAATGCTTTAATGTCTTTATCTCTAAATTATTCTTAACAACTAAAAATTTTGGAACTAAGCCTATGACATTTGGCTCAGTACAATAAGGAAAGAAATCTCACTTCCTGTGTTAATTATGGAGAACTGCAACCTTTATTCTCAATAAAATATTAATATAAATCATCAAATGCAAGGACCAGTTTCTGAAAAGAGCACTACTTAATGACCAGGTCCTAGATTTGACACACATTTAATAAGTCCTACTATGTGAATTTCTATTCTCCATTCTATGGAGAGCATCATTTCTATCTGTATATATTTAACCATAAGTTGGTATGCTACCCACTATCAATCTTTCTTCAAAGAATGCTCATACTTCAAGAAAACCAACTTTGTACTTACTTAATCGTCACTAAAACTGATTCTAATAAATCAAATTACCAGGGACTTAGAGAAAAATTCCAACGTTGTGTCATGCTTTAAAATATAATTATAAAACACAATTATTTCCCCCACAGGTCCCTTTAAAGCCATTTACACCATGAAATATAGCACATACAGGAAAATATAGTAGTCTCTCTTACCTTGGTTTTGCTTTTTGCAGTTTCAGCTATTCACATAAACCATGGTCCAAAAATATTTGTCTTGACTCAAGAGAGAGTCCACAGAGATTCCAATATGACCAATTAGTGACAGAGACTTGTGAGAGAAGCTCCAAGGAGAGACACCAGATAATGTAAACATTCTGAAACAGGGAAGTCAAATATATCCAGACATGGAGAATCAAAATTGAAGGACAAATCCACTAGATCAAATCAAATGCCAGGGTTTTTGAGAAAAAGAAGCGGAGTCACTAATGGTCTACAGCTATTTCCACGTTTTACCCAAAGAATATGCCATCTTGGGAAGAGGTCTGACATCCTGCAGAGGTCAGAGTACAGGAATAGGCTCCCTATATGCTCTCCCTCCCACATGGAAGAGGAAACCTAGTGTGGAAGTTAACTTCAGTTAGTACCCCAGGGAAGCTGTGGACAGCAGCCAGGGAAACATAGAGGATAAAGGAAGAGCCAGCAATACTAAAACAGGCAATTCCTATTTCAACTTCATTTGACCAAACACTGGTGATCTCTGTGTCCCTGCAGTATCCTGCATGCAGTTTATCATTTGGCATCAGCAAGGGAGGAGAGTGGCTAAATATCATAAACCATAGGCAACACAGAACTACATGATAGGGAACCACAGATCACATTCCTAGAGACACAGGAAAGAAAAGGGAGATTCAACGAAGCCAGACCAGAGTGAGCCCACTCCTGTTGCTTCCCCAAACACCTGGGAGATTTGAGATGGCAAGAAATCCTGCCCATTGTCCATCATCCCACAAGGGCAGAAAAAGCCCTCTGCTGAACCTGGAGATGACACCAAGTTATACACATCAAAGAGTAATAGAGCTCTTGAGACAGGGAAGGATTGTGAGTGGAGAGTTAGAAAGCAGTGACTACTATGATGAATGCAATCAAAATTTTTTTCAGAAAAAATAAAGTAGTGCCTCGGTCAGAAGGCTTCTAGAGATGCACAAGTAAAAAGATCCTTGGAAGAAAAATAAGATGGTCATGAGATTTGCATTGCACTGAAGGAATCAAAAGTGGAAGATTCCTGCCTGAAGTCAACAGAGAATTGGGTGTTTGGCAAATGACACCACCTCATCTCCCTCCCAAATTAATTGAAGTGAATAGACCTGAGCACAGAGACAAAGACCCACAGTTAGCCTGCCCAAAAGCATTAAAGTGGATGCAGAGAGTCATCCTGATTGTGCCCTCACTGCTCCCAGGCAGAGAATTAAGCAGTCTACAGGGATAAACAGGCATGGTTGCTTGCAATAATATCACAACTATAGCAGTAAGGAAGCTGTGTGGATATTTTGCTTCTAAGCTATGGTAGCTACATGAGGGTTTTTGTTTTGCTTGTTTGCTCTGGGTTTTCTTTCTTTTTTGTTGTTCTTGGCTCTTTAATACATACATATATATATATATATATATATATATGTATGTATTAAAGAGCCAAGAACAACAAAAAAGAAAGAAAACCCAGAGCATATTGCTTTATGCTTTCTAGCAGTCCCCTCCACATCACCTTTGCTTTTCCTCTCACTTCTGGACATCCTGGCTCTAATAGAACACTGTACTACTGTACACTATTGCACTATACAGTCAGCATACAGCAGCATAACCATATAACATTGTCCAGCAGATATGTGAGCTACTTCTGCAATTTATTTACATCTATGAATGTTTGCAATGTGAGGTCCATTTTCACCTGTGAAAGTTTGCAATTATATGTTCATAAGTCAGGGAGTATATGGCAGCAAAATCCCTCCCAATTCTCCCAAAGTAGATCCAAGGGAAACCAAAGCAAAGGAAACCAGATACCAAATGTCTCAATGTATAAAATAATCAAAGAAAAGGCAAAGAGATTCAGTAAGGTCTAAGATGATATAACCAAACAGTGGAATTAATAAGTAAACTAAAGTGTTTAAAGAGTCAGGTAAAAACTAGAAAGCTAACCACAGACATATAAAACATGAATGACAAATTTAGCATACAAATAGAGTCCATAAAACAAATAGAGTCCACAAAAAAATGCATCAAACAGAAATCTCAGCCAGGGATTTAGCTCAGTGGTTCAGTGGCCTGCCTTGCAAGAGCAAGGACCCGAGTTCAATCCCTGGTACCAAAAAAAAAAAAAAGAAAGAAAGAAATCCCAGAGATAAAGAATTCTACTGAATGTATGAGCAGCAGAAATAACTGATGTAAGGAGAGAATGTCATATCTAGAAGATATATCTGACACATAACTCCTTATACTCAGAGATATTTTTAAAACAAGAGAGCAGGAAAAATTTATCTAGGGCTGGGGATGTAGCTCAGTGGGACTGTGACTGCCCGGCAAATGCAGGGTTGTGAGTTCTATCCCCAGTACCAAAAAATTGATCTAACATCAACTAGATAACATCAGGAAGACTAAACTAAGACTAATTGAAGTTATAGAAAAGATAAGACATAGACATTGAATTTTTAAAAATCTATTTACAGAAATCATAGCAGAAAACTTTCCCAGTATGGGAAAAGAATTCAAGAATTATATATCTATATAGATATTTATGTATAGATATCTATATAGACATAGATATATAGATATAGATATCTATATAGATATAGATATATATACACATATATATATACACACACACACACATATATATATTATATACCTCCTTTGACACTGAAGTGAGGCACACTGAAGTCCAAACAATTATGACCAGAGAAGAACTTTTCCAAAACACATCACAGTTAATATCCTAGAAGTCCAACACAAGGACAAAACCTTAACAGTTGAAAGAGAAAAGCAAAATAAATCACCTATAAAGGCAAACTCATTAGGATTACAGCAGACTTCTCAATCCTAAAAGAAAACTTTCAATCCAGATTAATATACACTGCCAAACTACCTTTCAAAATTGGTGGAAAATAAGGGCATTCAATGACAAAGAACACATTCAGAAATTCACGACCACAAAATCAGCACTCAAAAGAAAAAATCTCAGGACATCTAGATAAAAATAATGAAGCCAACAATGCCCAAATGTCAAAAGGAATGAATACATGAAGTAGCATGAGCAGTTAAACAAAAGGAGAAAATAATTAAATCAACAAAGTTAGAGAAAAATAATGTAATGACAGGAAAAAGTCAATATCATTCAGTAATAATTCAAAATAAATGGCCTCAAATCTCTGATCAAAAGACATAGACTGGAAGGTGCAATCAAAAAACAAGTGCATCCAACAGTAAAGATAACCCAGGGCCGGGGATTTAGCTCAGCAGTTCGGTGGCCTGCCTCGCAAGCGCAAGGACCCGCGTTTGATCCTCGGCACCAAAAAAAAAGATAACACAAAAGGAAACTCATAGACTAAAAATCAAATGCCGGAAAACAATATTCCATGCATCATGACTTCCAAAACAAGCAGGGGTGGCAATCTTATTTTGAAAGTGGACTTCAGGCTAAAACTGATCAGAAGAGGCAAAGGAGATTACTGTATATTAGTCAAAGGAACAATTTGACAAGAAGAAATAACAATTGTAAATATATATGGACCAAATAGTAGCACACCCAACTTTGTAAAACAAACACTACTGTACATTAAAGATCAAATAAATGTTAACTCGACCATAATGGGGGACTCACTTTCACAAATAGATCAACTAGACCAAATCTCAACAAAGAAATATCAGAACCAAGCCAAATCTTTGAACAAATGGACTTAATAGCTATCTACAGTGTGTTCTATTATACTAAAACAGAATACATATTCTTCCAGCAGAATACACCTTCTTCCAGCAGCACTCTCTTCAAATTAGGGCACATACTAGCACATGAAGTTTGCTTAAATAAATAAAAAATAATTAAGATTATTCTATGTATATTATCAGACTACTGTGCACTGAAACTATAAATCAATGGGAAAAGAAATCACAAAATTTTTGCACAAATACTTGGACTTTAAATAAAACACTGCTGAATGATCAATGGGTCATAGAAGAAATCAAAGAAGAAAATAAACAATTCCTAGAATGAAATAATAATGCCAGTATAATATACCAGAACCTATGATACACGGGAAAAGCAGTCCTAAGAGGAAAGTTCATTACTGACTGTGAATGCTCACATTAGAAAAATAGAGCAAACTAAATAAATAATCTAATGATGTACCTCAAAGTCCTAGAAAAACAAGAACAATTTAAGTCCAAAGTTAATACGAGAAAAGAAATTTTAAAAGATCAGGGCAGAAATTAATGAAAGGAGGACTAAAAAACAATTTTAAAAAACTCAATGAGCAGCTGGGCATGGTGGTACACTCCTGTAATCCCAGCACTTGGGACGCTGAGGAAGGAGGATCGCAGTGAGTTGGAGACCAGCCTAGGCTAAATAGTGAGTTCCAGATCAGTCTCAACTACATAGTGAGACACTGTCTCAAAAAAAAAAATCAATAAATCATAGAGCAGGTTCTTCAAAAGAATAAACAGATAAATCCTTAGCCAAATTTATCAAAACTCAATGCAATTAAAAATGAAAAAAGTAGGGCTGGGGATTTAGCTCAGCAGTTCTGCCACCTACCTCATAAATGCCAGGTCCTGAGTTCAATCCCTGGTACCAAAGTAAATAAATAAATAAATTTTTAAAAATGAAAAAAGGGAAATCACAGCAGACACTGCAAAACTCCAGAATATCATTAGGAAATATTCTCAAAACTTGTACTCCAAAAAATTAAAGAACTTAGAAGACACAGACAGATTCCTAAACACATATGAATTACCAAAACTGAACCAAAAAGATATATTTTTTAAAAACCTGAGCACTTCACACCAGAGAAACTATCTGGTATTTACACATGTGTGACTTATTTATTTCACTTAGAAGTATATCCTCAATATGTATCTATTTTCCTATGAATGAATCTAATTTCTCATTTTTTATGGCTGAGTAGTATTCCATTTCATAGAAAAAAACACATCTTCTTTATCCAGTTTCCAACTGATGGGCATAAGATCCTAATGAGATAATTGACAATCTGAAATAGGAAGAAAAGGGCTAAAGGTATAGGGAAAGTGGGAAGGGTAGGGGAAAGGTAATAAGGGAAAGGAAAGAATTTGAGAAAATGAAAAAATGGAAATAAAATGTTTATAAATGGGGAGGGGAGGAGGGGTGAAGGGAGGGCAGGGACAAGGGAAAAAAATGAAAACCAAGACCTGTCATATAAAGGTACAAAATTCCAATAATGAATGTAACTGTACTGTATACCTAAAATGTACCAATAAACTCAATGAGGAAAAAAAAAACCTGAGCACTTCAATAGAAAGCACTGAATTTGAGGCAGTAATTTAAAAAAACTCACCACCTAAGAAAATCCCAGGACACAATGGATTCATTGCTGAATTTTACAAGAACTTCAGAGAATATCCAATATGCCTTAAACTCTTTAATGAAATTGAAAGAGGAGTATTTCTACACTAATTCCTAGAAGCAACTATTACCTTGATTCCAAAGCCAAACAAGAATCCAATTAAAGAAAACTACAGGCCAAAACCCTTAATGAACATAGATGCAAAAACTTCTCAACAAGATGCTGGCAAAAATAATTTAATAAATCATCCAAAAGATCATACATCATGACCAACTAAGGAAGGAAGTTTCAACACATGCAAATCAATAAATGTAATGTAATGCATGACATAAACCAAAACAAGGACAAAAATCACATAATCATCTCAATAGTTGCAGAAAAAGCCTTTGACAACATCGCACTAGGGCTTTAGCTCAGTGGCCCCACACCTGCTTTGCAAGCATAAAGTCATGAGTTCGATCCCCAATATCAAAAAATCCAACACCATTTCATCAAATCCTGACGAAAATGGGTATAGAAAGAACTTACTTCAATCTGATAAAAGCCATTTATGACAAACTTACTGCTAACATTATATTAAATGGGGGGAAACAAAAAGCTTTCTAAAATCTAAATCCCTAGTCTGATGTTGTCAAAGGCTTTTTCTGTTCAATGTATTACTTGAAACATTAGGCAGAGCAATATGGCAAGAGAAACAAATAAAAGGGATATGTGTCACAAAAAAGTCAAACTATCGTTCACAGGTGACATTATCCCTTACATAAAAGACAAAATTTCCACCAAACACCCCTAAAATTTATAACCAAATTCAGCGTTGCAGCAGGATACCAAATCAATACACAAAAATCAAGTGTTCCTGTACACCAATAATGAACTCAACTAAGAAAAAAATTAGGAAAACAATACCATGCACAACAGCCTCAAGAAAAATTACTTAGAAATTAACCTAACCAAACAAGTGAAAGACCTCTACAATGAAAACTACAGTGCATATGCTAAAAAAGATAATCAAAGAGAATATTAGAAAATGTAAAGATATCCCCTATTTGTGGACAGGCAGAACCAATATTGTCAAAATGGCCATACTTCCTAAACTGATATGCAGCAACCAAGAAACCAATAGCATTCTTCACAGAACTAGAGAAAATAATCTAAAATTCATTATGGAACCAGAAGAGACTCAAAATGGCAAAAGCAATCCTGGGCAAGAAGAGTAAAGCAGGAGGCATCACAATCCCAGTTTTCAAGTTATACTATGGAACTACAGTGATAAAAGCAGCATATACTGGCAAAAAACAAAAACAAAAACCAAAGAAAACAACAAAAACAAAATAGACATGCAGACAAAAAAAGGTAGATCTCCTGCAAATGGGAAGGGGAATAAGAGATAAAGGGAGGGGGAGAAACAGAAGGGGAAGGGATATGAAAAGAATTAAGATGTGTTATGTACATGTAGGATTAATAAAATCATCCAATGCCCCATGATGAGTGTAATCCTTATGTACTGCAAACATATACTAATAAAAATAAATAGTAAAACATAAAATTCAAGGGAACAGAAAATGGGGAGACAACACCAGGCATATTAAGTCATCTGATCTTTGACAAAGGGGCCAAAATCATATGCATGGCCTTAAGGAAGCATAACCTCTTCGGAGGAAAGATAGGCATTTTTAATAATGGTGCTAGGAAATTGATTATACACATACAAAATATTGAATCTATCATCATATATCATATCTATCATCATATACCAAATAAAATCAAAATAGATCAAAGACCTAAATATTAAAACAGAAACAATCTGCTGAAAGATAAAATAGTTAAAACTCTTTAAGCCATAAGCACAGGTGAGGACTTTCTAAACAGTACCCCAAATGCATAAGAAATAACATCAAGAATCAACAAATGAGATTATATCAAATTAAAAACCTTCCAGGCTCAACAAACAAGTGAAGAGACAACCTACAGAATGGGAAAAAATTCCTCTAGTTACTCCTTAGAAGACTAATATCTAGAATATATGAAGAACTCAAAAAAAATCAGACTCCCCAAAATAAAACACACAATCAAAAAATGAGCACCTGAAACGAACAGATGCTTCTCAGAAGTACTACAAACGGCTGATATACACATGAAAAAATATTCAACTTCTATAGCCATCAGAAAAATGCAAATTAATACAACATGGGGAGTCCATCTTATACCAGAAAGAATAGCTATTATCTAATTAGAACTCTCTCTCTCATCCTCAAAGGTTAAAGTGACTTGACTTTGCAGGTACTTGCCCCCACAACTCTCTTTTTTTTTGGGGGGGGTACCAGGGTTTGAACTCGGACCCTTGTACTTGCGAGGCAGGCGACAGAACCCCTGCCCCATAACTCTCTTTATAGGGTAATTTCAAAAGAATAGAAAATTGCAAAAAAATTAGTCTGTGTACTATATCTGAACATAGAGTCAACATCAAGTTTATAAGAATTATCACAATTATTTTTATAATTTTACTAATGTTCCAAATTACCTCTATAGCATATATCAAGGCTGAGGCTAATTTACTGCAAACTCTTTTTTATTGCAAACTCTTTGCAGCCTATCACCAATGACAAAACAGTGGCCATGATGCAGTCCTGCATTTCTGCGAAGGTACAATAGATAGCACAAATACAAAGTTCTCAGTATATCCCCAGAGATTTGAATCATCACTCAGCCACCATCAATATTGTTCCATGGAAATGCTTATTAGGGAAATGCTGGAACAGGTAAAGGAGATGAGGTATGAAATAAAGTTATCAGAAACTTATGGCCCTGGATGGAAAAAAAAAACTCTCTAGCTTGTTTGAATACATGATTCCTGTCACTGTGTTCCCCATAAAAAATAATGTGCTGAAGACTCATTGTGTAAATACTGAGAAGTATGAGAAGAAATTTAAAATTTAATGCATACTGTATATCTACATATAAGAATACTGTTTAATAAATTTTGAAGGGCTCAATTCTTTTATAATCACCCTACCCTTCATAAAAAGACGTATCCCTAAAAATTAACTTTTGGTTTGCTTACTTTTCAACCTTCTATAAAGTAAGAACATAAGCATAAAATTCTTTTGGTTCTTCAACATTGTTTCTGAAATTCACCCAACTTGCTCAAGGTAGCTGTCATTTGCTGATTTTCATTACTGTGTGGTATTCCATTGTAAAAATATATAAAAAACTTATTTCTCAATACTTGATGATCTATGTTTCAATTATGTCAATTGAAGCTATATAATATGATCCTATTATGTGCATTTAGACTTATGTCTTCCCAGGCACGAGGATACTATTTTAGTTGTGTACTATTTTAGTTATCCTAGGAGACCTAGGAGTGAAACTGCTGGTCATGGGCCTGCCTCATCTTCAACTTTACTGCCCTAAATAAACTATTTTCCAAATTATTGTGCCAATTTACATTTCCACCAGTTCTGTTCCACATCCTTGACCATATTTGATATTGAAGTCTAGTGTGTGTGTTTGTGAGCATGGATGTGTGTGTGTGTGTGTGTGTTTCTGGGAATTGAGCCCAGGCTTTAAAATGAGCTACGTTCCCAGCCTTTTTTTTTTTTTTTTTTTTTTTTTGAGACAGGTTCTTGTTAAGTTGCTAAATTGGCCAGGCTGGGCTCAAACTTGCAATCATCCTGCCCCAGCCTCCCAAAGTGCTGGTATTACAGATATACACCACTTGTACAGCAGTTCCCCTTTTAATTTGCAATTCATTAATTACTATAAATTGAGCATATTGCAAGTAATTACTGAACATTTGGATAGCCTTTCTGTGAAATTCCTATTCAAGTCTTTGAACATGTTTTACAGATTGCCTTTGTTTTCTTTATCTAGATGCAAGCCATTCATCAGTTTTACAAGTTGCAGATAATTTGCACTACTCTGTAGCCTACCTTTACATTGTCTTAAATTTGTTTCTTGATGAAAAGAAGGCTTAAGACACATGCAGTGATACATGCCTGTTATCCCAGCTTACAACCTCCCACCCTGGGAGGTTGACACAGGAAAATTACAAGTTCAAGCCCAGCCTAGAAAACTTAGCAAGTCCTGATCTAAAATAAAAAATAAAATAAAAAGGATTGAGGTGAAACATGCACATGGGTTCAATTCTCAGTACTAGAAAGGGAGAAAAAAAACGCTTAATTTTGTCAAATTTGTCAAACTTTCCTGTATTATTAGTGCTCTTTATTTCTTTTTTTCGTCTTTATTTACTCCAAAGTCATGAAGATGACTGTTTTGCCATATACAGTCATGTCCACATGGAGTTGATTTTTTTGGCTCTGATTTGAGACAGAAGTGAATTTTCTTTTTTCTTCTTCTTCCTTTTGTCTTATATGGATATGCAACTGTTCCCACACATTCTTTTTTTTTTTTTTTTTTTTTTTT
>NW_022900933.1:32651245-32678579 GCF_012274545.1 Fukomys damarensis | reverse complement strand
CCCATTTTTTTTTTTTTTTTTTTTTTTTGAAGCAGATACTTTTTATTAACTGACCTTAGATCATCCTTCTAATAAATCTGTTGATCTGATCTACCCTATTTCCAGCATCTCTACCTTCCAAAAAATGGGTGGTCTTTTTCTTCATTCCACCTCATGGAGAAGATAATGTGAAGGGCCACAGGAAGTTATTTGCCTCTTTGAAGCATTTTCCAATAGTATAGATCTCAAGAATAAGATCTTCCATGCAAATGATGCCGTATTTACCAAGAGATCAAGCAATCGGTCCATTATCGGTCAAGGCCATTCACTTCTTATTGATTTTGCCAGAGCCAGGATTGTATATTAGTTCATTTACTGACTTCAGGTCTGGGTACCCCATGCAGTATATGGTTCCACAGTTCTCAGCATGTCAACTGAAACCTTGTTAAGCTTAACAAAGGTACCACTGATGATTTGGCAGAGGCGAAGAAGCTGCAACACCTTGCAGACTGCAACACCTTGCAGATGACAAATGCCAATTTGGGTTCTGCAGGTACATAGAAGTTGCCAGCTTTTCTTCCCATCCTAGCCATTAGAATCTCAGTTCTGTACATCTGTCTATACTCCTTATGAAAGTGCCTGGCTTTTTCATAGATGAGCTTCCTCCTTGTATTTCATAGTATTTTTTGGGCAAACCTCTTTCTTAGGCACTTTACCTTCAGCTCTGTGAAACATCTTTGCTTTTTCTTAAGAGTTTCTGGCACAGCCAGAACCTACTTTTTCTTCTCTTCAACAGCCTCCATGGTTCCAGCTGGAAAAGAGGTCCACACAGTTTCTTGCAAAGACTATCCTTAGTCCACTGCCATACAGTGGCACCTTTGTCTAATCAAGTGTCCGTTTACTGATGGCTCTATTTACAGACTCTATTTGGCTATATCAGTCTATCATCTATTCTTGTGCTAATACCACAGTCATGTTTACTACAATTTTAGAGGAAGGTCTTGATATCTGGACTCATATTGCTGCTTTTCAAGAGTGTTTTAGCTATTCTTTCCTTTTGAATTTTCACATGCACTTTAGAATCAGCTTGTCAAGCAGACACATGCTTTGGAAATTTTTCTTTGAGATTGTTGTATATGTGATAACTTAAGGAGACAATTTGAAGAGAATCTGATATCTTCACAACATTGAGTTTTCCAATCTGCAAATCTTTAGTTAGTTCTTTCATTTATTCCAAAAGATATGCTTTTCTGTGTGATTTATTCTCAAAGTATTAAAATTTTTTCATGCTAGTGAAAATTGTTTTAAAATGTTTATTTTATAGCTATTTGTGGCTGATACATAGAACTAGAACTTTTGTTAAAATCATTATCTTGCATGATATTGCAAATTTATTAATGTGAATATCTGTACATACTTTTGAATTTTTCTATGTACACAATCATTTTATCTGCAAACACTGTCTGTATATTTCTTCATTTTCAATTTGTATTTCTTTTCTTGCCTTCTTTCCCTGGAGAGGACTTCTAGTACAATGTTAAAGAAACTAGAATAGGCATCAAGGTCCTTTCCCAAATTCCAAGGTGAAAGCTTTTAACATCTCATCATTATTTATGTTTGCTATTGGTTTTACATAGAAACCTTTTACTGGGTTAAAGAAGTTTTCTTACAGTCTTAATTTGTTAAGATTTCTAATCATGAACAGATGATGAATTTATCAAAGGGTTAACTATATCTACAATTGTATGATCTCTTTCTTCTTAAATCTTTTAATGTAGCACAATTGCATTGATTTTTTCCAATGTTAAATCAAATATTTCATTTCATGTATAAATTCAACTGAGTCCTCATACTCATACATTATATTTCTTAATGTTGTTGCTAAGTGAAGTTTGCTGGTATTTTGTTTAGAACTATTTCATCTCTATTCATAAGTTTAACCTATAGTTTTTTTTCTCATAATATGTTTGACTAGTATTGGATTTCAAGGAAATTCTAGCCTAATAAAACAAGAGTACTTACTGTTCTCCTATTGTCTGGAAAATTAAGTAGAGTTAAGTAGGTACTTCTCTGCAAAGGCTTTCCATCTTTGATAGTTGTCCCCACAAATTCTAGCTGCCTCTCTCTCCAGGAAGCTTGGGCTTGTGGCATGACAATGCATCATGGTGTCTCTGTCTCCAGAAACTCCAATCTCTGCCTCCTTAATTCAGCAAAACCACCAGATTCTTTGGAATTCCCTTTTCTACAATATTACCTGAAAATTGCCTCGGGGTGGGGGGGGGAACAGGACAATTCTAAGACTCAATCTGTTCTCCTCACAAGGATTGCAATCTGTCACCAGTTGTTGAACAATATCTGGAAGCAGGGTTTTTTTTGTATGTGTGTATTCTTTCTAAATTTCTAGTTTTTTATCAGGAGATGAAAAATTCTGATCCTGTTATTCTCTCATGGTCATAAAAAGAAATTTACTTCTTTTTTTCTGAACTCAAGGCTACACATTCTAGACAAGCGATCTGCCACTGTTATATGTCCAGGCCTTTTTTTTAAATTTTTATTTTGAGTTGCCTAGGCTAGACTTGAACTTGCAATCTTCCTGCCTCAGACCCTCATAGGGTCAAGCCTTGAACTCACTATGTAACTCAGGTTGAACTCAATCTCATGGCAATCCTCTTACCTCCCAAGTGTTGGGATTACAGGTTGCAACACCACGACTGGCTGAAATTTTTGTTTGTGTAAACTCTTGTGTCAAGAGATTTTAAACATTAAATAATCAATATTTGTGATGCCTAAATCACCAACAGGAAGTCAGACAGTTTGAATTCAAAATTCTAAGATCAGTTTCTACAAATTAGAATCTCAAGCAGCTACAACAATTGCCTCAATATATTATATATTAAACAGGTAAGAATGACAGTGGAAAAATTTTTCTGTTTTATTAAAGTTGGAATTATATCAAATGGGGTATACTATAAATGTTTTCAGGATATATAGTCATGTTTGGGCCAAAGTCATGTAACTTTTAACATTTTGGTGAACTACAGAAATCTCCATGATTTTCATACCTAAGAAAAGTTTAGTAATCTGTTCATATTTACCAAATCACATCCTGTTTAATTACAGATGATGGCTTTTTTATGTAAATTCACTCTCAGCCTTCATCAGATGTAAGTCTACACGTTTAAATTAGGTTTCTAGACACTAACAAATGTACATGCTACCTAGTTCAAGTAAAAGATGTTTATAAAGTTTATACCTGGAGTATAAGAACATTCTAGATATTCACATAAACAGAAACTCAAATACAGTTTTGGAATGGAAATAGTTCTAGATTTAAAGCAAAGGTCAGTTGTAGCAGTGGATGTTCATGAATCTTCACTATCTTGCTTAACCATTGCATGACTCTCCTATACTTTTTTGTTTCTCCTATCTTGGAATTTCTCTGACTTCTCACAGTATCCGCTCTAAGGTTGGCTTTCATATGGCCTCTTATAGTCTCTCCAACTTGCAAACTCATTTTGGCCTTTGAGTCTTACTGTGTGTTATATAATGCTGTTCTGTATCTAAGATAATGTTTCTGAGAGGAGAGAGAGAGAGAGAGAGAGAGAGAGAGAGAGAGAGAGAAATAGAGAGACACAGACACAGATAGCTATAATGGCCCATTTCATCTTTGGCCATATTTGAAAACCCTTAGTCTAATCAACTATAACCAAGGAGAGAATCGAGTCATGGGTTACAACACATATTCAGTGCCCCCTCACTTGTACCTATGGCTACAGCAGCTTTCATTAGAAAGGCATGTGGCTAGCTGGACATGGTGGCATAACCCTGTAATCAGGAGGCTGAGGCAAGAGGATCACAAGTTTGAGTCCAGCCTAGGAAACTTATCAAGACCCAATCTCAAATAAAATAAAAGAGGTCTAGGAACGTAATTCAGCATTCCCTGAATTCAATCCCCAGTGCCACAAAAAGGTGGGATGGAGGGCGGGGCATTCCTGGTGACATTTTTATTATACAACTTTTCCTCCTGATCATCCAACTGAAGGTTTCACACTAGTTTAACTTCTTTTTACTGCCAATCTTCAAGGACAACACCTCTCATGAGCTCTCTCTTCTTCTCAAATATATTTGAAAGGAGAGACATAATCCCAGCACTTGGGAGGCAGAAGCAGGAGGATTGCCCAAGTTCAAGGCTAGCCTGGGCTACAAAGTTAGACCCAGTCTCAAAAAAAAAAAGAGGAATGTAAGTTGTTGTTATTGTTTACAAATAAATATAGCCTTAAAATAATAAACAATCAAATAAAGCTTTGTGGCAGGAGTCTTCCTCCTGGTCCCATGAAAGCTGTTTCTAACATTCCTCTGGAAATGGGTAAGAATTAAGGGAGTTATTCCTGTGTTTCTTCATGCTGGAGTAATCTGGCAATACAAAACTCGCCACCACAAAATAATACATATTGGATCAAGACAGATGGGGTTATCTCTTTCCAAAACTACCTTGTCATCCTCCTCAGTTTATATTGGGTTCCACTAGACATTTAAGCAGTTTTTGTGTGGTGTTTTTGTTCCATTTATTCAATATTTTTTATTTTTCTTAATTTTTTATTTTTTAATGTTTTTATTGGCATGTTCACAGTACATAATGATTACACTGCACATGTACATATCTTAATTCTTTTTATTTCATTTGACCCCAGTCTCTGTCTCTAGATCCCCTTTCTCTTCCCACTTGCAAGAGATCTATCTCTCTGTTTCCTGTTTTCTATCTTTCATTGTGCTCTTTAAATTATTTATACTTTGGACTTCTCATATATGTATATTTAAGCAGTGTGCCTGATTTATTTCACTTAATATTATGGTCTCAAAGAGCATCCATTTTTCTATAAATGACTCAAATTTATTGTTCTTTACAGCAGAACAGTTGGTATTATGTGTAAGTACCATATTTTCTTTATCCATTAAATTCTTAACTCTTTGGGGAAAATACCTAGAAGGAGAATAGCTTGGTCAAATGGAATTCTATTTTTAGATTTTTGTGGAATCTCCATATTAATTTCCATAGTGATTGGACTAGTTTACATTCCCACCAACAATGTAGAAGGGTTTTTTTTTTCCTGCAGCCTCACAAGTTTTACCTATTTTCTCTTTCAGCAGAGTATTTGTTTTAATATTTAGATATTTGATCCATTTTTAGTTTAGAACGTGGTGAGAAATGTAAGTCTAGATTCCATCTTCTGCATGTGTATAACCAGTTTGCCCAGAGCCAGTTAGTAAAAAGGCTATCTTCCCTTTAGTGTTTGTTTTTGACCCCTTTGTCAAAGATGAGATGACCGAATGTCCCTGAGGTTGTTTCTGCTTCCTCCATTCTGCTCCATTGACCCATATGTCTGTTTTTGTGCCAGTAAAGCAGTTCTTTGTTACAGGACCAAAATGTATCCTAAAACGTGGAGTCTAGAAGTTGAGAGATGTGTTCCATAGTAATTAATTCCTTCCTTTGTATCACACAATGAATGCAAGACCTCACTGGTTAAACTTTCAGATCATGCCTCATGCTGTCACTATCTTATTTTCCAACACTTGCCTTTTCTAGATTTTTGCTCTTTCCTTTAATGATTATTCTTTTAAAATCTTTACCCTTCAGGACACCACCATTTCCTTCAAGAAACAACTATTGTTTTTGCTCTGCTCTACTTAATCTTGCAAACTGTACTGCTCAGCTGCAGGTCAACGTCAGTAGAGTCTGCCTGCTTCTTTACTGATCCCACCACTGTAAAGCAAGAGCTCTAGTCGTTTACACACTTGCATATGTATATATGTGAGTGCATGAGATAAAAAGGAACTGGGAGGAAGCAAAAGTGACAGACAAAAAGAAAAAACAAGGAGAAAGAGAATTTGAGCTCAAACTTTAGTAACAATCAAGGTTACTAAATCTAGGGTTTATCCTAAAGAATCAAGCACAAATATAACTCATTGTAGTGTGGTACCCTGCTTGGCATCAAAGAAATCCATAGTTTTAATTCCTACATATAACAAATTGCTAGCTAACTTAATACATAAGCAAATCCAATCCAGAATTAGAAGTACAGTATATTTTTTCAACAAACAGCCAAATGTCAACCAATTACAAACAACCTAGCTTCAGCCAATCATAAATAGCTAAATAATCAGATCGTGTCCAAATAAGGCAAACAAATAGCTACAGCCAATCAAATGATTTTTGTACTTTGCTCCCTATAAAAGCTCACTAATAAAATCTGCTTAGCACTACCGAAGCACTTCTCTCTAAGTTCTAAGTAGTGCCCAAATTGTGAACTGTTTTTGCTCAACTAAATTCTGATAAATTTAATCCATCTAAATATGTGTATATAACCTACACACATAGCTAGCTATATATGTGCGTATGTATAAAATATAGACATATAGACATGTAGTTTGCCATTGTCAGAAATTTCTTCCTTCAGAACACCATCCAGGGCTGGGGATTTAGCTTAGTGGTTCCACCACCTGCCTTTCAAGCACAAGGACCCAAGTTTGATCCCCAGTACAAAAACAAAAAAACACAGAACACCATCAAGTAGATCTATTTCATTCCAGACTTCATTAGTGAATAATACTCTTTTTTCTGAAGATTGTGAGGAAAGATGAGGAAAACATTTTACACCATCACATCACACATAAATCTTAAATATACATAAAATAATTCTGTTCCTCCACCAAAATCTCTGTTGCTGCCTCAATATTCTTTTCCTGATACATAAAAAGTGTTCTAATTTTCTATAGTTGGTAAATTGACCTAAAATTTAGTCACTTAAAACATTTTATGGGCTGGGGATTCAGCTCAATGGCACTGCACCTGCCTTAAAAGCACAAGGTCTTGAGTTCAATCCCTGGTACCAGAGGAGGAAAAAATAAAATAAAACAAGCATTTTATTATAACTCACAGTTTTATGGGTCAGAAATTTGGGCAGGATTCAGCTGGCTGATTTTTCTGCTCCATGTGGCATCAACTAAGGTCACCAGATCATTCAGATAGCAGATGGTATGGTCTGGAAGGTCCAAGACGGCATCAGTAACATGTCTGGCACCTTGGTGGGGATGACTGGAAACAGTGTGTGTATAAATAGCATCTCCACAAGGCTAGCTTCCAGATAGATGGACTTTCTACCTGGTAGCTTAGAGTTTCTGGAATGTCCTGAAAGACAGGAATTTAAAACTACTAGTTTCTCAAGGCTTAAGCCAAGAAAGTAACACAGCATCACTTCTGCTAACTAATTGATACGTTATTACTTTAAATAGATTCAAAGAGACATAACCCCCACCTCCCAAAGAGAGGGCCTTTAAAGAATTTAATCTGCCATAAATCTGTAAATAAATAGGTCAGACATACCTGTCTAAGGAATAAGGAAATTAACAAGTCTCTGCCTTCAAAATGTTAGTTCACTATTGTCAACCTTTAACATGGAGATATTAAAGAATAATGACACTGTTTTGAGAAAAAGTAGAACATGTATGCTATGGAAAACATAAGCATATGCAAAGGAAATAGGTAAAGGGAAATTTGTAATGCCAAAATAAGGAGGATTACATGAATTAGTTTAAAAAAATAATCCCTGGATATGAAAATTAAGAACAAAAATGTTCAAATAACAACAAAAGTAGTGCCAGTCCAAGTGTGAGCAGACACTTAGGATAGACATCCTTGAAGAAGTATTCTTTGTCTAAGGGTGCCATGGTCTTGGTGCAGGGTTGTGGTTCTGGTAGAGTATTTGTGATAGTTTTCATTATCAGACATACATGCATGAGGTTCCCTCCTTTGGAACCTTCTGGCTTTGTTTTCTCATTGTTATTAGAATTTTACACAAGCGACTCAGTTTTTGTTCTGACAGCATTTATATTAGCACAAGACAGACACACAGAATATTGTTAAGCTATAGGGAAATATCATATAACAGTAATTATTTTGCTTTCTTTCCTGGGAATTGATTGAAAATAGAATTATCTTTGACTAATGAGATTTTATCTCTATCTGTCTTTTTGTCTGTCTGTCTTCTCTAAGACATAGTGTCTTGCTATGTTGTCCAGGATGAATCCAAACTTAGGCTCAAGTGATCCTCGCACTTCAGCCTCCTGAGTAATGAAATACAGGTACATAACACCATAAC
Organism: Fukomys damarensis; assembly: GCF_012274545.1. Classification (NCBI taxonomy): domain Eukaryota; kingdom Metazoa; phylum Chordata; class Mammalia; order Rodentia; family Bathyergidae; genus Fukomys; species Fukomys damarensis. The sequence continues at coordinate 32,670,444 of NW_022900933.1, read as the reverse complement.
CCATCTAGCTCATTCTTTAATTCAAGTTGGGCGTGGCAATAGGTTTCATTTTGAATGTTCTATATTAACACTAATAAGTTAAGATGCAATAGTCCTTCTTTGCTTTAATCCTAAATGCAAAAGTTAAAATGAAAGCTTAAAAAATACTGATAGTGCCAAATTTTCTTTGTAAAAATATAGAAACAGCCATTAGCAAAAAAGAAAAACAAAACACATAATACCAGGGTAAAGTTCAATTGGCACGCTTATACATTGCTGGTGGGAACATAAAATGGTACAATCATTAGAGAAGAACACTTGGGAAGGGTTTTTGTTTGATTTTGTTTTTGTTTTATGGTACTAGGGATGGAACACAGAGGCGCTGTATCACTGAGCTTTTTTTTTTTTTCTTTTTTCTTTTTTCATTTTAAGACAGGGTCTCACTAAATTGCCCAGGCTAGCCTCAAATTTTTCAATCATTTTTATTAGTGCATATCAATTATGTAGTATAATGCATTTCATTTTGGCATTTCTACATGCATGAACTTGATTTGTTCTTCATTTCTCGTTCCATTCTTTTAATGAAATTGGACCTTTATTTTATACTATGCACAAAATTCAATTCAAAATTGACTAAAGACCTACATGTAAAATCTGCTATAGAAAAAGCCTTAGAAGAAAACATAAAGGAAAAGCTCTTTGACATAAGATATTTTGTAAATGACATCAAAACCCCAGAGGGGTGAGGATTTGGCTCAGATGTTCCACCCCCTGCCTCGAAAGCACAAGGGACTGAGTTTGAGCCCTGACACAAAAACAAAACAAAACAAAAATACCCAGGAAATAAAAGCAAAAATAAATAAAGGGAAGTCATGAAATAAAAATGTTTCTACACAGCAAAGGAAACAACAAAATGAAAGATAACTTACAGATTGAGAGAAAATATTTGTAAACCATATATCCAATAAGAAACTACTACCCAAAATACATAAGGAACTCAAAGAACTAAACAACAACAACAACAAATCTTGAATCGACAGTTCTCCAAAGTAGACATACAAATACCAACAGGTACTGTAGTTTGTACCTTGGTTCACGAACTTGATTCATTTCACAATTCTGGGGAAGATGGCTGCAGTCATGCTCATCACCCAATGCAGAGTTTCCAAACGGAAGTAAAAAATTTTTTCTGTCAATAAGGAAAGTTTATTTAGGATAAATGTTAACAGAATATGCTTCAGAACCTGGCTTCATTTCCTCAGACATCTCTAACCCTTAAATGAGAAAATCACCTTTTAACAAGATGGCTTATTGCTTACATCAGGTACAAGAATATGTCACTGTCATTTTTTTTTACCTTAGTACAGTGACTTTATTTTTTTAATAAATTAATTTCATTGGTACATTTTAGACATACATAATGATCACATTCATCATAGGGAATTTGTACCTGTACATGATAGATACGTCTTGATTCTTCTCCCCACCCCATTCTCCTCCCCTTTCCTTTCTTCAACCACCCTCCCCTCCATATTTATAAAAACCTTTGTTTCCATTTTTCCATTTTTTCTTCCTCACCCCCATCCCATTCCCCTTCCCATTTGAACATTTTCTTCCTATTTCACAATATCTATTCTACATTTTGGTCCTTATTTATACGTTCAGTTTCTCACACCAGAGAAATCATGTGATATTTGAAAAATCCTTCTGCTTCAGCCTCCTAAAAGGCTGGGATTATAAGCATGCACCACTGCACCCAGTTTAGAAAGGTTTTTATAAAAGTTAAACACACATCAGCAGTCTCTCATTTGTAGCAAAGGGATCAACAAACTATTTCCATTAAAGGGCCAGAAGGGAAATATTATAAGCTTTATGGACCACACAGTGTTACAACTACTCAACTCTGTAATTCTAGTATAAAGGTCACAATGGACAATTTGTAGAACAGTGAATATGGCTGTTAATAAAACACTACTTAAAAAAAAAATCAGGCAATAGCCTGGATTTGGCCCTTAGGCCTAGAAAAATAAAACCCTATATTCAGGCCTGGGGATTTAGCTCAGTGGTACCACTGCCTGTCTTGCAAACACAAAGACTCAAGTTCAATCCCCAGTACCAGAAAAAAAAAACTATATTCATACAAAAACTTGTATATGAATTTTGGCATCAACTCTTTTTTAAAGATACTTTTTCACATATATTTTAGGCCTTTTTAAAAGAGTAATTTTAGGTTCACAGCAAAATTGATAAGAAGATATGGAGATTTACCATGCACCTCTGTCCACATACTAATAGTCTCCATCTATTATCATCCTCCAAAATCCATAATTCACATTATAATTTACTCTTTGTACTTTATATGAGTTTGAACAAATTTATAATGACATATCCACCTTTATAATATCATAGTTTCACTGCCCTAAAAATCCTCTGTGCCCTATTCATCCTTACCACACCCTAACCCCACTAATCCCTGTCAAATGCTGATCTTTTTACAATCACTATTGTGTTGTCTTTTCCAGAAGGCCACATAATTAGTATCATATAAAATGTAGCCTATTCAGATTGGCTTCTTTCACTTAGTAATATACATTCAAATTTTCTCCATGTATTTTCATGACTTATTAGCATTTTTTTTTTATATACTGGAGATCAAACTCGGAACCTTAAGCTTGCGAGGCAGGCGGCAGAACCACTGAGCTAAATCCCTGGCTCTTTTTAGTATATGTGCTGCCGAAGCGAGCACTCCCTGGCTCTTTTTGTTTGGTTTTTTGGTTTTTTGGTTTTTTTTTTTTTTAATACTGGGGATCCAACTCGGGACCTTACCCTTGCAGGGCAGGCAGTTGAACCACTGAGCTAAATCCCCGGCCCTCCCTGGCTCTTTTTAATGCTGAATAATATTCCATTGTCAGACGAGGAGCAGTGCTACACATTTATATTAGCCACTCAAGAGGCTGAGACAGAAGGATTGCAAATTCAAGGCCAGCCTGGGCAACTTACTGAGACCCTGTATCAAAAGAAAAATAAAAAAAGAAGTGGGGATGTAACTCAGTAATAGTGGGGCCTGGATTCAATCCCTTGTACCACATAGACAAAAAAAAGAGGAAAATCCTAGTGTCATGAAATAGCATAATTTATTTTTCCATTCACTTACTGAAGGACATCTGAGTTTATTCTCAAGTTTTAGCAATTATGAGAATACCTCCTCACACAGGTGTCTAAAGTGAACGTAAGTTTTCAACTCCTTTAGGTAAATACCAAAAAGCACAAATTTGTGATTGCATAATAAGAGCATGTTTAGTTTTGTAAAAAACTGCTTTAATCAAACTTCTTTTCCAAAGTGACTTTATTAATTTACATTTTCACCAACAAAGAAGAGTTCCTGTTGTTCCACATCTTCACCGATATTTGGTGCATTAGTGTTTGGGATTTTATCCATTCTAATAGGTATTTAGTGATATCTCACTGTTGTTTTAATTTGTATTTCCCTGATGACACATGATATAGAGCATCTTTCATATCTTCACTTACCATATGTATATTGAGGTCTTTTGGGGTGGTTATTTTTTGTTTCTGTTTGGTTTGTGGTACTAAAAATTGAACCCAGGAGTGCTGAGCTACACTGTATTGCTATATTCCCAACTCTTTTTATTTTGAGACAGGATCTCCCAAAATTGTCCAGGGTGGCCTTGTTTTTGTTTGTTTTGTTTTGTTTTAGTACTAGGGATTTAACTAAAGGCCTTGCACTTTTGAGGCAGCAGTCCGGCCTTGAACTTCTAATCCTCCCACCCCAGGTTCCTGAGTAGCTGGAATTATAGTTGTCTGCTACCACACCTGGCTCCATCTGTATATCTTCTTTGCTGAGATGTCTGTTACGGTCTTTGGCCTAATTTTTAATCAGGTTATCTTGTGATCTAATTGGTACATTTTAGCAGTTCTTTTTATGTTACAGGTAACAATTCCTGATACGTCTTTTGCAAATTTATTTTCTCAATCGGTGGCTTCTTTCATTCCTTGACAGTGTCTTTCACAGAACACAAACTTTTACTTTAAATGAAGTTCATATTATCAATTCTTTCATTTAAGGGTTATTACCTTTGGTGCTATATTTAGAAAGTCAACACCAAACAGGGTCATCTAGATTTTCTCCTATGTTAGTATATTAGTCAGGGTTCTTTAGGAAGTAAAATCAATGGTTTGGCTTTATGATTATGGAAGTTCAGAAATCCCTTGATCTGCCATCTACAAATTGAATACCCAAGAAAGCCAATGGTATGGTTCAAAAGCCTAAGAGAGTGTATGGTATAGATTCCAGTCTGAGTCTGAAGGCCTGAAAACCAAGAATGCTGAGGGCAGGGGAAGATTGATGTACCAGCAAAAATAGAGAGGAAATTCAGCCATCCTCCACCTTTCTGTTTTATTCAGGCCCTGATTAGATTAGATAAAATCCACCCACATTGGAGAGGGCCATCTGTTTCACTCAGTCCACCGATTCACAGAGAGACCCAAAAATAGTGTTTAGCCAAGTATCTGAGCATCCCTTATCCAGTCAAGTTGACAAAACACCATCACAGTCATGTCATCTTCTCAGAACTTTATAGTTTTGTGTCTTACATTTAAATCTGTGATATGTTTTGAGTTAACTTCTGGGAAGTGGTAGCAGAAAAATTAGGATATGTCCTAAAATTAATAACGTAAGCAAATAAAATGGTGGTGGGGTAGAGGGTATAGGAAATTAGTTAGCAGCTAGGGTAAAATCAACAAAAAATTTATTTTGAAGCCCTGATTTAAATTTCATCACTGCTTACCACCAAAGCCATTGTACATTGTTTACATATAAATCTTCCCAGGCTGCAGGTGTAGCCCAATGGTAGTGTGCTTATCTACTATGCATGAGGCCTTGGATTTGAATCCCAGCACCACCACTACCACCACACACACACACACACACACACACACACACACACACACACACACACACACAGCAATAAACTGTCTGAACTAGTGTTTGTTTGAGACAGGGTCTAGCTGTATAGTTCAGGCTGGCCTTGAATTCACTATGCAGCCCAGGATGGGTTCAAACTCAGGGGATCTTCTTGCCTCCACCCCCTGAGTTCTGGGTTACAGGCGTGTGCCACCATGCCCAGCTGAACTGATAACCCTAATCAATCTAGAAGCAAAACTTACTTCTCCTATGGACTGCCTTTCCCAAAAATTTATAAAAATAATCTTAGCTGTAGGACTAGCAGACATTGTTACCAACCACTACCTGACTAACCTTGCTGTTAGTAGTCTGTAGAAAATGTCCTAGCACTTGGGTCTTTTTTTTTCACTACTACCTATAATGGCTCAATAAAACCATACATTTTTAGAGACCCTTATCTCAAGAGTATTGGTTTAACAGGATATAAGGTGTGTTAGGTTTGGAGGATTTTTTGTATTGTTTTTATTCTTTTTTGCTTTAGTTGATTTGTTCCAGTATCATCTGTTGAAAAGACATATCCTTGCTGCACCATATTTCCTTTGCATTCTGTCAAAGATTGGTTTACTATGTGTGGTCTGTTTCTGACTTCTGTTCTCTTAATCTGCTTACCTATTCTTTTGCCAATACCACAGTATGCTGGTATCTTATACTGAGGTATTTTATAGTAAGTCTTGAAGTTATAGTAGGTCTTGAACTCAGGATATGTGAGTCCTCCAATTTTGTTCTTCTCCCTCGATTTTAGCTATTCTGGTTCTTGTTGCTTCTTCATAGAAACTTTAGGAGCAACTTTTTTATTTCCACAAAATAACTTGCTGACATTTTGATTGGGATTACACTGACTCTGTAGAAAGTTTCAGAGGTAGTGACATCTTGACAATATACTCTTTTTATACATGACCATGGAATGTTTTTCTATGTATTAATTCTTCTTTGATTTCTTTCATCACTTTAATCAGGTTCTTTTCATATAATCTTGTGCGAATTTTTGTTAGATTTATGTATTTCATTTTGGGAAGATAATATAAATGGTACTATGTTTTAAATTTCAAATACCATTTGTTCATTGTGAGTAAAATAAAAGATCCGCATTTCACAAACACTCTTGAATAGAACAGTTGTTATGGAAAAAATCAATATAAAATATTGTAGATATAATGAAAATGCAGAATTAATTCACTGACTACAAAATGAACAAAACTAGAACAGACAAAATGATTCCAGGATAATACAGTCACTCTAAAAAATAATCAGACAATAACAAAGGAGTGAGTCTGGGATTTTTACACAGCTATAAAAATCCAAGCCTATGGCACAGGAATGCTGAGTCCCTTTTGTTTCTCATATTGACTGATCAGGTCATTGTAATAAGTCCTTTAGCTACTATGTCCATACGGATCTCTCTATTCTATTCTTATCCATAGAAGAAATTGTGGATTAGAGAAAAATGACTGGTTAGTCTCTTGTTACCCTGTGTCAAACCCGATCAGAATAAATTAACCAGCCTGTTGCTTACATTGTGTTATTACTACCATTCAGTATGACTAGGTTTTCCCAGATAAGGAACTAACACAAGGAGTTGATACACTGATTATAATTATTGATATTTCAAAATTATTCTTGGTCTCTTAATCTTATTTTTCCAATTAATTTTTGGGGGGGAGGTACTAGGGATTGAAACCAGGGCCTTCTCATTGATCTACATCTAAGTCTTTACTTTTTTAAGATAGGGTCCTTTTAAGTCACTAAGTTGCCCAGGCTGGGCTCAAACTTGCAATACTTCTTTGGGTGGGGGAAAGAGGGGATCACTTTCTTTTTCATTCTTTCCTTGAATGGATTGGAAAATATATACAAAATTTCTATATAATTTTCTATTATAATTATGCTTAAGTTTTTATGGAATACAATGTCATGTAAATATTACCACCTTGGCCCAGAGCATGTCCAACAGTATCAGGAACTATATAGTCTTCTCTGCTAGCCTGCACCCACTGTTACTCCAACATATATACTACCAACTAAGGGTATCATCTGAGAGTCCAGGCCTAGATGACTGAGTTGTTTGACTTAATGAATCAATAATTACATAGCCTTAACTTTTTTAAACTGGCATCCTTCACCACTATTTCCTCTATCCTTGGATATGTTTTGGATATGGTATCTTCATCCTTGGATATGTTTTGCAGAAACAATGCTTACAATACTTATTTAACAAGATAAAAGTGGAGAAATGTATCTATGATAGTTTTCAAATCAAAATCAGTATGAAAGATTCACAAATAAGAAGTGCTAAAGTCCACCAAAAAAATAGATTTCTGTAAAATAAGAGGCTCAGGAACATTGGGCATCAAATACTTTCTTTTCCCAAATGACATTACCTTGGTAATATCCTTTTCTTCTCAAATGTCACCATAATGTATTTAGGTGGAGGCCTTCTATATTTTATTCTACTTGTACTTAATTAATAGATTTTTCCAGTCTGAAACCTTTTGTTTTATCTAGCTCTGGAAAAGTTTGGGGTTTTTCCCCCTTTCCTGTCTTCCATTTTCTTGATTCTAGCTGCAATTTCTATTAGATACTGAATTCCTGAATCTATATTCCATGTGCCTTTTTTCATCAACATCTCTAATTCTTTGATCTTTCCTCTATGTTCTCAAAGAATTTCACAGTTCTCTCTTGCAATTAATTTGTTCTTGCAACTAATTTGCTCTTGCAACTAATTTGCTCTTGCAACTAGTTTGCTCTTACAACTAATTTTGCTGTTACTTAGCTCAAATATTGAGTTGTCTTAATCATATTTTTAACTTCTAAGATCTTTATTTCACAGACAAGGATATAACATATCTATACAAATAAATGTTTTTAAATCTCTCTCCATTTATTAACTGACTTCGCAATATTTTATTTCTCGAATTTGGTGCTAGTTCTTTGTTTTTTGTTCTTGTTTTGGTACAGGGGATCAAACTCAGGACCTTGCACTTGCAAGGCAGGCAGCAGCCCCACTAAACTAAATCCCTGGCCCTGGTGCTTCTTTATTCATATTTTCCCCAAATCTTTCATAAAAGATAGCAGTCTGATCACTTTGTACTTGAAAAAATTTTATATGTGTTTATTTTTACTGTGATCTGACTCTAGTAGACATAAAGGAGGAGCAGGACACATAGCATGTATAAAAGCCCCCACACACTCCTTCTAGAAGTCACTAGAAGATATCTGGGGAAAAGTCTAGACTTTTTAGCCCTAGTAGCCACCTATACAAGTGTACAGAAGACTGTATCATATGTCAATTATATTTTGATAAAGCATTTTATATTAAAGCTAATGCCAGCCAGATGTAGTGGCAAATGACTATAATCCCAGGAAGCTATGGCAGAAGGATTATGAGGTCAAGGCCAGCCAGAGCTATATAGAGTCCAAGGCTAGCCTGGATTACACAGAGAGACCCTTTCTCAAATAACTAATTAAAATAATAACTAATTAAAATAAAATAACTTAAGTCAATGCCACGAATTGATAAGAAAAGGGTTCACATGCTAAAGAGCTAAGCATTTTTTTAATTCCCCAGAAGATTACCCTGGAACCCTTTCCCATTCCTTTTATATGTTGAAATTGAGCCTGGAGTTACTGCATTCTACACATTTATTTGAAGGTGTAACATATGTACTCAGTCCACCTAACTGATCTAATCTACCTGTGTACAATAAATCTTTTAAGAGAAAACCTAAAGTATAAATTGGTTAAATCTCAGACATAGAGAGGTCAGAAGTAATAGTACATTCTGTATGATCCCATTTATATTAAAGTTCAAACAGACAAAATGGATGTATCCTGTCAGAAGTCAGGATAGAGATTATTTTTAGCGGGCTGACTAGACAAGGGCACAAATTTTTCTTGGATCTTAGTACTGTTTAGTTTCTTGCTCTGGGAGCTGATTATATGGGTATATTTTGTGAACACAGAAGTCTTAGCAGGTCAGAAGCTGGTTAATTTCAGAGATCAAGAGAAGCCCTGCCTTTGTCAGCTCTGGAAGAAGTAGCTGAGAAGTGCCTTCCTTTCACAGCCTTGCAGGGATAGAGGGATAGAGAATGGATTCCAGAGTCAGTCAAGGGTTAATGGGAATAAGATGAATGGATGAACCTCTTTTGATTTGGGTTGGAACATCCAGGACCTGCAACTTAGAAGAGTGAAAACAAAAGTACACAGGCTCTTGAAAAGAGCAACATCTATTTTAAGAGAAAGCTGAGACTGTCATGCGATCATGAATACTGGACAAGATCCATCAAGGACACATTTAATCTGAAACTCAAAAGAAGAATAAGAGTTAAAAGTAGCTAAGCTAGGGCCAGGAATTCAGCTCAGTGGCACCTTGCCTTCCTGACAAGTGCCTGCCTGGCAAGTGCAAGGTCCTGAGTTTGGTCTCCGATACCAAAAAAAAAAAAAGTAAGCCAAAGTAGCATTCTAGACATAGTAGCCATCTATGTAAAACCTGGAGGAAATCTGAAAAAAAATGGTAGGACAGGGAAATGAAAATATGTGTGGATGGATATACTAAAAGCATACTTAAAAGACAATGAAGAGTTGTTAAGGGGTAAATCTACACGTGTGGAAATATGTGGTCCACATAAAACGTAAAATCAGTAATACATTGTAAGATGTCAATGATGACTCCCATGATTATTTCTAGCATAGGCAGCTAAAATAGGAACCACATTGCCTTACTTTCGAGCTTTGAAGAAAACATGATCCACTTCTCATTATGTTTATTTTCCTAAATTTAAATTTTGGGGGTTATCTTCCCAAAATCAGATCTTATCACTTCCCTGTTTAAAATACCTTAATGGACTCCCTGTAGTTACAAGAGCAGTTTAAAAATTCATAACATGGACAGTAAGACCATTCATGATTTGGCTCTTACCTTCCCCATCATCACCTGATATTATTTTCCAATTCACCCCAAACCTTGAAGGTTACATATCTTCTATCAATTTTGTAAAATCAATATAATCGCCACCTCAGGATGTCATCTGTGATATTTCTTTTGTTAAAAATTTTTTTTCAAGCTGCATCTATTTACTGTTCAGATTCAAACTTTTTTTGACAGTTTCACCATTAGTTCAGGCTGGTCTCAAACTCACAACAATCCTCTTGCCTCAGCCTCCCAAGTGCTGGGATTATAGGCATGCATCACCATGCCTAGCTCAAATTTACATATCATATTAGCAAATTATCTTCAATAACTCTTCCCTTCCCCAACTTCTTAGGTTTTCTGGATATTTTGCATATATTATTCATGATTATATATTTAAGGTTATATGTTTGTCTCTCTCCCCTTTAAACAGAGCACTTCAATTTTTTTATAGTAACCTAAGGCTAATAAGAATTAAGTTTTGGGCTGAGGATGTAGCTCAGTGGCGTAATGCCTGCTTGGCAAATGCAAGGTCCTGAGTTCTATCCCCAGTACTACAACAAAAAAAAGTTTTACAAATCAAGTACTGTTCTAAGTTGAATCTATAATTTATACACACATACACATATACATAGGACATACTTGGGTAGGTTCCATCAGTGAGGAAAATCACCTCTACGATGTCATATGCATGACATCAGCCTTCAATATATGTAGCTTTTTACTCCCTTTACCTGACATCATTGAGAATCCCCACTGCATTCCCCTCCAACCTTGATATTTTTCCTTTTAACATAGCTATCCTTTTCACTACAATTTAAGTGTTGTGTTGCCAGTACCTTCAGTTCTTTGCTTCTTTATCTTTCATTCCTATGCCTTCCAAAACAAAACCTTTGTATCAGTCACTGTAGTCTCTTGATTTTGGTGCAGGTAACAGCTGTAGATAGAAATCACAGAACCTATTAGTGCTATTAGAAATCCATTTCCTCCAAATTCACCATCCTGCAGTATTTGAAATTTCTTGCTTTTTTTCCTTTCCCTTTTATGGTGATGGCTATTTAAAATACCATGGTATTAGCATGTTTTCTATTACTATAATGAAAAACCTGAGACAGGGAAACTTGAAGTCTATTTGGCTCACAGTTTTGAAGGCATAGGGCTAACTCTGACAAGGGCCTCCCTGACTGCATCACTTCAGTGAATGGCATGGTGGGAATGTGTGCCAAGAGGGAGGGCACATGGCTAGACAGGTAGTCACAAATTGGAGAAAGCTCTTTTATAACAAGTCATTCTCACTCTCAAGAGAACTCAGGGTCTAACAAGAATTACTTTATTCTCTTCTAAAGACAGTTTCTCCAATGACCTAACCAATTTGGACCTTCCGCTTAAAGGTCCCACCATCTCTCACGTTGCCAGACTAGGGACTGAGCCTCCAACACATGAATCCTGAGGGAATGTTACAGCTTATATTTGGATGTGCCCCTAAAGCTTTCTGCACTCAAAGGTGAGGCTTGTGAAAGGTGATAATTATGGGAGTTCTACAGCTGACTTGATATTGGGAGGTGGGTCCTGGCCCAAAGATGCAGGTTATTGCAGGTGTGACTTGGTAGGATGTATCTCCCTTCCTGGTTTCTCTGCTTCCAGGATGCCTTGGAATGAGCAGCTTTTCCTCTGTCATGCCATTCTACTTTGGAGCCGGTGGACTATGGACTGAAATCTCTACCACCTGTGAACCAAAATAAACTTCTCCCCTGTAATTTGCAGGTGTTGGGTATTGTGTCCCAGTGATGAGGAAAGTGATTAAAATGAGACAAATCACATCCAAACCACAGCATATATCTTCTTGACTTCTTATTCTACAAGCCCTCTACTCAATCTTGGCAGACTTCCTAATCTCAACTTCTAGTCATAAAGTTTAAACTGTAACTGTTGTTATTGCCCTTCTTTCTACAAATGTTAAATCCCACCTCCCTTTCCTTCAATTGCAACAGAATCCCTATTACCAAAGGCTAAGAAAGCCTTCCAATCCCTTTTTATCATAAGCATTCCAATTTTTTATAGTCTTTTCAACTTCCCATTTTTAACTAGCTGAAACCTTATTTCTATTTTCATCAGTTTATATTGCTATCCAAGATCATCAGTGGTTTTGTCATTAAATCCATAGTTTTCAGTTCCTAACGTTTTGTAGTATTTGGCACTTTTTACTATTTGAAATGATATCTTCTGTCATCACATACACTTACAGTTTGCCTACTTATTTTCTTCCCTTCGATTGTTCTATTTTAGCCTTAACTTCCTTTCCTCTTCTGTTTTAAATTTTCTTTATATATATTCCAGTCCCATGGAATGACACCAATTATCATGCACTGATTACTTCAAAAATGCCAGGTCTCTCTGAACTGGATCTTTCTCCTGAGTATACAGGTAGTTATTGTATGTCTGTCTGGTTAACACTTCCTCAGATATTGCAGATTTTAAAACCAAACCTGAAATCTTTCCCCAAATCAGTTCTTCTTGCTGTGCACATTCATTCTTTCATTCAGTATCTGAGCATCCCCTGTTCATGACTGAACACTGTCCTAGTACTGGATATATACTAAGGAACCAAACAGACAGAAGTCAATTCCCTACAAGGTACAAAATAAATGATGATGTATTTTTTGAATACAGCAAAAACTAAAAATCACAGGTCTAGATCAACCTGCAAATTTTACAGAAAAGGAAACAAACTTGTAGAATTAAATGTTTTACCCATATTCAGTGATATGCCATAGCAACAAAACTTTAAAAATAAATGGAACTTCACAGATAACATCTTTCTTGTACCGAAAATAACTCACTCTTGTTCCTACTGAATAGAAGTACTTCACAATTATCCATGTGTTATGGTTTGGATCCAAAATGCTCCCCAAAGTCTCAAATATTTGGAAGGTAATTTGATTATTGGGGGTGCTGTACTCATCAGTACATTTACCCACTGAAGAGACCAGTAGCTGAATGTGCTGTTAGGAGGTAGGACCTGGCTGCAGATGGGTCACTGGAGATGTGATTTCGAACAGTGTATTCTCCTCAGCGCTTCCTCTAACTCTGCTTACTGACTGCCATGAGTAAGCAGCTTTCCGCTGCCATGCCCTTGCATCATGTTTTCCTTGAAGCCAGACAACTATGGACTTAATGCCCCTAAAATTGTGAGCCAAATTAAATCTCTCCTACTCTGTTTTGTCAGGGAATTTGTCTCAGTGATAAGAAACTGACTAAGACAATGTTTCTCATAAAACATTTACCACAAATACTGTATTCATTGTACTTACAAATATCATGTTCATCATGCTTACAAATTAAATATATTTAATTTCGAAGTCTGCCTTAGGGTATGAATTTAAATTTCTAGATTTTCTTTTTGACAAAAATTATGCAAAAAAATACATATAATCCCAGCTACATAGGAGGCTAAGTCAAGAGGATTGCAAGTTCAAAGTTAAACTGGGCAACTCAGTGAGACACTGACTCAAACTAAAAACTTAAAAAAGATCTAAGAATGTAACTCAGAGCTCTCCAGGTTTAATTCCCACTACAGGGAAACACACACACACACACACACCCTGGAACAATATAAAAAACACATTATTTTCATTTCATTGTGGTCTAAAAAAGCCTTGAGTGATTGTTAGTTTGAATTATCTTAAATACAAAAATGACTACATTAATTTGAATTTGGAAAGGATTTGAAATAACAGTATACAATAATCTGTCCTCATTTGGAGACACTGCATTTGCAAGTTCACCTATTTTCTGAAATTTATTCAACCACAAAGTCAATACTTACAGTGCCTTCATAGTCACTTGAGGACATGAGCAAAGCAAGAAAAAAAATTAAGCCACCTTATGTATATATTCCTAGCAGAAGCCAAACAAGGCAATGTTCTACCTTCTTGTTTAGGTTCTACTATTACAAAAGGCTTTTCCATAATGTTTTTGGTGCCATGCCTTTTACATCTTTTTAAATTAATTTTATCAGTACATTTAAGGTATACAATATAATGACATTCATCACTGGAAATCTGCACCTTTACATAATCCATCTTGGTCATTTTTCCCCATACCCCTGCCCTCCCTTCAACCCCTCCACCCCTATCTACAAAGACTTTGTTTCCATTTTTTTTCTCTTATTAATTCCATTCCCTTCTTTCTTCTCCACTACTCCCTCATTTCCCCTTCGCTCATTTCCCCTTCCCCTTTGCACTTTTTCTTCGCTTCTTCCATTTTCGAACTTTCTGATAGTGACTTCGCTATTTAAAATGTACCCTAACCACAAGGCTGAAGTTTGTCTAGGGCAGTGGTGGCAAAGTTTTTAGAGATGAGTACCCAAACTACAACCTCAAACCCACTTTTTATTTATTTATTTATTTATTTGTACTGGGGATTGAACTCAGGATGTTGCACTTGCAAGGCAGGCAGCAGAACCACTGAGCTAAATCCCCAGCCCTCAAACCCACTTATTTATTGCAAAGTACCAACACTGCAATTAAACCTGAATACTGAGGTTTTAGTTCAGAAAAAAACAACTGTTATCCGACGCTCAGATGCTGGGGAGTCTTAGCTCCTGTGTGCCCACCGCAGCACACACGCCATAGATTTGCCACTACTAGTCCAAGGTGTCAAAATGCAAGAAAGCTACTATGTGCATTACCAAAAAATTGTACATTTTCATTCTAGGATGAATTATAGTGCTGTTGGTTTTGAGTCTGAAGATAATGAATCAACTATATTAAATAAAATTTAAGAGACATACATAAAATAACTTATGCACTAAGAAGCTGACAAAAATGTTGTCCTGAGGCTCACAGGAACTTCATCTTGCATTTCTCCTAGGAGCAATGGATCAATACACAATTTCAGTGTTTACAGCAACTTTATAGAACATAATTAACCCATTTAATAAAAATCAGTTGCACTTTGAATATGACATCTTTATGTCAATCAAAATTAGCTACCATCTCCAACTTATAGCACTATTATATGAGAGTACTCAAAAAATACACGTAAGTCAAAAAATAGTTAAGAAAAATTAAATGCTAAAGATCTATGAAAAAGACATCCACCATTCAACATTCCCCAGCTAGAACAAACATAAACCACTTTTTTTTTTTTTTTTGGCTTTTTGAGACAGGGTCTCACTACATAGTTGAGACTGACCTGGAACTATGTAGCCTAGGCTGGTCTCGAACTCACAGTGATCCTCCTGCCTCAGCCTCTCGAGTGCTGGGATTACAGGCACGCGGCAGCACTCCCAGCTATCTTTTCCCATTTGGAGTATGTGGAGGCAGGCATTAGAAGCTTAAATACAAAGCCACCAGAGAAGAAAAAATTAACAGCAACAGGAGCAATGTTCTGTTGGATATAAGCAACCAGAAGATTGAGTGAATTGTGATAGGCCAGGGCTCAGAACAGGTCTGCAACAAATGAACAGGGAAGAGGTATCTTAACAAATTGTAAGGTTTTGATTAGTCTGTAAATTTTTTTATCCAATTTGAATGGCTAATTGTTGGGGGTGCTGAGACAAGGTCTCACTATGCAGTTCAGGCTAGCCTCAAACTTCCAGCGATCCTCCTGCCTCAGCCTCCTGAGTGCTGGGATTACAGATGTGCACTACCACACCCAGGTTTTGATGGCTAATTTTCTCAACTTGGCTAGGTCACACTAATTAGATAATTGGTAAAACAATATTCTAGATGTTTCTGCGAACACTGAGAGATAGCACCTACATCAGTATTTACGGGTAAAGCAGATTGCCTTCCATAAGGTGAACTGGTCTCACCCAAACTACTTAAGGCCTTAAGAAAAAGACTAACTTCCCTTAAGAGGGAATCCTGCTAGAAACCGGTCTTTAGATCTGAATTGCAACTCTCCTACCTCTCCAGCCTGCCAGCCAACCCTACAGATTTTGAACTTGGCAGCTTCCACAAGTGCCTATATCAAATCCTTAACCAACCACTACCACCCCCACTACATACACATACACTCTACGGATTCTTCTCTAGAAAAATCTGAAATATCAGTGTTATGGCTTGTGGCTAGATGTCCTCACAAAGCCTTGTGCTGTGCTTTCATAAGTAAGGCTTCTGGTGGTGACCAGATCTAGAGCTGGGATTAAGGGTGTGTGATTACTAAATTAGTCCACTGATAAACTTGGAATAATTCTGAGTGTGAATAAAAGGAAGGCCCACCCTGGGTATGAGTGCTATTTGCTCTAAGGGAGGATGTAAAGGACAAAAAGGGCTACTGTGGCCACTTGCTGCTTGCTTCACTACTTCACTGCTTTGCTGCCTTCTCCCAGCCATAAACTGTTTCTCTTCTGTAATGCCTCTGCCATGCCACCCTGCCTTGAAGCCTGCCAACTATGAACTGAAACCTCTATGAACTGTGAGCTAAATAATCATGTCCTCCTTTAACTTGGGGTATTGGGTAGTTTTGTTTCAGCAACAACAACAAAAAAAAGAATATAGACAACCAATATAAATTTGAGATAGAAATATAAGAATATTAAAGTAAAGTATGTACTCGAAGACCTATAAGTCCAACACTTATATGTCTACTTTTGGGTCTACTGGTTTGCTGACTTCATATAAGTGTAATACCTGGCACATCACAGTATTTTTTAAATAAATAAGTATTAGTAAACCTTTAAAAACAGCTCCTCAACAATTTTTATTTACTTGGTTTCAGGCACTATGCTGAGAGGTACTTCATCTTTGTTCAATGTTTTAATTTTCACATCTCTTCAAGACAGCAATTTTAAGTCTCCATTACTGAGGTATGGAAACTGAGACTCAGAGTTGACCTGTGCAGTCCAGAGTCCTGCAGAGTGAGATTCCAACCTATATGTGATGCTTCTAACCTGAAAGGAAACTGAGAGAAGACAATAAAACCATTAAACTAGGAGAGGTATGAACATAGTATATTTGTACTTACCGATCATGCAATGTAGGAATTTAAATAAGCAAAGAAGCCAGACACTGTAACACATGCCTATAAACCCAGTACTCTGGGAGACTGAGGCAGGAGGATCACAAATTTGACCCCCACCTGGGCAATTTGGAATTTAAAGTTTTATCTCAAAATTTTAAAAAAAGTTATAATAAAGGCTGGGGATATAGCTCAGTATAAAGGGTCTGATTTAATCAGAAGGAAAGAAGGAGGGGAGGAAAGAACGGAGACACCAGAAGAGACGGGGCTGGGATGCACCTCAGTGGTCTAATAGTTGAATTCTACAGAGGAGGCCATGGGTTCCTGCCCCAGTCAAAAATATATACATATTTTTTCTCACAGCAAATAGTAAAAGTATAGAATAGCTGTACTAATAAGACATAAAAACCATTTCATTAATTATATTCACACCCATAAAATGGTACTTCATGTCATTCTAACTCAGTAAATCTCTCATAGCGGTTATCACTGTATTTTTCATAAGTAAATTTTCATCTGTGAGTGTTAGGGTGATAGAGCACTTGCCTAGCATGCACTAGGCTTTGGGGATCAACCCTAGCACTGCAAGAAAAAAGGAAGAAAATCATCTATGATTACACATATACCAAGCATAAATAAGTGTTTCAATTTTATTTAACATTTAAACACAAGTGCTTTTGACTACACATTTATATAATGCACAGTATTGAAAAAGTGCAAAATATTTATCATAAACATAGGGTCATGAAACTGAATGCCCACAATGAACCCAACTTAAGCATTTCTGCTTCTTTAAAGTCAGTTTCTTCTTAAAGTTTTTTTGACTTCAACTGATGCTCAACATCTTCCATCTACCTTCTTCTGAACTGGTTCAGATTGCTTAGCACATACGCAGGCATTGTTAAAAAGGTGCTAAAAACCATCAAAATTCCAACAGCCATTTCCTGAAAAAATAGATGAAAAATGTTAGAGTGGCTTCCTGCACCAGTGATTTGCAGCCTAACAAAAACTGCTTCACGATGTAGTTCAGTTGTAATGTCCTGCCGTTTATAAGGGCCTGGGTTCAACCGCCCCCCCCCCGAAAAAAAGGCTTTGCAAGATGTTTTGTAGAATTTAGAGGTTGTCCTGATGGGACCAAAAATACCGGAATTCAATTCATAGGCAACCTAATTGATTTTTTTTCATTGAGTTTATTGGTACTTTGTGGGTATACAGTACAGTTACATTCATCATTGGGATCTTGTACCTTTACATGACAGATCTTTAACCTAATTGATTTTTAAAGAAAACTTTTTTAATAGCTGCCAAATTGACTTTTGCAGTCTAGAATATTGATGCTGTTCAGAATCTCCACTGGTTTAGGAAAAATGCTAGTACTTCACAACGAAAAGTACACTCGAATGGGGTAAAAGATGAATGTTCCAGCCCTCCAACTTCGACTTCATGTCCACCAAGAGTAAGCGAGAAGGTCTCAGCGCTCCCCGAGGCCTCCGCAGCCGCCCCCTGGACCCAACTACAGCGCCCTCACAGGACTCTGACTCCCCTCCAGAAACCCCCTCAAGGCCCCACGCCTCAGCCTCAACCTTCCCCTGCATCCAGTCAGTCAGCCATGTCGGATGGGCCCAACTCACAGCAGGCGACGTGTTCCGCCGGTGCCGGGGCTCTCAATGAGCGAAGCGGCGGCTGGGTTGCAGGCCGACCTGGACTACACGCGGCAAAGCACAGACAGTTGAGGCATGGCGCGTCAAGTAAAAATGAGAGTCCTCGTCGTCGACGAAACAGACGCCACAAGAAAGGACAGGAAAGGGCTTCCAGCAAGGTATAAGGAGCGCTAGGAACGCTGGGAAGCTGAATTGCGCAGGCGTGCTGGTCACCAAGTAGGGTGCGCATGCTCTCACCCGCTCCCTGGGCAGTCTGGCCACGCCACGCCCCTTCCTCTCAGCAGCCTTGCTTTGCCCTGCCCTTCATTTGGTGCTGCCTATCCCCCATGCGCAACTCGACTGCCCTCGCAGACCTTCCCTGCCACCTATGTCCTCACAGGCCCAGTTCCTTACTCTCTGCCAAATGCCAGTACTGACTATTGGACCTGGGGCCTTCACACTGGGCTACATCCCCAGCTCTTTTTTATTTTTTATATTAAGACAGGTTCTGATTTCTTTTGTACCAGGGATCAAACTCAAGACCTTGTGCTTGTGAGGCAGGTGAGGTGTCACTGAGCTAAATCCCTGGCCCTATTAAGACAGGTTCTAATCGTGGCTAGGGATTTAGCTCAGTTATTTCCGCTGCCTGCCTCGCAAGCACAAGGTCCTGAGTTCGATCCCTGGCACCAAAAAAAAAAAAAAAAAAAAAAAAAAAAAAACTTTTTAC
>NW_022900933.1:32638681-32651234 GCF_012274545.1 Fukomys damarensis | reverse complement strand
AAAAAAAAAAAAAAAAAAAGACAGTTTCTACTTTGCCCAAACTTAAACTCGAGATCCTCCTGCTTCATCTTCCCAGAGTGCTGGGATTACAGTCATGTACCACCATGGCTTTTTTTTTTTTTGTAATTCCCATGCTGGGCAACCATATCCAGAGCTTTATGCGCACTAGACATCCCATCCCCATTGGTTAATTCTGAGCATCGAAAACCAAGAACGAGTATATGTAGTCTGATGATGACTTGAAAATTATTCTTGGCGGGGTCATACAGAGTGGGCCCAAAAGAGAAGATGGTGAAATTATCTGTTATTAACTTGTATCTGTTGAAGGAAAAATAAAATACATGGTGATTTTTAAATTTAACACTATAATCAACCTCTACAAATAATCTAATTTCTTCCTACTCTTTCTTGGAACAAATAGTGTTTTAGGATTTTTTATTGTCTTATTTCTGTACTTGATATCTTCCTTTTGGATTCCTACTTAATTTTGCTGTAGTACATCCTTAAGCAATTATTTCTGGAAGGGTCTAAGTGGTAAATTTACTTAATCCTTGGAAATAAAAGAAATACAAAACTTAATTTTACTCCTCACTTAAGTGCTATTTTGGTTGGTTATAGAATTCTAGAATCAAAATCATTGTCCTTGGGAATTTTTAAAAAGATACTGTTTTCTAGAAGCTGATGAACTAATGAGAAGTTTAATGCTAATATAGCTGCCATTTCTACTGCCTCCCCCCTCAGAAATTGAGGAATTTATTTTTGTCTTTGGACTTACAAAGTTCCTGCAGATTATAGCTAACCATGAATCTTTTTCTTTTGTAATAGATTACCAGTGGCTAAGACCTCTCAATCTAAGTCCTGGATCTTTCTTTAGCCCTGGGAGATATATAATTTATTTCCTTCTGTTTTCTGTGTTCTCAATCTGAAACTCCTGGGTAGATGTTGGCACTTCTTGGTAGATCATCTACATCATTTAACTTCTTTTCCTGTAAGGTTTTTGTCCCTTGTTCTATATTCTAGACATATAACTAAGAGGTTAAAATGAGTCTTCAAAAATTATGATTTTTTTTTCTAGAAAAGCTGCTTCTCCAGCTTGCTTATGCTGAGAGATAAACCACCATTTCCCCAGTTCTGTTACAAAGGAGGAGTCAACACTTCCACTCCTCTGGGACAAAGCTTTTTAAACCTATATATAGATATTTCTTGGTTTTAGTTCTACCTTGACTACAAATTGGAAAATTTCTCTGTGCCCAAGGTGCTTCGATAGCTATCCTTCTAGTTTGGCCAAATTGTGAAAAACATCATCAGTCATCTGAGGTTTCTTTTACTCAATTGAGGCAGAAATCACAACTCAGCAAAGTGCAGATCCCTTGATGTTTGTTCCAGACTCTGAATGGCAGGGACTCTCAACCCTCAGTGTTATGGTTCTTAGTGTTATAACTGTCAGTGTTGCAGTCTTTCACAGTTTCAAGCCAACCCTATCAGTTCCCTAACGGTCATGGCTTGTAGCCCCCTTGACAGTTTTTTGGAGCTCTTCTAGTAGCATCTGCTGTCTCTTTGTGGATCTCTGCAAATCATTGCATGTCTCCACAGATCTCTGCCAGTAGCCACCACTGGTCTCTGCCCGTCTCTGGAACTTTTCAGGGTTGGTAGTTCCTAGTGTTACCAGCTCTTTTTAGTGAGACTCACCCAGCCCACTCTACCCTAGATAAGAATCACAAATAGACAAGAGGATCACACAAGTGAGGCTTTATTGGGACTTATTCTGCAGCATGGCATTGCACAGGACAGAGCCCTCCTCAACTGACCCAAGCAGTATGAAGATGTGCTGCTTCTATATTGGAAGAAAGAGCCATGTGTGGCGGTCCAGCCGTCACAATCAAACAGCACCTGAATGGGGGAGTGAGGATTACAAGACAAAAGAGATTAACACATGGTTCTCTGAGAGGAGATCTTCTGCCTTCTGGACTTTATTCACATGCTTATATAGCTCAGCCACACAAAAACAAGCATTATTACAATTGTTTCCTTGTTCTCTTATCCATGTTTCTTTTCCAAAAGTCAAGGAAGAGTCTTGCTGTTCTCAAGAAACATAAACATACTTTTATCGATCTAGCTAGAACTTTTTCTGCTAAAGTAGAAACTACAATTGTACATCATGATCATGGCTGCATTTCAGGCTCTGCAGCACTCCAGGGCTCACAGGCATGTGGGCCCCCACAGCCATGCATGTGCAGTTTCTTATATTTTCTGGGCCTATTTGAGGACTTTCAGAATAATGACAGAGAGCATAGCATCATCTGGAGGTTACAAAGCAAAGTCATCAGAGGCTGCCAGACAGTCATCAGGGATTGTTCTGTGTTTCAAGCCTGCAAGAACCATGACAAGAATCTCTTAGAGCAGCCATGGGGCATCTGGAACAACCGCCATTATCATGATGACAACTCCGCTGAACTCCAAGGGAAGCAGCTGCTGCTTGATTGAAAGCAGCCATGTTTCTGCCAAAATGGTGAAGATGAAATCACAACTGTCATTGCTTTTGAGGAGTTTCCAGGAAGGCTGGCCATATGGGTGGTGGGGGTTTGGAGAATTCAGGAATATCAACAGTGGGCCCCTCTCCCTCTCTGATGTCTGCCTCATCAGGCATGGTTTGCTGGCAGCTCCTCAGAGAACAGCAGTAGAGCTGGGAATATCCCACAGTAAGGGAAGGACATGGTGGCTGTTGGTCAAGCTAGGGCTCCTGTCAGTACCATCTACAGAATGATCATTGAAGTAACCCCAGAAGAGGCTGGATGACCGGGAGCTAGTCACCCCAGGCTACCCTCAGAGAAGTGAGTGGCACTAAAGGAGAGGGGCATGAAAAACTCACAGTTGGATCATGCCCCCTTCTGGATGTGAGAGGGGAAGGGAAGGGTCATGTCTCATTTCTTTTCTATCTTGAACTCATTTTACATTTTTCTTTCTCTACTTACATTTGTCAGGACTTTCCTTATACTGTTGGTAGTAGACAGGTGAATGAATCCAGAGAGTCAAGGCTCAGATTCAGGCCAGATTCTTTCTAAATGAAAGAATAGAGAAAACTATACTGTAGTAGTCAGGATGTGGAACCAAATTGCAGTTTTCTAACTGAGAAAGTATTTTTGGTCTGTAAGAACAGAGTTCTGGAGTAAATTTGTTGCAGTTTCCCTATTTAGTAGACACTTCCTGTCTGCTGCTGGAACACATCAGATGTATCTTTGTCTTCCAGTTCCAACTGAGCAGGTGTCTGTTTCATTGCTTGGCTGCCCATCAAATCAGAATCTGATCTGCCTCATTGTCAAACCATGTCTTTCACAATAGGCTTTCATTAGTTTACTAAGTGGTGTATGCCTCTTAATCTTAAACTGCACCACAGAACCATCCTGGCCGCCACCTTCAAATTAATATGATTGTTGTTCTCAGTCTTGACTCCTTCCTTGGGCTTTTTGTTGGCCAGAAATCGGCCGAGTCATCTCAGCTGTCACTTCACAAAAGAGATATCAGATTTGCACCAAATGAGCACACAAGCAGCACCAGGAGTAAGTAAATTTACCACTTAGACCCTTCCAGAAATAATTGCTTAAGGATGTACTACAGCAAAATTAAGTAGGAATCCAATAGGAAGATATCAAAAGATACAAGTTAATAACAGATAATTTCACCATCTTCTCTTTTGGGCCCACTCTGTATGACCCCGCCAAGAATAATTTTCAAGTCATCATCAGACTATATATACTCGTTATTGGTTTTCGATGTTCAGAATTAACCAATGGGGATGGGATGTCTAGTGCGCATAAAGCTCTGGATATGGTTGCCCAGCATGGGAATTACAAAAAAAAAAAAAGCCATGGTGGTACATGACTGTAATCCCAGCACTCTGGGAAGATGAGGCAGGAGGATCTCGAGTTTAAATTTGGGCAAAGTTACCTTAAATTTGTGCCTCTCTCCCATTCCAAGTCTTGGTAATTTCCTGTTTAAGAGGCCAGGACGGAGAAACTGCTGTGGAAAGCATCTCTTGGTCCATTGCATCTTCTGTATACTCAAAGCTATGGATCCTCCTCCTCTGCTTTATGCTTCAATAAATATTCACCTACCTTCTGTCTTAGAAATACTCACCAAAATTTTTGATTTGCTCATGTAGCCTCATGTCTCTTCTTCTGATTTCACTCATGGACTCATTTCCTCTTGTGCTTCTTTACTGACATTGTAATGAGTTTTCGGGAAAAGGTATTGGTAAATACTTAAGCTCCTTCCTCTTCCTCAAAGTGGATCCCTACCTGAATCACTGAAGTTTACTAAAGCCTGTAAATGGGGGACAATGTGATCTGGTTTGCTTTTTTTAATTTTTTTTGTACAGGGGATCGAACTCAGGTCTTTGCTCTTGTGAAGCAGGGGGCAGAACCACTAAGATAAATCACCAGCCCTGGTTTGCATTTTTCAAAGATCACCATAGGTACTCTATAGAAAATAGAAACATGGGTTAAGATGTTGGATTGTTGGATTATTCAGAATTATCAGAAACCAATAGGACATATGCATATATAAAAGAAGGTTTATAATGAACAATTGGTTCACATAATCATGAAAATTGAGATGTCCCACTATCTGCAGTCCACAAGATGGAGACCCAGGAAAGCTGGTGCAGTCCAAAGACAAAACACCAGGGAGCTGATGATATAAATTCCAGCCTGAGAACAAGAGAAGATGAGAAATCTCAGTTCAAGTGGCATGAATATAATGAAAATGGCTATACTTCCAAAACTGTAATACAGATTTAATGCGATGTTGATTAAAATACCAATAGCTTATTTCACAGAATTAGGGAAAACTATCCTAAAATTCATTTAGAACCAGAAGAGATGTAGAATAGCAAAAGCAATTCTGGAAACAAGGCAAAGCAGGGTGCATCAAAATCCCTGATTTGAAAATATACTACAAAGTTACTGTGATAAAAACAGCATGGTGCTGCCAAAAAAAAAAACAGACCCAGAGATACGCATAACAGATTAGACGATGCAGAAACACCTCCAAACATACTTAGCTATCGTACCTTTGACAAAGGAGTCAAACTGAAAAAAAAAAAGATAGCCTCTTAATAATGGTGCTGGAAAAATTGGCTTTCCACATGCCGAAGACTAAAATTACATGCATATCTCTTATCATGCACTAAACTAAAACTAAAATGTATGAGAGATCCTAGTTACATAGTAATTCCTGTAAGAATTGATTTAGTGCCATTTTCCAGCCACAGTTGATTGATCTAAGGTTGGACTCTTAATACAAGCAAGTATCAAGCCAAAGACTATTGGTCCTTGGATATTGTGCTGTAATAGAGGGATGGAACCAGTCTCTTCACTATAACTTAGGGACCATGCTTTCTTTCCTACCCTGGAGAAAGCTCTCCCAAGGTAAGTTAGTGATGAAAGCAAGCTGCTGAAAGAAAGAGGTAAGAGCCAGGGGGAACAACTGACCATGATCAAATTCCTACTCCTCAAAGACGTTAGGGAGCTTTCCTGTCTGAGGTTTAGACAGTTCTTTATATTCTTAATGTTAAACCCTTTTTAGGCATAAACAAGTTGAAGCTGAGTTTCTATCATTTGCCACAGAAAAGTTTTAATGGAGAGACTAAGAGTCACTTCTCTCCCCA
The DNA here is from genome assembly GCF_012274545.1 of Fukomys damarensis. NCBI lineage: Eukaryota > Metazoa > Chordata > Mammalia > Rodentia > Bathyergidae > Fukomys > Fukomys damarensis. The sequence continues at coordinate 32,645,569 of NW_022900933.1, read as the reverse complement.
CACCATGATATTACCGTTTTTAATTTTAAAAAGGTAACAAACATTCTTATGCTGAGTACAGTAGTACACACCAGTGTTCCCAGCTACAGAAGAAGCTGAGGCATCAGGATAACTTAAATCCAAGTTTCAGGGCCAACCTGGGCACTATAGTGAGACCCTGCCATTTTTAAAAAAGGAAAAACACTAAAGTAAATTGAGAAATGTTCAATAACAGGCAACCCTTGCTGAATTTATTCTAATTTGGAGAAGTTTGGAACAGAATGCAGTTGATGTGAGAATCAAGCTCTTTTAAGTTTTCTGTGACAAAAACCTTAAATTACTTTGACAGTGCCAGTAAATCTGACTCCAAATTCAGCCACAACACAATTTAGCTTCCTACCACCCACCCTCACCCCAGGAGATAGCTCTTTTAGCTGCTTGAATTACTGGTACAAACAACCTTCCTCAATTTAATTTCTGCGAGTCACAAAAGACTAGCACTGTTAATTCAGAACTACAGTTTTCAATAAAGGGCTTAGTGGGCCCCATCTCAGTGTATTCCCAGCAACCCACAATGCAAGGCCTTGCTTCTGTTGTTATATAAAAGGGCATAATTCAAGCTATAGATTTATGCATATAATGAATAAGAAAGACATTCTCACCCACTTACCTTTTTTAATGTGGTTTGATCAATGTTCATTTTCTAAGTAGCTGGTGTTAGATTCTAGAAAATTATATAATGAAATAAGGCTGTTCTACCTCAGACCCAAATACCTTGAATTCTAACCTCTCTAGAAAAGCACATTTAATTGTTGTTCAAGGACCAAAGTTCCCTTAGAAATGAAGTGTCTTTGTCTCTATTTGTGTCTGTCTTCACAATTGTGCACCCTCAATGACAGAGAGACTCAGATAATCAAGCAGGAGAGCAGAAGAGTTGCAAAGGTGAGGAAAACATTCATTATATAACTGGTAACGTCAGTAACACACTTCTGAATTGCAAGCACAATGGTAATATAAGAAGAACCAATAAAAGCTATGGTCCATTATGACAAAGACTCTTGAGAAATAATTGCCCTTAAGCAGCTCAAAAGGTAATTTTGGACCAGGGTTATATCTCAGCAGTGCTGTGCCTGCCTGGCGAGCACAAGGTCCTGAGTCTGATCCTCCATATTGAGAAAAAAAAAATCGTAATCTTGATGTTCCAAATTCACTTGTTTTAGATGTGCAATGTGCATTTTAAATTAGTCCGCTCTTCAAAAAAATTTAATATGATTAAAAATATTTTGCTTTATTATATCACCTTTGATTTTTAAAATTTGGCATTGCTATTCTCTCCCAAACTACATACATCCAGAAATTCTTCTATTCTTCTATTTCATGGAAGTGAAAAGAAATTGGCAACCTAAGCCATCAGATCAAAAATCAGATCCCAGTACCACATTTGCTAACCACATAGCTTCAGGCAAATTAAGTATAATAATATTTATCCTTGAATAGGGATGTGGAAATTAATGGAGATCATTAGTATATGCATGGATTAAGAATACTTCAAATGAAAGTCATCAACTACAGTGATACAGGGATAACCATGTTTATAGCACCATAATTCATTGTCGCGAGCCGGCGACGCAGAGCACTGTCCAGCAGTGTCTCAAACCTGAAAGAGCAGCGGGGTGGAGATGGAGCAGAGAGGAAGGAAGGACGCCAAGACAAGAGTCTGATCAAGGCGACGTTTATTGCCGGCAAGCGTTGGCCTTTTAAAGCAAAAAAAAAAAAAAAAACACAAACTATTATGGGATGGGGTTACAGGAAAAGAGCAAACAAGCTCAACAAAAACAACCCACCGTGGGTAGCAGTAACCCGGACAACCACACATCTAAAGGTCAGAGACAAGAAACTGTAACTTTCAGGAATTCCACAAAGGAAACACACCACCTGCTAAACTGGAGAAATTTAACACATATGGAGTTACTAAAGTTAACGATACTTACAACCAATACTCATGATCCCCACAATTCATAATAGCTGTTATGGAAATAGCCTATATAACCATCAACGGATGAACAGTCAAACTGTGGTATACATACACAATGGAGTATTACTCAACCATAAAGGATAAATTGGAGTCATTTGTAGAAAAATAGATCTTGAGACGACAATGTTAAGTGCATTAAATCAAACACATAGGTTAAATAGTGCATGATTTTTTCCCAATATGAGAAACCCAAAATATAAACAACTAAAAGAACAAAATAAAAGAGAGATCATGGCCAATAGGGAAATATAACCTGTAGAGATAGGAAAGGCATCTTGGGGGTGACAGATGGTGAAAGAGCAGGAGAGAGGGGAAGTAAAAATTATAAAATGTGATATACATATGTACCAGTTCCCCAAGATGAATGTAAGTATGATGTATTGCAAACATATACTAATAAAAAAGTTTTAAAGAGTACTTTGGAGGAACAATACCTTAAGATCAAAAAAGTTGATTGGCTTCCATAATTGAAAAGGTAGAGTAGGACTGTTTGATTTTGAAGCTTCCTTCAGTAAGCATCTCTAATGATAGGTTACCAGAGACTCCTTTTTTGTTTGCTTTATGCCAATCAGCATAATTTAATTTAAGGCAGGCTCTCTTTGGATAGCAAGATTGTTGCCAAGAGTTTCTTGAAGTATCTTCTGTGAAAAGAGACTTTCTTCTCCAGAAGTCCCATTCTGGCTCTTGACCAAATTAAATGTGCTTCCCTGAAACAAACTTTAAGGACAGGGTGTTTATGTAGGGGGTGGCTATAAGGGAGGGAAGTAGGATGATGGAAATATATGCATATGTGAAAATGCTATAGTAATATTCAATAATTTGCAAAATTAATATGCACCAATAAAAATATATGGAGGTAGAATAACAGGGGTATTACATTTCTTTAATGTCAATAAAAATCAGACTAACTATAAAACATGAAATAAATAAAAACCACCCAAACTACTTAATTGGGAAAGGGAGGAATTGTAAGGAAGAGAAAAGGTATTAGTTTGAGCTGCCATGACAAATATCATAGACTAGGTGGCTTAATTATTTTTAAAAATTTTCTCACATTTCTGGATGTCCAAGATCAAGGTTCTGGTTTATTTGGCTTCTGGCAAGGGCTCTCTTTCTAGCTTGTAGACAATTGTCTTCTTCTTAGGTCTGACATAACTTTTTCTTGCTGGGGGGAGCAGAAGAGGGAGGACCCTATCCTAAGGTGCATCTATCCTGGGCAAGCTCTCTGATGTTTCTTCTTTTAAAGTCACCAATCTTTATCCGATCAGGAAACCACCCAAATAACTTCATTTAACCTTAATTACTTCCTTTGAGGTCCCCACCTCCAAATACAGCCACATTGTGTCCCATAGGAATAGAGCTTCACTATGAATCTTGGGGAGACATGAGCATTCAGTCCACAACAGTGGGGAATGGGTGAAGCACTATGCCCTGAAATATGATGCTGAATAAATTAAGGTAAATTCCATCCCTAGTTTTGACAGAGAAAAATAGATCTTTCTGAAGGATTAGGGATTAACTGGTACTCTTGCCAATTAAACTTCCGGGAGATTCCCTAGCACCTTAAACCCTCAAGATTGTATCACTAGTGTTCATCTTTGCTTTTCTAAATGATGTAGGATTCACGTATCTGTAAACTAGATGGTTTAGCTTTTCCTGTCTTTTTGTGTTTACAGATATTAAGATGTTATTGTTTAAAGACTGATTAATATATATGAGTTAAATCATGACCCAGTGCTATAATCAATTGCAAAATGCAAAAACTGACAACATTGTTTCAAAAATGAGCATATTAAAATGCGTGAAATACAATGCATGGAATCATCTATGATTACATTCGTTCCTTGCTTTTTTTGGCTTAATATCATGTTTGTAAGATTCATTCAAGTTTTTTAAAGTTCCAACTCACTTAATATATGAATATACCACTTTTTTTTTTGAGACAGTGTCTCACTGTGTAGTCCATTTTGGCCTTTAACTCACTGTCCTCCTGCCTAGTCTCCCTCAGTGCTGGAATCACATGTGTGCATCACCTTGCTCAGTTTATGCCACATTTTTCATCCATGATATTACTGATGCATATTTTGATTGCTCACCATTTTTACTTATATAAACAGTACTGGTCTGAATATCTTGTTCCTATCTACTGGAGCACACAGAAATAAGCTTCTTTGTATACCCAATAGTAGAATGGTTATGCCATAGGACAAGTCAAATTTCACCCTTCATAGCAAATACAGTCCTAAACTGCTTTCCTAAATGCTTTTTCCTATTTTCACTTCACCAGCAGTGTAAAGAATTCCTGTTAATCAATGTCTTTATGAATACATACACTTAGAATCGTTTTTTTTAAACCAATCTGAATCAATAGTGTTACCTTATTATGCTCTAATTCATATTTCCCTTATACTAATATATTCGAGTAGCTTTCCATTTGCCTTATTTGGATTTCTTCATTTGTTCAAGTGTTTTGCCATTTTTCCCTTGGTTTCTTTTTCTTAATTACTGTGGACCTTTGACATATGAATTCAATTCGTTCAAGAGGACTGGTTGTAACTCCACTTGGTCAATTGAAGGCTCAGACTCCTCTACACAGCCTTCAAAATCTCTCCTGTGTATAGGTAGATCTCAGTGTCCTTAGAGGGACACAGGTCTTGGATTTCTCAATTAACCCCATACACAAAAGGATGCTATAATGTTCCTTCCAGAACTCTTTAAGTAGATTGGGGATTTAGCTCAGTGGTTCTGCTGCCTGCCTTGCAAGTGCAAGATCCCAAGTTCGATCCCTGGTACAAAAAACAAAACAAAACAAAAAAAAACTCTTTAAAGATTAAATCTGTATCCTGTATCTGAGACCATCTGGAAGCAAAAGTGGCTGGCCTCTGGGTCATAACTCAAGAGTTTGGTCTTAAGTTAAAACTAAAATTCCAGTTGTAACTCAAGTTGTTCATAAGTCAGGCCAATTATAACTAGAGGGGCCACTATATTCTACGTTGGACATGTTTATTTTGAGGTACCTATAAGATTCCCATGTGGCTGTTCCCAACCACCTGAGCTCTAGAGGCAATCACTTGCTGTGTTGCCACTCAGCCATTGTTACTCAGCTACTCTTGCTTCCCCAATCTCACACTCCCCCTTGTTCCACCTCACCCAACTTGTTCCCAATAACCGTTCATAAAAATCCAGTTCAACATACTCCCAATGGATTCTCCTCTGGAGTTACCTCCAGAGTTCCTGTCTCAACCCTAAATTCAGGCTGGCTGTGGTTTTGGTTTTTGTTTTGTTTTGTTTTTCTACCAGAGGTCAAACCCAGGACCTTGCACTTGCAAGGCAGGCAGCAGAATTACTGAGCTAAATTCCCTGCCCTGGCTGTGCTCTTTTACTGAGTGGACACTATTTTTTTTTGTATGCAAAGCAATACAAAGAAATACAATTTGCCTTTTCTTCGTGATTTAAAAAACCCAGCTTTCATATTGTTTTCTGAAAGATAAGCCTGGGAAGGGGGTTGAGGGAATGGTTATGAATGGTAGAAAAGTGTATATGAAGGAATGACTAGAGTAACAGAAAGTGGTATAAACAGCTAGATGTCGATGACTCCAGTTTTCAGCTTACCCAAGTGGGTAGTGTGGTAATGGAAGAAGCAGAGAAATGAAAAGAACATAAATTCGGGACTTTTGATTGAAAGCAACAGAAACCCACTGTTTTTACCCACTTACAATTAGTTTCAGAGAAAAGAAAGAAGTAGGGAAACATAATGGCTCCTTTGACAAAATGGAAAAGAGTAGGGATGGCTTGGATTCACACATATTTAGGCACAAGTATTTCACATGGTGTCATGGTTTGTTTTTCCCTTAAGATCTGTTTCTTTCTGTTTATGGCAGTGGTGGTGAATCTACAGCATGTGTGCCACAGTGGGTTGTTTGTATCACTGAAAGCTCTGAAAGATTCACCATTACTGGCTTATGGTCTTCCTTCTTGCCTACTACAGGTCTTTCTCCTCTTAGCTAAAGAAGACAATTTACAATATCTTTTAAAGTTAGAGAAATAGAGGAAGAAATAGCTCCTTTGAGAACCTAACAGAAATTTCCCAAAGAGGTTCTGGTTGGCCTGTTTATATCACATGCCCACCCAAATCTGACTAAACCCACTCTCTTTACCACTACTGAGTACCGTCTTCACACTAGCCTCTAGCACTATGCCTGACATGTGGTATTGGATGCTTTAAAAGATGTGTATCAGAAGCTACGCCAATTTTATCAGCTTTAACTCCCTGAACAGTCTTGATTTTACTTGGAGCCATGAGTGAGGCAATTACAAGTTCTTTTATTCTATTCCAATCTTAATTACAAATATCTACAATATTCACCTTACATATCACTTTTCACAGAATAATCTATAGGCTACAAAACAGTTAAGAAAAGATTAACAGTAGCGTCAGGATTCTAGGTCAGAAGTGAAAGCGAAGGCAGGGAGCCAATGTAGATGTAAAAGAGTCTATTCAGGTGGTCAGATAAGGTTCTGAACTCAGGCAGAGCTGTCAAGGCAGGGAGCTGTTCAAAGGGCAGAGCTTGGGCCAAGCCCAAGTATGAGCAGCAGGCAGTTTCAAGTGGGGTACATCAAGCGGGGAGATGAAGCTGAGTTGAAGCCTGGGGACAGAGCCTGGGTTCATCACCTGTTGACTTGGTGGTGTGATAAGGGAAAGGGCCTTTGTGTGCTGGTGTACTCTAACATTATTAGGTGCCCTGCTACCGACCGTAGGGCAGCAAACACGGGATTTCACGAGGAGATACAGGTTCTCTGAAAGGTGGGAGCAGGTTCGGCGATGACAGTCAGACAAAAGCACTCAACACCGAGGTGAAGTTTGCAAATGCTGC
>NW_022900933.1:32634550-32638471 GCF_012274545.1 Fukomys damarensis | reverse complement strand
GACAATAGTAGTAAAAACTAAGACCACAAAGTCAAGACCACACCTATATACCATCACAAAAGCTAAGACCATTAAGTCAAGGTAAGACCACACCTATACGCAGTCAGAAGGGGAACTTTGTAAAACAAAGGACTGGCTTCAGCATGTCACCTTCAGGATCACCTTCAGGACTTCACAGTCCGGGGCTCAGGGTCAGCACTTTGGCCGCCTGTCCTCTTGTGCCTCAATACCTCCCCATCTCTAGGAACATCTAATTGTTCCTAACCTTTCCTGGGCCCAGAATACAATTCTACAGATAATGAACAAATAGTAATAAAGACAAAATAGAACAGAATTATAGATGAACCCAATGTCCCCAAACTGCAGGCAGAGAGGCCAGCTATTCTCTTCACGGCTGACTTCGCATGCGGTGTGTGCCAAGGACTTCCAGGAGGCTTAACCCCGTGGGGACGATACCTCGGGTCTGGTTTCTGCCAGGTGACCGGCATTGTCACGCAGACTCCACTGGAGTGGTCGTGGCAGTGCCCCTCATTTTATATAAACCAGGTAAGCAGATGCATTACTTCTTGGTCTGCTGTGTCCGATAAGCTCATGGGCCTAGTTTTGATAAGTCATATGTCCATATGCCCTTTATTTAATTGGACAAATTTACAAGTGATAACTGTTACTAGCATGCTTAATTAATCAGTTTGTGTCTTATGATCAAGTTGTGTATCTGATGGTTGTTTTTTTCAGTATGTTCTATGTATCCAACATCTGACGGTTATCTATTTGCTCAGAGAAGTTACCCACTTGTTCTGCCTTTGCTTTTTGTAAAAAGGAAATATCTCAAGCCAAACTGCTCTGAGCAGGGCATAGCCTGAAAGCTACTGTTCTATAGATCTGAAGTAAAACAGAGCAGATCACAGCCTACTCTTCATGGACACTATCTACCTGAATAATGTTAGATTCCTAAGGTGAGGGTTCAGTTCCACAAAACTGATCCTCACTTCCAATGCCAATTGCAAACCCCAGATTGCTTTAATTATGCTTCTGCCCCTCTAGGGTTTCCACAACCCCCTCCTTGGATTCATTTAATTTGCTAGAGCAATACACAGAACTCAGGGAAACTCATGTTTACCAGTTTATTAGAAAGGCTACTACAGAGGATACAAATGAAGAGATATACAGGGCAAGGTAGAGGAGAAGGGGTGTGCAGCCTGCGTTCCCTCTCTGAGTGTTCCATTCTCCAGAAATCACCGTTATGTTCAGCTATCCAGAAGCTCTGTGAACCCTTCCTTTTGCGTTTTACAGAGTTTTTGTTACACATTCATGATTGGCTAAATTGATTTTGTAATCAATTTAACCTGTAGTCCCTCTCCCTTTCCCAAAGGATTGAGAAAATGGCTGGAAATCCCAGCCCTCTAATTCTACTTTGGTCTTTTTGGTAATCAGCCTGAGTCCTGAAGCTACCTAGAGGATGCTAAACATCAGTAACTCATTAGAGTACAAGAAGACATGCATGGGCCAGGATGTAGCTCAGTGGTACTTCATGTGCCTGGCAAGCGCAAGGTCCTGAGTTCCATCCCCAGCACCAGGAAAAAAAAAAAAGCATCACTTTGAAGATTCAAGTACTTTAGAAGCTCTACGCCAGAAAACTGGGGTGTAAACCATATATATATGTGCGTGTGTGTGTGTGTGTGTGTGTGTGTAAACCATATATATATATGTACATATATATACACATATGTCACAGTATTACAATGTATAAAGTCAATTATTAAGTCAATTCAGTATCTCAAAAGTGCAGCAAACAGTGTAATAAGAAAACACAAAAGTGGATACATTAAATGGTAGGCAGAATCATGGAACATTTGTACACAGGATCTGGACCCAAATAATCTATTAGAGTTTTCTAAATATACAGATAAATGAAAGTAGGAGGTAAAACTAGCAGCCAGCAGCCCTTGTTTGGCTTTTCTAAAAGACTCATCAAAAACTCCTAGAAAAGTGATGTTATTCTCAAATTATCTATAATGCTATCGTTGATATCATTTTAATCGTTTTTTAAATTGTGGCCAAATAAACAGAAGCAAAGTCAACTAATAAAGGTTAGAAATAAATGACAGTGCTAATAGTGGGAACTAATTTTATGTAAATTTTAATAAATCATCAAGAAGCAGCACGGACAATAGAATTTTTAGTTTGCATATAATAGCTCTATCAGTTAATACAATGTTTAGCTGGTGAAGACAAAGGCAAGATAATGGAAAATGATAGTAGGTGTCTCAGATTTAGATAAGGTTCATTTTTTAATTTAGAGGAAGTATAATAGCGTAGGGAAATAGGAAGTAATACTCAGAACTAATCATTGGTTCCAATTAAATAAACATGTTTCTTGAAATTTCTCGCGTTTTTTCCATGCGCTTTTTGCCCATTGACCACAGCTATAAACTAGAGGAGAATCCTTCCTATAATCTCTGCTTGCTGAGATCTCCAAATCTTCAGCAGGGGAAATACAGGATGAAAGAAGTAAAAGTGAACTAATACAAATTGGGATGCACTTTGTTCTCAAAGAGAAAGGCAGTGATGAATTAACACGTAGGAAGACGTCAGAAAAGAAAAGCAACAGTAATCAGAGATAAAATTTTTCCATTGGAAGACTTCTAAATTTTTTAAAAACTTTCGACTGACTACAAAATATATGAAATATAAAGGAACGAGAGAATTTAAAACATGAAAAATATTCACATTGCTCTTATCCTTTGGAGCTCAGAGATGTTACACAACTAGGCTGGTTTTGCCTGGTGCACAGGATGCCAATCCCTGAAACAATGAGTTCTGCAAAAGAGAAAGTTCACACAGGAGGGCAGGCAAACAAGTGGAGGCTGGAGAGCAAGTCTCAGGTTTGGGGATATTTTATCTACTGTTACCATCATGATCCACATGTCAGAGTGTTATTTAAGTCAACTAAAAATCAAGTAATCAAGGGCAGGTTGTCTAAACAGTTTATTCAAGAACTATTAGTAAAGCAGAGTAAGCCTAGAGGATTTAACTGAGAACTAAGTGTAGGTGACTTATTTAGGTTTTCCTTTGCTTCCAGAAGTAATGTTAAAACCGAAAAGACGAAAGTTTGTTTCTCAAAGAGTTGGGTAGAAAATGCAAATCTTTTAAATAAATTCCTAAAGGACAAATATATCATGTATTATTAAGGTAAATCAGAGGGTAGTGGCGTGTAATGGTGGTGAGTGACTAGAATGAGAATGCCTAGCTTGTAGCTTCTAGTCCTTGCTTGCCTACTCAGCTGTAAAACTAATAATAATACCTGTTCCCAACTCCCTGAAAGGCTGGTTTGGGCGTTCAAACAAAACCATATATTTAACTGTGTTTTGGAAACTGCAAGGTGCTCCATAAATATAAGGCGTTTTTATTACTGCATTGCTGAAATTATTGCAAACTCCCAAACAAGGAGGATGTAGGAGGGCGACTTGTTTCTCCCACGTGGGAATATGGGATTTCATCAGTCCTGTCCTTTGTTCATAGAGTATCTTGAGGGAAACTTTTAAGTGTCTTTCAGATCTGGGGAACAACGCAGGGCCTTGCACATGCTAGGTAAGCGCTCTAAAATAACTATTGAGGTACACCTCTAAGATTTTTTTTTTTAATCTACTATGTAGCTAGTAAGGTGGTGCCTGTAAAAGCACCACGCAAACAAGTGTTTAAGGAACACTACCAAGCAGCAGCCACCACAACGCCAACTCTATCAGAAGGGACTTTTACGCGGAATCCTGCGATCACTCCAAACTTGCTGGCCGCTGAATGGAAATATGAATTGGCAGAATTATCCAATGACGTACTTACTGTAAATACCTTCAGATATTTAATAATGTGTTATAACTTCTTTTAATAAGCAGAAGGTTGCAACAATCTACAAACTCCGGG
>NW_022900933.1:32617522-32633787 GCF_012274545.1 Fukomys damarensis | reverse complement strand
TGAGCTCGGGGGTCCTGGCTCCGAGGGGCGGAACCTGCCCCTCACAGGACTCGAGGAAACCGCTTCGAAGACTTGAGTGCTTGTTACCGGGGGCAGGGCCGAAACGTCCAGGGATGGGCAGGAGGCGGGGGACCCAGGTTTAGGAACCGCGCAGGCCTGAGGCCGGCTTTTCTCCAGGTTAGAAGTTAGATTGTCCGATAAGTCACTGTTTGGAGGGTAGAACTGGAATTGAGCTTTGACAGGTAGAGGGGAGCCAAATGTTGGCTAAAGACAAGGAAGCTGCTCTCCTTGGAATACTTGAAAAGCAAAAAGCTTGTCTTTTTCCGTGCTTTTATTTGCAGGAGTGTTTACTATCTTACCCCCCACGAGGTAAGCGAGAACTTTTAGGTTTTGGAGAAACTTCTTAGAAGTGTTTTTTCCGCTTTTAACTACAATAGCACCTTTTCACATACCAGCACAGATAATAAATACTCTGGAGTAGGCCTAATTTACAGAGGAAGTCTTGGCTATCTTTACCAGCGCCACTGTTTCCTTTGCTAAAGCATCTTACTGTAACGAGAAAAGAAGCATTTTTGCAGAATTACTTAGCTTTTTCAACTAACAGAACCCTTTATCTCTGAATAGCATCCATTTCTTTTAGATTGCTGAAATAAATTTGCTTTCTTCCTGAAATGTGGAAGATTTGTAATGGCTTTACAAGAATCATGCATTGTTAACAGTACCTGTGATTACACTTGTCTTGGAATTTTAGAGTGAGAAAAACCTGTGGTGTGACTGTTGTATTAAAAGCCCGGAAACCAGGCCCAGGGAAGTGTGTGATTTGCCAGGCGTGAGTCTTACAGTTGTGAGAGGTGAGGCCAAAACTAGGACCTAGGCCTATTTACAGGCCATTTAGAGAGCTCTTTTGCTGCCCCGTCTTCATTGGTTGCATTCTTCACCACACTACCTATCTCTATCCCTAGATCTTTGTGCAATACGTTTGAAAACAGTGACTCTAATTCTGACAGCTCACTCAGATAACTGAAGTTTTCTTTTTTTTCTAATCTGAATTTAATAAAAACTGAGTGACATTTCATTTGTAGTTTTCATAGCCCTATGATTACATTTTCTTATGTGAATTCAGTAACGTAGGTCAATATTCTGTTCCACAAAACCTAAGTACTATTTTATTTTGTGTCTCAACACCAACATCTGAACAACTTCATTATATCAAGCTCTAATACAAGTACTTAAAATACTTGTGGTTGTTTTCCTGGTTAAACTGCCTAATTTCCTACTGTTGTCTTCTTGGATCACAGCTATTTTATTTATTGTTTTATAGATTAACCTTCAGAAATACAAGAAAACTAAATGATTCTCATTTAATATTCTAGTCACTGAAACTCACACATAAAAATCACATAAGTGATTACTGAAGCTCTATTTTGTGTTTCTCCTTGTACTAGAGCTAAGCTAAAGTATAACCCACACAAATCTGGAAGAATTCTGTGGGTGTTTAGGACAGAGGGAGATGGAATGAGGCCTCTAAAGAACTTCCTGGAACACTTGGTGGGGGGGTCTAACTGGCCAATGAGAGTTTAATATATACAGAGTTTGAAGCAGTTACTTTGTGAGGGAAGAGCAAGAGTATAAATTGAAGATTAACTTTTTGGGAAGAGAATAGGAGGAGACTAAGATGAGCTGACAACGAAATTTCCTTAAAGAGAATAATTTCCATAAGAAATGTTAGACACTGTTGGAAGGATATTTCTCTGTAGAATAAATGCTAAATTGGGCCTTGGTTTTTTAATTCTCTTGTGCAAGTATAGAGCGCTTTTGAAAGTTTGAAGGCCAGGGATTAATGTAATAAACCAGCAAGGAACCTATCAGTGATCTGCAGGTTGATTTAGAATAAGAAGAGAGTGGAGGGCCGGGGATTTATAGCAGTGGTTCCACCGCCTGCCTTGCAAGTGCAAGGACCTGAGTTCAATCCCCGGTACCCACCCTCCAAAAAAAAAGAAGAGAGTGGAATGATCCAAAAAAGACAGTAGCTAGCTGTTTGACCTGACTAGAACAGATGAAATCCTAAAGTAGGGTGGAGTAGGTAGGAAGGCTTGCAGAGCAGGTATTTATGTGTGGTAAAATACACAAAACATAAAATTTACCATTTTATCCATTGATAATTTTACAGAACTGTGGCATTTATACATTTACATTGTTGTACAGCCATTACCACCACCCTTCTGTAAATTTTGTTTGCAGTATTGATAACAGAACCCAGTGCATTGTACGTTAGGTAAGCACTACCACTAAACCATATCCTCAGCCTTAAACATTTTTATATAATTTCATTTCATTTTATTGAGTGCTAAAGATTGAAACCAGGGCCTTGTGATGACTAAGCATGTGCTCTATCACTGAGCTACATCCTTGGCTCCTATCTGCCAGAATCTTTTAATCTTTTCACACAAATTCAGTACCCAGTAAACACTATCTTGGTTACCTTCCAACCCCTAGCAACCAACATATTACTCTCTGGCTGTGAATTTGATATTCTAGGTATCACATATAAATTGGCCTATTCAACTTAGCATAATATCTTCAAGTTCCATCCATGTTGTAGCACGTGTGTTTCCTTTTTAAGGCTGAATAATATTTCATTTTATGTGTATGCTGCATTTTATTTATCCATTCTTCCAAAGATAGACACGAGTTTTGTCTGCCTTTTGACTGTTGTGTAAATGCTGCTAGGAACATGGGTATAAAAATATTTGTTCAGGGCCAGGTATTTAGCTCAGTGGTTCTGCCACCTGCCCATCAAGCACAAGGACGTGAGTTCGATCCCTGGTAACAAAACAAAACACCAAATAAAAATATTTATTCAAGTCTGTTTTCATAGGGTTTTTTTGAGGGGGTGATATTGAGAAAATTTGACGTTCTCACCAGGAATTTACAAAGATTCCATTCTCCATACTCTAGCCAACATGTGGGCACTTGAGGTTTGGGGTTTGGTTTGGTTTGGGTGGGTGTGGGGGTAGGGTGTGTAACTCTCCTAACCATCCTAATAAATATGAAGTGCTAGCTCATTATGATTTTGATTTGCATTTCTCTAATAATTGGTGTTGAAAATCTTTTCCTGTGTTTATTGGCTTTAATCAAGTTGGTTTTATGTTGTTAAGTTGTATTTCTTTGTATTTTCTAAATATTAGTCCCTTATCAGACATGATTTATGTATATTCTCTCCTAATTTGTGCAAAAGGTAATTTTAATGAAATCCTGTTTACCGCGCTGTTCTTTGTTGCTTGTGTTTTTTGATGACATATTCTTTCTCATTGAATGGTCTTAGCATCCTTACTGAAAATCCTCTCTGCAGGGCCAAGGGTGTAGTTTAGGGATAGGGAACATGCTTAACATATGCAAGGCCCTAGCATTTGATCTTAAGTTCAAGGATTTACAGTATTTATGGGCTTTCTAGTCTATCGCTTTGGTCTATAAGTCTGTTTCATTTACTGTGCGGAAACGTTTTAATTTGATGTGATCCCGTTTGTTGATTATTGATGTTGTTTCTTGTGCAATTAGGGTTCCATTCAGAAAGTCTTTGCCTATGTCTTCAAGAGTTTTACCTATTTTATCTTCCAGCAGATTGTTTCGGTTTTGACATTTAGATCTTGATCCATTTTTATTTTAGTTTGTACATGATAATGGATATGGGTTTAGATTCAGTCTTCTTCATATGGATAGTCAGTCCCCCACACACACACCATTTTTTAAAAAATTTATTTTGAGACAGAGTCTTGCTGTGTAATTTAGGCTAGCCTTGAACTCATTGTGTATCCCAGACTGACCTCTGACTCACCATGATCCTTCTGCCTCAACCTCCCCAGTGCTGGGATTACAGGTGTGCACTATATCTGACTTCCCAGCACCATTTATTAAAGAGACTATCTTTCCTTCAGTGAGTGTTTTTGGGCCCCTTGTCCAAGTTGCTTTTATTCCTTGTGTTTCACTGTTTTTCATATATTTACCCAGTGCTTGAAGTTTTCCTTATTCTTTGTCATGAACTGTGAATTTCCCAGCTGGTACATATTTTGTAGCAGAAATTTGCTTTTATTTGTGCATGTAGGAGACTTGGAGAAGGTGATTCATACCAGCTTCAGGGGTAGATTTTGGCTAGTCCAAACTGCAGCTCATGGCACTTCTGTAGACTGTTCTGTGTCCCAGTCAGATTGGAAGGAGACATTCTTAAGTATTCTTTTTTTGAGGGGTGGTGGTACTAAGGATTGAACCCAAGGCTTCACACTGAGTTACATTCCAACCTTTTAAAATTTTTTTATTTTGACACAGGTTCTCATTAAGTTGCACAGGCAAGGCTCAAATTTGCTGACATTACAGATGTGCACTCCCCTGCCTAACTGGGAAAGTTTTTGTGGGTTTTTTTTTTTTTTTTGGTACCAGGATCAAACTCAGGTCCTTGCACTTGCGAGGCAGGCAGTGGAACCACTGAGCTAAATCCCCCCCCCCTCGCTTTTAAGGAAAGAAGAGCTTGAGGGTCAAGGATTTAGCTGAATGACACCTCACTTACCTTGCAGTCGCAAGGTCCTGAGTGAAATTCCCAGTATAAAAAAGAAAAAAAAAAAGAGCATGAGGCCCCTATTGCTCCTGGCAGCTGTCTTGTAATGCTTGGAGACGAAGAATTTCCTTAAGTTGGCAAAGCAGAAAGGTAAAAAGAATCGGTATCCTTCATAACTTCATTTAGCCACATGCTTTACAGAGTCTGGATCTTCCCTACCATAGGACTTCTCATGACAGATCAGTAGTTTAAACTAATTCCTTGGGATTATTTACCATCAAAAATCTCCTGATTGATAGTCTTTTGTATTGTTCCAGATCCAATATATTAATAAAACAACAGGTATCCACTCTGTTGGTACATTGGACCACTCTTCCAGCCTTTGTTTCAGTCTATCACTTTTTGACCCCTCTACCTAACTATGCTTTGTGTCAAAGCATACAGGCTATCACATAGTATCCGGTCCGTAATAGGTATTCAGTGAGTGAATAGTTATTAGGATCAAATAATAATACAAAAGAGTATTTTGTCAGTGATTTAAAAATAAACACGAGGTAT
This sequence comes from Fukomys damarensis, assembly GCF_012274545.1. Classification (NCBI taxonomy): domain Eukaryota; kingdom Metazoa; phylum Chordata; class Mammalia; order Rodentia; family Bathyergidae; genus Fukomys; species Fukomys damarensis. The sequence goes on along the minus strand of NW_022900933.1, from coordinate 32,628,680 downwards.
ATTGTCTTTAAAGTGAAAGTGGAAGCTGGTGATTTAGCTCAGTAGCTCTGCAGCCTGCCTCCCAAGAAGAAGGACCAGAGTTTGATCTGGTTACCAAAAAAAAAAAAAAAAAAAAAAAAAAATGGTTAACTAAAGTGAAAATAGAAAAATTAGTTAGATCAGACATTGTTCTTTACTGGTCCTTCATTACTATCTAGAAATTTTAACTGGTAAAAAATGTGAGTCTCCTATGGCCGTAATCCTTATGGAAGGAATGATAATGAGTGAGCTATTGTGCTCTTTCCTTCCTTCCTTCCCTTCCTTCTTAGGGGGAGATTTTTGTATGCCAAAATTAACTTCAAGTATAATATGTGCTTAAAAACTTCAGAAAAACTTTTGATTGACATAATATTTAGACATTTATGAGGTACACAGTGATGGTTTGATTTATGTATACATTAGGTAATATGTGTCTTTTCCTCCATGTTTTGAACTTTAGATTTTTATCTGGTAGTCATTCATGGGTTACTTAGAAATAATTCTATAATATGCTTCAAAAAACCTAATTATTCTTGTCTTAGACTTTCCCAAATATTTTTTGCTTGCTTGAGACTAGATCTGAGGATTTTCTTGTAAGCAAAAAGCTGTGTGGCAGAACTAGGTAAGTTTTGTAGCTAATGTTAGTAATAGCTAACAACATAAAAGTATTACAGCCTTAATTACAGAGTCATAGTTAAGTCATAGGCTTCAATGTCTGACAAGAGAGGAAGGATGGAAAAAAAGTTAAAATTGCAGATTCAGTATATTTCACCATGTACTGGCTTTAGTCAATAGTGATTTCTAAAACAACAAAGTTATTTTTAAAACTAGGGAAGAGCAGTTCTAGACCAGCCTGGACTACATAGTGAGTTCCAGATCAGTCTCAACTACATAGTGAGACCCTGTCTCAAAAAAATAAAAATAAAATAAAATAAAACTAGGGAAAGAGAAATATAATACACATTTAGAAATTTTAAAAGTTATACGCTGGATAGCTGAAAAGATGTTATATTTGGCTATAAAAGAAGACTTATTTTCATATCTAGTTTGTTAGCTTTTTACTGCAATTAGTTTTCTTGTGCCTTACCTTCTACATTTGTAAAATGAATCACGCCACCCTGAAAGTTCTTCTTTCAACTAATTAAGATAGTCTGTAAAAGCACTTAATATAGTGTTTTGGAACCCAGATGTTTAGGTATTTTTTCTCCATCAACTTTTCAAAATATACAAATGTATTTAATGTTGTTTGCATTTCAAATTTTGAGAAGTTAAGCCAAGATCTCTCTTGTATTTTGTATGTGTTGTTTATGTCTGTGGGTTTATTTACTCAAGAAAAGTTTTACTTAGTTCAGGAAATGTTTTGTTTTGTTTTGTAGTACTGGGGAATTGAACCCTGGGGTGTTTTACCAAGGTGCTAAATCCCCAGAGATTTTTATTTTTTAATCTAAAACAGTTCCATCAAGTTGCCCAGGCTGGCCTCAAGCTCTTCATCCTCTTGCCTCAGCCTTCCAGGAGCTCAGATCACAGGTGTGCACCACCATACTCATCATCCCCATTTTTATATAATCAGTTAACTGCTTTTTGTTCTATATAACAATATCACTTTGCAGCTTTAAAAGTGGTGTTTTGAGGACTTGCTTTTCACCTTTCCCTGTGAACTGTTAAAATATAGATCAACTGAAATTAATTTGCAAAATGCATATGTGTATATGTATGTGTATATATATATATATATATATATACCAAAAGGCACATAGAAAATTTATAAAATGAAATGATACTAGCAGGGCACTTATATTTATTAACATTTTAATGGATATAATGTCTGTATATAGATTTCTTTTTTAAAATTATACCATATTTTAAACTATATTCTAGATGGTGGGTAGGCTTATCTGTATCAAGTAGTCACAGGGTGGATAATAATTTAAGGCGTGCACATTGTGTTCATATGTTGATCAGGTAAGTTGGAATGTCTTCATATTCAGTAGACATTTCAAATAAATTTTTGAAGCTGCTTCCATCGTTATAATTATTTTCTTTAAAATGTTTATTAGTACATGTTTTCAATACATAATGATTACATTCAGTATGGGAAATTGGTTCTTGCACATAAAAAAAAAACTCAATTCTTTTCCTTCCCCTTCCTCTTCTTTTTTTTTCTTTGTCAGCATCAGAGTCACTCATTTATGTTCTATTTTTTTACTGTTATTAATTTTATTGGTACACTTTCAGTGTACAATGTGACATTTATCATAGGAAATTTGCACCTTTACATAACATATCTCGGTTTTTTAATTTTCTCTCCATTCCCCTGCCCTACCTTCAACCCTTCCACCACTCCCTATTTATAGACTTTGCTTCCATTTTTTCATTTTCTTATATAAATTCCATTCCCTTCTTTTTTTTTCCTAACCCCTCCTACTACCCCTTCCCCTTTGGACCTTTTTTTTTTTTTTTTTTTTTCCAATTTCACATTATCTATTATGATTTTGAATCCTTTTTTTTACATTTTCAGATTCTCACACCAGAGAAACTATTCCACAGTTACACATCTCTTATTTATTCCACTTGAGTATCACTTCAGTGTGCATTCATTTAGTTATAGATGTCTCTAGTTTCTCATTCTTCATGGCTGAGTAATACTCCATTAAAACGCACACATTTTCTTTATCCAGTCTCCAGTTGATGGACAATTGGACTGTTTCCAAGTTTTAGCAATTACAAATTGTGCCACTATGGACAGGGGTGCACATATATCACTGTGGTATGATTCTTATAATCAGGTAAGGGGGATTGAACTCAGACCTTGTGCTTGCCAGGCAGGTACAGCGTCACTGAACTAAATCCCTGGCCCCGGAAATGTATAATTTTAACTTTGAACTCTTCTAAATATTTTATATAATTATATAACAAAGTTAATTTTAAAATGCTATGGCTAAAAGTCACAAGTAAATACTGTTAACTATTTCAGGTGACTTACATGCAGAGTGTCTTGTAGAATATCCCAAATTGAGCATATATCAAGACTAAAAAGGAGTACAGGAGGATCGCTGTGAGTTCAAAGCCAGCCTGGGTAATATAGTTCTCTGTATGTACATATTATGCACATATATTTTTATTTATCACATTGCTGGTGGTAGTTTTGGTGTTTTCATTCTTATATTGTAGGATTAGGTAATGAACATTGACGCAATGGGCAGTGTTGAGAATATGGGGTTTGGCATGTGAGAAAGGTACAGATATCAATGACATTAAAAACTAAAAACTTGAGGGGTGAAGGGAAGGCAGGGACAAAGGGAAAAAATGAGAACCAAGATCTGTCATGTGAAGGTACAGGATCCCAGTAATGAATGTAACTGTATTGTATACCTAGATTATACCAATAAACTCAATAAAAAGAAAAAAAACAAAACTATAAAAACTTGAATTAGAATTGGAAGCATCATTATAAACACATGGTATGTATTACTTAGGGGTGATCAAAATATATAGTAAATTTTTAAAAATTATTACAGTAAAAGATACATTACCATTAATCTCTCTCAAAATACTCCCCCTCACTTGACACATTTACCCCATCATTCTTGTTATTTTCTGAAACAGATCTGATTGTGATTGTCTTTATGAAGTGTGATTAAAAAATACAATGAATGGACTTCTGTGAAAATAGCATAGGAATCCAGGCATTGGAAAATAACAGCTTGAGGAAGAAAAAATAAGAGAGAAGTAGATCCCCGGGAACCACAAAGGATGTAACAGAAAAATTAAAATCTACAGATATTTTGAAGAGACACAGAACAACAGAGAAGGGAAGAGACTGCCCCTTTCTCCCTGGCTCCTGGCTCATGGGTCTTGGAAAAAGGAGACCAAATCTACAAAGCAAAAGCTAGGGATTTGATGGAATAGACCAGCATGTGTTGTGAACAGGAGGGAAAGCAAAGGTTTCTGCTCCCATGTGAGCCCTTTGGCATGCAATAGCTGGTGAGTGACTCCAATCCAAGTGCCCACTGTGTCTACCCTAAAGAGAGTGCTTGGTCAGAAGTTCCATTTCAGAGAAGGATTGATTGTTTGAACTCCAGACTGAGTGCAGCCACAGGACAGGTTCATTTTCCAGTGTTACATTCCTAACAGTGGCTGGGTGAGAGTCAGGCAAGGTAGACAGCCATGGTTAGCGAGCTATCAGTCAGACTGGAAAGAGGTTCCCTAAGGGTTTTAAACTAAAAGATATGGACCCATCCCCATGAGCGAGGGCAGGGCTCAGCCTAAACTGCTCTGGATTTGAAAGTTGCAGCATTTTCTACTATACATCATGTTTTACTGGAATTGATTATTTAGATTATTGCTGGAGGCCTCTTGTTATCTCTGCTTCATTCTCATAACATACAGTTTTAAGGTTTCAGATTTTTCCTCTTGCATTCCCCTTTTCCCAAATCCTTTACCTTTAATAATATAACCATTAAGCTTTGTTAGTCTTTTGATAATTAACCCTGTAACATTACTGTTAAATTCTTTTCTACCATTACCAGATATATAGCTGTCACATTTAGTACACATTAGCTGGAAGTCAATAGTTAATGTTTACACCATAATTGTAGATTTCCTCTTTAGGGATAAGGGTGGTACATAAGTAGTTCTTATGGTATGTTAATATACAGGTTGTCTTGGACAATGCTGTTGTAGCTGAACTGCTTGATACTGACAGGGCTGCATAATCATTGCTATTTCTCTGTAAACCAATGCTCATATTACTTTTGTGACATTAACAGAGTACATATCCCTGAGAACTCATTTGTTGGTCTAATTACACTGTATAGCCCTTCCCAAATTAACCACGGTGGTTGGATCTTGGGACTAAGGCAAAGGACAGTAGTTAACCATACCCAAAGTACATCACAGAAAAGCAACTAAAGAGATCTCTGTACTAGCAACAAAATCTTTACACTCTTAAGTGTTTGCAAACCTCAGCACAAAATAAAACAAATAGAAGCATGAAAAGACAACTCAATAAAATACCTCCCAAAACTCCCATCTCCCCTGAGCCAATCCAGGGGATACCAAAGAGCACAACAGCATAAGCCACACATATTAGTGAAAAGAATAACAGAGGAGGTTAGAAAGTAGTTTAGAGAGGTACTCCGAGGGATTAGAGAGGATATAACTAAACATATAATAGAAGCAATAACCAAGAAGGTGCAGGAGCTTTCAGAATACACTAAAAGCTAGATTGGCTAAATAAAATGTTAAAATGACCAGTTTACCAAAGAATTAAGAGTCTATGGAAAGGTTTCACTGAGAAATCCAGGAGATTGAAAATCATATTAAAAGTATGAGCAAGCCAGGGATTTGGCTCATTGGCACCACGCCTGCCTTGTAAGCTCAAGGTCCTGAGTTAAATCCCCACTACCAATAAATAAATAAGCAAATAAAAGAGTAAATGAAAAATCAGAAGAGAACACAAATAGCATTAAAAAAAAACCAAAAAACTGTTCACAGATATCATGGCAGAAAACTTTCCAAATATAGTGGTACCTCAGTTTATGAACTTAATTTGTTTTATGATTTTGGGGAAGATGGCTGCATTTGTGTTTGTATAGGAAAGATGGCCTTGATTTGTCACCCGATGAGTTTAACGCCAGCAAAATTTTGCCAAACACTTATTTGCAAATCAAATTGTTTACAAACAGAAGTTTTCATGACCCTAGGTACAGGGAAAGAAGTAAACATACAGATAAGTGAGGTGTATAGAACTAACTCCATAGAGCCATGACCAAAAGAGAACCTCTCTCAACACATTATACTCTTAAAGTAATCTTAAAAGCTGCTAGAGAAAGGCAATGAATTACATATAAAAGATAAACCCATTAGAATCACAGCAGACTTCTGTACACAAGTATGCTTGGAAGTCGTGGAGTGAAATGTTTCAAGCTCTAAAAGATAACAACTTCCAACCCTAGAATAAATATATCCTGCAAAACTCTCCTTTAAAATTGGTGGAGAAATAAATCATTTCCATGACAAAGAAGCATCAAGAAATTCACAGCCACCATACAAGCAATAGAAAATTATCAAGGATATTCTAGAGAGAAACAGTGAAGTCAACAATGCCAATAAGTCAAAAAAGAATGAATACACTTGGCCTGATAAGCAGTTAAGGATAAGGGGGAGGAAAAAAAAAAGGAAAGAAAAAAATAGAATGACAGGAATAAGTTAATACTATATCTCTCAATAATAACTCTCAATACAAATGTTCTCCCACTTCCTACCTTGCAAGCACGATGATCTGAGTTCAATCCCCGGTACAGGAAAAAAGAAAGAAAGAAAAAAAAAATACAAATGCTCTCAATTCCTCAATTGAAAGACACATTGGCAGATTGGATCAAGAAACAAAACCTAACGATATGCAGTATACAGGAAAAACATTTAAGTAAAAAAGAAACTCACAGATTAAAACCAAAGGACCAAAAATCCTCTTATGCAGTGAGAACCTGGAAAAAAGCAGGAGTAGATATCCTAATTTCAGACACACTGAATGTCAAGCTAAGACTGATCGAGAAAGAGACAAAGAAAATCGCTACGTATTGGTTAAGGGAAAAATTCAACCAGAAGAGTTAACAGTTATAAACATATACACACCAAATAGTGTTGCACCCAACTTGATTAAACAAACAATGATGCACATGAAAAATCAGATAAACGTGAGTATGATTGTAATGGGGGACCTCAGTACCCCACCATCACAAATTGACATATTAACTAGACAAAACAAATCAAGAAATATCAGAGTGGAGCCGCTGCCTCTCTCGCAAGCACAAGGGCCTGAGTTTGATCCCAGTACCAAAAAAAAAGAAAGATCAGAATGGAAGCAGACCTTCAAACAAATGGACTTAGTAGATACCTACAGAGTGCTCTCTCCACCAAAAGAATACACATTCTTAGCATTACATGGGACTTTCTCCAGAGTAGACTACATACTAGCCCATATAGCATGCTTAAGTAAATGCAAAAGAATAAAAATTATCCTGTGCATATTATTGATCATAGTGCAATGAAAGTAAAAATCAATGGCAAAAGAAACCACAAAAATTATATACACACATGGAAATTAACAGTACCGTCCTGAATAATCAACAAGTCACAGATGAAATTGTGGAAGAAATTAGACAATTTCTATAATCAAATTATAATGCCAGTATAATATACTGGAGCCTATGGGACACAAAGTAGTCCTAACAGGAACTTTGTAGTGCTGAATTTCCACATCACAAAAACAGCCATCAGGCATGGTAGCACATGCCTGTAATCTCAGCATTCCATAGGCTGAGGCAAGGTGGTTGCCATAAGTTCAAGGCCAGCCTGGGCTACATAGTGAGTTCAAGGCCAGCCTGAAATACATGAGCAGACCCTGTCTTGCAAAAAGAAAGAAAAACAGAGGAAGCTCGAATAAATGATCTAATGATGCACCTCAAGGTCCTAGAAAAATAAGAACAGTCCAAATCCAAAGCTAGTACAAGGACAGAAATTAAAATGATCAGAGCAGAAATTAATGAAAGTGAGACAAATGTACAAAGACACAATGAATTGAAAAGTTCGTTCTTTGAAAAAAACAAAATCAGCCAATCTTACCAAAATAAGGAAAGAAAAGAAAGAAAATCCATGTAATTTGAAATGAAAAAGGTGAAATCACAGTGGATTCTGAGAAAATCTAGATCATTGGTAACTACTTTGAGAATCTGTACTCTAATAAAATGGAAAGTTCAAAAGGAATGGATAGATTCCTAGCGACATATGAACTGCCAAAGCTGAACCAAAAAGATAGAAAAATCCTGAATAATCCAATATCAGTCCTTAAAATTGAAGTAAAAAATAGGTCTCAACAGATTCACTGATGAATTCTAGAAGAACTTCATAGAAGGTCTAACACCAGTACTCCTCAAGTTCCCTGATAAAATCAAAAGTAAGGTAGTACATCCAAAGTAATTCTTGGAAGCAAACATTACCCTGATTCCATATCTGAAAAAGGACCCAACCATAAAGGAGAACTACATGCCAATCTCTTTAATGAACATAGCTGCAACAGTGTCCAACAAGATCATAGCAAATAATGCAGCAAATCAGTAAAAATGTCATACATCATAACCAAGTAGGATTTATTATGAAGATGCAAGTAAGGAAGAAGTTAAAATTTTTGTCGATGATGTAATCTTTACAAAGAAGACCCAAAAATTCCACCAAAACACCTAGAATTAATAACCATGTTAAGTAACAAAGTAGGATATAAAGTCAGCACTCAGAAATCAACAACAGGGGCGGGGATTTAGCTCAGTGGTTCTGCCTATCTTGCAAGCACAAGGACCTGAATTTAATCCCCAATACTGAAAAAAAAAAAAAATACATACCATTCCTGTACACCAGTAACAAATTCACCAAAAAGAATTAGGAAAACAGTACCTTTCATAACAGCATCAAGAAAAATGAATTACTTAGGTATTAGCCTAACCAAAGAAGTGAAAGGCCTTTACAATGAAAACTATAGTACTCTGAAAAAAGAGATTAAAGAGGACATCAGAAAATGGAAACATCCCCTGTTCCTGGATAGGTAGAACCAATATAGTCATACTTCCAAAACTATTACACAGATTTAATGCAATCCCAGTCAGAATACCAATAGCAGAATTAGAGAAAGTGATCCTAAAATGTGTATGTAACCAAGACACCTAGACTAGCAAATACATTTCTGGGCAACAAGGGCAAGGCATGAAACATCACAATCCTGGACATCAAGTTATACTAACAAAGCCTCAGTGATTAAAATCAGCATGATGCTGGCAAAAGAACAGACTTGCCTATCAGTAGAACAGAACAGAAGATACAAAACAACTCCAGGTACATTTGGTTAGCTTATCTTCAAGGAAGAGGCCAAATACTTTTGCTAAAGGAACAATAGCCTCTTTAACAAATAATTAATAGTGCTGGGAATATTGACTACGTGCTGAAGATTGAATCTAGACCTACATGTTTTGCCATGCACCAAACAAATCAAAATGGATTAAAGATCTAAACATTAAAATGGAAACATTTAATTTGCTGGAAGACAAAATAGGTAAAACTCTTGAAGACATAGGTGTAGGCAAAGACTTAATGAATAGAACCCCGGTTGCACAAGAAATAATACCTGTAAACGGGATCAAATTAAAAAGCTTCTACATGGCAAAGGAAACCACCAAAATGTGAAGAGACAACCTATAGAATGGAAAAAACATTTTGCCAGCTGCTCAAAGGACTAATATCCAGAATATATAAGGAACTCAAAAAATTAGACCCTCTTAAGTTTAAAGACCCAATCAAAAGATGGGCATCTGAAATGAATAAACACTTTTGGGATGCAGAAGTACAGACAGCCTCTGAATACATGAAAATATTTGATATTGCTGGCTGCTGTTGTAGGGGATGTGAAGGAGGATAGCTGGACAGTAGGAATGTAGTTTTGTTGAGTAGAAAGCTGAAGCTCTAACAGGCAAGCAGCAGCCAACTCTTACCTTGATTTTTATTAGATAATATATACAGTATTTTTATGAGAATAAATGGTTTTTTATAGATTATTTTTAGCAAAGCATTAGAAAATGACCATGAAAGGTAAAGTTTTGAGTCAATTCAGGACACCAAGGCAGCTGTAGCAGCACAACTAACAATACAAAAGAAGACTTTCAGAACTTCTTTAGAAAGTGACAAGAACAGGGCCAGGGGTTTAGCTCAGTGGTTCCGCTGCCTGCCTCACAAGCACAAGGACCCAAGTTTGATCCCCAGAACCAAAAATAATAAAATAAAATAGAAAGAAAGAAAAGTGACAAGAACAATGGAATAAGTGTGTTGCACATAAAGGGAGATTAGCAACAATGTGTTTTACTTTTAATTCTTTAAAATCTAAAATATCTACCTTATTTTTATCATATCTTGTATCTGTGTACATGTGAATATACATATGTATGTGCATAATTTCTTATGTGTATTAAAAAGGCAATTAGCATCCCCAGTACCCAGATTGTGGCTTTTGAAGAATATAATTTCTTGCTTAATGGAACTGGGGCCTCTTTTTAAAATGTCTGATTCCAAGTCTAAAGCAAAAAATACATGAGAGATATCTAGTATAAAAGAGTGAAGAAGTTGTCAGGGGCAAACAGGCTTATGTCAAAAGTTCTCAGTTTTAATAAGCTTTTTATCCAGGGATTGGGGATCTAGCTCAGTGATGCCACCACCTGCTTCGCAAGATCCTTAGTTTGATCCCCAGTTCCAAACAAACAAAAAATAAGCTTCTATCCAAATTTGAGTCTCCATAAGGGTAATTACAAAGAATTATAACATCAAATATGTAGATTTGAATCCACAAACTCATAAAACGTTTTTTAAAACACTGTCTTTAAAAGACACTGAGAAACTATTACTGTTTTAGAACTAAAGGATCATGTATTAATTCTGCTCCTTTTATAAAAACTGCACATCAGGACAAAGTTGGTGAGTTTTCCTACAGAACTGTTCCAGCCAATGATTAAGAAAGACTTATAGGGTACCATTTTGCAAACCCCTGATGAATTAATGACTTTAGTTGGTGATCCTTGATGATGATTAGTAATTTCATAGAATGAGAATTAAATAGACATTTTTCTACCACCTGTGAATTCGTTTTTTGGTTGGATTTTTTTTGGAGGGGGTACCAGGTATCAAACTCCGGACCTTGCACTTGCATGGAAGGCAGCGGAACAACTGAGCTAAATCCCTGGCCCTGTGAAGCAGTTTTGACAACAACAAAAAAATTAAATACAAAAATTGTCCTGAATCTGATCAAGTCTCTGGATCCCAATTCAAACTAAGAAAAAATAAACCAATTGGGGAATGTGAACACTTCTTGGGAAGTTTACATTCAGGAACTATTATTATTTTAGATGTGATAGGGATACTATAGTTATTTTACGTCCTTGTTTTAGAGATATGTATGGAAATATTTACAGATGAAATAAAATGTTGACATTGCTTCAAAATTATCTAGAAGGGGGGCCGGGGATTTAGCTCAGTGGTTCGGTGGCCTGCCTTGCAAGCGCAAGGACCTGAGTTCAATCCCCGATACCAAAAAAAAAAAAAAAAA
>NW_022900933.1:32602309-32617293 GCF_012274545.1 Fukomys damarensis | reverse complement strand
AAAAAAAAAAAAAAAAAAAAAATTATCTAGAAGGATTGGATAGAGAGTGGATTAGTATATATATAGTTGATACAAAACTGCTACAAACTCTTAAATGTTGAAAATCCGTAATAGGGCTATTTTTTTCTACCTTCGTATTTGTTTTAATTGTAGATATTACCAAAGTATCTCTTGCAAAGAGGAAAAAAAAACAATAGGAAGGAGTGAGAAAGGAGAAGTCTAGGCATAATTGTCTTGGATGTTTGAATGCTACAGGGTTTGATATTTTTGGGGTATGATTTCCACAGTTTGCCAACAATTCAGAGCATTAAGAGAGATTTCATATCAATTATTTTAATGTCAGTAAGGTGAGAAGGTGAAATCTTTAAAGTGTTGAATAATAAAAGTGGAAATGAATTAGACATAGAGAAGCAAAGGGAAGACATGAAGCATCCATCCTTCAGAAAGACTGAATGATACAGGATAAAAGGCTTTTGAGTTTTTTTGTTGTTGGGGTAAGGGTCATGCACACACTCAATTAGGGATCAAGGGGAGAAGTACCTAGACTTGGTTTTGCTGTTTTACTCTATATTTGGCTTTGGATAAGTCAGGTTAGTGTCCACTTTAACATCGCTATTCAGAGATCCCTATACTGTCACAATAGAGTACTTGATGTGAGAAGTAGAATTAATGCATGAAAAAGAACTTTACAAGGCCAGGGATTTAGCTCAATTATTGCCACCACCTGCCTTGCAATCACAAGGTCCAGAGTTGGATACCCGGTACCCCCAAAAAAAGAACTTTGCAAAATATATATATCCCTGTTCTGGTGTAAGATAATCCCATTACAGACATTAAAAGGAGTTTTAAATTGGGAAGAATGTTTTTTTTGTTTTTTGTTTTTTTTTAAGGAAGCTGTATCTTTGCTTTTCTGTGTAGAGTTGTTTTTCCCCAAACCTCAGCAGATGCCATTCTACTTAGTGTCTATATCAATTTGACTGCTATAGGTACTGTATTTCATATAAGTGAAATCACAGAGTATTTATCTTTTTGTGGCTGACTTATTTCACTTAGGATAATGGCCTCAAGACTTACCCATGTGTTAACATATGTCTGGATTTCTTTCCTTTTCTTTCCTTCCTTTCTTCCTTCTTCCTTCTTCCAGTGCTGGGGATTAAACCCAGGACCTTGTATTTGCTAAGCAAGTACTCTGAGCTACACCCCAGATCACCTTTCTTTAGGGTTGAATAATATTTCATTCTTTGTATCCAGCATGTTTTGTTTATCCATTCATCTGTTGCTGCACACGTGAGTTGCTTCCACCTTTTGGCTGTTTTGAATAATGTTGCTATGAACAAGTGTGCATAAATATCTATGTGAGTTGTGAGTCCTTGCTTTTACTTTTTATAAATGGAATTTGCTGAATCATGATAATTCTGTGCTTAATTCTGAAGAAGCAATGTTTTTTAAAAATAATTACTGCTTATGTATTTTGAAACATCTAAGCAGTTGTATTTGACTCTATGTACAGGAAATTTTTTTTAATCACACTGTTCTAAGAGACAGACTATAAACAAGGAATATGGATCACAAATAATTTTTCAGCTGAAAAAATTACTGATTACAAAGAAGTCTTTCCTTGCTGAATATCTTTTTTTAGAAAAACTAATTTCATTCAACTTTTTTTGTTTGTTTGTTTGTGTGTACTGGGGATTGAACTCAGGACCTTGATGCTTACAAGGCAGGCAACAGAACCACTGAGCTAAATTCCCAGCCCAATAGAAGGTTTTTTTTTTGGTACTGGGGATCAAACTGGGAACCTTGCACTTGTGAGGCAGGTGGCAACAGCACTAAGCTAAATCCCCAGCCCTCATTCAATTGTTTTTAATCTAATGTCTTCTAAATTCCAGGCACTGTTCTATGTGTTGAGAATTTGGTGTTGAATAAATGAAGCTCTGTCACGCAGTTTATATTGTATTGTGTATATATGTTTTATATAATTATATATAGTGCAAACAATATATAATTTCAAGGTATGAAAAGTATTGTACGGGAAACAAATTGAAGAAAGAATAGAAGATAATGGAATGGAATGTTATTCGATATGGGATAATTGATAAAGCCCTCTCTGAGGAGTTGGCATTATAACAAAGACAAATGATGGCATATATCACATGAAGAATGTTCTAGGCAGAGGGAATGGTTAACCATTAAAGGTTTTAGAAAATACCATTTTCATTTGTGGAGTGGGAAATGCTGGCAAGATATTACTGCTGATAAAGGCTTTCCAATAGTGATTATCACATGGAAGACATGTCTTCTTCCTCTGAGGTGTTATTTTCTTGGCTTGTAGACATGTTTGGTAAACCTAAAGATACATTATCTGCTGTTCAGAGATGGCAGAAATGAGACAACTGATGAAGACAATGCCAGTTTCAAGAAATGCTTTGAAATCGTAGTTAAGGCCTGGGGATGTAGCTCAGTGGTAGAGTACTTGCCTAGCACATGGCCCTGGGTTTGATCTCCAGCATTATAATAACTTATACTACATATAACAATACAAATAGTACTGGAAGACCATATAGACATCAAAAGAGCTTGAACTCATGTTTTTTGCTGAGTGCTGTACAGCAGTGCAAAATTATACCAGAAATAGCTTTAATCCTCAATAAGCAAATATGATCACTTCTTAGACTCGCTATTTATGTTTTTGCAATCTTTTCTAGAACATTCATTCTTTTTATTTTATTTATTTTTTTTTTTTTTGGTACAGAGGATCAAACTCAGGACCTTGTGCTTGCAAGGCAGGCCAGCGGCACCACTGAGCTAAATTTCCGGCCCTGCTAGAACATTTATAAATAATATCCTCAATCAGAAGTAAATAATTATCAAGAATGCTGTATTGTAATTTAAGAAGTTTAGAAATGAGATTAGTACTAGAAAGTCCTTAGACTTTCACCCAGTAGATTCTGTTTGCATTGTTTCTTTGGTTTGTCTTTCTGGACTATCCATCCCATTACCCATATCACCCCAGCTCACCCAGATTTTATCTCCCGTGTTTCATGGTTCAAAGAACTGATAACCAGCCAGTTATGCAAGGTAAAGACCTCTGTCATCTTTTCCTTCTTTCTCTCCACTCCATTAATTTGTGAGAATTCATTATGTGTCCTATAAGGACTTCATATCTATTCTCTTAATGTTTTTGTTGTGGTTGTTCTAAACAAATAGAAAACAGTGTTTTAAGATACAGACTTCCATTGCATAAACAATCCACAATAGTGTGCTCTAGTCTGACATATTTGGACTATAATATTCTCTCCCTGTGTTTCTGCTACAAGTATGTAATACAGGATAAGCAGGGGGGATGAGGAAAAATTATAATGGTTTTTTGTGAGGATAAGGATTTTGTCTGGTTTTCTGTTACTTATTTTTCCTAAAAGACCATGTTGGCTCTCCAAGAGGATACTTCATAGCTAAAGTTCTTCAAATCATGTTCATTGATGAAAACCACCAGTACAGTACTGCTTTCACCAAGACCACTATACAGAAGATTCAGAAAAAATTTGGAAAGTTAGGCATGGTGGCACTAATCTCAGCATTTAGTAGGCTGAAGCAGGAGTATCACCATGAATTCAAGCAAGCTTGGACTACATCTTCAGTTCAAATGCAACCTAAACTACATAGCAAGACCTTGTCTCCAAAGAAAAGAAAACAAAAATCTCAGGAAGAACACATTTTTATTTGATAGGCCAATAAAGATTGTGTAAATAACAGATGTTCTGATGAAAAGAAGAAGCTCATGAGAGTGAAGTGGTCATTATTAAACTATTTTATAAAGCTTGCAGTTCCTTCTCACTGAATGGGTTTCCCTCATCTTTATGTGGACTCTCTTGGTCTCAGTGACATGAAGAAAATTTGAGTTTTACTACAGAATTGTCTCCATTTATAAGGACTTAAGTAATTCATAGAACCATTCACAGAACTTCCCTGGATGATCCCAGTTTGAGACTTGAACTGTCGTAATGAAGGCTGCCCTGAATAAGGGCACTTTGAGTATTCATGTTTTTGTTTTCTTTTTTCCCCTTTTCTCTATGTGCAGCCATAATCTCCAGCTTGCTAGCATATTTGCTCTGCATATTTTCTTATCTCTTCCGTTTCAACAGAGGAACCCACTGTAACTTATCGACAAGAAGTACACACTTATTTTAATATTTGCTAAATTGGTATCAGAAAAATCCCTTGACTTTCAATGGAATTTATGAGAAGTATATTTTTCTTTTAAATTCATTTGCTTTGTATGTGTTCTCTAATGTCAGTTCTATTTTTCTCTTCAAATCCTTTGTAAACTCAAGTATGGATTCAGATTTCTTATTACCTTTAAATCATCTAGACCTGCTTTTCTGTGCATTGCTAGGCCAACAGTAAAAAGCACTATCACTGATTAGAAAGTAATTTCATTTATTCAGTCAAATGTTGTGTGTCTGGCAGCCCAAAGCTAATCTTTCTATCATAAACACAAACATTCTAAATGACACCATTATTTATAACATAGTTGACCGGACAAATTATGCAGATCTGACAGAACTTCATAATCATTTTCCACCTTCTCATTTTTGGCTCTTTTTTCATAGCTTTTGGGTACAACATTTCATGCTCCTTCCAGAGCTCCTTCAGTTTTGGGAAATATAGCTAGGGGTAAGAGGCACAGGCTTTTATTGGGGATTGCTGAACCAAGGCCTGCACTGGCTGCTGGGGCAGCACTGTTATGGTCCCAACTACCCCATTAGAACATATAGTCTAGCTGTAAATATTCAGAAAGGCATTTTTAGTTAAATCCTTTCAGTTTAAATTGTTTTTGCTTTATGTGAGATCATTTTAAGTGTCAAAAGTAACACTCTCAGGAGTGTACTCACTTCTCATTTCTGGAATGCAACTATGTTTTTCTGCTCTGGACATTTTCCCTTCAAAACTTAAGAAAAACGGAAAGATAAGATAACCCATATTATAAGAACCTGAAAGACAGGCCTGCCTCTGTAACTTACCTGCTCTCTGAACTTGGGTAAGTGCCTAAGCCTTTTGTTCCTCATTTTCCTAACCTTCTAGTCTCACCTTGTATAGCACAGGGTTAGTAATAGACCTGTGCCTCACATTGTTGGGAAGAGAAAAAAGAAAACTAAAGGCATTAATTCATTTAAATTGCTTAAGCATGGCTGGTTTATAGTATTCAATAACCAAACACATTTTAATTATAATATGCATACACCTCTTTAGTCTTTGTGTAAGAAGCTGATGATAACATTGATATTCTGGCTGTAACCCTTGTTAAATTTAAGCATGTAAATATAAGCCGGAGCAATTTTTAAAATATATTTTTTATTTTTAACTCACACATAGTAATTATATATACAATATTACAGTGTGACTTTTCAATATATGGTTATAATGTATAATGGTCAAATCGGGGTAATTGACATATCTATCACCTTGAACATACATCATTTCTTTGTGTTGATATATAAAAGTCTCAAGTATTTTAAAATATTTAATTGTTGTCAACCATAGTTATCCTGTTATGCTGTGGAACATTGAAAGTATTTCCTCCTGTCCACCTGCCCCTTGTACCCATTAACTATATCTTCTTTCCATCTCTTCTTCCAGCACATTATAATAGGAGTCCATGGCCGAGCAAAAACCTCTTGCTACATGAGCCAAGGCAAGGAGAGGAGAGGAAGAGACATGGTCTCATGTCTCACTGGTTGGCATGTGAACCACCAGTGATACATGCATGAATGTCCCATTGAACAATTTGTACCACTGGTGGTACAAATGAATGTAATCACTTCTGTGGGCTTTTTACTCACCCAAAAGGACAGTCATCCATATACCCTTGGTGGCTCAGGCTGGCAAGAACATGTTAATTCCCACTGTTTTCTACTGTGTAAAGCAGTAAAAAGTGTTTTTATGACAAAGATCAGCTTCCCCCCCCAAAGTATATTAAGTTCATTCTTTTAGGGTTCTGTAGGCCATCAGGACTCCTTTAGATCATGCTGCATACTTACTCACAGTGCACCATAGCAGTTTAAAAGTGCTAAGAAATCTTGAGGTGAAGAAACCTATCTGGCTTTGAGGGATGCAAATGAAAACAACACTGAGATTCCACATCACCCCAGAAAGAATGGCTGCTATCAAGAAATCAACCAATAACAAAAGCTGTCGGGAGTGCAGGGAGGAAGGAACCCTTCTTCCTTGGTGGGAGTGCACACTGGTGCAACCACTGTGGAAATCAATATGGAGATGACTTAAACAACTAGGATTGGAAGTCCCGTTTGACCCAGCTATTCCCCTGCTGGATATCTTCCCAAAAGAATTAAAAGAATTATACCACAGTGATGCATGCTCACCTGTGTTTTTAGCAGCCCAGTTTGTAGTAGATAAAACTTGGAAACAGCCCAACTGCCCATCAACTGGAGACTGGATAACAAAGATGTGGTTTTTTAATAAAATGGAGTACTACTCAGCCATAAAGAATGAGAAACTAGAGATAGTTATAGCTAAGTGGATGCACATTGAGGACATAACTCTTGACACACATGTAAATACTGTATAGTTTCTCTGGTGTGATAAAAGTATAAATAAGGGTCAAAATGTATAATTGATAATTTTGTAATAGGAAAAGGTCTAAAGGTGTTGGGCAAATGGGAGGGGGTGGGGAAAGGTAAAAGAGGAGAAAAGGGAAAAAATGGAAACAGGGAAAATGTAAGTAGGGAAGGATGGAGTGGGGATGGGAGCTAGGGGAATGGGGGAAAATAAGAACCAAGACGTCATGTAAAGGTACAAGATCCCAATGATGAATGTAACTATCTATATTGTATATCTAAAATGTACCAATAAAAAATATGAAAAAAGAAAAACCTATCTGGCTTTAGTGCTGCATTTTTCAAATGGGAAAACTTTGGAAAATGCTGATCTAGGTTTTATTTTGTTTTAGTGGATGAGGACGACATGTTGGCTTAAAATTTCAAAGAATTTCTCAGTGGTGTTCATTCTCTCTGTTGTGTTCAGCATGGTTTTTTCCCCTTGGTTGGGTCTGCTGCAATCAGTGAGGCATATTTTAAGAAAATCATATCATCTGATTAGGGTTGATCATGTTAATGACTATAACAGAATTTGCTTCCCAGAATGGTGATCCTAGAAAAAGGCTTCAGCAGCCTTCTGAGGCTATTTACATCCATCCACTGGGCCTCTAGGGCCCTTCTTTTCTTTCCTTTCCTGCCTCATTTTCCAAAGATTGGATTTCATTCTTTTATCTGTACAAGGCAGAGATGGCCTGCCTGGATAGAAAACAATCTTTGGAGAGATTAGACTGTGATTGATTCTTACTTCCAGATCTAAAGGCAGCAGATTAGATTAAGAAATAACAATTCTGTACACAATATGGGATAGATTTTTGGTTACCTGAGAAGTAACAGTATCGTTCCCTGAGAATTTTGAAGAATATGACTTTGTACTAGAATAAGAGTTATATCTGATCCAGAACCCCTCTACCCTGCCCTCATTTCTTTCTACAGCCTATTTATTTTTGTATTCAAAATCTTCTAGGAGATATGTCACCCAAGTTAGTTCATTCTGAAGAGGGTCCCTGTCAATGAGTAGCTACCAAGAAGAGACTGTTCCTAAATTCCAAAGTTTCTTTTATTTGAAGACACATCTCCAGGGTGAAACCCCATCTGTTCCTATAGTACTACTCATTGTAGTGGGGAATAGCCGAGTATCTGTAGCTCATCCTGTGCCTTTTCTAGTTCTTGCTGCGTGCTCATGTTTCTCCTGCGGTACTGATTCTTTATAATACTTGTGTATTAGCTTTAGAGTATCTAATTATGTTTATCCTGTTGCAGAAGGAATTAACAAAGGACCACACATAAGGATAAGCTGAATGGAAGCCAGGCATGGTGTCACACGCCTGTAATCCCAGCACTCGCTCAGGAGACTGAGGCAGGAGGATCACTGTGAGTTCAAGACCAGCCTGGGCTACATAGTGAGTTCCAGGTCAGTCTCAACTACATAGTGAGACCCTATCTCAAAAAAACAAACAAAAAAAGTTGAATGGAAGTAAAAATAATAAAAAGTTTATTTTCCCAGCAAAGGGTCGAGATTGCATTCAAAAAACCAGTGCCAGTCATCAACCTCCTATTGGGTTGCAGTTTCCTCTTTTGTAGGTTTTACAGCTATGATCTCACTCAGGTGGTTGCATTTCATTTCCTCAGTTCACATTACCCATGTACAAATTACAGTAACCAGACAGTTTTTATATTTGGGGGGTCTGATTTTATTTTAATCCAGACATAACAGTTCTTTGCAGTTGGGGAGTTTACCTCAAGATTCCTTTAGCTATCTATTCTAGTACACAGGAAGCGGGTGTTCAAGGTTAGGGATGAGGCCAGATGTCCCGTTTCACAGTCAATGCCTCTGGTGTCTGTTAATTTTGAACTAAACAAAGCAGATTGCTGTTAGAGACAGCATAAGTCATTTTACATTTTCCTAACATTTTGTAGGTTTTTAGATTGTTTACAAAAGTTCTATCAATCCTAAAGTAGAACTTTCTTTTCTTTTTATCAAGTAAATTGGTACAATTTAGGTATACAATAGTTACATTCATCATTGGGATTTTGTACCTTTACAAGACTTATCTTGGTTCTTATTTTTCCCTATTCCCCAGCCTCCCTTCACCCCCTCCACCCTTCCCTGTTTACAAAGATGTTCTTTCCATGTTTTTCCTTTTTACATATTTTTTCTTTTCCCTTTTTACCTTTCCCTTACCCCTCACACTTCCTCTACTCTTTTAGACCTTTTCTTCCTGTTACACAATATCAATTATACATCTTGGTCCTTATTTACTCTTTTAGCTTTTCACACCAGAGGAGCTATTCGGTATTTACACGTGTGTTTTATTAATTTCATTTAAGAGTATGGCCTCAATGTGCATCCACTTAGCTATAAATATCTCTAGTTTCTCATTCTTTATGGCTGAGTAGTACTCCATTTTATAAAACAAAAACACATCTGTAGTCTCCAGTTGATGGGTAATTAGGCTGTCTCCAAGTTTTAGCTATTACAAATTGTGCTGCTATAAACATGGGCGTTGAACTCTGGGTGTGCTCTGGTATGATTATTTTAATTCTTTTGGGAAGATACCCAGCAGAGAAATAGCTGGATCAAATAGGACTTCTAATCCTAATTGAGGTGTCTCCATATTGATTTCCACAGTAGTTGTGCCAGTCAGCACTCCCACCAAACAGTGAAGAAGGGTTCCTATCTGCCCACAACCCTTCTAGCATTTGTTATTGGTTGATTTCTTGGTAGCAGCCATTCTTTCTGGGATGCGATGGAATTTCAGTGTTGTTTTAATCTTCATCTCTCAATGACCAGTGATGTTGAACATTTTTTTCATATGTTTATTTGCTGCTTTTCCTTTTTTTTTTTCTGAGAAATTTCTGTTCATTTCATATGCCATTTTTGAATATGGTTTAAGTTCTTAATACATTCTAGGTAGTAGACCTTTGTCTGAGGAACAGCTGGTTACAACTAATATGTATTGACTTATCATTGTGATGTTATTTTCCTGTTGGTTCTTTTTTATTTTTCTCTCTCGCTTTAAATTCTTGCCTATTGGATTTGCTCCGTTGGGCCTCATGAAGTTGTGACAATCATTGTATTTTTCTCAGATATTTTTAAAAAATTGTTTGGAGTGCTGGTTTGGTATTCATGAAGTTTCTCAGGTGTTCTTTGTCACGAAAGTATCTTATTTTTTTTATCAATTTTGAAAGATAGTTTTGCAGGGTATGTCAGCCTAGGTTGGAGGTTGTTTTATTTTAAAGCTTGAAATACCTCACTCCAGGCTCTCCTTGACTTGAGGGTTTGTGTTGAAAAGACTGTTGTGATTCTCATGGGTTTTCCTTTATATGTAATTTGTGTCTTTTCTCTAACTGCTTGTAGTATTTTGTATTTCTCTTGGGTTTCCAGGATCTTTATTATTATGTGTGTAGATGTATTTTTTTTTATCATAACTAGTTGGAGTCCTAAATGCCTCACTTATCTATATGTCAAATTCTTTTGCTCTGTTTGGGAAGTTTCTGCTCTTCTGTAAACAGTTTTTTTATGTTATTTTTGCTTTCTCCTGCTTTTTCTTGGACTCCTTTTAATCTTATATTATTCTTCTTTGTATCAGCTTCTACTTTAGCTAATTACACAGTCTTCCCTTAGACGTTCAATGGTAGAGTTTCTTTGCACAAAGGACTCCTCCTCCAAATAAGTATCAGGGAAGGCCCTGGCCTCGTGGGGGTGGGGAGACCCTGGGCGGACCCTCCCTCTCTGGCTCCCTCCTCGGCCTCCTACAGCTTAGGGGCTTTCCCAGGGAGGAGGGGTGGGAACCAGGGGGACGGAAAAAGAACTTTTTGAGGTGATTGAGGTGATTTAACCCTCAAAAAGGCCAGTGTATGGTATATTGTGGCCTTTCGAACCATGTAAAGTTCTCAGTTGAAAATATTTCTCATGTGTGCATGCACATGTGTGCTGAAGTGAGAGTGGTGATTCTTCGTGGACCCTCCTGATTTTTCTTCATCTGAAAACAAGCCTCTCTTCAGAATGGTTGTATTTCAGCATACTTTGTATTTGTGAATCTGCACTGCAATCAAAATAAATTTAAAAAGCAAAACAAATATAAAGCAATACAGAAGTTTTAAGAATGAGTAAAGAAAGTGAGAAGCCTACCATAATAGCAGTGCAAGCAGTTGTATCTTTAAAAACACTTGATCAATACTCTTCACATCCACCATTACTCCTAGATACAAATGACATTCATCCCCCCCACCCACCCACACACACCTTACTATGGACCCAAGGGTCTCACCACTGAGCTTCATCTCCATCCCTAGGTTTGGTTTGGTTTTGGTTGGTTGGTTTGAGACAGGGTCTCACTATGTAGTTTGGATTGGCTTTGAACTCATGACGTAGTCTAGGTTGGTCTTGAATTCATAGCATTCCTCTTGCCTCCATCTCCAGAGTGCTATGCTTTTGTTTTGTTTTGAACATTCACAAAATAGCGTATTAAACCCGGTAGCTTCTTTGCTATGTAGTTCTTACTGAATGCCCTTTCATGTTTCTCTTACTGCTCATATCTGTTCAAACTTCCAACAGTCTATACTAAAATAAAATTTAAAGGTTTTTTGTTCTCATGGGCAAGTAGGTGAGTTTTAGTAGAAAATTTGCTTATATAGGTATATAACATTGAAGTATTATTACTTTACATACTTCAGTACTTATATAGTATCTACTTAGTAGAAAAGTTTTCCAGTCTTATCCTTACTGCTGTAATGTTTATATGCTTAGGTAAATAAATTTCCACATAGATATATTTACTTACACACCTATGTGAAGGCATAAATGTTAGTAGTGATTTTTCTTAAATGTGAATCCCTAAAGTTATATTTGTATTAGCAATGGAGATGAAAATCAGTGATTTTATTTTCCAGTGGGTTTCTCGTGATTGTGTGTGCGTTTCTACCTTTTGTTTGTTAAAACACGTCACCCTTCATTTTAAGGCTAGGTTAAGCTGCCTTCTGCTTGATTTCCTGAAAATTCTCATAATAGATTTTAAATTTTTTTTTCTTAAATCACTCTCCTTCTTGCCAGACAAATGTATATGTTCTTGGTATATATAATACTGGTACCAAGTGTTAAATGTTTGTAAGTTGCTTCGAACATTTAATGACTAGTGGTTGTAGGATTTTTTCATTGAAACTTTTTTTTTAGTCTAAATACCTTTCCCTCTACTTTGAAGTATTCCTCCCATGTTTAAATTTGAGGGATATGTTTCTTTTTACTGTCTTAGAAAATATATAATTGATATATTTTATGACTCAAAATTGCAGCTAACAGATTCATAATGCAAGATTAAAGATTTTATAATTTTGGAAGTTTTACTTAGGAAATTGACAACATATCATTATAGTATTTGCAAATACAAATGGTTTTCAGTAGCTTGCTTTTTTAAAAAAAAGATTTCAGATACATTTGAAAAAATAAAATTATTTTTGTTTCATATCAAGAAATGGATGAAAAGAGGCTGCTGGATCCAGGGTTGAAGGTTCATAAAGGTCTCTGGGATCACACTCTGAAGAAGCTGCAGATGGAATGCCTGAGTGACTGAAGAAAATGGGTGCTAATGCATCTAACTATCCTCATTCATGTTCCCCGAGGGTAGGGGGAAATTCACAAGCCCAACAAACTTTTATAGGTAACTTCAGTTTTTCTAACTTCATTTTTTCTTTTGTGACTATAGTAATTATTTTCAGTGGTCTCTGGGTAAAAAGGATTGCAATATGAAGAAGTTATAGATAATTCTGTATCTCCTACACCCTTCCACACACAAATGGAAGTATGGCTTGTATGAGTTTTTTTTTAAATAAAGTGCTTATAACACAATTGATCTTTTCTTTAGTTGCCTTAACCATAATTGCCAATTAATTACCTAGCAAATTAGCTATCTCCATTTGTGTGTCCTGTACCATTTATTTTTACCCCTGCAAACGCAGCCTTGGCATGGTTGGTCACAATTATATACTAACAGTATTCCTAACTTATAAATCTGCTTACCTTTCATTTCTTAAAAATTATGATTAAGATTTATGATAGCTTGGCATGGTAGTCCTTGCCTGTAATCCCAGCTACTTTGGAGGCTGAGGCAGGAAGTTTGCAGATTTGAGTCAGCCAGCCTGGGCAATTTTAGCAAGACCTTCTCAAAAAAATGACTGGGATGTAGCTCAGTGACAGCTCACCCCTGAGTTTGATCCCCAGTAGTTAAGAAAAAAAGAAAAAATTATGTTCTCAGTCTTTCATTGTCAGGGTATGAAAGGTATTTTTAAAAATCCAGATTAATTTGCTATGATTGTTTCTACTTCTTGTTTTAAAATGTTTTTTGAAATTCTTATGTTCCTTCATAAAAACAAAAGTCAGTTTGTTTGAGTGGCCAAGATTGTCCTTTAATAGGAGTTGTACCATGAAAAATGTTAATGTTAAAAATGAATTTTAAGGAAAAACAAATTTTCATTTGTTTAATTTTCTTTTTAGGGACATCATCCTATTCTCAGCAAGGCTATGGTTGTGAATCAAAATTGTATAGTCTTGACCATGGCCATGAGAAACCACAAGACAAAAAAAAGAGAACCTCTGGCCTTGCTACCCTCAAAAAGAAATTTATTAAGCGTCGAAAATCTAATAGGTCTGCCGATCATGCCAAGCAGATGCGAGAACTCCTCTCTGGATGGGATGTCAGAGATGTCAATGCGTTAGTGGAGGAATATGAGGGAACTTCAGCTTTAAAGGAGCTTTCTCTACAAGCCAGTTTGGCTAGACCAGAAGCCCGGACATTGCAGAAAGATATGGCTGACCTTTATGAGTATAAGTATTGTACTGATGTAGACTTAATATTTCAAGAAACTTGTTTTCCTGTTCATCGTGCCATTTTGGCAGCAAGGTGTCCATTTTTTAAAACATTGCTTGCTTCCTCGCCTGAGTATGGGGCAGAGATAATAATGGACATCAATACAGCTGGTATTGATATGCCCATGTTTTCTGCTTTGTTACACTACCTTTATACAGGAGAGTTTGGAATGGAGGACTCAAGGTTTCAAAATGTTGACATCCTTGTTCAACTTAGTGAAGAATTTGGAACACCAAACTCCCTTGATGTAGATATGCGTGGACTCTTTGATTACATGTGTTACTATGATGTCGTCCTTAGTTTTTCTTCAGATTCTGAACTGGTTGAAGCTTTTGGGGGAAATCAGAACTGTTTAGATGAAGAGCTGAAAGCCCACAAGGCTATTATTTCTGCACGGTCTCCATTTTTTCGAAATTTATTACAAAGGAGGATACGGACTGGTGAAGAAATCACAGACCGAACTTTGAGGACTCCCACAAGAATTATATTAGATGAGTCCATTATACCAAAAAAATATGCAAAGGTGATACTACACTGTATGTATACCGACGTGGTAGACCTCTCCGTTTTACACTGTAGCCCTTCTGTGGGAAGTCTCAGTGAAGTTCAGGCTCTCGTTGCAGGGAAGCCAAACATTACCAGGGCAGAAGAAGCCATGGAACTTTACCACATAGCACTGTTCTTGGAATTTAACATGCTTGCACAAGGTATGAAATTCTGATTTTCATTTCTAAAATTAAAATTTTTCTTCCAGTTTAAAAACACAGCCAATATGTTCCATGATTTCTGTGTTTGGGATATGCAAGGTCAATTCTTTTGAGCCTACAATTATAGCATCTGAGACAGATGAAGGATCAATGCAACTCTGTTTTTAATATTAAAATCAAGCATTCATTTCTAACTAAGTGTTAAATGAGACTTCAGACTCTTTCCTAATGTAAAATGATAGATGTGAGATACATAATTACACAACTATACTCTCCACCCAAGCTTTGAAACTAGCCTAGTTTTCCTGATTGCAAAGTTAGATTTTCATATTTACATTCAATGCTTTATTGATGTTTAAATGTTTGGAATTAGAATAAATTCATTGTAGAAATGCAGATAGCCACATTTAGATATAAATTCATTTGCATGAGAGAATTGAGTAGGCCTTCTGATTTAAATTTTAAAATATTTTGTATCTTACTTTTAGTCAACTTGTATATCAGACAGTAGCCTACAGTGTGTAAAGCACAGGCCTTATTAAATTAGAAACAGCATATTTTTTGTGATAGGCAAATGAATATATGAAAGTTACATTTAAAAAGTAAGTATCTGGGAGCCGTGCATGGTGGCGCATGCCTGTAATCTCAGCACTCAGCAGGCTGAGGCAGGAGGGGATCACTGTGAGTTCGAGCCCAGCCTGGACTACATAGTGAGTTCCAGGTCATTCTCAACTACCTAGTGAGACCCTGTCTCAAAAACCCAAAAAAAAAAAAAAAAGAAAGAATCTGGGCTGGGGGTT
>NW_022900933.1:32501559-32602189 GCF_012274545.1 Fukomys damarensis | reverse complement strand
AAAAAAAAAAAAAAAGTAAGTATCTGGGCTGGGGATTTAGCTCAGTAGCACCATACCTTCCTCACAAGCACAAGATCCTGAATTCCATCCCCATTCAAAAAAAAAAAAGATATCTCTTGATAACTGTTAAGAATCTTAACATTTCAGAGCTGGAAAGAGATTTTTCATGAGATAGCAAAGGAGTTTACTATGCTACAGAAAGGGAGAATACATAGTTTTCTGTGACCATATATTAAAGGAAACAAGTTATATGACCTAAGATCACTTTAGGAATTTAAGTTAGTGCGTGTTAACTAAAGAAATGTTAAAAGCTGCCAATTACAATGTTATCAGATAAATGTACTCTGCTCTGCCACTTGCCTCACAAGCACAAGGACCCAAGTTCGATCCCTGGTACCAAAAAAAGAAAAGAAAAGAAAAAAAACAAAGATAAAATATACTCATGGGCTGAGGATTTAGCTGAGCGGTTCGGTGGCCTGCCTTACAGGCACAAGGACCCGAGTTCGATATATATATCTATATATAATATATGTATACATACATATAGATAGATAGATAGATAGATATACATATACACATACACACACTCATTATGTGCCACAAACATGTACTAATAAAAATTAAAAATGTAAGGATAAAAAATAACCAAAATGTATCAAATTTACTTTGCATATTTTAAAATGAGAATATATTCCTTAATGTAATTTTTTAACATCTTGAATGAAAAGTAAAATTGTGAGGCAGCTCTTGGACCTTTGGTAATATTTGATTACTTATCTAGCATTACTTTATCTTAAGTGAGCTGTGTGTGAAAGAGAAAAGGAAAAGATTTAGCTGGAAATTGTATTTTAAAGATGTAAGACAATACTCTTTGCCTTATCTTAATCTGTTTACTTGAAACAACTGCACATGCTTCTCTCTTTCATTATTTAAAATACAATTCTGGGCATTTGGTGGTGGATGGTGGTGGTGGTGGTGGTTGCGCTCCATGTGGGACATATTTTTCTCCCATACCTGATACTCATGTTAAGATTTATAAAACACTATGACTTCAACATAACTTTTACCTCACTTTCCTGGAAAGAAGGCTGTTTGGGCACTTGCGAGGTATTTTATAAAGCTAAACAGCACAGATTCTGGAACTGGACAGACTGGATTTAAATCCTATCGTGTCTTAACTTGTGAGACTTTAAGCCAGTCATACAGCCTCTCTAAGCTTGTTTTCTCACTTGTAAAATAAGAATATTAACCCTGTAAAGTAGGCTTATGAAGATAAAATGATACATATCACATTTTTTTGCTGTGGAATTATTAATTTTAAGAATTTTTACAAGTTTATCCAGTAGAGTGAGTTTGTTTATACCTCTTGTTTTTGCATTTACCAAACTGTTGGTAAGCAATCAGCTCTTCTCTGTAGGAGTTCTGCAGTCTGATTAAGCCTATAAAGTACTCAAACACCTGTTAAGTGTAATTAAATCAGCATCTTCCCCCTGCATCTACTATGATACTAGTTACATATCATCTTGGAGAGAATCAAGTAGTCATTTTTGGGGGTTCTGTAATTCAAATCAGGATTCCTAGTTAAAGACTATGAGACTAAACTATGGAGTAACTTGAGGGTAAAACCACATTGTTTCATTTTTGTGTCCCCAGTGCTGAGGGTGATAGGCAGTAAATGTTTTTGAACTCCAAATTAGAGTTAACTAAAAATTAAAGCCCAGTATTCCATACAAATAGTAACCAAAACAGCAGGGATGGCTATTTCAGTATCAGATAAAGTATACTAAGAATTTACCAGAGACTAAAAAGGGCATAATATATTATTAAAACGTACATATAAGAAGAAACATATTTACACATTTATTGACATACTAATATATATTAAACAAAACCTTACAGAACCGAAGGGTGAAATGGCTCTATCGTAATAGTTTGATACTTCAATACCCTACTCTGAATAATGGCTAGAACAAAAGAGAAAACAAAGAAATAACGGATCTTTTACAATAAGCCGAGTAGATCTAATGGGCATATAAAATCTCTGCCCAACAATAGCATACGCATTCTTCTCAAGTGCACAAGACATTTTTCAGCATATAACATGTGTTGTTATTACCCAGTGTATGCTAAGGACCTTGTAAAAAATCAGTGACCAAACACCCAATCCTTTCAGGGGTCTTCCAATCTAGTCATCTATTTGGAACTTTAAACATTAGTCTTTTTAATATAGGTACTCCTAGCATGCAGGCTTCTTGCATTGCAGTCACAGAAAACAAACTCTAGCTGGTTTAAGGGGGAAAATATTATTTGATAAGGTATTGTTGGTACACAGCATTGCTGGGAAAGTTGGAGACCCAGCTCAGTAAACAGATGAAAATAAAAAGGCTGCAGAGTGAGGACTCTTTGAGAACCTAGTAAGAACACTGAGTTGCCTGGGATCCTGGCTACGGCAGCTACTACAGCTCTGCCTTCTGTGCCATTAGCTCCTACATAAAAAAAGTCAGTTACATACTGCAGCTCCAACCACAGAGAAGGCCAAGAAAGCCCTTTAGGCTTTGAGATGGGCACCCCTAGAGCTACACAATGAGGAATTCTCCATGAAATGGAGGTTTTAGTGCTGGGAGCCTAAAAAGCCAAATGACCCATACAGGAATGCTGCTTATTCAGGAAATTGCCTAAAATACAACAAAGCCTGCTGTCCTCTAAGTGCCCTGGAGCAATCTGAGTGGTGACCTATCTAGGTCCTTGCCTCCTGGTATTTAAACTTCCTCACTGGGCCCACAAAACTTGTGCCAAGTGGTTCAGCTACAAAGCAGGCACATGACTAAGACTCCTCCAAGCTGGTGTTTCAATCACTAACATAATCTGCTGTTTTGTTTTTATGACTGGGCCACAGCCTCCCAACCTCAACTCTGAAAGTGGTTCTCATTTGCCCTTTTCTCCTACCATGCCTAAATTCCTGGACTTAAGAGTCAAAAAAACTGGTGTGAGTCACACCATCATCACTGACAAGCCTGGGAAAATGCTGCCTACAAATCACTGAGCACCACCATACTCACAGGCTGTCAGGAATATAAATGAGATAAAGACAAAGCCTTCTGTAAACTAAGGTTCTAAGCGTAATCTCATTGTCAACAATCACCCCAGATAAATTCCTTAGGACTGTGGCCTTTTCGTGGTCTCTTTGGGACTAATGGTCAATGATGTCATAGCTTTATTAAAATTAATTTTATAATCAAAGTAGTACATGCTTATAAAAGTCTAGTAACAAAACACCTTAAAAGCAAAACTTCCTCACCTACACCCCATCTACTCCTAGTCCTGCTCCACAGAGGCAATTACTCTTAATTCTTTAGTTTTTTTCTTCTAGCATACACCTCTATTAGAATTCTTAAAAATTAATATTCAGTTGTCATATTGTGACAATTTAAATATGCTTACTACTGTACCAATCTGTGGATCAGAACTGTATTTTCTTTCTTTTTGTTTTTTTGGAGACAGGGTCTTGTTATGCAGTTCAGGCTGGCCTTGAACTCATGACAATCCTCCTGCCTCGGCCTCTTGAGTGCTGGGATTGTAGGTGTATGCCACCATGACTGGCTCAGAACTATATTTTCTGTCACTTTTTCCTTCTTTATTCTTTTCTTCTTTTCCCTCCCTCCCTCCCTTCCTTCCTTGAGACCAAACCCAGGAAGCCAAGGAGTACTAAGCTCCTGCACCCCTAGAAATTGAAAAAAAAATTTTTTTTTTTTGTACTGAGGATCAAACTTGGGACCTTGTGCTTGCGCATCAGGCAGCAGAACCACTGAGCTAAATCCCTGGTCTAAAATTTTCATTTTGAGACAGTGTCTAAGTTGGCCAGGCTGACTACAACTTGTGATCTTCCTGACTCAGCCTCCCATATACTGTAGCTGGGATTACAAGCCGTGTTCTTCATGAACAACCATAAAATTTTTCAGGGTTATTTTTTACTTCATGTTAAAAATTTTAAGTAAATTGATTTGTGGTTTATATTTTTTAGAAGAGAAGACCACTCTTATTGGGAAGTATAGATTTTCACACGCACTTTAACAACTTAGAGGTCTTCCATTCTTTGACAAATACTATTAATTTTAGAACAGAGTAGCCAAGAATCAGCACTAACACATACATGTGTATTTGAATGCTAGACATTTTACTCTAGACTTTAAACTTTATCTAGATCAAAAAGGCATTTTTAATCTTTGGGTAACTTTCATTCCAAAATGGACTCTGTATTTCATTTGCCATTTTTTAGTCATGGATGTGATTATACTTTATTGAATTAAAATTCTAACAGAGAAGCAACTAAAAGCAATGACCTAATTTTTTCCCTTAGCAACCAGTTAGGTTCCAAGAGTGTATGAAACAAATGCAGAATAGCCTGGCTGTCCTCACTCACTCATCCATTTCTCCCTCTTCCCTTCCCTTCATTGTCCCTTTGTTGACACTTCCTTCTGTCTCATTTCAATGGACCTGGTAGTTCATTTTACTTCTGCTTATAATTGTTTCCTGTTCAGCAAAATCATCTGAATGTACTTACTAGAGAATAGTTGGAACTAAGCTAAAGACCATGATCATCAGTTCAGAGTAATAAATTCAGGCTTTATTTAAACATGCAACATAGTGAATTTTAGTTTTGTGAATGGCAGTTCACGTAACTCAGAAATTATACATCTGATCATAATGAAACTTTTTTTTTTTTCCTTTGGTTTTTTGAGACAGGGTCTCACGCTGTAGTTGAGACTGACCTGGAATTCTCTATGTAACCCAGGCAGCTCTCGAACTCACGGTGATCCTCCTGCCTCAGCCTCCCTAGTTCTGGGATTACAGGGGTGCTCCACCACGCCCAGCTTCATAATGAACCATTTGAAAACAAATTTCACAGTCCAGGGATCTAGCTCAGTGGTTTCGCCACCTGCCTCACAGGCACAAGGTGTTGAGTTCGATCCCCGGTACCAAACAAAATGAAAAATTAAAAATAAAAAAACAAATTTCACTTAAAGTTTGAGTAAAATTCTAAAATATAATTAACTGCATATTTTATTTTAAATATTAAAATATGGTTTTTGTACATTATAAACTCTTCCTCTGGACTCTGTTCTCATTTTTCTTTTGTCTGGAGTATTGTCACCTTTTATCACTAAATGACCAAACTCACATACCACTTTCCTTGGTTTATCTTAGCCATTCTGAGTTATAAATATTTTTGGACTTTGTGAAAACTTTTAAAGCATTTCTTTTATTTTTCTTAGGTTTTTACATCTCCTAACTTGTTTTGAAATTAGGGGCCAGGGATTTAGCTCAGTGGTTCCACTGCCTGCTTTGCAAGTGCTAGGGCCTGAGTTTGATCCCTGGTACCAAAATAAAGTAAAATAAATAACATAAATGGGTTTATTTTTTTAAAAAAAGAAATTACCTACCTACCTGTGTCATTTTGTCTATCACATAGTATATCATGTTCCCAAAAGAATCAATATCTTTGTCATGTATTCACCCAAGAACATAGCACAGTGCTTTGCTCTTAGTAGATTCCTATTCGCATATTTTGAATTATTTTTAATACTGTGAAACATTTCCTTTAAAAGTTGGGATGGATTTGTGTGGTGGCTCAGTGGTTCATTGCTTGCTGCGTGTGTGAGAGGGCCTGAGTACAATTCCCTGTGCCAAAAAAGGAGGGAGAGAAGGGGATATAATAAATTTAATCCTAGAAGTGACTCTACTATCTCATTCATGGTTTTAAGTTAAACATCAGGCAAAATGTGTCAACACTTGTTGCCCCATTTTGATATGAAATACAGTGGTCCCTTGGTGCACAAACTCAGTTCTCTTCACAGTTCTGGTCACAAACCAAACTGGATGAGAACCAAATCAAATTTCTCCATAAGGTCAACATTAAACCTAGCCATTGAATTTGATTCACTTCTCATCCAAATTGGTGTGTGTGTGTGTGTGTGTGTGTGTGTGTGTGTGTGTGTGTGTGTGTGTGTGTGTGTGTGTGTGTATTTCACATGCATATCTTGTTCTTTTGTCCTATAAATAGCATCACACTGTGCATACTATGTATCTTGCTATTTTCATACCTCATAAACTTTGGAGAAATGTTTATGTCACTATATACAGAATTTATTTTTAATAATTGTATCTTGTTATTGTCTTTAAAATGTAAGTAATAAATACATATAATTAATACATGCAGTGGTGAATGGATTCAGACAGCAAGTAGTGCAAAAGGTTTTTGATAAATCTTAAAGTCTCACTCCCCAGTGGTAACCACTGTTTTAGAAAATATCTTTTTATAAATGTCTCCAGAGGAATGATTCTTATATTTATAGAACTGCTAAAACATTCAGTGAATATAAGCAGTCCAGAAATTGCATTGCTTCAGTCACTTTTTCATATATTTCAATTAAAAGGAATAGCATTCTCTGTTATAAATTGCTAAGGTCTAGCTTCACTAAATATGTCTCCAAGAAGGAGGTGGCTTTGGTATATTAAAAGACAGTTCTGTTGCGGTTCTTGGCACTAAAGCATTTTTATATACCTCATACTTAGTATTGACATGTTTATGAAACTTCTGACAAATGTTTTAATGTACCATAGTGTTTGAAGGTGAAATGGTCACATATCTGATATTAATACTAGGAAACCAAAAATAAATCAATGCACTTACATGTCTTTGTTTCTAAATATATTTCTCTTCAACTACAATAGAATTAAGCCTTTTCCAAAGTGATTTGATTTTAATATTAAGTTGCTGTTGTCCATGTTCCTTCCTAATTGAAGTTTACATCCAAGAATAGGGCTGGATTTTGAAACTGACTCCTTAAAATAATTCTAGAAAATGAATGGACATCACATTGTTTTCTAATCTATTAATATATGAACTTATATGTAATATGAGAGGTTCGGAATTTTTTATAAGCTAAAACTTTTTTTTACTTACACTTTATTTTAAACTATTTAAAATCTTCGGTGATGTGACTGCCACTCCTAAATTATATCTTTCTGTCAATCTTTTAGAGATAGTATTAGGTTAAATAGAAATAGACAGGGCCATGGATATAGCTCTGTGGTAAAGCATTTGCTTAGCATATGCAAGTCCATGAGCTTGAGCCCTAGCACCTCCTCCCAAAAAACTGTAGATAAATAACCATGCTGTAAACCTGATCATCCTAATCTATAAAATGAGATAATATATTGTGACTTTTCAAGCAAATAAGAAACGAGGCTACAAGGGCCGAGGATTTAGCTCAGTAGTTACACCACCTACCTTGCAAGCACAAGGTCCCAGGTTCAATCCTCAGTACCAAAAAAAAAAAAAAGAGGCCATAGGCAAACAGGACTTTATCACATACAGAACTTTGTTTACCATGCTGACATAATAAGCTTCATCCTGACTATAGTAGGTCTTATTGCCAGATTGCATTTGCATTTTCTGAAAGCTGTCTTTGGCAGCAGTATATAGAACCCGTAAGAACTATTCTAGAAAGAATGGGGTTTTTTAAAAATGGATGATTTGCCGGATGTGTTGGCGCACTCCTGTAATCCCAGCACTAGGGAAGCTGAGGCAGGAGGATCACTGTGAGTTC
This sequence comes from Fukomys damarensis, assembly GCF_012274545.1. Lineage (NCBI taxonomy): Eukaryota > Metazoa > Chordata > Mammalia > Rodentia > Bathyergidae > Fukomys > Fukomys damarensis. The sequence continues at coordinate 32,594,579 of NW_022900933.1, read as the reverse complement.
AAGACCAGCCTGGGCTACATAGTGAGTTCCAGGTCAGTGTCAACTACATAGTGAGACCCTGTCTCAAAAAAAAAAACAAAAAAAATTTTTTTTTAATTAAAAATGAAAATGGATAATTTGTAAGCAGATAAAAATATATTGTAGTTTAATGTTTGTTGTTTTGGTTTGATTTTTTTATAGTTGTTTTTGTTGTTTATTTGTTTTTTTTGTTTTTGTAGTAGTGCTGTGGGATCAGACCCATGGCCTTCCATATACTAGGCAGGCAGGCGCTTTATCACTGGGCTACATCCCCAGCTACTACTAATTATTTTTGAAGGTTTTATACTGTATTTATTCAAGGGAATTTATTGAGCAGTGTTTTTACCAGTCACTGTGCTAAGTACTTTACTCACATTATCCTCTGTTGTAGTTATTATCTTCATGTACAGTTGAACTGGGGCTATAAAACATTGTTACTTATCTTTGATTACAGATAAGTGTTAAGACCGAAGATTTGAATCCACATCCTTTTGACTCCAGAGCTACTCTTTCCCATTAAGGGAAGAGGGAATATGACCTCTGAGAAGAAATTCTTTATGAGGTTGTTTTGAAAGCAGTATGCAGTCATGTAAGAGGTGACTGACCAGGGGATATCACAAAGTCTGAAAACCCTCAAAGGTTGTGGGGTTTTCCTCTATTATAATGGAAATAAAGATATTAATTTACTGTCACTAGGGAGATGGCAGATAATGGTTAAGGGTCGTGAATAAGGTAAGTTCTTAGCTTGATTCCCAAAGTGAATGATCATCTTTTGTTTTAGACAGAAGTATAAACCTCTGAGCTTTCCACATCTGAGAAATAGGATTTTTACTTAACGTTTTGATAAATCTGTGGCAGGGAAGTGTGCAGTGCATATGGGTTGTCACTCTTTCTGTTCCCCTTAAAAACCTTTGACTCACTGTGCTCTTTGAGACTGTGCTCCTTTTCTGACCCCATATATCACTACAAATCCTATATTTGCTCTGAATTTGAATACACTAGTACAGTGTGTACTCTTACAAGGAAGCTTGATTATAGTAATAGCTACCATTCACTTAATGTTTACTATAAATTAAACAATATAGTAAGTGCCATTATAATAATTAATCTTATTTCTCAAAATAACTGTGAGATAAATGCTTTTATTCATATTTTTTAGATAAATAAGCAGGCCAGATTTTCTCACATCACACACCTAGAGAATTGGGATTGGGTCTCTGGTCAATCCAAGTCTAGTGGTATTTCCCACATCTCTCTTCCAGAAGATGCCTTGCACATAAGAATATGTTCAATTTCAAATTCAAGGGGCCGGGGATTTAGCTCAGTGGTTCTTCTGCCACCCTCATAAGACCAAGGTCCTACATTCGATCCCAGAAGAAAAAAATATTCAAATTCAAGCATCCTGTGAGTCCTAGAGTTCAGTCACCCCACATTGTAGTATAGAGAATTATATGTGGTATCTCTGTCCCTAGAACTAACATACTCATGACTGCTTTTCTCTTTGTTATGCTATTCTCCCAGAACCCTCACATTATAAACATTAAAATGTCATATCAGGCCAGAGGTGGTTGTGTATACCTGTAATCCCAGCTTCTCAGCAGGCTAAGGCAGGAAAGTAATAAGTTCCAGGACATTCTAGGCCATTTAGCAAGACCCTGTCTCACAATACAATTTGTAAAGAGCTGGAGAGACAGCTCAGTGGCAGAACACTTGCCTAGCATGTGTAAGGTCCTTGGTTCTACCCCCAATACCACCACCAAAATAAAAACCTGTTAAAAAACACTGATTTGTGAAGTAAATGTAAAGAATAACAGCCTAAACCAGGCCTTGTGTTGCATGCCTCTAATCCCCAACATTCTGGGAGCCAACAAAAATAGGACTGCAAGCTTGAGCCCAAACTGGACAATTTAGCAAGACCTTGTCTCAAAATATAAAATAAAAGAGCTGGAGCAGGTTGGGGATTTAGCTCAGTGGTGCCACAGCCTGCCTTGCAAGTACAAGGGCTCCAAGTTTGATCTCCGGCACCCAAAAATAAAGGAAAGAAAGAGGGAGAGCCCCCCCAATCAGTTCATAATCATTAAGTATCTTAAGCACACTTAAATATAATTGTATGTTTCATGGCTTAAAGGAAAATCATTTCTCCAAAAACTGATAAAAGATTGCCCTTTAGGCCATGAAAGTGTCCTTCTCCTTTTCCTTTACTAATTTCCTAAAATTTTTCCCTAAAGTTTTCAGCTTCTGTCCTATCTTTTTCTGCTTCTCTCTCACACACAGCTCAGCAAAAGTTACAGGAATAAAGAATACACATTGGGGCTGGGGATTTAGCTCAATGGCACTGCACCTACCTGGCAAGTGCGACATCCTGAGTTCAATTCCTGGTACAAAAAAAAAGAATAAACAGTAAGGCATATACAGCACAGATCTTAGTGATTGCTTCCTTTCCATCAAAAAAGAGTAATATTCTCATGGTGGAGCACCTTCACATTTCCTTCCATTATTTGCTTGTGTTTTGTGGTCAGTGATTGATTTTACTTAGCACTAAGGGAAGGAACTGCCAGCAATTTCTGTGCCCTGGTGGTGGTGGTGGTGGTGTTTAATTTTTTGAATAGGAAATACATTCACACTGAGCAGATTATCTCCTGCCCTTCTAAACTTTGTTCCCAGCCAGCCCTCAGTTTCCCTCCATAGAGGCAGTCATTGTTAACAGTTTCTTGTGTAGCCTTCTAGATAGCCAGGCCAGTGTCTTAGGACATAACTTATAACGTTAGGGCCGGGGATTTAGCTCAGTGGTTCCCACCATCTGCCTTGCAAACACAGGGGCCCAAGTTCAATTCCCGGTACCAAAAAAATAAATATAAAGTAAAATACATTAAAGGGGAACATGAGCAGGTAATAGATTAGATCTGTAAAGTTAATAATCACTGGGCCAGGGATGTAGCTCAGTGGCTCTGCCTTGCAAATGCAAGGTCCTGAGTTCGATCCCTGATACCACCAAAAAAAAAAAAAGGAATAATCGCTTCTGGCATTCAGCTATTACAAGGAAATCTTATAAGACTATTAAAAGGGGACAAAACTTTGTTTTGTTTTGTTTTGTTGGAAACAGGGTCCTAACTACATAGTTGATACTAGCCTGAAACTCACTATGTAGCTGAGGCTGGTCTCGAACTCACAGCAATCCTGCCTCAGCCTCCCATGTGCTGGGATTACAGGCATGCGCCACCACATCTAGCTGGGGACAGAACTTTGGAAGATACACTTCCATGTGGCTAAATATTTTACACTTACAAGACCATACTTCTTTCTTTCTTGTACTGGAAATTGAACCCAGGGTCTTTGCACTAAACTACATATCCAGCAGCCCTTTTTGTTTGGTTTTTGTTGTGTTGTTTTGTTTTGTTTTTTTGGTTCTTTGAGACAGGGTCTCACTATATAGTTGTGGCTGACCTGCAACTCTCTATGTAGCCCAGGCTGGTCTTGAACTCACAGTGATCCTCCTGCCTCAGCTTCCTGAGTGCTAGGATTACAGGCATGAGCCACCACACCTGGCATATCCAGCCCTTTTTGAGACAGGGTGTAAATTGGAAAGTTGCCTAGGGTAGCCTGGAAATTGGAATCCTCCTGCTTCAGCCTCTCAGAGTGCCAGGATTATAAGCATATGACATCATGCCCAACTCATTTGATGAAACATTTAAGACGAGTACTTTGGTTTCATTGAGCAACTTTGACCTCTTTTCTAGGAAAATAGGTTCAAACTTTGAAACATTTTGCGTGACATTTATAATATTGGTGAATTACAGATAGGAATTTGTTAAGAGACCTAGATTGTACTCTGAATATTCATTTTCCTTAGCAAGCCATATTTTTTGAAACTACACATTCTGTGGTCACTTCAACAACAGCCACATAAAACATTCTCCCCTCTGCCTGGAATACAGTTTCTTCCCATTCCCTTAAAATGGTGTATTCTTTGTTACCTTGGCTGGAAAGCCATCCTTTGCTGTTTTTGCAATACTGAGAATTCAGGTAGCCCCCAGAGTACTGTATACCATGGCCTTTTTTATACACTTTTTCTACCTTTTCTAGAGAAGGTTGGTTAGCTTCTTGAGATCAAGAGTTGTTTTATAGCTATATCTAGGGTTAATAGTTTAGTGGTAAAGTACTGCCTAACTTGTACAGGCACTAGGTTCAATCATCCCTAGTGCTGCCAAAACAGAAAAGAAAAATAAGTCAGGCGTGGCAGCACACACCTGTAAACCCAGCAGTTGGGAGGCTGAGATAGGATCACTGTGCATTCAAGGCTGGCCTGGACTACAAAGTGAGACCCTGTCTCAAAAAAACAAACAAACAAACAAACAAATGCTATATTGTTTATGTTGTTGCATGTAAATTTTTCCAAATGAAAGTTTAGAAAGATTACCTGGAATCCAGGGTTAATTGGAACAGTAGTTTGACTCTTAAAACCCAGAATGACAATTAAGAATACTATTTTTTTTTTTTTTTTTTTTTTTTTTTTTTTTTTGGTATCAGGGATCAAACTTGGGTCCTTGTGCTTGCAAGGCAGGCAGCAAAACTACTGAGCCAGATCCCTGGCCCAAAAATACTCTTTTTTTATAGACCCGTGTTGAGACTGAAGTTTTTATATCTGCTCTTAGCATCAGGTTTCCTCCAGAAAGTAAAGCCTAGGATAAGAACTTCCATGAGATAGTTTATTTGGGAAGTTCTTGCAGAGAGTAGGTGTGGGAGATTGGGAAGGGTGAAGTGAAGTGGAAGACAGCCAGTACGTTATGTGTTCGAGCCGATCACTGCCCTGCTGGAACCCTCTGACAAGCTACACGGAATACTCTTCAGAACTGTCAACCTGAGGGAAGGAAAACGTTGCACTGTTTACCAGCCTCCATTCTCCCATTGGAAAAGATTTTTTGTGAGATGTTTGCTCCCTTTCATCTTACGGTTCGTATATGTATGTACCGGTGCCTCGCTGATTCCTGGAGTTGCCCACTGCAAAATGTCAGAATTTCCACAGCAGAAAGCAAGAGGTCCAAATCATGCCTGAGGCAAGGTCTGTCAGGATACACTTTGAAACAGGGTCACTACAGCAAAAGGCAGAGAGCATGTGAGGTGGGCACGAGAGTTGCTTAATTCAGTCTTCTTGCGTCAATCAGATCAGTTTACATACTGTGCTCCATTATCCATTAAATCCAATCCACTAGAGTCCTTAAGGCAGTGGCCAGCCAACCACACCTCCACAAAAGGCTGGCTTCAAGGAAGATCTTGGAATTAGGTACAGTCCCACTGCTGCAATTGCCTGGAACTCTTGACTTTCTCCTCATGGCTTTTCGGAGTTTGCTCAGGGCAGTGGGCAGCTTTGGCTTGTTGGAATTAAACCTTACACCGTTGTGGGAGAAGCTGAGGAAGTGATGAGGTGCAATGACCCTGAGAAGCCATGTGCATCCGGCTGCCAAACTGGAACTGTGAAGAGAAACTCATTGGAAGTGACTCTTGGTCTGGAGAGCTGCAGCCGGGCATCTGATGTTGGGCTTGGAGCCAGTGTGGTCAGCGGCGCCCCACTTGCAAGGCAGAGCTGGACATAGAGCGGAGAAGCAAAGACTGACCAGTGCCCACTAGCACCTTTGTGTCCACCTGTCACAATACCTAGCTACAGAGATTTTTGGAGAGTAATGGCTGTTCTTCGCCTTTGCCTTCCAAGTCCCACACATTTCTCTTTTAGTTGCCTCTAACTTGGAATCGTACAGGATGGAGATTGGGAGAAATAGTTGAAGCATGAGCAAGTTGAAATACTAAAAATCAGTATAATCTCTCTCTCTTCCTGTACCAAACCTAGATTTTCATCCCCCTTTGCGAAACTTCAGTCAGTCTGTGCAGGCTACCATGTTGTGGTGACCACAACCTGCATCACACAGCTGAGCTCTTGGTTTCTTTCTCCATAATTGCTACAAGTGATAGATATTTGTTATCTTTGAGCAAAGAAGCACCAGGAAATGCCTCAGTGAATTCCTTGCATTCTGAAGAAGTTACTTCCTGCTCCAGTACACTCAAGATCCACACACACACACAACTGGACCATGACACAACTGAAGACACAGTCATGCAGTTCTTTGGGTGTCTGCACTCCTTCCTTCCAAAACGGGAACTATGGACTACTCTATAAACCTGACCCAAATTATTAGTTTGGAGGCAGTAAGAGGAGACGGGCTGGTCTTGAAGAGATAGCCATCTTCTTCCTCTTTTTTTTTTTCCACTAAGTTTATTGATACACTTTAGGTATTCAATACAGTTGCATTCATCATTGGAAATTTGCACCTTTACATAATCCACCTTGGTTCTTATTTTTTCCCCATTCCCCTGCCCTCTCTTCACCCACTCCACCTTTCCCTATGTACAAAGTCTTTGTTTCCATTTTTTTACTTTTCTCATATTTTTTTTTCTTTTCCATTCTTTCCTTTCCCCTACCCCTCCTACTTCTCCTTCCCCTTTAGACCTTTTCTTCTTATTTCACATTGTCAGTTATATATTTTGATCTTTATTTACACTTGTAGTTTTTCACATCAGAGAAACTATTCAGTATTTACATGTGTGTCCTCTATTTCACTTAAGAGTATGACCTCAGTGTGCATCCATTTAGCTATAAATATAAATATCTAATAGGCTGGGGATTTAGCTCAGTGGTTCCGCCTCCTGCCATGCAAGTGCAAGGACCTGAGTTCAATCCCTGGTACCAAAACCAAACAAATAAATATAAATGTCTGTAGTTTCCTGTTCTTCATGGCTAAGTAGTACTCCATTTTATAGAAAAACCACATCTTTTTTATATAGCCATCTTACCAGGTACCCACTGGGTCTCCAGACAAGGGCAGGCTCTCTCATTCTCTGGTGAGAAATTTGAGCTCCTTTTTTTTAGCCCAGAAAATTTGGTTGAATCTTGGAGTTTAATATTTCAGCTCATCCATTCCTTCCAAGTATTCCTATAAGGACCAAGATTTTTCCCCTCTTTTTTTGTTAGTGCTAGAGATTGAACCCAGGCCCTTTGCAATGAGCTGTATTCCAGCCTTTTTGAGTTTTTTATTCTGAGACAGCATCTCACTAAGTTTCACAGGCTGGGTTCAAATTTGTGATCCTCCTGCCTCAGCCTCCTAAAGTGCTGGAATTGCATGCATATACCACCACACCTGGCTTGACCCATATTTTATCCTAGAAGACTTACTGAGGCTTTCGTTCAGATCATCTTTGTGACTCTGACATTCTTCAGATTAAATCTTGAGCCCAAGTTGTAACAATCTGTCCTGCAGCTTCAGGATATAGGTTCTCTTTAAACATTGACCTGGAAGTCTCCAGACTTGGGAGAATGCCTAGATTTCAGAGTTGGTCAAGCCATTAACTAAAAACTATCCAGGATCAGTGCTTTCTAGTTACTAATGCTCCCATTCCATTCAAGTGCCACCACTACTGCTGAGCTAATTCTTCATTTTCCATTTATATCTGAAGTTAATCTGCTTTTGGTAAAAAGTTCTCCTGCTGTGCTGTTGCATGCAGAGGTTATCACCTCCCCACTTACAAGAAGGGGGAGAGGCTTATTGCCATCTACCAGGGAGTGATTCATTAAAGAACCTTACTTTCTAGAATCATTTCTGTTACTAGGCTTTGTGACCTGAATCTCCTACCACTCCATACAGTCCCTGCTGAAAGCCAGCCCCAAATAGGTTGCCTGCAGGTCACTCATTTGGTACATGCTCCTGGCCACAAGAGGGGTGAAGCTGGGAAGGCAGGAGAGAAGTAGGAGAGGAATCACTGGGTTTCTTACTCCTGGGGGATGGAGTTTAGACTCCTCAAATTAACCTCCTGAGGAGGAATCGGGAGAAGCATTCATCCTTCCAGCTCTCAGAAGTCAGAGTCCACGGACTAGACTGAGGCGTGGGTTGGCTTGTCTTCTGTCCTATTTGTCCCTCATTTTTTGTCTTGGATCTGGAATTCTTGGTTGCTTTTTAAAAATAGATAAGTAAAGATGATGAGATGATAGTGGTATTTTAGAAAACTTCAGTTGTCAACAATGCTGTGTGGATTGAAAAGCTGAAGGTAGACAGGAGGCTTTTCAGGAGTTGATGTTTGAAGTGCTGGGGTAGTATAGAAAATAAAGAGGCTAATCAAAGAATATTGTGAAGGATGTGTCAGTGGAACACACTGATATCAAGGTCACAGTAGAAATTTACAATGTCTAGCCCAGAAAAAGGGTAGTGTGTGGACACATGGGCTCCATAATAGTTGCCATAATCCCCAGAATGCTGGTGGGTTATTGCAGCTTCATATGAGGAATTAAGACTCGCAAGGGTGTGCTTTGATCTGGCACAGCAGGGTAAGAGAGAGTCAAGAATTAGTACTATTACTGCCCCTGATGAAAGCCCATTCTCCTGCTGCTTCCTGTCATCCTCACTTTCTTCTTGTTTCATAATTCCCTTCCTTGGAATTCAGAATCAAAAATAGGCTTAATGCAAAAGAAATGAGGCAACTTTTCTGCAAGCCTGTTTGTACTTGAAATTTTATTTTTAATTCATATGCCACCTACCCTCACACTCGTATGAAACTCAGTCTGATGGCCACAAGGCGTTGTAATGTTTCTCACTGGTATTGGTTGAACAAGTTAGGAGGGCATACCAGGAATAATGAATGACACACGTGAGGAAAGAGTTGAGATCTTGACTGTGTTCAGAGAGCTGTCAACATTGAGCCTAACTTTAGTTATCACAGGAGATTGGAGAACAACAAAACAAAAAAATTGGTGATCCTTTTTAGCATGTAGCAGCAGCAATCATTTGTGTTCCTGAATTTTAAATTAGTTTTACTTCTTTAAGCCTTGATCATTTATTCATATTGATTCTACAGCTCAAATTTTCTATAAAAGGAATTGTTACCCACATTAAAGAGTAGAAAAAAATAATCTGGTGAAATAGAATAAAAGAAACAAGTAGGAGATGAATCTGTAAAGTGTGGTTATCACATAAAAGGATTTTAAGAAATTGACTTTATGTTGTCTGCCAGCCTCACAATCACGTGGTTAAAATGCTACCTGAGCAGAATGCATTGATGCCTTTTATCCATTAAATGCTGTATCTATAGGTAGAATTTTTCTGTTATGGGAAAATTGATGATAGTAGCTTTTGAATTCATCCAGAAAGTTACATGGTTTGTTAGTCAGTGATTGCTGTGTAACAAACACCCTGAGGACTCAGGGGCATGTAACAAGGAGTACTTATTTCCACAAGTTTCCAGGTCAGCTAGTGCACTCTGCCTTCATTTGCAGCAGCTGGAGCTGCTCCAGTAAACACTATTGGTCAACAATAGTGTCTTGGGGGACCCTGGCACTGTGTCTGCCTGGCAAGTGCAAGGTCCTGAATTCTATCCCTGGTACCACAAAAAAAAAAAAGAATGTCTTGTTCCCAGTGCTGCTGCTCTTCTTGGGACCAGTGCTCTTCTTGTGGCAGAGGCAATAGGCCAAACCCAGGTGCTGAAGGAGAAATGGACACAGGCCAGAGCATTCCTGTACAGTGTCCACAGCAAGATAAGTACATGACTAGAGACTATGAGGAAACATTTCCAGTAATTTGATGTTGCTTCAATATCCAAGAGGAAATTTTTACTGAATTTTATTAAAAGTACTAGCCCACGACAGATTGGAAACTTAGGAAAACAAACTATTTCTTGACTCAAGATAATTTGTGAATTGCTGAGAAATAATATATGCTGGGGATTTAGCTCAGTGGTGCCATGTATGCCTCCCAAGTGCAAGGTCCTGAATTCGATCCCAATAAAGAGAGAGAGAGAGAGAGAGAGAGAGGGAGGGAGGAGGGAATGGCATCCTTCTCACTAGAAATGAATTTGTACGTGCACACAGGTCTTGTCATCTTTACAGAGGTCTGAAGGGATTTGTGTTCGTATCACTTTGTCACCAAGAATTTGACCATCTTGGGTGTCCTAATAGTTTTGATCCAGAATGTTGCAGTAAAATGGCACTGTGTGAAACCTTTGGCAAATGCAGTAGCTCATGCCTATAACCCTAGCCCTCAGGAGGCTCATGCAGGAGGATTGCCGCAAGTTCAAGGCCAGCCTGAACTTATATTGCAAAACCCTGTCTCAAAAAAACAGACAAACAAACAAAAAAAAAACCAGAAACTTTTGGCACCCTACTTGTCAGCCTTCTCCTGCTAGCTTCCTCTCTGCTCTATTGTTATATGTATATTTTCAGTCCCATAATTTTAACCTTGACAAAAGGCATATCATTACTAATTAATATGAAATACTGACAGTGTATCTTTAAAAGGTACGTTTTAACATTCCAGGGTTTGTTTGGGTTTTTTAGTCTATTTTAGCCTAATTAGTAGCACCATGTTTGGTGTATTTCTAAGGTGCTTTCCTATTCATGAGAGAAGTGGTTCTAAATTAATAAATTCTAATGTGAATTGATAAATATAAAACCTAGAATTTCAGGCATTGAGTCGGGGAGGGGAGTTTTTTAGGAAGGAAGGGAAAGATGTGTGTGACTTTTCTGTCTACATCTTTGACCTTGGGCAAGTTTTTAAATCTTGTCTTTTCTCATCTGTAAAATAAAAATATAATATCACCTTCCTAGAGAATTGCTAGAATTAAATATTCTAAGCACATTAACACAGAACTTGGCATATATACTCAGGTTTTCAAAAATGTTAACCATTATTTGGGGAGGGTTTGTTTGTTTGCTTGTTTGTTTTTGAGACAGGGTCTCACTATGTAGTCCAGGCTGGCCTGGAATTCATGGTGATCCTCCTGCTTCAGCCTCCTGAGTGCTGGGATTATAGACAGTCACCACTAAGCCCAGCTACTGTAGTTTGTTTTAATTAGCTACTCAGCCCTGGATGTAGCTCAGTGGCACCACACCTGCCTGGCAAGCACAAGGTCCTGAGTTTGATCCCTGGTACCCCCCCCAAAAAAACCCTGTATAATTGTAAATACATTTCAGGCACTGTAGATCAGAGATGAGGTAAGGGCTATCCCCCAGAGGAACTCTTAGTCCAGTGGAGGATTTATGCAAATATATAAGAAAGATAAAAGTACTGTATTATGAGAGTTTAATGCTATTTCAGAGGGAAACACGGGGCATCAGAAAACTTTCTGGGTGGGACCTGACTTCCTTAACACCTGACCTATGCCCTGGGGAGCAGGTTCAAGGTAGGCTCTTACAAGAGGCTTTGTCTTAAGTTGAGTCTTAAATGATGTGGAAGTATTAGCAGGAAAATGGAGCGATGCACAAAAAGACCTGGAGGTGAGAGGGTCTAGTAAAACTAGGAAATGTGAGTGATGTGGTATCATTTGGCTCTCATAACAACCTTATGAAGAGATATAATCCCAGTTTTACAGATGAGAAAATTTCAGTTTCAGAGTTAAGTAATTTGCCCAAGGTGACTTTGCTACTAAGGGGCAGAGCTGGAATTTAAAATCTAGTCTGATTTCAAAACCGTGCTCTCCCTTGTAACTTCAGAAGCATAAATATACAGTGATGTTTTCTTTATACTTCTCTGTTGATATCCTGGGTTGGTAGGACTATGATTCATCTTTTCCTTTAATTTTCCCTGCTTCGTTCCTAAACACATCTCTGAGCTTGCCCTTCCCATAGATTGACTGACCCTCCTGCCTTCTGCTCCAGTGATTAGGTAACATCCACTGTCTGCTGAATGAAGCCTGTCCTGGCTTGATGTCAAGGTTCACCGTAAATCAGGAAGACTGTTCAGAACTTTTCCTTACATCTCACTTCTCATCCACACATATTCATGCCTTCAGGTATCATTTACTTGTCTGTCTCACTGTGGTGGTCACAGTGTGCCTTATAAGGATGTTATTTTAATGTTTAGATTTTTTAATGACGTTTGTTCCGTTACCATTTTTCTAAAAATGATTTTATCTTTGATGAAAGCAACTTGGGAACCTTCTGACCTTAGTCCCTATCTAGTGAAAATATTCTTTGTACTTGTCTCTTATGTGATGAGCCAGCCTCTGCTCGTACTTTTCTGGAGGGATTTTTTTTTTTTTTTTAGAGCAGAAAAATTCTAATTGTAAATTCCTTATTATTGAACTAAACCTTTACATCCATTTGTTTCCCAGGACCTGCCCTTGGAACAGTAGAAGTCAGTTATTTCTCCTCTTCCTCGTGAAGGCCCATCAGACATTTAAAGACAGCTCTTAATGTCTCTGCTGTGGTTTCTCTTACATAAGCTACAGAATCTCATTTATTTGGAGCTTTTCTGCTGTGCAAGTCTCAAGCTCTTTACTATTCTCTTACCCTCCTCTGAAAGTCCTATGATTTGAACACTGCCCATCTGAAACACAGGGCACAGAAAAATACAGAGCAGTCTCTGATGAGGACTCGATGCTTACACCTTAAAAGCCTGAGATTGCTTCAGCTTTACAGCAGCCATATCACATTTTGCGTTTCTGCACTTAAAATTCCCAGACATTATTTTATGTAGGTGGTAGTTAGGCTAATTTGCATATAGTCTACTCTGCAGTTGATTTTCTTCAGTCTTGTGTAGAACTTCCTAGTTTTCCTAGCTATATTTCAACTTGATTTTGACCAATCTTTTTAGCCAATTAATAGTTATGCAAAGCAATATGTGTTTTAGGTCATCTCAAGATTTTAAGCTTACTTTCCACATTTTGGGAAGAGGTGGTACTGAGGAGTGAATCCAGGACCTTAGGCATGCTAGCCAAGTAGTACTCTACCGATGAGCTACATCCCCACCCCTTTATTTTGAGACTAGGTTTCTCTGAATTGACCAGGCTGGCCTCAGACTTACAGTTCTTTTCTCTGAATTGACCAGGCTGGCTTCAGACTTTCAATTCTTCTGCCTCAAGTAAGTAGGATTATAGATGTGTGCCACCATGCCCAACTTAACTCTGCATATCTTTATCCAACTACTTGATAAACATGGCAAGGACAACAACCACCCCTTTTGTGCCTTCTTTGGTGCTGCTTACAAGTGTTTCTTCACCATATTCTGTTGTCTGTCTCACACCTGTAGGATTCTATTTGTTTATCCCATAAATTTTTATTTAGCACCTACCATATTCAAGAAAGTTCTAAGTATACACTAAAGGCAGCACTTCCTGTCTTATGGTGATCACAAATTAGCAGCAGCATGAAATATTTTATTAAATATTTTGTGACTACCATGTTACATAATTCTCTATTTCTCTTTGTCTGGTACCATATTAGAAAAAGGAAGGAAGAATTACTTTTTGCTGATACCACATTGGCTACTAATGATCTTCTACACCTGAATGTGGTGAATATGGATTCACTCCTTTCTCTTTTTACCATGAATGATTTCTCTCTCAAGTAACTGAACTTTGGAAGTCTCTGGAGTTCATTGCTGCCCTTTCTTTGGGCTCTTTTAAAGCTGAGTTTATTGGAGAGTAACCTGTGTAGCCATGTTTTTGTTGTTGGAAATAATTTTTAAATATTCATTCTTTTTATTTACATGTTATCATGACTGGGGTTTGTTTGTTTTTTTTGAGACAGGGTCTGACTATATAGTTCACGTTAGCCTTGAACTCACGGTGTTACCTAGGCTGGCCTGGAACTTCCAGCAGTTCTTCTGCCTCAGCCTCCCCACCAAGTGCTGGGATGGTTTTTATTTAATAGTAAACTTAGTGAAGAATTTTTGTCCAACTTTAGCCATTTCCCTTCCACCATCTTTGTCACCCAGATTTTGTATCTTTATTTTTTGAAATTATCTTTCCTAAGGAGAGTAGCTGACTATCCTCAGATTTTCTTTTCTTCTTGGAGCCCTTAAAATAGCATGTTGCTTTCTCTGAGACCTTGGTCTTTTTCATATTGCTAGAATTAAGCCCAGATAAGCATAAAATTTTTGATATTTTGTCTGTTTTTGAAGGAATTAAACTATTAGCAATGTAAGATTTGGGGGTTTTATTAGGATAATGCAAAGAGCATATGTCTTCATGGTTGACAGCTCACCTGTCTTCCCAGTTATAGATGCTGCATCAGTCATTTCCTTCCTCTGGTCAGTTTCTGCCACTTTGGCATTTCTACCTACTCTTCTTTCCCCTCGGGTCTGGTGCTTAATACTGTCTTATTCAAATTATTGGATTTGCACATAGATGTTTATTCTCTCGAACAACTGGGAGGATTTTCTGCGTTTTCCTACAGATTCATCTGTATAGGGCAGTGGATTTCTTGTGGATGTTGTAGTCTGTTACTGTCCCATCCCACCAAGTCTTGATGATTTCTATGAGATTGTTTATCTCCTTGAATTCTTCATATTATTGCCACTTAGTGCCTAGCACATTGATGTTCAATAAATAATATTTATGATTAATCTCAGAAGTCTTTGCCTTCTCTTTTAGGCTGTGAGGATATCATTGCAGAGAGCATCTCATTAGATACCTTAATTGCCATCCTCAAGTGGAGCTCTCATCCATATGGCTCTAAGTGGGTGCACCGGCAAGCTTTGCATTTCCTCTGTGAGGAATTGTCCCAGGTCATGACTTCGGATGTTTTTTATGAACTCAGCAAAGATCATCTGCTTACTGCTATCCAGTCTGACTACCTACAGGTAATCATTTATACACCTCTCAAAATCATTGTCATTCATATATGCATCAAGAATCCATCTGTATTCTATTATTCTTCTGTCTAGCGTAGGGCAGGAGGAAACAGGCTATATGGTCAAACCACCCAGGAATGCCCTCTTTGTATTTGGCAGAAGGTCTATCTCGTGTCACCTAACCAGTTACATTAAAAGATGTTGAGATGGTCAGAAGCACATCTCAAAAGCGATTTTCTTGTCTTCCATTAATGTGAATTCACTATAACAGTTTCTTTTGGTAGAGTATCAGATACAGTGGTACCTTGGTTCATGAATGCCTTGGTTTGCAAACAGTTTGGTTCATCACAGAAGAATTGGGCAAAATTTTGTTTTTGTTTACAAACTCTGCATTGGGTAACAAACATAACTGCAGCCACCTTTCCCACACAAACAAACTTGGCCATCTTTTCCAAAATTGTAGAACAGATTAAGTTCATGACCAAGGTACCACTGTACTTAGATTGTAGATTCTAGCTTAAGCAGTACTAAGGAATAATACTCAATTTCTGATCTGCTTAATTGTAAAAACTCAGTATATGTGTTCTACCAAAGTATGTAATGTTTTCAACTACTTATTTTTAAGTAGAAAGTAGTTTTTAGTACATTCTGTGTCCTTATACAAATCTAACTTTGTAATTTAGTAATAGATTTTAATATAAAAAATACTTTCAGGTAAAATGTGTTCAAGCCTGATTTTAGAGGTCTGAGTGAATTTTATGCTAAAAACTACATTTTAATGCTATAAAACCATAAACTCACTTCAGCAACACATATACTAAAATCAAAGCAATACAGAAAAGATTAGCATGGTCCTTGTGCAAGGATGATACACAGATTTGTGAAGTGTTCTGTATTTTTTTCTTTGCCTAAAGAAATTTTTTAAAAAATCCATTTTGTGTCTTTTTGTTTATACTAGAAAAATTACAAAATACTACCATCTCAATCAGAAAATGCAGGGAATAATTAAATAATCTACTCTGCATCAGTTCTTTCCTCTCACATTACTTTCATTGCAGTGCAAATGTCACACAAGGGCTTGATTTATGGAGGATCTGGGCTCACTGACCTTGTCTCACTGTCAGCTCTCGTTGATTTATGTTTATGGGAATTAAAATGTGTCAGTTCTCTCAGATTGTTATCTTTAGGAGCTTTTCATTCCTTCTTAAAAAGTAAAAAGCTTAGCAGCCTAGATTTTAAATAAAGTACAGAGAAATGAGGGATAACATTGCCATTTCATAGATTGTCCTTCAGGTATCCTTCACCAATCCATGCAATACCTGTGGAGACCATAATCTCTTTTGCCACAAGTTGTTGTGCTGTCTCTCCTGTCCCTACAGGAGGAATTAACTCTAAAATTTCAAACAGCCAGTGCAAAGAGAGAAACGTGATAAGTTGTACTCCTTGTTTACATTATAACTTAGGGAAAGTCATTAGTGAAATTAACAATTTATCTAACTTCACTAAAATATAAACCATTTTTTATTATAGGCAAGTGAACAAGATATCCTTAAATATGTAATTAAATGGGGAGAGCATCAGTTGATGAAAAGAATAGCAGACAGAGGTAAGTTCAGAAAATTAGCTCATGCTAATCAACTTGCATAAGTTTTTTATGTTTTTTTATATTTCCTAAAGTTTACTGAAATGCAGACTGCACATTAGTCTTGAAAACAGTTGCTATTGCCTAGTGAAAACAGTTTTTTGCAATCAATAAAATGCTTTAGTCAAGGGGTATAGTTTGGTAAAATGTCAAAGTTTTATTTTGCAATTTTAAAGGGTCACTTTTTATGTTTCTGTGTGCTTAATATATGGTAATTAATGGGCATATTAGAATGAAATTTTTCATGTAATGATTGAAAATTGCAAAAGGAATATTATTGATGAAAGTGTTCTGGAATTAGTGTTGATGGTTGCACAACAGTTTGAATGTACTAAAAGTCACTGAATTGCATGCTTAAAATGGTGAATTTTGCCTCAACTAGAAAAATGCAGTATGATTTACTGGGGGTGTAACTTGAATAGAATGTGTGCTCAGCATATATAAGGTCCTAGGTTCAATCCTCAGGACCAAAAAAAAAAAAAGGAAAAAAGAGGAATATAAATGATGCTTATTTTAGCTGAGCATGGTGGCACAGGCCTGTAAGGAGGATCACTGTGAGTTTGAGACCAGCATGGGCTACACAGTGAGTTCCAGAGCAGTCTGAACTACATAGTGAGACCCTGTCTCAAAAAACAAAAACAAAAGCAAACAAACAAACAAAAAAGCTTATTTTAAAATATGGTGAAAGGTAAAACATAGAGTTGTTCTATCACATTTTTAAATACATAAAAATTTTGTGTAAACCTTCCTTGAAACCTCCTTTAAAAGGGGCCGGGTATGGTGGTGCACACTTATAATCCCAGCACTCAGGAGGCTGAGGCAGGAGTTCAAGGCCACCCTGGGCTACGTAGTGAGTTTAAGGCCAGCTTGAACTACATGGCAAAAACCCTGTCTCAAAAGAAGAAAAAAAAAGGCCAGGGATTTAGCTCAGTGGTACTGTGCCTGCCTCGCAAGCACAAGGTCCTGAATTCGATCTCCAGTACCAGAAAAAAAAAAAAACCTTAAAAGTGTCTCTTTTTAGTATGCTGCTACCCAAGTAGTCAGGAGCAGAAATGGTCCTATTTTATTTCTCCTAATTTATTTTTCTATAATCTATAAAAGCCTTTAGTGAATTCTCAGATAAGAAATTTTTTTTAATATTAAAAATCAAATCAGGCATGGTGGTTCACACCTATAATCCTAGCACTCAGGAGACTGAGGAAGGAGGATCACAAGTTGAGGCCAGCCTGGGCAACATAGCAAGTTCAAGACTAGCCTGGACTACATAGTGAGATCCTGTCTCAGAAAAAGACAGTGTGTGTGTGTGCGCGCGCGTGCGCGCGTGCGCGCGCATGCACATGTGCGTGCACACATCTATGGTAAATTCAGAAAACTTCATAAATGTCAATTTATATAGTTTGTTCTCCTTTGCATATTCTGTAGTTGTAAATTTATCTACTCAGTAAAATGTATTTGTAACCTCAAAATCCATATCAAGATCTGTTGTAAACAAGGGTCCTTCTCAGTCTATTTAGTGCTCTTTCTTTTTCACATTTGTATTAGTGATCTCACTATTTAAAGCAGCCCCCAAGTGTGATGTTGAAGTGTTGTAAAGTGTTCCTAAGTACAAGGTGGCTGTAATGTGCCTCGTGGAAAAAATCTGCATGTACAATAAGCCTCTTTCAGGCCTAAGTTACAGTGTTGTTGGCCTGAGTTCAGTGTTAGTGAATGAACAGTATATGTTAAATAACTTGTCTTTAGATGGAAACACACACACAGAACTAAGTTATCTCTTGATCAGTTGGCAAAAATATTATACCATAGACTTACAAGAACCTAACCTTGTGTTTCCACCGTAGAACAGTGGTTCAGAATTTGCCAAGTCATTGTTCATGTCAGTTTTATAGAACATACCTACTGGAAATAATAAGAAATGGTTGTAGATAGCTCTGTATAGTTCATATAAGTCTTACATTTGTTCGCTCATGTAACAATGGAAGGTTGTATTTGTTTTGGGCAGATACTGAGCATGCTTAAGGTGTAAAATTTCCCTTAAAAGAGTAATTTTCAGATTGGGTTAGAATGAAAGATTCTTCTGTAAGGGTAAGAAGGAAGCTAAACAAATAGGCCACCGTTTGTTTCAGTCAACTTCATTATATAGAGTTTACCCTTCAAGCTGGGAATTTGGCTCAGTGGTTCTGCCGCCTGCCTCTCAAGCACAAGGTTTCGAGTTCAATCCCCAGGACAAATGAATGAAGGAATGAATTTACCCTTACCTATTCGATATTTGGGGGGGTTCGTGTAAGATTTCATCTGAAAACAAGATGCCACTAAAGAAAAAAAAATTTTAGAAGTAATATCTACCATATGTTAGCATGAATCCAAATCATAGCAAGGCAAGGGCAAAAAAATTTTTTTCCACACACTTACAATTTTATTTTGAATGGCTCCAGAGAAAGCTTGGCTTTTCAAAACTGGGGTGTATATGTATGTAAGTAATGATTTAAGGAAGATATCCGTTTTCTTATAGAATACTGTATTTAAAAACACCCTGCATTTTTCGGGGGGGGGTAACAGGGATTGAATTGGGGACCTTGCACTTGCAAGGCAGGCAGCAGTGCATTTATATTTTTGAGTAAAGATCTTATTCAGTAATAATTGGGGGAATAATGGCTTGAACTGAGGGCCTTGCACTTATGAGGCAGAAGTGTTGCCACTGAGCTAAATCCCCAGCCCTCAGTATTAATTTTTTAATAAAAAAGCCCCCTAGATTTAACATAATTAAAGATATCTAAAATGATGTAATTTTTCTCCCACATCAATACTATGTTTATATATTTCAGATCTTCCCCTTTCACTTATAACCAGTAAAGAAAATCTTTATTTTCGACTCTGGATGGTGAACATTCAGTACAGTACATGTCAAAAATGAAAGGGTCCACTTACATGCAGTAATATTCCTATGCTATGGAAATTTAAGAAAGTTCATAAAACATTTAAATTTAGATAGGATGTATATTAGGTTTTGCTCCTTTGGATCACAAGCCATCAAAATGACAAACAGAATTAAAACCTAGACAGCCTAGTGAGCAATACTGATGCCCTATGCCATCCCTGTCATACTAAAAACAGGTCACAAAAGTGAGGAAGCTTAAGAAAAAGTCCTTGATTGAATTAGGTGTTTTTGGATTGTCATCTTTCTTCCTTTGAGTTACTATACAAAAAGAGAATATTATTCTTTACTTATCATGCTATGAACAGCACACTTTTTCTTTGTCCGAGCACATCTGTATTACATAAACTTTTTTTTTTTTTTCTTTTGTACTGGGGATCGAACTCTGGCCCTTGCACTTGCAAGGCAGGCAGCGGAACACATAAACTTCTTAAGACAGAAAAATGATTGCTTTATAGCAGAGGTACACTGGGCCAGCTATTGAACTCAGTGGTTCTGCCACCTGCCCCAAAAGCACAAGGTTCTGAGTTCAATCCCCATACCAAAAAAAAAAAGAAAATGTACTTAGTATATAGAGTGGTGCTGAGTATGTACTAGAGAAGAAAGATTGTCTGAAGTTTTTTATTTAGATAGAGACTTTTCATTTTCTGTCTCACAGAGCCAAACTTATTGAGTGGAACTGCACATAGTGTGAACAAAAGAGGAGTGAAAAAACGAGACCTAGACATCGAAGAGCTGAGAGAGATCCTTTCTTCTCTCTTACCTTTTGTGCGAATTGAACACATCTTACCTATAAACAGTGAAGTCTTAAATGACGCAGTAAGTGTCTTTATTCCTTTCATGAAAAGAAAAACACCAGGCTTGTTTTAATCACTATAAATAATTCCTACCCATTTGTGAAGCCATTGTTCTGTACAGTGCTATGTCCCTGGTATCTGTCACATAGTACAAAAAAATTTTGGGTGAATGAGAGTTAAGAGAGAAAAAAGTCTTACTTTGCAAGAGTGTAGTTTCTGGTTGATTTTATTCAGTCATTTGTCAATATAGATCAAATAGATCTTTTGTTAGAAAGAAAAAGGTAGAAAATTTCTTTGGAGATTCTTTTTTTTTTTTTTTTTTTTTTTTTTTTTTTTTTTTTTGTTTTTTTTTTTTTCTTTTTTTCTTTTTGGTATCGAGGATCAAACTTGGACCTTGCACTTCTAAAGCAGGCGGCGGAACCACTGAGCTAAATCTCCAGCTGGAGATTGTTCAAGAGCAGCAATAAATTAGAAGATGAGAGGAGAATAGAGTGATCATATTATTTTTCATAATTTTTACGTGAATTTTTTCAAACTAATACTAATAGAATTGGTTGAATTAATGAATAGATAAAATATTCTTCAAATTGGTTTCTAAATTTAATGTCATGCTTATAAACAACTTTTTAAGTTTTTTGATTTACATGGTAATTGTACAAATTTATGGGTTACAACAATGTGAGGTTTCATTTATCATTTCTTTGTTGTGAGAATATTCAAAATCTTCTCTTCCATTTATTTTGAAATATACAAAACATTATTGTTAACTGTGGTCACCCTCCTGTGCAAAACAACACTAGAACTTCTTCCTTCTAACATTGTACCCATTGATCAGCCTCTACCCATCTCCTGCAACCCTCCGGTGCCTCTGCCTCTGCCTCTGATAGCAGCTAGTCTACCTTCTGTATGTTTTTTTGTTGTTGTTGTTTTTCCTGGTACCGAGGATTGAAGTCAGGACCTTGTGCTTACGAAGCAGGATTGGTGCCACTGAGCTAAATCCCCACCCTCAACAGCTAGTCTCCTCTCAACTGCTATGAGATAAACTTTTTTAGATTCTACATATAAAATCATTCTATATTTGTCTTTCTGTGCCTGCCTTATTTCACTAAATATAATGTCATGTTCGTCTATGTTGACAAATGGCAGGATCCCTTTTTTTTTTTACAGTCTGAATAATATTCCATTGTGTGTATATTCCACATTTTCTTTGTCCACTCATCCCTTGGTGTACATTTGGGTTGAGTCCACCAATTGGCTATTGTACACAGTGCTGAAATAAGCAGGGGAATACAGAAGTCCAAATAGAATAGACATGAACAGGTTTCATTTCTTTTGAGTATATACCTAGTAGCAGAGTTGCCTGCCATATGGAGGTTCAATTGTTAATTTTTTTTAAGAACTTCCATTCTGGTTTTTGTTGTTGTTGTTATTGTTTTTGTTTTTGTTTTTTCTTTTTGGTACCGGGGATCGAACTCGGGTCCTTGTGCTTGCAAGCAGGTGGTGGAACCACTGAGCTAAATCCCTGGCCCCTCCATTCTGTTTTTTATAATGGCAGTACTAATTTATATTTTTACCAACAATATGCAGTGGTATCCTTTTCTCCACTTCATCAGCACTCATTGTCTTTTTGCTAAAAGCCACTCTATCTAGAGTTAGTATCTCATTGTGGTTTTGATTTGTCTTTTCCTGATAATAGTAATGTTGAGCATTTTTTCATACACCTGTTGGCCACTGATATGTCCTCTTGTGATAAATATCTATTACAGGTTTTTGCCTGTTTTAAAATCAAGTTATTTTGGGACATTTTTGCTGTTGAGTTCCATATGTATGTTGGATATTAACTTATCAGATGTATGGTTTGCAAAATTTTCTCACATTCCATATAGGCTCTCTTCACTCTATTATTTGGTTTGCTGCACAGAATTTTTTAGTTTGATGTAATACCATTTGTCTGTTTTTGCTTTTGTTGCCCATGCTTTCAGGATTTTATTCAAAAAAATCCTTGCTTAGTCCTGTGTAGAGCTTTTGTGTTTTCTTCTAGTAGTTTCATAATTTCAGGTCTTACATTTAAGACTTCAGTTCATTTTGAGTTGGTTTTGTGTATGGTGAGAGACAAATATAATTTCATTTGCTGTATGTAGGTATCGATTATCTGGATATCCATTTATCGAAGAGACTGTTAGCAAACCAGGCCCATTTTCCTCACCAAACAGTATGTCGATCACTGAAACAAGTTTTGCAAAAGGGAGAGTTTATTCACAGAGTAGCCACGCATAGGGTAACGAACCAAGTCTCAAATCCACCTCCCTGAGAAGAGGGTTTGAGGACATTTATTGGATAAAGAAGCATGATTATTTAAAGCATGGAGAATGATGGTTTGAGGTGAAGTAATCTGTAGTCTGTACGTGTGTAGTCAAATTGCCAGGCTCTTCATGAGATACATATTCAGAAATTGGCTACATTAGCATAATTTGAGGATAGTTTTTGAGCTTTCTGGCATTAGAAGCTCACCCATCGAACACTTTATCAGGCCTAAATGAGAGACTCAGTTATTTTGATAAGAACCACCTTTGAGTTCTGAAAAGCAACCTAAGCGGCCATGATTATCATAAACTATATTTAACAGTGTTCTCTCCAGCCAAAGCTCTCAGGAAACTAATGTATTTCTCAGCTACATGACCTCCAAAATTAGTGATTTGATTTGTTTTATTTTATTTTAGCTAACTAAAAGCAAGTGAAGGTAAAGAAGTTATTCAGGTTTCCCCCCAATTTTCACATATCCTTTTCATTATGCATTTTTGGCACCTTTGTTGAAAATCAGTTGGCTTTAAATATATGGATTTATTTGTGGACCTCCTATTCTGTTCCATTGATCTTTGTGTTCATTTTTATGCCATACTGTGCTGTTTTGGTTACTAAGCTTTGTAGTATATTTTGAAGTCAGGAAATGTGATGCCCTCCTACAGCTTTTTTCTTGGTACCAGGGATCAAACTCATGACCTTGTGATTGCGCAGCAGGCATGGTGCCACTCAGCTAAATCATGGGCCTAGCTTTTTTCCTGTCATTGTTTGTTGGTATATTTAAAGCAAATACAGTTACATTTATCATTGAGATCTTGTACCTTTACATGATATGTCTTGGTTCTTGTTTTTTCCCCATACCCCTGCCCTTCCTTCACCCTTTGCTATTTATAAAGACTGTTTCCATTTTTTTCCTTTTTTCACATTTTTTTTAGCTTTTTTCTTTTTTAAGATTACTTCAGCTATTCAAGTTTTTCATGGTTCCATATACAGTTTGAATTTTTTTTTCTCTTTCTATGAAACATGTCATTGGTATTTGGATAAGGATTGCATTGACTCTTTTTTTTCTTTCTTTCTTTTTTTTTTCTTTTTATTGAGTTTATTGGTACAATCTAGGTATACAGTACAGTTACATTCATCATTGGGATTCTGTACCTTTACATAATAGGTCTTGATTCTCATTTTTTCCCCTTGTCCCTGCCCTCCCTTCACCCCCTCCTCCCCTCCCCATTTACAAACACTTTATTTCCATTTTTTCAGTTTCTCATATTTTTTTCCTCTCCCTTATTACCCTTACTCCTCCCTTCCCACTTTCCCTACACCTTTAGCCCTTTACTTCCCATTTCACATTATTAATTTCATTAGGATCCTGTGTACTATTATAGTTTTTCACACCAAAGAAACTATTTGGTATTTCAGTTAAAGAAATCTCTGTATGAACATTAAAAATAGGGAATCCTAAAATAAAACTAAAAAGGAAAGTAAAAGAGAAAAGTCAATGATGTAACATTAAAATAATCCTTAATTCTGGAGATTAAAATGTTCCCTGAACATATTTAAATTGCTTCTTGCTCTTACAGTCTTATCTTATTGTTTTTTTTCATTATTTAGAGAATACTTTATTAGTTTCTGTAATCAAACCCACGTAGGTATGACCTTACATATTTAGTACGATGTGTTACCCCTGTATACATGGGAAAAAAATTAAAAATAAAAATAAAAAATTTAACATTTCTAGACCAATATGGCTGTCCATTTCTGTACAATGCCAACTCAACACAGTAAATAGGGATGACTTTTTGCAAAATTGGCAGTACTGTTAAAATTTCCCAAAATTCAATTTTTATATATATGTATATATATATTTATATAAAAAGACTAATAATAGCAGTATGTTATGAATCGATAGCAGCAACAGCTTTTCCAGTTTCTGCAGTTATCTGAACAAAATTATAGACATTCGGCACAGTCCATTAAAAAAACAAAACAAAAACAAAACAAAAAGAAACAAAGAAAAGAATAATATCCAGAAAATAGCAAAATTCTGTTGCTGTTGTGGTACCTGGCACCATTTTTTTAATTAGCATCTTAATCATCATCAGGAAAGAGAACATTCTAGAGTAATATCATTAAATGTATCTCTGATAAAGCACGGTCCCTGCTATGTATCATAAAGCAGGTACAAGATATCTTACATTCATAGAGGTATGATACAGTACCGTCCTACATCAATAATACTAGATTCAGTTTTGGTTTGAAATTTACTTTGTCTGCAAATAAGATTGCTACCCCTGTTTTTTTCTGGACTCCTGTCACATGGAGAACTCTTTTCTATCTTTGCACTTTCAGTCTATGGGCTTCTTTTTGCACTAGGTGTGTTTCTTGTATACAACATATTGTTGGATTTTGCTTCTTATTCCAGTTGGCCAGTCTATTTCTCTTGATTGGTGACTTGAGGCCATTGACATTGCTGGTTATAACTGATATGTACTGACTTATTATTGACATGTTATTGTCCTTTTGTTGACTCTTTTTACTTTTTCACCTTCTCCTTTTAATTTCTTGCCTTGCCTATTTGATTTGCTCTGTTGGGCCTCATGGTGTTGTTGCCTTCATTGTCTTTTTCTAGGATCTTATTTAGAATTGCTTGTAGTGCTGGTTTGGTATTCATGTAGTTTCTCAGGTGTTCTTTGTCCTGGAAGTGTCTTATTTCCCCCTCCATTTTGAAAGAGAGTTTTGCAGGATACATCAGTCTAGGTTCGAGGTTGTTCTCTTTTAGTACTTGAACTATCTCATTCCAGGCTCTCCTTGCCCCAAGGGTTTGTGTTGAAAAGCCTGCTGTGATTCTGATGGGCTTTCCTTTGTATATGATTTGTTTCTTTTCTCTTACTGCTTGTAGTATTTTGTTCTTCTGTTGGGTTTCTGGGATCTTGATTATTATATGTCTAGGTGTAGATTTTTTTTTATTGTAGCTAGTTGGGGTCCTATATGCCTCAGTTATCTGAATGTCAAATTCTTCCCCTCTGTTTGGGAAGTTTTCTGTCATTAATTCTGTGAACAGCTTTTTTAAGTCATTTGTATTTTCTCCTGCTACTTCATGGATTCCTATCAGTCTTATGTTATTGTTCTTTGCATCATCTAGGAGTTGTTGGATCGATTTCTCATGATCCCTTAGTGTTTTTAAGAGACCTCTCTTTTCATGGTCACTGACTGCAATCTTTTCTATATTTGAGACTCTATCTTCGCATTCTTTTATTCTGTTGCGTACACTTTCTATGGAGTGTTTAATCTCCCGGATATCTGTTTGAATCTGTTTAATGGATTCCATTTCTTTCCTATGTTGGGTGTTTATTTTTTCTGTTTCTTTTTTATGCTGGGCCTTCATGGCTCCTATCATGGTCTTGAGCTCATCTATTTTTTTGTCAGTTTCTGCTCTAGAGTCTCTAAATCACGACTTCCATTTTTCTCACTATTTCTATGGTTATCTGGGAAATTAGTTCTGTTTTGAATTTTTCTAGAGCCTGATTGATCTGTTTTGTTACTTCCTGTGCTTTGAGTGCAGGGTGTCCTGGTGGTTCACTATCGGCCTTTTCATCCTCATTTGCCCTCGTGTTTGCCACTGGTGAACTGGAAGTCTGTTCTTGTGTCTTGCTTACGTGTTTTCTCATTTTTATTTTTGTTGTCGGACTGTCCTTGGTTTAATCTCTGGGTTATCACCCAAATCTTCCTGATATAGTTGCGCCCTAGCTTCTGTGTCTCTAATGACCACAGACATTCTCATCTTCATAACATCAGAGAAACAGCTCATCAAATCATCCGCAATGCTTTATCCCAACTGATACAATCAGCAACACATTAAGATCAAGCACAACTTGGACACTGACCACCTGTGGTAGTCACTAGTCTATCACCCTTAAATCATTTGAATTAAATTGAAATCAAGAAGCAGTCCAGAACATGTCTGCAGTGAACAAAATTTCATTATAGTGTATTTACCATTTAATGGCTTAGACAGAGCGAGGATGCAAATCCCCTGGTCTCAGTTAGTTGATGGCTGAACCCCATGATGCTGACTGACCTCAGGCTGCAAGGCCCAGATTGAGTTCCCCAACCTTCTGGATGGTTGTACTCCACACCATTCTATTGCAGGTTTCCCACGCCCTTTCTTTAAAGATGTTCAAAGTTGGGAACTCAGAAAAATACCCTTGATGACCACCTCTGCCTCTGCAGAGTGGGTCCAAAGACTAGCACAGTTAGGAGGTCTGAGAGTGCGGGGAGGGTGACTTATGGGGGTTCAGGGGCGCCTGTGCTGCTACCTTCCCGGCACTTGAGTGATGGTGGCTGGGTCGGGAGCAGGCGTGGCTCTCCTTCCTGCGGTGGATTGGGGCCCAGGCTACCTTCGCGGCGCTTGAGCAATGGCGGCTGGGTCGGGAGCAGGCATGGCTCTCCTTCCCGCGGTGGATCAGGGCCCAGGCTACCTCCCAGCACTTGAGTGATGGCGGCTGGGTTGGGAGCAGGCGTGTCTCTCTGCATTGACTCTTTAGATAGCTTTGAGCAATGTGGAACAGACACAAATACACACACCCCGTACCAGGGATCAAACTCAGGACCTTGCACTTACAAAGCAGGCACCATGCCACTGAGCTAAATCCTTAGCCGTACACACTTTTAATATTTATTCTTCCAATCTATGAACACAGGATATCTTTCCGTTTATTTGTATCTTTTTAAATGTCTTTGGTGTTTTAGTATTTCTTTAGTGTTTTAGTGTTTCAGAGTAGAGATCACCTCCTTTGTTAAATTTATTCCTCAGTATTTTATTTTTTGTAGCTATTGTAAATGGGAGTGTTTCTTTACTTTTTCCTATAGCTCATTATCAGTACATAGGGATGATACTGATTTTTTGTGTCCTATTTGGTGAATTTGTTAGAGCTAACAGATTTTTTTTGGTTTTCTGTGTATAAGGTTATATCATCTAGGCCGGGGATTTAGCTCAGTGGCTTCAGTGCATGCCTTGCAAGCGCAAGGACCTGAGTTCAATCCCCAGTACTGGGGGGGGGTTATGTCATCTGAAAATAAGATCATGTCATCTGCAGATAGGGAGAGTTGTACTTCTTCGTTTCCAGCTTGCATGCCTTTTGTTTTTTCCCTTGCCTAATTTCTGTGGCTAGGACTTGAGTAGTGCTATGCTGAATAGAAGTGGCAAGGATAAACATCCTTGTGTTATTCCAAAGCTTTCAACTTTTGAGTAGGGTTTTAGCTATGGGTTCATAATATATGGCCTTTACTGTGTTGGAATATGTTCCTTCTATACCTAGTGGTTGAGGTTTTATCATGAAAGGATATTGAATTTTGTCAGATGTTTCATCTGCATCTATAAAAATGACCATATGATTTGCTACATTTACAAAAATGATTTTGTGTCCTTTGTTATGTTAGTGTGGTATGTCACATTTATTGATTGAACCATCTTTGTATTCCTGGGATAAATCCTGCTTAATCTTGGTGGAGATCTTTTTGGTGTGATTTTGAATTATTTGCTAATATTTTCTTGCTAGATTTTTATATTTGTGTTTATCAGGGATATTAGTAGTTTTCCTTTTTATTTTGTTATGTCTGTCCAGTTTTGGTATTAGGATCATGCTGGCCTCATAGAATGAATTTGGAAGTATTCTTTCCTCTTTGATTTCTTGAAATAATTTGAGAAGACTTTGTATTCTTCGATTGTTTTGAAAAATTTGAGTGTTCTCTTTTCTTAGTCTATGTGAAGTTTTGTTGATTTTTTTCTTTTAAAAAAGCCCAACTCCTTCACTTTACTGATTTTTTTTTCTATATTGTATTTTTATTGTCAAGTTCATTTATTTGTGCCTTAATCTTTATTATTTCTTACCTTCTATTAACATGGGATTGAGTTTGTTTTTGTTTTTCTAGCTTCTTAAGGTGCAGGCTTAGATTGAGGTCATTGTTCTAAAGTTCTTCAAAAAATACAGAATGAAGAAGGGATAACTTTTCTAGCGGTAAAACCTTTTAAAATACTAATGTCTAACTTGGAATACTAGTATGACAGACAAGACAAAATAGCCCAGTCCTAATTGATATAAGAATTAAATATAATAAATGAGCTGTTACAAATCAGTGTGCTGCTAAATTAACTGATTAGTAAGAAGGAAGAAATTTAAGTTAAACAATTATTTCATTGCACCCAAACTTAATCCCTATTAAGTTGAAACAGAATATCTAGGAAAACAACTATTCATGGAATCTGATTGTAAAAAATATTCAGTCTTGTAATCCTTTACCAAATTAAGCAAAAAAAAAAAAAAAAGTTTCGGTTTTTTTGTTTTTTTTACCATTTCAGTAATTAATCTTTGAAATGCTGTTACTCTCCCATAGGGAAGTATAGTGGTGTACTGGTAGCATGTATTGCAGCAGTCCAGATGGGTAACATTAAAAACATTATCAAGAAGCCAGGCATGATGATGCACACCTGTAATCCCAGCATGTGGAGGAAAACAGCCACCAAAAAAAAATCATCAAGAGTCATCAGAGCATTCTTATTCTTTGATCTGATAACTTCACCTTTGACCCAATAACTTTGCCTTTGATGTTTCTTTTGAGAAATATTGTTAGGAATTGTGTGTGTGTGTGTGTGTGTGTGTGTGTGTATCTTATGTGCATGTGTGTATACATATATGTACAAAGATGTTTAATGTCATTTACCTCTGGCAATACCTTAAATTTCTAATAACAGGAGAAATTAAAGCATAGTTTGATTATAAACAGCACAATTTGTTGTTCTGAGAAGACTAATACCAACATGGAAAATGCTAATGATGGAATACAACTTTTAAAAAGGAGGAAACAAAATATGTATTTTTATCTACTAGTAATCAATTATGTAAAAATTCATTTGAAACTGACTGGAAGGAAAGAACATAATCTCAGTTGCTATAAGTGTATTGAGTTTCTTTTCTCTATATTTTAAGTACTATAAAATGCTATCTTTTATTAAAAATATTTTTAACTAGTGCATCGATTAGGTGCTATCATATTTAATAAAAGTAATGTTGGAGAAACTCAATTATAGTTTTGTTTGAAACCTGAGATTCAAACCAAATTGAATCCTGTATTTAGTTTAGAAAAATATTTCACTATGCTACACCTCCAGTCCCTGTCCTTTACTTAAGCTTTACTACCATTTTGGAGCTAAGAGACTTGATTTGTTTTCTAGGATCAATTAAGGAAACAACAAGGCCACATTATACAATTAGTTGTACTGTGCCCCACTTTTAGGGCCATAAGGGATGCTATGAGGTAAAGCCGAGGTGAAACAATATCCCTGGTCACATGGCTGTTAAATGAGGATTCCAGTGTCTTACTCTATAAAGAGAGGCCAAGTTGATGTTCTCATTTTGTCTTCATAAGAGTTGGGAGCAGAGATAAGGGGAAAATTTGACATGTCTTTTCTTTTTAAAAACACAAAAATGAGAAATTATAGTACTTTCTTATAGCTGAATCCTTTTGATATTTTTAAGCATTTGAGGTATTTCTTAATTTGATATACCTTCCTAAGTTTTCATTTAAATGGTAGACTTTGGGGCCGGGGATTTAGCTCTGCGGTGCCATCTGCCTTACAAGTGGAAGGTCCCAAGTACAAAAAAAAAAAAAAATTAAATGGTAAACTTTGTTTTGACTTGTATATTTGTCTGATAATACTTGTAATTCCACATGGACCTTCAGTTCATTAAAAAAAAGTTTTTGTTTTGTTTTTGTTCTTTTAAGATGAAAAGAGGTTTAATTAGTACTCCCCCATCAGATATGCTTCCTACAACAGAAGGAGGAAAGTCAAATGCCTGGCTACGGCAAAAAAATGCTGGTATATACGTTCGACCTCGGCTGTTCTCCCCCTATGTGGAAGAAGCAAAGGTAATGAAACCACTTGAAGGTATTAGACGACTTTTTTACAAACCATACATATAGCCCAGCATAGTGGCACATTCCAGCACTCTGGAGGCTGAGGCAAGAGGATGGCAACAAGTTTGAGGCCATCCTGGACTGCACAGCAAGACCTTGTCTAAAACTAAGGCACAGAAATGTTTATTGTGCATTATTTAAATATTTGAAATGGCCTAAATGTCCAGACAGAGGGAAAATGAAAGTAAATTCCAATTTGACTACTTAACAGAATAGTTTTCTGAAATATTTAATTATCAAACATGTTTAAAACTTAGACCAGGCTGGAGATTTAGCTCAGTGGTGCCACACCTGCCTCACAAGCAGAGTGTCCTCAGTTGGATCCCCAGTACCACAAAAAAAAAAAAAAAAAAAAAAAACAGACCATATTAAAATGCATTTTTCTCATGATATTGTCTTGTAAATTAGTTGCCTTGCAAATTGTTAATATGTTACTGAAATAGTTGTCAGCATGTCACAATCTTGTGGATGGGGAAAATGTTCTGAAAGAATTGCATTCATTTTGTCTTGATAAACTAAACACATAATCTCTTATAGTTCTATTATAATTGACTTTTGGGAATTGGCTTTGGTTTTAGAATAAGTGAATTTGAGACAGAAATTCAAGCCTAGTAAGTAATTAGCATTATGTGTACTGTAACAAAATTTCTCCCAAAAAATAAGGTAACGACAGTGAAACCCTATTTTG
Source organism: Fukomys damarensis (assembly GCF_012274545.1). NCBI lineage: Eukaryota > Metazoa > Chordata > Mammalia > Rodentia > Bathyergidae > Fukomys > Fukomys damarensis. The sequence continues at coordinate 32,563,621 of NW_022900933.1, read as the reverse complement.
TTTATTTTGTTTTTTGAGACAGGGTCTCATTATGTAGTTTAGGCTGGCCTTGAACTCAGTATGTAACTCACAGTGTAGGCTGGTTTTGACCTCACAGTGGTCCTCCTGCCTCTGCCTCGCAAGTGCTGGGATCACAGGCATGCACCACCTGTGCAATACTCTGTTATTTTTAACTAGATGTATTCACACATAGAACTTTGGGCTGGCCTTTTGAAGAACTAACAGTCTTTCAAGTCAGGAATCACTAGTAACCTTTCTGAAATAAATTTAACAGGCAAAATAATGTGATATGACATAGAATCAAGTTGACTTAAATTTTTTTCTTTTAATTTCTAGAATTTCCAGTATTAAAATAAAGGATTTGTGAAAAATCTGTTTTATTGACTAGATTAATATACCTTTTATTAGGTGGTTGACATTTTTAATAGTTCTAAAACAGGAAAAAAGAACAGTTGGGCCTGGTCTCTATGAAATCAGTGCAATGCGCAATGTAGCTAATGCCTTCACAGAAGTCAGATATGGTGAATGCAAAGACCAGCCTTGTTTCCTTTGCCTCCAGACGGGGTATCTGGAAGCTATCAGGTGGTTCTCTGGGTGGTTCTCCTCAGATAACTGTGCCCACCCCTGAGAGAATAATTTCCCCCAGTATCTTATTTTGATTATTCTATAGTTAGATGAGATAGATGTGCTTGAAACTGATTTAACAAAAGTATGTTTCTTAAATTTAATATCAATTTTTAATATTTTGAATATTTTTATTGGATCTGATATTTAGCACATGTATACATTTTCTTTACAATAATTTAGTGTATAACTTACTCCTGAATACTTTTATGTCCTTCAAATTTCAAAAACTTGTATTTCAAAGCAGATTTTTCAGAGGGTGATTGTTATCTACAAAGATACTCCAGAATGTTTTTAAAAATTAAAGAAGCAGGAGTATTTTCTCTTTTCACCACTAATTTAAGACTTCATAAGGGCCAGAAATGTGGCTCAGCATCACAGCTCCTGGCAAGCACAAGGTCCTGAATTTGATTTCCAGTACTGAAAATAAATAAATAACACTTCATAAATGATAAACAATAAATGAATTCCCTTTATATATGGTAAAAATCATAATCTTGCTTCATTTATGATTTATGGTTGGCCAATTCTATTCATACTGAATTTCTATTTTAGTCAGTGCTGGACGAGATGATGGTGGAGCAAACAGACCTTGTGCGCTTGCGAATGGTTAGGATGTCCAATGTGCCAGACACACTTTACATGGTCGGCAACGCTGTGCCCCAGTGTTGCCACATGATCAGCCACCAGCAGATCAGCAGTAACCAGTCAAGCCCTCCTTCAGTTGTAGCCAATGAAATTCCAGGTAAGATAGGCCTTTTATGAGGTATGTATATTTAAAAGAATAATCTTATTTTTTTGTGATTGCTGATATTTGGACTCGTGTGTACATACACATCAATTCCACATTTCAATACTCTATGTATTGTTCTTAAAGATTACTTAAATTTATTATTTTTGTTTTGTATTTTTAATATATATGCACAATTGAAATAATTATTAATAAATTTTACATTTGAGCCTAAGATTTCTGATCCCTGGCCCTGTTGTTAGAGCTGAATAATCCTATGCAGTAGGGTGCTGTCCTGTGTGTAGTGGATGGTTGTCATCGACACCCTGGCCTGTATTCCATAGATGCCAGTAGCACATGTGTATGCACACACACACACACACACACACACACACACACACACACACACACACACACATATACTCCTACGTTTGTAGTACTGTTTGGAAGCTTGTATTTCTAGAAATTGCCACATATATCCTATGGGGCAAAATCACCTCTGTTAAGAACCACTTGTTTAAAGGAATTCAGATTTTTCATTACTGTAGCATATTTTCCACATACAATAATACCCTTTGGTAAAGTAATATGAACTTACATCTTCGAATATGCCAGTGTCTCCCCAAAATGTGATCACTGTTGGTTCCCAAGAGGCTCAATTTTCTTTTTTTTTTTTCCTGTACTGGGGATCAAACTTGGGTCCTCGTGCTTGCAAGGTAGGCAGCAGAACCACTGAGCTAAATCCTTGGCCTCTAGAAGCTCAGTTTTCCAGGCTGTCCTCTGTGAAGTTTACCAAAGTGTAGACTTGTGTCTTACAATTATGGGGGAATTGGCCATAGATTGAGGTACAGCTATCATTTCTAGAAAACATCTGAGCATCAGTCAGTTAATATTGGCTTTAATTAGTGGTCTCTAATGTTAATTTCTAAGGTAACAAAAATCTGGTGGTCAGCACTTTCTAGCTCTTGCCAATTGCCTTAGCAGTTGCGAAATAAAGACCAGCAGCTGGGCATGCTGGCACATCCCTATAGTTCCTGTTACGCAGGTGGCTGAAGTGAGAGGAGTATTTCGGCCCAGGAGTTTGCGACCAAGACTGGGCAACATGGCAAGATCCTGTCTCCAAAAACTGAATAAAGTAAAAATAAGTAAAACTCAGCAAACTGTAGCAATGGAAATGTCACCATTCACTTCTGTTTCAGTGAAGGATAATAGACAGTGATGGCAGAACTTTTCATTGAATGCATACATTTTCTTTTAGGACTGATGTCTTTTATTTAAGTTATACTTTGAATTACAGAATGAAGAGAAATACTTCTTTAGCTGACTTGTGAAAGTTTCAGTAATAGTTTCTTAGACCTAAGTTAGTGTAGTTGAAATTATAATAATTTCACCTTAGAATGTAATCGAAAAAACCCAAAGACATTCATAATTGCATATGCTCGGGAAAATAAGACTTGTCTTTGTAGTTTAGCTAATGAGATGTGGCCCTATTCTGGTGTCTTTCTAGCTTCTTCCCGCATCCTTGCCCACCTCTCTAGTGAAAGGCTGTCTAGATTATTGGAGAAGATTGATAGGATCGGATCCTGGTTCTGCCTCTTTATTTGCATGACTTTGGTCAATCTGTTTTCTCCCCCAGAACATTAATTTCCTCATCTGTGAAATGGGGCCACTGTCTCCTCGAGGATGGTTGTAAGGATTTAATGAAGTATCATGAGTGCTTAGGAGTTTAACTGGCACAAAATAAGCAATTAGTAAACCATAGCTCCACTTTCCCCTAAAAGTAATATTCAGTCAGCACTCCAGTCATTTTATATCACAACTGTTTATGACTTCATCACCTCTCTCCAGCCCTGTCTGTGGCAACAGCTTTAGCTCATATTCTTTTTTTAAAAAACCAGGGATTGAACTTGGGTCCTTGCACTTGCGAGGCAGGTAGTAGAACCACTGAGCTAAATCCCCAGCCTAGCTCAGATTCTTAATTGGTATTCTGCTTTTTTCCCCTAGGGTTGATGTACTTTTTCTTTAAAGGGCCAGATCATAGACATTTTAGATTCTGTGGGCCATATAATCTTCATCAGTTCACACTTCAGTTCACGAACACTTTTGTTTGCAAACAATTTGGTGTGCACACAGAAGCGTTTGACAAAATTTTATTCTTGTTTGCAAACTGCATCGAGTAACAAACCACCACAGCCATCTTTGCCATGCAAACACAAACATGACTTTTTCAAAATCAAGCACATTAAGTTTTTGAACCAAGGTACCACTGTACTTAACAGTCACACAGCCATAGACAATACCTAATGAATGAGTAAGGGTGTGTGCCAATAAAACTTTCCATAGAAAGGTAGGTGGCTGCCTTGGTTTAACCCACAGGCAGTTTGCCTCCCCTGCTTTGCATAATGTCACAGTGCACTCACCATACCCCTGCTCTCATCCTGCCATTGCCCTGCGCAAGTGACTACAGGATGCAATTAAATTCTTTAACCATGGTCTGTCCCTGCATGTCTTTCCAGCCTCCTCTTAACACTTTCTGGCTTACATAATTGAACCCTACATTCTGCTGGTAAGCCAGCTACTGGTACTGGGCTGTCTCTTGCTTGTATGTTTTACACATACCTAGTCCTTTTTGGAACTCCTTCACCCCAATTTCTTTGTCTGTCAAGTTTTCCCTTATTCTTCAAGACTCAAAAGGGAGTTCCCTTCATGTAGGAAACCTTTCCTTTCTGCCCTCAGTCTGGGCTGTGTGCCCCTTCTTCCCAGGCTTTTAACATTCTTAGTTTATTTAAGAATTAAATTTAGCTCAATGGCAGTGCACCTGCTCTGCAAGTGCAAGGTCCTGAGTTCGATTCCTGGTACCAGAAGAAAAAGAGATTGCATCTTTCATTCTATGCACCCCAATACCTAAGTCCAATCCCTGAGTGCATAGTCTGGACTCAATTATTTAAATAAAAGATTGTATTTATTTATTTGTTTATTTTTATTTCTTTTCTGAAGAAGTAGACAGGGTCTTGCACCTACTGCATAGTCACTGTACAACTGAGCTACATCCTCAGCCCTGAAAATGAATATATTTCAAAGACTTAGGAAGTATCTTGCAATTGGGAAGCAAATACAAGCAAATAAAATTCTATTTGAGCTGTGGACTGAAAATAATACAACCTAGGATTTGTTTGGTATAATCAAGAGACTTTGGGCACAGTGAAATTTTAAAAGTCTTGAAAACTAATTAGAGACATACAAATTAATACACTGCCAGGAAATTAAATTACCATCTAAAAAATTTATGAGAAGATACTAATATAAAACATGCCAGGGCCAGGGATTTAGCTCAGTGGTACCATCACCTGCCTGGCAAGCTCAAGGTCCTGAGTTCAATCCCTGGTACCAAAAAAAAAACACACATCATTTTTTTGGGTTATGCTCACTGAGTGTTCTTTTGTGTAGCTCAGGACTTTTTCCTGCATCCTGTCTTTCTCCTTCTAGTTCCTCGTCTCCTCATCATGAAGGACATGGTCAGACGCCTGCAGGAACTACGACAAACCGAGCAGGTGCAGAGAGCCTATGCGCTGAACTGTGGGGAAGGTGCCACTGTCAGCTATGAGATCCAGATTCGAGTGCTGAGGGAGTTTGGGCTCGCAGATGCTGCTGCAGAGCTCTTGCAGGTAGAACATGGCATTAAACTATTTAAAGAGGGTTGCCTGGCCATCAGCCAGGTGGTATGGTAGACAAGCCCAGAAGCCTTAGGCTGCTGCTGCTTCTCTGTACATGCTCTTTCGCTGCCTGGTAGCCTGCAAGTTCCTCCTGGGAAGAGGCAGCAGGGTGGGATGGACTGAGCACACAGTGATTCTTCTGCTTAGTAGTGGGTTAACTTGGATAAAGGTGCTTCATCACTCAGCGTCAGGTTCCTTGCCTGTAAAATTAATGGTGAAGATAGGAGGTGCTGTACGTAAAGCAGCTATGTTTCTGATCCATAACAAGCATCTAGATGGTGACTGCTGCAAGGTTCCATCCCAGTAGAAGTGGCACAGGAAGTAGAAAATTCTGACCACACAAATACTGGTTTGGTCACTGGCATTTGTGGTTACTGTACTTAGTATGGTATTTACAGGTCTTCAATATGTACACCTCTCTTTTCCCTCAAAACAAATTCTTTGCATAAAGGTTCAAACTCACACCTAAGAATCATGGTGTGAGTGCTTAAAATCCTAGCGGAGAAAAAACTCGTCTCTAGTAATTATCATATACAAGGGCAATCCACTGGTTTTGCAGTTAGGATAAGATTGTATTTAGTGGGATCACAACCACTAAATCAGATCGTTGAGTAAAATTTAACTTCACCTTCTTGCCTCTGACTTCACACTTCATCAGCCTTGATCCTGTCAAAGGGTAAATATGGCACTGTGGTCTTAGACAAGGCAGCAAGTTTTTTTTTTTTTTTTGGTACCGGGTATCGAACTCGGGACCTTGTGCTTGCAAGTCAGGCAGCAGAACCCCAGCCCCTACAGCAGGCTATTTTAAGGTTCTTGGTTTTTTGTTTCTTCGGGGTTTGTTTTGTTTGTTTGTTTGGTTGGTTGGTTTTTTTGAGACAGGGTCTCACTATGTAGTTGAGACTGACCTGGAACTCACTATGTAGCCCAGGCTGGTCTCGAACTCACAGCAATCCTCCTGTCTCAGCCTCCCGAGTGCTAGGATCATAGGCATGGCCACCAGGCTGTTCAAATCCCCTGTGGTTTCTATCCCTAAAGTACTTACTTAATCTTGCAAGAGATGAATGACCTATTTGCTGGATTAGTTGGGTGCGGAGCACTCCTAGATAGCTGTAAGCTTCCTAGCCTGCACTCTGTTCTTCGTACCATTATTAAGGTGATTTTCCCCCCTGGGCTTCTGCTTTAGAAAATTCTATTAATATATACTCTTGTTAAAGGTGGTTTTCCTATATACTTGACTTAACTCTCTCAGCCTATAAATTTTCATCTATGAAATCTGCAAATAAATGTCCTTTATTTTTTAATCTTTGTTTTAGAACCCTCACAAATTCTTTCCTGATGAACGTTTTGGGGATGAAAGTCCACTCCTGACCATGAGACAGCCTGGAAGATGTCGCATTAACAGTACCCCTACTGCAGAAACCATGTTTACAGACCTGGACTCTTTTGTGGCCTTCCATCCACCCTTGCCCCCACCACCCCCTCCATATCACCCTCCAGCCACCCCAATCCATAACCAACTCAAAGCAGGCTGGAAACAAAGACCTCCCAGTCAGCACCCTTCACGTTCATTTTCTTACCCCTGTAATCATTCACTGTTTCACTCCAGAACAGCACCCAAAGCTGGCCCTCCCCCAGTCTATTTGCCAGGTGTTAAAGCAGCGCCGCCTGATTGTGCGAGCACCACCACAGGACCGGGGAGACAGACAATCCCCACTGCTGCAGCTGCTGCCGCCTCAGTAGCAGTGGCCTCTGAGAAACAAATGGTAAGTTAACACCCAAGTCACTTATCCAGATGAAAGGAATGGGATGTTAGAAGCTGTTCCCTTGGCCCCCTGAGACCCACTGGGACTGAGCAGGGCTCGAAGTGTTATACAGGCTCAACAAATGCAGCAGAGTAGTATGCAGAGAGAGAGAAGAAAGCTAGTGTCAGCCTCTGGGAAAGGGCAGGAGCCCAGAGACTGGAGGTACAAGATAAGGACAGCGAGTGTCATCCTTAACTTAGTTGCCAGTGTTAGGAGTAGTGTAGTATAGTGACGGAGCAGGACAAATGGACATGCTGGTGTCCTAATGTGATCAAGCACATGTCTAGAATCTGTCCCTGACTTCTGTTTTACCAGATGTTTTGGTGGGACAAGGAAGAGAAATTACTTAGAGCCAGGCATACCATCAGGACCCACATGGCAAAGACTCCCCACTCAGAAAACAAGCAGAAAGCTGGTTCTCATGCATGTCTCTGCCTCTGGCCAGCACACTTTCAGCTCCTTGTTTAACTTGGAGCCTTGGGAGCTAGGGCAAGTAGGTGGTAATTGAGAGGATTCTTCACCTGCTTTTGTACTGCAGTAGAGGTTGAACTGCTTTATGTAATACATTTGAGAGAAACAGTGGTTTTTAAGTCTTCCTACTCTTTCATGTGCTGTCAACAGCACTGAATAGAGAGAAAAATGAAAAATGCATGTGTTCAGAGAAGCTTCAGTAAAAAAGGGCTTGGAGTTGGGGCATGGTGGTGCACACCTATAATCCCAGCACTTGGGAGGCTGAGGCAGGAGGATCCCTGTGAGTTGAGACCAGCCTGGGCTGCATAGTGAGTTTCCAAGTCAGTCTCAACTACATAGTGAGACCCTGTCACAAAAAAATCAAATAAATAAAAAAAAAGGTCTTGAAGGGCCGGGATTTACTCAGTGGTTCCACCTGCCTTGCAAGCTCAAGGTCCCGAGTTTGATCCCCGATACCAAAAAAAGGGAGGGCCTAGAGTGATGGGTTAGTATATATGTGGGTCATACTAGATCCTTTCTCACATTCTTGTCCCTTTCAAGCTCTCCCTGCTCCGCCTGACCCCTAAACTCCCTTTAAGGTAATTGATTAGTACTTTCTTTGTAGTCTTGATTATAATAAAAAATTGAAAAGTGGGTGTAGTGGCATACACCTGTAATGCTAGCACTCTACAGGCTGAGGCAGGAGGATCCAGAGTTCAGGGCCAGCCTGGGCTACATTGCAAGTTCAAGGCCAACCATGAACTATATGGTAAGATGTTGTCTCAAGAAAAAAGAAATAACCTAATAGTAGAAGAATAGTTAATAGTGGAACATGATGCAGTAATTTCGATTTAGTGACAGGATTATATGTGCACTAAATTTTGTGAAAATTGAAAAAGATGAAGTAAAAAATTCATAATGTTAACTGATTATCTCTGTAGGGCAAGTTGGGAGATTTTTCTGCTTTATAATTTTCTGTATTTTAAAAATTCTTAAATTAAGCTATCAGGAAACAAAATCAGTGACCAGGAGGAATTGTTGGGCCTTTTTTCCCTTTTCCTTCCCTTTCTCTTTAACCCTCCCCTTTGTTTGTGTCTCAGTGTACACAGCCTGTGCTGAATGACCTGATGCCAGATATCGCCATGGGGGTTTCCACACTGTCACTGAAGGACAGGAGGCTTCCAGAACTTGCTGTAGACACAGAGATAAGCCAGCCAGTTTCTGAAGCAGGAACAGGGCCTCCCCAGCATCTCTCGTGTGTTCCACAGAGACATACACATACTTCTCGGAAAAAACATACACTAGAGCAAAAAACAGATGCTAGAGAAAGTCAGCAGGAATACCCAGATTTCTATGACTTCTCAAATGCTGCTTGCAGACCTTCTACTCCTGCTCCTGGCAGACGCACGCCTTCCCCTTCACGAGGTGGATATTTTGGTCCCGATTTGTATAGCCACAATAAGGCATCACCAAGTGGCTTAAAGTCAGCCTGTCTACCTAGTCAGCCCTCTCCTAAAAAACAGGAAGAAGTGAGGAGAGAATATCCACTTTCCTCTGATGGGCATCCACATAGACAGAAGAGTGAGTTCATTCGTCTGGATGTCGTTGAGCAACCACCCCCACGGTCAGACTTTCCTGTAGCAGCCCCAGAAAATGCTGGTAGCGGTCCAGCCCATGTCAGGGGACGAACCGGAGTAGAAACTGACTTGACTTTTGGGCTGACTCCTACCAGACCTTCACATTCTGCATGTAGCTCCGAAGCTCCAGAAGAGCGATCCAGTAGAAGACTGGCTGACAGTGAGTCCCTGAGCTGTGGGGCTCAGAGAAGCACAGATCTGGAAAGGGAAGATTCCATCAGCAGAGGAAGGAGGTCTCCGAGCAAGCCAGACTTCCTCTACAAAAAGCCTGCCCTCTGAGAGCAGCCTCCAAGTCGTCTGTGCCTGAGATGTGAAACGTCCATTTATGATGTAACCCAACAACTTACCAGTTTATTGATGCCAGCTCATTTTCACATTATTTTATTCTGGTTTTTGTGTGTATATATATGTTTATTACACATGGCATGCTAAGAGGGTTATTTTGAATGCTGCATATGTCTGTTTTATGTTTGAACGATTATGTAGGGAACCATTTTAAAGAGCAAGCAAGCTGGCACTTTTTTTTCCCCCTCTTTATAAATGATGGAAATTTTTTGCACTTGTACATTTATTTTATCTGTATTGATTTTATATCAGTATGTCCAACTTTATTGCCACATTTAAAAGAGTGTATTTTCATACTTTTTTGCATTTTACCTTTCATCTACTAATTTCCATGTGCATTGGATTGCACACTAAGATGTATTTTCTTATGAAATAGTTCTGTGTTTATTTTTTAATTATAGAAACTCCAAAGAACAGCACATCAAAATGCTCCTCTCTTTTCAGTAATTGTTTAGGTTCAGAAATCTTCCTGCTCATTCTCCATAAGTCTAATGTTATTCTTTAATAAGTCTTAGGAGCTGGTCTTCATTCCCCCAGTGGGTCCATTCCAGGTCCTGAAGTTTTCACGTCAGTTAGAACAGGAAGCAGAAAAGCCTTTGGTGCCCAAGCTAAGGCTGTTGCTTTGTTCACAGTGTGGACACTGTCAGGACCCGTGCAGATTCTGGTTGTACAGATTAGAATATTGTGGATTTGCTCAGCTGATGAGGTTCTAAGGAAATTGGATCCCTTGGATGAGAAAGCAGCAGAAATCCTTCAGGTTTTCTGGCGCTAAGTGTGACTCTCAGCTGCCTTGGGTGAAATGACTGCCTGCTGCCTTCAGTTGTATTGCTTTCTATGGGAAAAAAAAAAAAAAAAAGACAAAAGGGCTTCAGTCTTATGGATTGTTATTTGGTATTTGTAAGCATATGTTTCCTTTTAAATATTTTTCAAAGGATGTCTCAATTTTGGTGTCCTATAATAGTTGTATATAATACATAATGCTTTTTCACCAAAAAACAAAAAAGAAAAAGAAATTTGTTTTCAGTTGAACACTACATGTCCTACTTGAACTTCATTAGGGACGCTGGTTTGGCCTTTACTGAACCACTGAGCACATGGGATCTTTCTGATCCTCTCCCTTGGAAGGGCAATGTGTGAGCTAAGGACTGTTTTTTTCTTACTCTCCTATGTAAATATGTTAGTATTTGAGTTTTTAAATCACTTAAATATTATTTGAGCATTCACTTTGTATTTTTACAAACACATAGAACCATAGCACTTAGAAGAAAAGAGACTTCCTAAACATTCCCTCGTAGGAAGGATATTTGGAAACCTCTTTTCAAGATATATATATTTCACAGATATATATATCACTATGAGTCACTCACACTCTAAAACTATGCAGGGCTAGGGAGCCTTTACAAGCTACCATATAAATGAATTACATGCACTTTGAAGTAAATAGATTTCTATTGGGTGTCAACAACTCTGATTTCTCCCAAAACTGTAGTTTCTCTTACGGTCTTTTCCTACTTTACCCTGTGGATATACACTCAGGAATAATCTGACATTTTTAAAAATCCTAATAGTAGATAATCTCAAAGATGGAAAACCTGTCGGTCTATCTGTGTACCCCGGCCGACTGCCGCCACTTGTTCTGCTGCCTGACTAGTTAGCTGCTACTGGTGCATTCATTGACCTTGGTGATGTATTCTGAGCTCCACTCATTGGCTGTGAGGTCAGCTCATATATCGCCTTTATGGCTCCTTTTTTAGACGGAAAAACACAGGACTCTGTCCTCATTTTTGAATTTTAGCTCTTCTAGTAGATAATGGGATGTTTTGAAGTCCAGTCTTCTTCTTCAGAAACAAAAGTTAATTCTCTGATATTCCTTACTGTGTGGTTATATACATGTGTGAACATGAATTGTTTTAGAATTCATGAATCGGACTTTTCTGTGTTAATCAGACATGATAAGAATGAGTGGACCTAATTTGGGTGTTGAAAAGGCTTTCTCATTTCTGACCTATTTCTTTTTTACTATTTTCCCCTACATATTAGACCAGTGTTGTTGATCCCACACATTTTTTGGTTTTAGGGTTTTTTTTTTTTTTGGTACCCGAGATCAAACTTGGGTCCTTGCGCTTGCAAGGCAGGCGGCAGAACCACTGAGCTAAATCCCCAGCCTTTTTTTGCCGGGGGGGTACCAGTGATATCCCACACATTTTTTGAAACTTCATTAAATATTTTTTATATACTCAAAATGTAATTGTAAAAATTAGTGGTCGTTGTTCATAGTATTATTTAATTTATGAAATTTGCTTTTCATAACAGTTTACCCAGCAAAACTATGTGTATAGAGGGAAGTCTTGCTTTAATCTGTGGGATTGTGGATTAATGTGACTTGCAGAAGGTAAACAGATGTGATTTTTATATGTGTTAGGTGTTGGTGGACTTTTAATGTACCTTGTGAAGTATGGTTAATAGGGTAGGTTGAATAGCTATGTGCCTCTAGCTTTTGAACCCATCTATTAAATCTTTTTCAGTGCTGTACTAAGATAAATGTGAAGTCTGAATAAGGTTGCTCTCAGAAAAAAAATATGTATAATATGAAACTTAGGACACGGGAATTGGCACTTCACTTGGTATAGAAATTTAATGAGAACCAAATCACAAAAATACCAGATCTCCTTTTGAGGCCATGGACAATCAGGCCACTTGGACAATCACCACTTCCACTGCCTGCTGTGTGTTGAGGTTAGAGAGCCACCAGTCAAGTGCTAGTGCAGAGGAGAAGAGTTAGATTTCTGAAAGATGCTGTTGGTCCTTTCCTTATATAATTGTTTTAGTTTTGTGATTTTGAAAAATATTTTAAGTTTAAGGTCACCCAGTGCTCCCGAGGGAAACAGTAACAGCATGAAAGGTCAGAATCATCCGCACACCCATTCTCGTATGCCCCCTTGCTTTATTTCCCGGCACACGTTCCTGGGCCTGAGCTAGCCTGTCATTTTAATAACCTAGCTTCTGAGGGTTTTTGCAGAGTTTTTCATATTTATCTTTTTCTAAAACTATGAAATTCTTTTTACTTCCTCAATCTGGTTGGGGTTTTTGTTTTGTTTTTTTACTAATACTTGTCATCCTTTATTGAGTTTTCTTTTGATTGGTGGTTCAGGTTCTCGCAGCAGGCACAATCTTGAACATTTGAACAAAGCTGATGCTGCTCAGGGGGAAGGGGGAAGGAGGATGTAGCTTCCCCAGTAACTAACGTGCAAGAGAGAGCTTTTCTTTTCTTTTTCCCTAAAGACTGGCCGGTTATTAGTGTCCTGGGGCTGAGATAAGTCAGTCAGTCTGTTGTGTGGCTCCTGGACCTGAGGATGCCAGGCTCCAGTGCTGTTCTCAGCCCTTCAGGATCCCTTGCATCTAATATTTTCCTTGCCAGGGCAGTATCAATATCACATTCAGGAATCCTTGACACTTGTTCTTTTGTTGATTTATAATCCCTAAATATTGGGTCCACTTTTACCCATACTTGCTACTTTGCAGAGATGTGGAAAATTAATTGGTGCAATTAATCATGTCCTAGCTTTAAGGCCTTAAGGTACAAGAACATGCTTGGGTCATGTTTCTCTACCAAGTCAGCTTTGATCTCTAAGAATTTCTTTATTTCCTGTCCAGCACGAGGTAGGAAGCTCGCATGAGAGAGACCATCAGTAAATGCTTTCATAGTCATATATAAGGTTGCCATCAACTTAACCTGAGAGAGGAAGACATGGCTGGTGGGTTGTACAGTGTTGATCCCCAAGTTTAAGAAGACTTTGAAGTATATTCACATCCAGCCTTGGGCCCAAACATGTATGTGTCTGCTGCTGGTGGGGTTACACCCAGCCTGACAGCAGCAAACAAAGCATTAAACCATTTTCTTATTTGCTCAAGGGGGTTCTGCTGTGGCTTTCAAAGTGATAAGCAGGAGCAAGGGCACAAATAACAATATTGCTCTGTAGGTCATCTCTGGCTTTGATCCCAGGAACAGGCCTCGGGGCACAGATTCCCTGTTCATTTGGAAGTCCTCTGTCCAGTGATATGAAATGTGATTCCCAGTAGTACGTCATACAGTTGTGGGAAGACTGAGAAGGGTGGAGAGGACTGCTAACAGACCCCTCCTGCTGTTCTTGGATGCTCTTGGCAGGATGGGCCAACACCGTAGCCACTGCTAAGACTGCTTGGTCAGGAGAAGGAAGGGTAACCGGTTGGCTGACTGCACCACCTAGTTCTAACATGAGGGGCGTGGAGTCACAGATAGATAGTTTCACAATGTTGGATTTGCCTTTTAGGGAAAAACATGTCTAATGAAATACTTGTAAGATAGCTGTTTTACAATTAAAAGGCATTCTTCTTATCTTTGGACTGAATTCAAAAGGAAATGCTTCTTTGAATTCAAGTGTTCAGTGACCTTCAGCTCTCATAGTCACTATTAAAGCTGCAGTGATGGGTGCTATTCCCGGTTCTGCAGTGGTTCACTTTGTCTGCTGTGTAGTTTACTTTCAGACCTCATTACAGATAATCTTACTGAAAGAGTTAACTGTGTACACCGCTGGAAGGTATTACTGTTTTCCATTAACACTTGTATGAATGTTTTATGAAATGTTATCTTTTTGTCCTATCAATTGCAATAGCTGTCGTAGTTATTATCTGGGCAAGCCTTTTGATTTTTTTTCTTTAGAAAATCTTCATACTGTGTATCAATCTTTCATATTCTGAATATTATAATGTGTGGCTGTTTTCACAGAAAGTTACTTGGAATTGTGTCTTGAAAATAGCCTCTGGTGTTTGTGAGTTTATGTGGGTTCTGTCTGGAAGCTTCCTTGGGTACCTGCCCATGGCCGTGTACGTAGGTTCCCTGGGCAGGCCGTGTGGAGTCGTCCTCTTGGGTGGGATGACTAAAAGCTGAAGGTTCCTGAACTCCACTTGCTGTGTATGTGCCACATCTGTACCTGAGAGATGTGGGACCTTCTACACCACTGCGTTTCTTGTGGTTGTGCTGTTACTGGTATAAAGTTAAGTGCCTTCAATGCTAAAGGCTCAGAAATTTTTCTTAAAACTGATTTCATGTCCTATGCAAGTGTTTTCTACAACCTGCATAACCAGTACTTTGTAAAACTTGTTTACGCTTCAATTGTACATAGTGTTTTTTAAAGAAATATATAGTATTTTTATTTAGGTACCTCCAAACTTGAATTCGTCTGTGTGAAGCATTGTAAAACGATACATTTCTCTTTTGAGTACCATTACAGTTGTACAGAGGTTTTCACTGGTTCTATTTTTCTACTGTTACTGATAAGCATGTAACACTGACTTTATCCTACATATAGTTGGCATTTCAAATAAATGGCTTGTATAGAACCTGCCGAGTTGGATACAGTCTGTTTTAGTAATGTAGTGTACAGTCTTCATTTATGGACATGCTTTGTAGCCCTTAAGGGTAGAATCAGGAGGCTTTCCAGGATGATCCGCTCACTGTTTCTAAGATTTCAGTTATTCAGAGACATTATTATTTATGATTTTCTTAGAAATAACACATTCTGAATCATCAAGTTCTTCCTATTATTTCCCTGGGACATTTTTGAGACATTGTACTTTACAAATTTGAGCAAAAGAGTTACTTGGGCTAGGGCCTCCAGAGGACTTCATTCCTCCCACGTATACCAGACACCTGGAACCTTGGGCAGCAGGGAGATCCAGCGTGTCCTGCAATGCAGGGCCCTCAGCAGCTTTTCTCATTCAAATTCAGTCTCATTCAGGGTTTGGTTTGGTTTGTTTTTTGAGACAGGGTCTCACTGTGTAGTTGAGACTGACCTGGAACTCAAACCCAGGATGGTCTCAAACTCTCAGCGATCCTCCTGACTCAGCCTCCTGAGTGCTGGGATTATAGGTGTGCACCACCACACCCAGCAGTCTCATTCAGGTTTGATACTTTTTAAAAAGGGAAATGGAATTCTTATCCAGAGCATAGAGTGGGGGCAAGAAAAACATGGAAAAAAAGTTCTAATTTCCATTTTTAAAGTTGCTATAAAATAGCATTTATTTAAAGTTTTTGTTTTAATCATTTCTCTGACAAGTTCCTTCCAAGCATTTCCGCTTCATGCCTCACTAGACAAGTCTCTGTTTTGTACCCATTTTAGGGATAACTGTGGAATACCCAGATCAAAAGTTTTTGTAGGTAAGTTTCCTAAATATTTGACCAAGAAAGCTGGGCTATAGTTCAGTGATACTGTACTTACCTGACTTGCACAAGACCCACAGTTTGATCCTCAACTCCAGAGCAGGGAAGGGGAACTAAAAATGAAAATCGAAGGAGTAAACTGACATTTCTGTACTTGTGGGTCATCCTGAAATGGTTGCAGCTGGCTTCCCTCACCACTTTGGCCTTACCTCTCCTCAGTACATGAGATCTGGAGTCCACATGTCCCAGGATCTGGAACATGGAGCAGAAGACAAAACTGGACACCTTTTCAATTGACTGAAAAATGGGTTTTTAAAAAAACCCAGTCCAGAGCAGCATCAGGACTGAGGGAAGAACTGACTGGCCCTCAAGTGAATGAATGGAGGAGACTGCAATTAATATATTTTCATTTAACCCTTCAATGAATTATACAAACTTTCCTATAATCCTCTGTGATTTAAGTGGTGTTACTCATGCCATTTTACAAGAGAAAAACCAAAATACAGAGATCCTGGGTAACTTGTCCCAGGTCACACAGCTAGTAAATTGGCAGAACTCAAATTCCAAACCACAGTAATGTCCCACACACCAGCAAGTTGGGTGGCAGGAGCAGGAGGAACTGGGCATGCAGCAGTGGTAGTGGGTAAAGCATGACATTTATTTGCTCCCGAGATATTCCATCCATTACTTGGGACAGAGGCAGCAGAACTGAATAGGACAGTCAGGGTCACAGCCCTCAACGCTTGGTAGGGGAGAGAAGGTGCAGAAGGAAAAGTCGGGACAGCAGCAAGGAGGGAAACGGTCCAGGGAGAGCAGAACCCAAGGCAGTAAAGCTGAGTACCCTGAAGGCTCAGTGGGGTGAGATGGCTGTGGATCCAACTCAGCAGCCCTGGCAGGGCAGCTAGGGATTTTGAGATTGGCACTAATGGTAACATAGCAACTACTACATGGTTTTCAGCAGGGGTGTGATTAGATTTGAATGTTCCAAATCACTCTGGCCAATGAGCAAGACACAGATTGAAGAGAAGCAGAAGTGGACTCTGGATGCCAATCAAGAGCAGTCCAGGGAAAACTGCAAATAGCCAACAACTAGGGCACAGTACCTCACGCCCTGGAGACTGCAGGGTGCAGTCCAACCAGAAGCAAGATGAATTTAATAATGATCATGTCAGCTTGGAAATGTCCATCAAGCAGCCAGCCTTCAAATGGCAAGTGGCTGTGCTGTGCTCCGGGAGCTCAGGGGAGGGGCCTGTACATGTGGGTGCTGCATGAAGCCTTGGGAGGAGGTGTGATTCGGGGATGTGCTAGAAGGAAGGTGAGGGGTGAACTGAGGCGATGGATCTGGAGGAACGCTAGCCTTCCCAGGCCTGCTGGTGCGCATTGCTGCCCCAGGGTAGCCGCGCAGGCAGAAGGAAAACTAGCAAAGTGGTTCTCATAGCCAAGCCCAGACTGTTCAACAGGAGGGACTATGATCTGCAAAATAAAGAGAAACAGGTAAAGTACACAAGACTGCACATAGGTGCCATTTGTGGAGAAGAGGGGAAAAAACACTTTTGCAAGAATCTACAAGAAGATTTATAGGACTGCCTCTGGAGCAGGGCATTGGCAAGCTGGGTGGGAGGGTTTCTAACTGTATTCTTTTTGTACTGGGTTTTTTGTTTTTGCTTTTTGCTGCTGTTGATGGAACCCAGGGCTGTGAGCATGCTAAGCGCTTGCTGTACCACTGAGCTACACCCGCAGCCCCTGGTTCAATTTTTAAATGACATGTGTATTACTTCAATTTAAAGGAGCAGTTTGTGGCAGCTGCTCAGGTTTGGCAGGGCCAGGCCCCCAGGACATTTTGGGCTGGCCACATGGGGGAAAGTGAGTGGGGTTGGTGATGTGGCAGGCAGAAGTCTGAGTTCTATGTAGATGACTTTTGTAAGTGGTTTAGCAGTGGAGAGAAAACCAGAGAGGTGTAAGGAGGTGGCTGTGGGATGTGGGAGGAGGCTGGGCGGTAGTGTCCTTATGAGAAAACTCACACTCGTTCATCGCCCCAGCTTGTTTTAGAATCCTCTGGGGACACCTACCAAGTGCCTCGGCTACAGTTTGCAGTCTCTACCATCCCCTGCCTATAAACACAAAAACAAGTGAAGTGAGATCATGGGCCGTTTCTCAGGCAGGGGCCTCTGTCCCTTTCTTGGTCACCCTATCTAGGTTGCCAATTCCCTAAGGACTCCCAAGGTCCTGGCTCCTTCCGGCCTGGACTCACTTCTGATTGGCTCTGCCCATCCATGTTTAGGGGTTTCTCTTTGGCAGACAGAATGAGAGTTGTATGGCTCTGCCCTCCCTGCCACCTGCTAGCCTTGTGCTAACTGTGCTAGCTCCAAACCCAGCTCTATACACAACACTGATCATGTGGTTGGGATTTTTATGGGCCTCACACAGGCTTGACTTCAGCTTTGGGACCACCGGGCTCCGTGAACCTCTCACCCATGGGCCCCTGTTTTTTTGTCTCTCCAGTTCCGCACAGCCATGCCCCATTCTTGCGCCTCCCCACCCATCAGGAGTGAGATGCCTGACCTGGATCTGAGCACCCTGCTCTCACAGGGCCTTAGATTTGAGCCCATCGTAATCATCTCTAGGCATTGCGGAGCCGGCAGCTGTGCACTTGGGTGTCTGGGTAACAGTGACCACCGCCGGATTGTGGCAGGGCTTGGGAGTGAGGAGCTACTGCAGGGAAGCCTGTGGGAGGAAGCCTTGCCCAGTCAAGGGTCTTGACTCTGCCCTGCAATAGCCATAGCGCCTGGGCAAAGCACCCAACCCTCCACTTCCTCATCCTTAATGTGGAGATGGTGTTGGTTCACTTACTGAGCAGTAGTTATGGGCCTCATGTATTTGTCTTATGACCCTCAAGTCACCCTGAACACAGGTCTTCTCATTCCCACTCCGAGGGGGCTCCTGCCTGCAGGAGTTGCTGCAGGATGCAGAGGCACCTGGCGCCCTTCCCATTCCTCCGGGAACTCCTCTGCCAGCTACTCCCCAGCTACATAGACTTCCCCCTTTTCTGGAATCTTCTATTAGGTGTACCATAATTACCTCCCACCTTTGGACTGAGCTAAAAAGAAGCAATTGTGTTTCCCACTTCTCTGGGTTCTGACAGACTCACCCAAACCTCTGAGGGGTCCCTGTTAGTCCAGGTGTGGTGACCCAAGGGCTTCCTCTCATCATTCCTTGGGGCAGCAAGGGCTGTGCCCTTTGCAGTGTGGCAATCAGTTGAGCCTGCCACGCTGCCTCTCCCACTGACTCCTGTGCAATCCCCTTGACACAGGGGAGAAGGGCCTGATTCATTCTTCCCCTGGTGGCTGGAGGTGGGGGGAGCTTGGCCAGCAGCTGTCTGCCCCTCCCTCTTGCATCCCCGTGGACTGGGACAGTGTCCTCCCTGGCCATCGAGGCAGGAGAGCTCCCCTGACCATGATGCCCCTCTCTGTTCTGAGTGTATACTTTGACTCTGCCTCATAAACCTCTTTAGCTGAGTGTAGTGGCACATGCCTGTAATCCCAGCATTTGGGAGGCTAAGGCAGGAGGATCGCCACAAGTTCAAGGCCAGCCTGGGCTATGCAAGACCCTGTCTCAAAAAACAAAAGCTCTTTATGCCCCTCACTGATGCATTTTGAAATTTCTTTTTCTGTGATGAAGTCAGCAAACCTACAATCTACGCTGTGGTTGGGGTAAGTTGAGGTCCCCATCTCCTCCCTTGGGGACTTCTTTGGACCCTGTCTAGTAATAGCTGGTGGAACCTGCCAGGCATCTGATGTTGTGGGACGGGCCCCAATTTACGGGCTTACTGAGTCTTCAAGACCCTTAGGATGCCAGCAGGAGTCCTTCCTGGCCTAGGTCTTCATGAACAGGAACATCAGTACTTCTCACAAGCATTCCTTCCTTGGGCCACTTCCCCTCCTCTGCCGGGAACCTAGTCGTGGACGTAGAACCTGCACTGCTGCCGTCTGAGTGCGCACAAGGCTGACCATTAACTGCGATGTCAGTTTGACTTGCTAAGAACCGCGTAGCAGATTGGTAAAGAGCTGGGTGTCTTGCAGATGATCGACAGGGATCATAGGCAGCAAACCGAGGAGGGGAGCCCCACCCCAGATGTGGGCGGCACCGACGGATAGACTTGCAGCCTTGGGGCCTGCCTCACCCTGCTGCTCAGTCTCAGAATAAAAAGGGAAAGTCTGCCCATTTTCTTCAGACGTGTTCTGGGCTTTGACATTGTCTCTGGAAGTCCTGCAGTTCCTTCAGGCTTCCGGCACAGACCCGTTGGCTTTCCTGCGCGGACTCACACCAGGCTGCAGGTTTTGGACTTTACTGGACCCAGCACACAGACAACTGTCTTACACTTTCCACCCCCATTCTGCAGGCGGCTGTCATAAGTCTACCTGGTAAATCCTTTATATATCATATATATAATATTTTAAAATATTAATTCTGTTCCTTTAGTGAACCCTAATACATGCGAAGCTGGGTGAACATGACTGGAATTTAACCAGCGTGTTATCCAGCATTGACAAACATTCTGGTGATGATTATGATGAAAACTGCCACCAAGGACAGGAGAGGATTGAAAAGGGACCCTGTCATTTTAAAATGCTTATTGTGTGCCTCCTCTCCACTTGGTGTAAAATGTTTTCATTTTCAAAATACTTTCACCCTGATTATTTCACCAGTTCAGCCTCTACAAAAAAATCTCACCGCCTGAGTAGAGTAAGTAGTACATGCCTATCTGTAGTCCCAGCTACTCAGGAGGCTGAGACGGGAGGATCCCAAATTCAAGGCCAGCCTGGGCAACTGAGACCTTGTACTAAAAAATAAAAAAGAGGGCGGGGGATTTAGCTCAGCAGTTTGGTGGCCTGCCTTGCAAGCGCAAGGACCCAAGTTCAATCCCCGGTACCAAAAAAATAAAATTAAAAAATTAAAAAAATAAAAAAGAGGGGTGGGCTGGAGATATGGCTCAATGGTAGACCACTTGCCTAGTTTGCACAAGCCCTGGCATTCAATTTCTAGTATCACAATAACAAGAAAACAAAGCAAACAAAATCCCTCCCCAGATTGATTACACTTAAGAGACTTGGGCTGCACCCCATCTGGCTTAATTAGCTGCTCCTTGAGGCTCAATTTCCTCACCTGACAAGCGGGAATGAGTAATCCTCAGCAGGCACATTTGCGGCACCTGATTCCTACAACCCTGTGAGGGCAGAAATATTCCAGTCGGGCAGATGAGGAAACTGAAGCCCAAAAGCTATCAGACAGTGGGACCTGGGAGGAGCCCGTCCAGCCTCACAGGGGGAGTTTTCATCACTGCACTGTCCTTGTCTCAGGGTTGGGGTGAGGGCCAGGGAGTCATGGTGTCCTCACCACGTAGGAACAACTTCCACTCCCTCCCTCCTGCTCTCAGTGGAGCGACTTTGGTCTCCAACTCCGCCCCTTGCTGCCCACTGCTGCCCACTTGCAGCCTGGGGGTGGGGGTGGGCTCTGCTGCCACAGTACAAAGGGGCCTGTGGAGCCCGGGCTCTGCCTGGGGCCAAGGGCTTCCTCCTGCTAACAGGTGACAGGGCGGTGGTGACCCCTTCCCTAGCTTCCCTCGCATGCGTCGCCACCCCCACCATGCCCTGCTGCCACCTGCCACACTGCCACAGTCACCCTTGTCCTCTGCTGTGACTCCCGGTGGGCGAAGATGGGCGCTGCATGTCTGGCCACTTCTTTTTGCTACAACACGCGAGTGGGAGCGACCTGGAGTCAAGCTACTTGGAAGGTTTGATCCCCTTGCCTGCAGCAGGTTAGGTGCCGGTAGAGTCCCAAACCAACCCAGGACACAAAGTCCTTCTCACCCCAGGGCAACTATGGCACCCTGTGCCTTAAGCTATCAGCATCTTCCCAGCTGCTCCCAGGTGCCCATGTCCTTGAAGCCAGATCAGTGGAGTTAAGAGTGCCCAATTTCTGCGGGTTGACACCTACTAGCTGGGGAACCTCGACCCCTCTGAGCCTCAGTTTCCCCAACTGAAAAGTGGGGGTGTGCAGGTGTCTCCCTCAGGTCATTGTGAGGATTAGGTAGGGTTATGCACACGAATACACAGCCCTGCTGGGGCACCCATCATGCCACTGCTGGAAAGTGATGAGCAGGGCGGCCAGTTCCTGACCTCAGTGCGTTTGTGGTTTAATGGGGAAGACAGATATTAAGCAAACGAATTCACACAGCATTCCCATGGATTTGTGCCGAAGTGGAATATAGTCCAAGGCAAAGTAGCTATATGAATATTAGCCAGTAACAGCATGTCAGGCCATCTCTACCCATAATTAAGAGGTCACTGAAGAAAAAGCAGATCCTCGGTCAGCAGCATTTTGCCCACAAAGGGACCAGGTGGGAAGTGCATCAAGTAGGGGACTCTAGGGCTGGGGACTTATCTCAGTGGTGCCGCTACCTGCCTCAAACGCGCAAGGTCTTGAGTTTGATCCCTGGTACCAAAAAAAAAACATGTAGGGGACTCTCATTCCAAAGCAGCTTCTTGGTTCAGTTGTTGCCATCCCATTTATTGCTCCAGGCCTGGAAACTAGGGAGTGCAGCCCCTGCCCCGTGTGGGTACTGTGACCTTGGGATGTCACCTCACTACTGTGTCTCAGCTGGCCTAGGCCAATGAGAACCATCCGGTTGCCCTGAGGGCAAGAGAAGACATAAGAATAGGCAGAGCCCAAGCCGCTGTTGGTCCCAGGGTGCCAGGGTATCGAGGACCCTTCTCTCAGGGGTCACCTCACTCCACAGTGGCACCTGCTGTGGAAGCCCAAACAGCTGTCTGAAGACCTTTTCAGTTTGCCTAGTGGAACTGCTGGCCAGCTGGGTCTAGGAGCACGAAGCCCACAGCAGTGAGGACAGAGAAGCCAGGCTGCTGGCCCATGAGGGAGAGTCGCAGGAGCAGGAGAGGTGGAGGGCACCCAGTCGTCTCGAGGGTGTCAGGGTGGAGCTGCGGGACAGGTGCTGGAGAGCACCACACACAGCTACTCCCCTGCAGAGGAAACCGGGGCGGGCATGTAGATGGAAACCTAAGAACAAGCAGAAAAGCAACTGCTTTGAATTGGTTTTATTTATTTAAATTTTACAGAAACCTGATGGAGTTCAGAATGTACGTATAAGTCCAGTAACAATTTCTACAAAAATGCACATATAATGTCAGGATTTCTTAAAAGCAACTAATACCATATTTGAATTTTGCATAAAACATGCATTATCAACTGCCACATGTTGGCCAAAATCAGTCTCTACAAGAAGAGACAGTCCTATATATAGTCAATAAGAAAACTAGTTGTGAACAGGTAAAAAAGGAGGTTTTCTGGTTAATGTAAAAGAAGGAGCAGTACTTTCAGAAAGGAGCCCTTCGGCACTGGGGCTGCATGGCACAGTGCTACGTGGCCCAGAGACCTCATCCTGAACGGTCCAGGTGGTAAGGAGCTTTCCCATAGTTAAATCAGACACTGGAAAGATACAGACTTTCACAAGGGCATGGTACACTCGAGAACAACTTTGCAGAAGGGGTTCAAGACATCCTCAGACATCTGAAAGATCTGTCTGCAGATGCTCTTAGCTTTTTAACAGAGCCCTCTCCACAAGGCTCTCGGCACACAAGCATCTCCTGCAGCCAGAAGACCTGGCCCCACACATCGGTCTTCATGAGCATTGGTAATTAGGAGGCTGAGTACCAACAAGCAGGAATGGGACAACTTCTCTAAGGCCTTGACTTTTTTTTTCCATCTTGTCCAGAGATTAGTTTGCACTTGTCCACATGACTGTTGCCCAGCATAAAAGGAATATTAATAGACCCATGTGGCCCCAAAGCTACAATGTTGCTTCTAATAAGCCTGAGTGTCATTTACCATCAGGAAAGTCTGTGTTCCTTCAGGAGGAAATGAGGGCTCTATATTTACCAAAAGGTGTTTTCCAGACAGACTGAAGGGCTTTAGAGAGATTTCCTACCAACTGAAGGGACTTCCCCTCAAAAATGGGGTTTTATACAACATTCCACGAGGATCTTCAGAAGAAGACCTCAGTCATCGAGAAGTGGCTGTGGACGTTACAATTATGTACACAGACTCATCATTCGTGCAGCCCAGGGCCTTGTCTGGAAACTTCCAGTCTGTCTCTTCCAAAGCAGGGCAGTCACTGCCTCTGCTCACTACAAGTATCTAAGTCAGTTACTTTTGTCTTCAGCAGATTCAAGGGGAAAGATAACTTATTGGGGTTCTAACATTTTCGTAACAGAACAGTATCAAAATAGGTCCATTTTAAATATATGCTTATGAATATCCCTGAAAATATAAGGAAATCCAGAGGACTTTGTAAACCACCAAGATTTCACAGGGGTGATATCCGGTCATTTTTTAGGCAGCAAAAAGGGGCTCGTGTGCTGGCAGACTTTTTCCCAGGAAGCCCTGTGAGCACTACAGTACTAATATTCTAATATTGGAGTGCCAGTAGGGTTGTGAATGAAAATTTCACTTTATTAGTAAAATTTGTAACAAAGTTTTTCCTCCTCAATCCTGTCATCAATCTCCCTGCTTCGGACAGAAATCCAGGTCATAAACCAATCCACCAGTCCTGGCTACTCCAAGTCCCTAGACCCTGGCAAGCAATGACCAAACCTCAGACAGCAGGGAGGAGGCGGAAGGGCAGGCAGGCCAGGCTGAGGAAGCTGTTACCCAAGGCACCACGATCACGGGGTGGGGACAGAAAGAGGCTCAGGCTGACAGGAAGGAAGCCTTCTGGACACCTACAGAGGCTCTGGAAGGCAACAGCTCTGTGGTGAAGGACAAACATTCAGAACAAATGTTTTAAAAGAACAAATTCTTTTAAAAGAAACCAATTTTTTTTTCTCAAAACCAAACCAAACTTCTTAAAACTTATAAGCAGAAAACCCTGGGTATCCTGGGGCAGGAGAGCTAAAGTCTGTGGAATGAACTGCATTTAGCTGAGTTAAAGAAGGACGCTGGCTGTGAGATCAGCATAATCACTGTGGCTACCTTAGTGAAGGAGAAGGAAAGGAGTGAGGACGGAGGAGGAAGCCTCACGGGACAGGAAGGGGACCAAGTGTGAAATACGCCTCTTTATTCCTGGAATAGTAAGCGGCCTTTTCACTGGTCTGAGTGAGAAAGCTCCGTACTTCACTCTAGCTGCAATAATACTGCATCCCATCCAGTCTTCTTCTCTTTTTTGACTGGAATTCTTCAAAGAACTGCTGAATGTCCTCTCTCTTAACAACCTGTGAATGAAAAACAATAGGAAAGAAAACTGTATGACAGAGCAATAAAAGGTTGCGATATTCACAAACAAGTCAAACAACATTACTGGTAAAAATTATAGATGCTCCTCGACTTACAGACCTATGATGGGGTTACACTGGAGAAGCCCACTGGAAGCTGAAAATGCCCTAAGCTGAAAATGCATTTAACACATATGACCAACGAAATACAGGGCTTAGCAACACAGTACAGACTAGTGGTGTAATCCAGGGGTAACTGGGAACTACGGCTGGCTGTCGTGGCCACTGCTCCTTCAAGAGAGAGGATCTGATCACACATTGCCAGCCTGGAAAGAGATCCAAATCCACAGTTCAAAGTCATTTCACGGAGTAAGTATTCCTTTCACACCTTGGCAAGATCAGAAAAACCTAAGTCGAACCATCATGTGCTGAGGACCTCTGCTGTAATGTAAAATTAATTATATCGCCTCGATTTTTACAGAAGACATCATCCGGGCTCATGAAGCTGGCACACTTGGAGTCACACAGCTGAGCCGTAGAGCAAGATGGTTCAAAGCTTAGCTTCCATGCCCTGCCTCAGCTTCCCCGAGTGAAATGAGATAAAAGCAGCGCCTGTCTAACGGGGCCGGGAAGTCTGGATGATGCCTGTAAGCCCCGCCTGGCACAGTCACGATTATCAGACGGGAGAGTGGCAACGCCAGCACCCAGCCTGAGGCCGGGAAGGGCTCCTGGGACTCTGTGCCACAGCTGTCTTACAGCAATGTCCCTCAGCCCTACAGTCACCCACAGAAAACAGTCTGGTCTGCTTCACACACTTTAACTTCCTCGAGTGTCTGAAATTAAAGATATGTGCTATATAAGCACAAAAATTACTGGGAAAAACTATAGAAGCACTTCTTTTAGTAAATCCAGCTTGTGCAATAAAAATGGCAAATCTTCTGTTTTATGGTAAAATAATTTTAAAAATTATACAAAAGTGTTTATAATATAAGCAAACTAAAAAAAAATTTTTAAAAAACAAGAGGGAAAATATAAATTAAAAAGGCAAAATGGAACAACCTAGGGATCCCTGCTCATCCCAGGAGGGAGTCTATGCCATGTGATCAGAGAGAAAGCTGCCTAGAAGTCACCGTAAGAGACAGGTTTGTTAATTTACCTTTAATTACAACAGTAACAGATGCTGGATAGTGGGATTCGAAAGTGAAAAAAAGAAAAAGAGGATGTGAATGTATGTGAGCAGAAGGGAAAGGGATGAAGAAGTACAAGAGAAATCAGTCACAGGACAGGGTGAAAACCTCCCTCTCCCTTCCCCAGGGTGTTACTGACTCACTCAAACAAAAGGTGCGATGATTTGCAACACCTTTCTTAGGGTAAAATATCTATTAATAGCCTGGGCGTGGTGGCGCATGCCTGTAATCCCAGCACTCAGGAGGCTGAGGCAGGAGCATCGCTGTGAGTTCAAGTCCAGCCTGGGCTACTACCATAGTGAATTCAAGGCCAGCCTGAACTGCAAAGCAAGACCCTGTTTCAAAACAAAACAAATAAATATATAAAATAGCTATTAGTTCTCAAAGACCTCTGTCAGCACTTTGCACAACAGCAGTAGCTGATACACTAGCTTCACAAGCACCAAGAAGAAAACTGCCGGGCAACTGATAAGGAATTTGAACCCCAGGATTCAGGGTCTGGAAAGCTAACGACACACCCTGAGATGCCTCAGTTAAATGGCTCAGGAATCTACAATTATAAAGTGCGAATAAATGAAGGGTCTGGCCCTGCACTGGCTCACACAGATGAAACACTAAAAGCCACTGGGAGGGAATGTGAGTTATGGACTCTGAGGCCCGAGACCTAAAAGCACAACTACAGCGTGCGCTCCTAGATGTCCTCCAGTGCTCACAGCCAGTGCTCAGAGTAGAAATGCTAATGAATAAATACTGGGTTCAACAATAAATCATTTTATTGCTTTGTCTCAAAGTTTGTAGTTTCTAGATGTTATTTTTTTTTTTTTACCATCAGATGTAAACATTAAATAAAATGCAATCAGTCTATCATCTGAGACTATCTAGAGTTTAACATTCTCCCCATAGTCAAAGCTATGGGGATAAGGATCTGGATTCTGGCTACAGCGGAGCGGAACTTTAACTGTTTATAAGGACACTCTTAGGCTATGAGGAGAAGGGTTAATTTTCCTGTTTTCCTGTGAAAGACAGGTTTTTTTAGAAAAATAATCTGTATGGGGCCGGGGATTTAGCTCAGTGGTTCGGTGGCCTGCCTTGCAAGCACAAGGACTCGAGTTCAATCCCCGGTTCCAAAAAAAGAAAAATAATCTGCTACAAACATATGTAAACAACTAGGAAGTACTTACAAATTTATCTGGAACCCTATTTTAAATGACATTCTAGACCCAGGCTTAAAATTACACATTTTCTGAGGAGGAGGAGAAATTTTTTAGTCTCCAGCTCTTAGAATCCCAGAAACTTGGTCTGGTTTGAATTTTGCCTGCCCAGTCACTTCTCCCTCCCCACCAGGAATCATTGCTCCAAAGCCAGGACCCACAGGCAGGGTCTTCAGCCTTCTTTTCAGCCTCAGATGCTCCCCAGGCCAGTGTCTGCTGCTCCTCACATCCCTTCTGGGGATCTGAGGTTGTTGGTAAGGACTCCTAACAGGTCCCTGGGGGTTTACTATTTCCTACTGACACCCCAAGCCTGCCAATAACACTTTAGTTTCGGCCTTAAATTTTCAAGTACTCCATTTTTTACTCTAGTCTTTTATTTTTATCCCTGTGGTGCTGGGGATAGAGCCCAAGGCCTCACTCGTGCTAGGCAAGTGCCTTATACTTCCCTAACTCCACTGTCCTTTAATCAGCAAAGAAAATAAAGTTTATTAAAAATGTAAAAGCCTATGATTAAAATTCTTTAACATACCGTGCCTTCATCAGCAAATCTCTTCAGATAGTCTTTAAGTTCAGTCTTCAGGTCATTGTATTCTAAATCAAAACCACAACAAGCACTTGAAATTTAGGTAAGCTACATGCTTTTAAAAACAAAATGTTAGGAGCCAGGGATTTAGCTCAGTGGTTCTACCGCCTGCCTCGCAAGCATAAGGACCTGAGTTCAATCCCTGGTACCAAAAAAAAAAGTAAAAACAAAATGTTAATTTGCAGTTGAATACATTAAATGGTTTAAGTCAAAATTTTCTTATGTGAAACCTGCATAGAAACATGTTCCCAATGTCCTACAAATTCTTTGGACTTCCCTCATTTTAATAACTGGGATACTTTTATTTTAAACAAACAAACAAACAAAAAACAGAAATGTCCTCACTCCTATAAAGATCAACAAAGAATTTTTAAAAGGGTTTCCTATTTCTTTGGATTTCTAGTTCCTGAAATAAACTCGGACTCATCCAACATTAAGTTTTAAAACTCATTCACTCAATAGTTTGTATTATGTGAGGCACCTTGAGGGCTACAACAATGCACCCACTCTCATCAAAAAGACTTTCCATCTGATAAGGGCAAAAGGAATGAACCAAAAAGTTACAAATAAAAGAGAAAAATAATGCCATGAAAAGCACACAAAGGTGGTGGCATCCAAGAGGAAAATGGCTGGGACAGAAACTGAAGAAAGTTGGCCATGCTGGGGCGGGGGGAATGTAAAAGCCTACAATTAAGGGGTTAGGGATGTTTTTCCTTCCAGTGGTTTTCTGTGAATCACTGAAGCAAGCTCTAGAACTGTCAAAAAGATGACATACTTTGCTCAAAAAGATGACCTATAATGCCAGTGAAAATTATCTCTATGGATGGAAAAGTTTGCTATAATTCTGCATTTATATATATCTACCCTTAATCAAAATAGTACAGACTGTGGTTTCTCAAACGTAATTATTTTAGCATGAAACTCGTAAGTCCATGGTTCTAGCAGCAGAATACTCAGCAATATTAAAAACAAGCAATAGCTGAAACCCGGTACACAATTTTTGCATTTTCTTTGCATAAAATTAGAAATCCAGGTGCTTACTACCTTCTTTTACATTTCTTTTGCACAGGGAAATAAATCTTATGAATTTTCACACACACACACACACACACACACACACACACAGTACTAACCACAAATGAGCTCCACTTGCTGGACCCTGTTCATGCTGTTAAGCGTATCCATCAAAGGGTCCCTCCTCTCAGTCGCCTGGTCAGTCTTGCCTTTGTTCTCATAAGCCAGAACGGTGTCATACTCATCCGTCAGGAACAGGACATCTAGATCGCCATACATTTTCTTTAAAAAATAAAACCAGTTTTTCCATTAGAACTGCATATAATTTTCAGAAAATCAAATGTCCATGGAAATGACTAAAAATGTATTTATTTTTAAATGAACACCTAGAAAAATCTGAGCTTCTTAGCAGAGTTGCTGGAAGGATTTCTATTTTTTGCCCAGATCTTTTTCAGAAATCTCCGAACTTCTCAGTGGATGTTGTAGGTCTATGAGCTCTTTATTTAAAAGCCACTGACTCTGCCTGCCTTGCAGGTCCTGAGTTCAATCCCCAGGTATCATAAATCAATCAATAATAAATACCACTGATTAAGCCATAGGTGGTGCTCCACACCTGCAATCAAAGTTACTTGGGAGGCTGAGGCAGGAGGATCATGAATTTGAGGACATCCTGGGGAACACAGTGAGATTCTGTCTACAAAAAAAAAAAAAAAAAAAAAAAAAAGAGGAAAGAAGACAAGACAGAAGAGGAGGGGAGGGGAGGAAGGGAAGAGAGTTGGATTCCCGGTACCAAAAAATGAAAAGCGACAAGGACTTATCTCAGTGGCACCACACTTGCCTCACAGGTCGAAGGTCCTGAGTTCAATCCCCAGTACAAAAAAAAAAAGAGAGAGAGAGAGAAAAGAACCCGCCTCACTATACAGCTTTGCTGTATAAAACATCTTGGAGAAGTAGGGTGAGCAGGCAACCCACTTTCTCTTAGACGAAAACTTTCTTTCCCTCAATAAATTTTTCCTACTCTTAAAAAAAGAAAGAAAGCCAGGCGTAGTGGTGCACGCCTGTAATCCCAACACTCACTCAGGAGGCTGAGGAAGGAGGACTGCTGTGAGTTCGAGACCAGCCTGGGCTACAAAGTGAGTTCCAGGTCAGTCTCAACTACATAGTGAGACCCTGTTTCAAAAAACAAAACAAAACAAAACAGAAAAAGAAAGGAGGGAGGGAGGGAAAAAAAAGAATTCACACTGACTTATTTATTACACCTTTCAAGCAATTTATGTTTCCAAGCAATTTTATGATATGAAAAGGAGAACTGCTATTTTCCATTAAAAGATGAGGGAACAAAACAGGCATGGTAGCGCACCACGCCTGTAATCCCAGCACTCGGAGGCTGAAGCAGGAGGAGCAATGTGAGTTCAAGACCAGCCTGGGCTACAAAGTGAGTTCCAGGTCAGTCTCAACTACATAGTGAGACCCTGTCTCAAAAAAAAAAGAAAGATAAGGGAACAAAATGTGCTACATAACACTTATTTTCTATAGCAATTCTGGTATAAATATGACTTCACAAATTTGCTTAATAGAAAAAATTTGAAAAAGCCAGGCATGGTGGTGCATGCTTGTAATCCCAGCACTCAGGAGGCTGAGGAAGGAAGATTATCATGAGTCTGAGGTCAGCCTGGGCTACATAGTGTGACCTGTCTCAAAAAACTGAAAAGAAAGTTCCCTATACTCTTACATCAATTCTAGAAATATACTTTTCAGTACACAAAATACTCAAATGTTCAACTTAGATACTCACCATACAGTCTTGGCATGTGCATAATTTGCTACGCCAGTTCAAGGACCAATAGGTGGCAGTGTCTTTCTTCACAAATTGCTTAGCTTTGAGCTCCTGAAGTTTGCAGCCAAATTGTGACTCTGTGTTGAAGCTTTGATTCTTAAATGCTGTCTGAAATAAAATTAAGCTTTGAAGTGTTTTTTAAGGTATCATATTTTTCATAGATTAGACTTTGTATGGGATTTTTACATTTGTTTTCTTTCAATATTAGGATTGAACCTAATAGTCTTGCACTGAGTTACATCCCCAGTCTTTTTTTCTTTTTCTTTTTTTGTGGTTCCAGGGATCAAACTCAGGACTTTGCACTTACGAGGCAGGCACAGCAGCACTGAGCTAAATCCCGACCCCATGTCTTTTGTTTTGTTTTGTTTTGTTTTTTGAGATGGGGAGCCCTAAATCACTAAATTGCCCAGGGTAGGCTTGAGCACATGATTCTCCTGTCTCAGCCTCCCAGATGTGTGCCACCATGAACAGCTAAAGGGATTTCCTTTCTTTTTTTGGTACCGGGAATCAAGTTCAGGGCCTTGTGCTTGCAAGACAGGCTAAGCACCTCTGAGCGAAATCCCCAGCCCTAAAAGGATTTCCTGTGACAAAGAATATGAAAGAAATCCAAAGCTGCAGAATTTATAGAATTAATGTTGTCTACGTTTTATGTCTTTTACGGCTTGTCCTCCATCTGTTACCTGGAGATCAGATTTAGAACTAGAGCTGCTACATGGCTCATTATTCTGCTCTGCTTTAACGTCCTTGTCAGGATCCTCTGCATGTTCTGGAACATCCTCTTTGAGGGTATTATCTTGGTCTCCATTTTCAGTCTGGACAACTTCCTGATCATCTATTCCATCAACATTCAGCACTAATCCATCATCCTCAGCAGATATTTTGGTCACTGTGATTCAATGAGAAGAAATAATAGTAGTATTGAAGACACACACACTTATCCACAGACCAATCAGACAATGAAATAACTTATCCTGATTTTAAAATATTTCAGAATGTAGAAAAGAAAAAAAGACAACTTTACATTCTAGAAAGGAAATATCAAACAGTGAAACAATTCATTTGAAAATAGCAATCACTAAGTACTTTATATATAAAGGAGAAAAGAATATTCTAGAGGTGTTAAAGAGAGATGGGATCCTCAAGAAACAAAAGGCAGGAGGAAGAGATTTAACTGCAAACATAAGTAGAAGGGTAGTTTTGAAGAACCATCAGCTTTTTTTTTCCTGGGAAGAGGAAATCAAAAGGATGGGTGTCAAAGCAGAAAAAACATAAAGGCGAGAAGAGAAATGGTAAGGGGGCTCAGGTTGGTTGATGGCATTTTAATAGCAGATGAAGCCATCTGCAAGGAAATGAAGGAAGAAGAGGAAGATCAATTAAGAAACTCAGTGAATGAGAAACACACACAGGTATAATATCCGTAAAAAGAAAAGATGTAAATGGGAAGGAGCATCAAGTTTAAGAAAATTGAGGCAAATCAAAAATGTAGGATTGCTGGGTGTGGTGGTACACGCCTGTAATCCCAGCACTCCCGAGGCTAAGGCAGAAGGATCACTGTGAGTTTAAGGCCACCCTGGGCTACATAGTGAGTTCAGAGCCAGCCTGAACTACAAAGCAAGATCCTATCTCAAAAAACAGTACAGGATGAAATTTGCTATGATGGTGCATGCCTATAATCCCAGCACTTTGGGGAGTTGAGGCAGGAGGATCTTGAGTTCAAGCCCAGCCCAGACAATTTAGCAACTTAGACCCTTCTCCAAATAAAATATTTTAAAAAGTCTCGGGATGTAGCTCAGTATGAGGTATAATCTCCAATACCATGAAAGGAAAAAAAAGGACTGGATGATAATCTTTGGTGTAATACCTATCCTATTTGTGGTTTGTACGGTGAAAATGTTCCCAAAGGTGAGAAGAAATTAAGAGGCCAGAGCCCCAAAGATTATGAGTAACTGCTACCTTAAAAATAAATTAAGGAGGGGCCGGGGATCTAGCTCAGTAGAGCCGCCACCTGCCTCGCAAGTGCAAGGACCCGAGTTCGATCTCCGGTACCAAAAAAAAAGAAAGTAACATATTTGGCATTACCAAAAAGATATTTAATGCCTCAATACTATTTACCGTGGATTAGTTGTTTTGAGTCAATTTCTTAGTGTATGATAAAAGTACAGTACTAAATAATAAACTGTTATCACCATCTGCCATCTGCTTTGATCTAAATTAATTTTTTCTTTATACTGGGGATTAAACTCAAGGCCTTCAGAATGAGCTACATTTCCAGACCTTTCCTTCTTTTCTTTCTTTTTTTTTTTCCCCCCTTTGTACCAGGGATAGAACTCAGGACCTTGTGCTTGCCAGGCAGGTTTTGTGCCTCTGAGCTACATCCCCGGCTCTATTCATTTACTGTTTTTTTGTTTGTTTATTTTTGGTTTTTTGAGACAGGGTCTCACTATGTAGTTCAGACTGCTCTGGAACTCACTGTGTAGCTCAGACTGGTCTCGAACTCACAGCAATCCTCCTGCCTCAGCCTCCCAAGTGCTGGGATTACAGGTGTGTGCCACCATTTATGTTTTGAGACAGAGTCTTGCTAACAGGCTGGGTTTGTTTTGAGACAGAGTCTTGCTAACAGGCTGGGTTTAAACTTGCAGTACTCCAGGTCTCAGCCTGCCACTGCTGGTATCAGAGGCATGTGCCATGACACCCTGTAGTGTTTGTTTATTTTATTTTCTGGTACTGGGATGGAACTAAGAACCTTGAGCTTGAGAGGCAGGCGCAGTGCTACTGAGCTAAATCCCCGGCCCAGCAGGACTGCAAGTTTGAGGCCAGCCTGGTCAACTTAGTGAGAGACTGTCTCAAAATAAAAAAATCCTAATGATATAATTGACAATGTGAAATAGGAAGAAAAGGGCTAAAGGTGTAGGGGAGGTGGGAAGAGTAGGGGAAAGCTAATAAGGGAAAAGAAAAAAAACGAGAAAATGAAAAAATGGAAATAAAGTATTTGTAAATAGGGAAGAGAAAAAGGGGTGAAGAGAGGGCAGGGACAAGGGGAAAAAATGAGAAGCAAGACCTGTCATGTAAAGGTATAAGATCCTAATGATGAATGTAACTGTACTGTATACCTAAAATGTACCAATAAACTCAATGAGAAATAAATAAATGAATAAATGAAAAGGGTTATGAGTGTATAACTCAGCAAGAAGCCCTTGGTCCTATCCCTAAGACTGCAAAAAACAAAACCAAACCTGTTTCTTCCATTTTCTCTACTTCTAGTCTCATCCATACTCTACACCACACCATTTAAGTTCAAATCTGACCTAAGTGGTCTTCCAAACAATCTATAAACATTATCTTGTATACCTCAGAGTCCAAAATAGTTGCTAAAAATTCTGAACTGAAAATACAAATTTAACAAACACAAGTCTGTGTCACACCAACTTCACAAAGGCACCTACCTGCCAGCTGAGCAGCATAAGCCCACAAGAAGGTGCAGCGTTTCATACAAGCCTGGCACACCATTTCCTGGAAGTCCCCACTCTCAGGGGGAATGGTGCCAAGATGCTGTAAATTAAAAACAAAGCTGTTGTTTTTTTCTTTCTGGTGATCTCTAAGCTGTCTAACATGCCCATAGTTAATTATTATCCAATCCTTGAAAAATGAAGGGACCTCAAGATAGAGCCTCCTTACTTTCAAGATGAATACTCCCCGGATAAGGCACCCTGAACAGATTTGAATCTTCACTAAAAGTGGGTCTCCAACAGCAGTTTGATATACAGTGCACTACATCTAAAAGTGAGCTGGTTCGATCACAGGATGTGAACATTTTCAACTTTGAGTTTAATAAAGGTATACATCCATGTTACCACCAACCACTATCACCACCAAGATACATAACATTTTCATCTTTCTGAGTTCCCTCCTGCCCTTTAGCAGTCAGTCTCCACCAACCACCAATCTGATGAATTGATGAATTTTGTCACACATGAATTTTGTTTTTTTTTTTTTTTTTTTTTTGGTACCAGGGATCAAACTTGGGTCCTTGCACTTGTGAGGAAGGTGGCAATCCCCGGCCTAATTTTGTGTCTAGAGTTTCAAATAAATTATATATTATGTAGTTTTACTGAAATCAATTTCAAATGGAATTTTAAAAATGCCCATAATGCCTGTTGTTTTATAAACAAATACTGTAACAGTACACTGATCATAACTTTATAGTTTTTTGCAGTACAAAATTTACCATGTAGAGTTAATACATGTATATATCTTAATTCTTTTCTTATCCCCTCTGTATAGGTTTGTTTTTTTTTTGTACCAGGTATCAAACTTGGGTCCTTGCACTTGTGAGGCAGGCAGCGGCAGCACTGAGCTAAGTCCCCAGCCCCCTATAGGTTTTTTTTTTTTTTTTTAAGAAAAGTAATTATAATGTGAAATTAGACAATTCAAAAGGAAAAGATCAGCCAGGCATGGTGGCGCACGCCTGTAATCCCAGTACTCAGGAGAAGAATCGCTGTGAGTTCGAGACCAGCCTGGACTACATAGTATAGTGAGACCCTGTTTCAAAAAACCAAAAAAAGGAAAAGATCATCTATATTTTTGTGGATACAATGGTTTTAAAAGGTAGAAGTTTTCCTTACTCTTCCATGGAACCAGTCTTCACAGACTACACACTGGATCATCTCATCTGGAACCTAACATAGAAAAAGTTGTTAGTTAATAATGATTGAATCCTGGGACACGGAAGTAAACTGGCATGAAGTAGAATTAGATATTAAATAATTCTTGAGGCTGAGGGTATAGCTCAGTGGTAGAAGCCTTACTGAGTATATGTGAGGTCCAGGGTTTGGTCCCCAGAACCACAAAATGAAAAACAAAAAACTTCTCTGCCAACTCTGTGAT
Source organism: Fukomys damarensis (assembly GCF_012274545.1). Classification (NCBI taxonomy): domain Eukaryota; kingdom Metazoa; phylum Chordata; class Mammalia; order Rodentia; family Bathyergidae; genus Fukomys; species Fukomys damarensis. The sequence goes on along the minus strand of NW_022900933.1, from coordinate 32,528,121 downwards.
AACTCTATTTACATAATAGTAGTTAAGGGGACAAATAAATGCATTCTGTATATTTATATATTTATTATACTGGGATAAGAACTTAATACACAATTATCAAAGCTCTTTTGTACCAGTCACTTTATCTCTCATAAAATTTTAGTCTGGGCTGAGGATTTAGCTCAGTAGTTTCGCCACCTGCCTCGCAAACACAAGGTTCCAAGTTTGATCCCCAGTACCAGAAAAAAAACAAAACAAAAAAAACTTTAGTCCGGCATTCCCACTTTATACAGAAGCCCAAACCCAGGGAAGAAATGTGAATTGACCAACACAGATGTGACACTGTGCTCTGAGGGACTTCCCCCATATGCAAACCTATCAAAGCGCCATCCAAATAAATTTGTTTGCAAGCTTAAAAAAAAAAAGAAAAGAAAAAGAATGTGACAGCTGGGACCTTTTAATCATAACATCCTGTCAGGTAAAACTGAAAAGTAAATGTTACCAATAATCTGTTGATAATGTAGACTTCTCTATTTGCGGTACCAGGGATCAAATTCAGGACCCTGTGCTTGCAGGACAGGCAGCAACACCACTGAGCTAAATCCCGGCCTTAGGCTTCTCTGTTTGAACAAATAAAATAATGAAATGTCTACACCTTGAAAATTATGAATCAAGGACATAAACTATTTTAGGGATGATTTTTCTTTTATTCCCAGTCTTTCATATCTACTAATTATCTCCTAAAGTGTTCTGTTCTTTTATCATGGTAGTTTAAGTAAACAAAGCAGACACACACACACACACACACACACACACACACACACACTACAAAGTAGTTTTACTCTTTTCTTTCTGCCCATCAATGAATTAATCATCTGCTTTTGTCTTTATTCAACAGTGTTACAAGTTAGCCAATGCCTTAATATATCCAGTTTTAAAGTTTATTTTTATTAACTCAAACATATTTTCAATTTTGTTCTCTATATAATTTGGTTCTATATAATTCTATATAATTACAATTCCAACACTAATAACAAGCAAGAAAGGAGGCAGGGGACTGGGGATATAGCTCTGTGGCACAGCACTTGCCTAGCAATAATAAGGCCCTGAGTTCAACTCCTAGTACCCAAAAAAAAAAAGAAAGGATGCACAGAGCTACTTTTGCTAGATACAAACAGCACTCTTTCAAATCAGTACATGGGTAAAACTCTACCCAATCAAAAGATGGGCTGAAGCTGGGCGTGGTGGTGCACACCTGTAGTCCCAGCACTCGCTCAGGAGGCTGAGAGGCAGGAACATCACTGTAAGTTCGAGACCAGCCTGGGCTACACAGTGAGTTCCAGGTCAGTCTCAACTACATAGTGAGACCCTGTCTCAAAAAACAACAAAAAAAAGGAAGGATGTTTACAATATATTAAGAAGTGAGAAAAGCCAGCTGCAGAAGTAAATGTACAGAATTTTCAATTTATTAAAAGAAAATACACATTGAAACTCATTCAAATATTATTAGGTGGACACAGAAAGGCCTGAAAACATTAAAAAAAAAAGTGTTAACAGTGACTGTGGCTGGAAGGTTAAGCACAGAGAGCCAGGTGTGGTGGGAGAGCAAGGTATGGTGGCACATGCGTGTAATCCAAACACTCAGGAGGCTGAGCCAGGAGGACTGCTGAGTTCAAGGCCAGCCTGGGCTACATAGCAAGTTCAAGGCCAAGGCCGGGCCTAACTACATAGCAAGACCCTGTCCCCCCCCCCCGCCAAAAAAAAGCTCAAGAGTAAGGGAAAATCTTTTAAAATTTTGAGTATACTTTAAATTTTTTAAGAGGATCTAGTTTGTACACAAGTCTTTCAGGGAGGAGAGAATTTGAAGGTCTTTTTTTTTTTTGGTACTGGGGATTGAACTCAGGACCTTGTACTTGCCAGGCAGGCAGCAGAACAGAACCACTGAGCTAAACACCTGGCCCTTGAAGGTCATTTTTTACGAAGTATTTGGGGACAGGGCAGGAAGCAGGAACGACAGAAAGAGAAGTAGTTCTGGCCTTGGGAAAGTCGTCTGCAATATTTCTTTTCTTTTTTTTTTTTTTTTTTTTTTTTTTTTTTTTTAATAGAACCACTGAGCTAAATCCCTGGCCTAGCAATATTTCATTCTTATGATGTAAGAAAAAGAATAGTTGAGATCCGCACAACTGACAGATCCAATTCAGATTTATAAGCAAGGGTAAATGAGCATCTTGAAATTCCTCCTACAAAGCTCCAGACACCCAGAGGCTATAAGTTCAAGGTTAAAGATGACACAGTCCCAGGTTTTACCTTCCAATTCTCTTACCTCATCTTCAGGATCAGGATAAGGTCTCTTGCAAATGCAGTACAATCCAAAAAAGTTGTCATTATACTTATTTCCAGAATTTACCTTTGCTTTGTCCTGAAAGATAAATTTCAGTATATACCATAGCCCAATGTTAAATGTAATTTCATGCATCATAAAATATTTAATAAATATCTGCATTAAATATCTTCTCCCTAGAAGCTAATTTCTAACATTTAAAAACTGAAGAAAACATTCACTCCTAGGGCCAGGGATTTAGCTCAGTGGTTTTGCCACCTGCCTTGCAAGCACAAGGACCCGCGTTCAGTCCCCGCTACCAAAAACAAAAACAAAAACAAAAAAACATTCATTCCTATTAACAGATACTTTTTCCAAGGTACAGGGAAAAAATAAAATTTCCTTTATCTTATTTGTAGCAATGGGAGGAAACTGAAGACAGTAATTCAATTATTATTATTATTATTATTTTTTTTTTTTTAAGACAGGGTCTCACTATGTAGTTCAGACTGCTCTGGAACTCACTGTGTACCCCAGGCTGGTTTTAAACTCGCAGCAATCCTCCTGCCTCAGCCTCCCAAAGTGCTGGGATTACAGGCATGTGCCACCATGCCCGGCTTTACAGTAATTCAATTTAAAAAGAGAGAGAAGTTTAAAAAAAAGGGAGAAGTTAATCATAAATACTAGTTACCAATTTATGTGAAGTGAACTGATAATGGCCTGGAATTTCAAGGTACAGTACATCTTTGCGCATAGCTCTGAGAGCCAAGACCTTCACATAATGAACGGGCAAAAAGGAATGCCAAAGAAATTTTCTAAAATTAACCTTCAAGGCCCACAATAAGAAAGGAATACAAACAATGAACACCCAACATAAAAAAGAAATGGAATCCATTAAACAGATTCAAACAGATATCCAAGACATTAAAAACTCTACTGAAAGCTTACACAACAGAATAAAAGATTGTGAAGATAGAATTTCAGATATAGAAGATAGGATCACAGACAGTGACCATAAAAAGAGAGGTCTCTTAAAAACAGTAAGGAAGCATGAGAAATCGATACAACAACTCCTAGATAATGCAAAGAAGAATAACATAAGACTGATAGGAACCCATGAAGTACCAGGAGAAAATGCAAATGGCTTAAAAAAGCTGTTCAAAGAATTAATGACAGAAAAGTTCCCAAACAGAGGGGAAGAATTAGACATACAGATAAGCGAGGCATATAGGACACCAACTAGCCACGATCAAAAAAAATCTACACCTAGACATATAATATAATCAAGATCCCAGAAACCCAACAGAAGAACAAAATACTACAAGCAGTAAGAGAAAAACAAATCACATGCAAAGGAAAGCCCATCAGAATCACAGCAGACTTTTCAACACAAACCCTCAGTCCAAGGAGAGCCTGGAGTGAGGTATTTCAAGTCCTAAAAGAAAATAACCTACAAACAAGACCTATGTATCCTGCAAAACTCTCTTTCAAAATGGATGGAGAAATAAGATACTTCCATGACAAAGAACACTTGAGAAACTTCATGAATACTAAACCAGCACTACTAAGAATTTTAAACAATATCCTACAAAAACACAATGAAGATCACAACACCAGGAGGCCCAACACAGCAAATCAAATAGCCAAGGCAAGAAACTAAAAGAGGACAGAAAATAAAGAGTCAACAAAATGACAATAATAAGTCAGTACATATCAGTTATAACTATCAATGTCAATGGCCTCAATTCACCAATCAAGAGAAATAGATTGGCAGAATGGATTAAGAAGCAAAATCCAACAATATGTTGTATACAAGAAACACACCTAGTGCAAAAAGAAGCCCATAGACTGAAAGTGCAAAGATAGAAAACAGTTCTCCATGTGACAGGAGTCCAGAAAAAAACAGGGGTAGCAATCTTATTTGCAGACAAAGCAAATTTCAAACCAAAACTGATTAAGAGAGACAAAGAAGGACACTACTTCCTAGTAAAGGGAACAATCCAAGAGGAAGAAATGACAATCATAAACATATATGCACCAAATATAAATGCCCCCAACTATATAAAACAAATATTAAGTAACATGAAAAACCAAATAATCACAATACAATGGTAGCGGGGGATCTAAATACCCCACTATCACAAATAGACAGATCTTCTAGGCAAAAAATCAACAATGAAATACTAGAACTGAACCAAGTTTTGGAACGCATGGACTTATTAGATGTCTATAGAGTGTTCCACCCCACAAAATCAGAATATACATTCTTTTCAGCTGTACATGGGTCATTCTCCAAGACAGATCACATACTAGTTCACAAAACAGGTTTGAATAAATGCAAAAGAATTGAAGTTATTCCCTGTATATTATCAGATCACAGTGCAATAAAGCTGGAGATCAAGAAACTATAGGAACTTCACAAACACATGGAAATTGAACAACACTCTCCTGAACAATCAATGGATCACAGAGGAAATCAAACAAGAAATCAGACAGTTTTTACAAATAAACAAAAATGCCAATACAACATACAGGAATCTATGGGACACGATGAAAGCAGTTCTATGTGGAAAATTCATAGTACTGAATGCCCACACTAGGAAAACAGAGCAAGATCAAATAAACAACCTAATGATGAATCTTAGACTCCTAGAAAAACAGGAGCAAGAAAAACCCAAAGCTGGAACAAGAGAGGAAATTATAAAGATTAGAGCAGAAATCAATGCAATGGAAACTAAGAAAATGATACAAAAAATAAATGAATCAAAGAGTTGGTTTTTTGAAAGACTAAATAAAATTGATAAACCCTTAGCAAACCTTATCAAAAAAAGGAAAGAAAAGGCTCAGATTCATGCAATCAGGAATGAAAAAGGCGAAGTCACAACAGATCCCAAAGATATCCAGAGGATCATTAATACATACTATGAGAACCTGTATTCTAATAAAATGGAAAACACAGAAGAAATGGACAGATTTCTAGATACTTATGAATTACCAAAGTTGAACGAAGAAGATAAAAACATTTTAAACACCCCAATCACAATCAGTGAAATTGAAAATGTAATTAAAAACTTACCAACAAAGAAAAACCCAGGTCCTGATGGATTCACTGCTGAATTTTACAAGACATTTATAGATCTACTGCCATTACTCTTCAGACTTTTCAACAAAATTGAAAGGGAAGCAATATTTCCAAATTCATTCCTGGAAGCAAATACCTCTTTGATTCCCAAACCTGGGAAAGACATAACTAAAAATGAGAACTACAGGCCAATCTCCTTAATGAATATAGATGCAAAAACCCTCAATAAGATATTAGCAAACAGAATACAGAAAATCATCAAGAAGATCATACATCCTGACCAAGTTGGGCTTATTCCAGGGATGCAAGGACGGTTCAACATACGTAAATCAATAAATGTAATACACTATATTAACAAAGTCAAGAACAAGAACCACATGATCCTCTTGATAGATGCAGAAAAGCATTTGACAAAATTCAACACCCATTCATGACAAAAACTCTGCAAAAAATTGGAATAGATGGTCTATATCTCAACTTAATAAAGGCTATCTATGAAAAACCAACAGAAAACATCATATTAAATGGCCAAAAACTGAAAATCTTCATGTTAAAATCAGGAACAAGACAAGGATGCCCACTATCACCACTCCTCTTCAATACAGTTCTGGAAACATTAGCCATAGCTAATAGACAAGAGAAAGAAATTAAAGCAATAAAGATAGGAAAAGAAGAAATTAAACTGTCAGTATTTGCTGATGATATGATACTCTACATTGAAGACCCAAAAAACTCCACCAAAAGACTTCTCAACTTAATAGACACTTTTAGCAGAGTAGCTGGATACAAGGTCAACACCCAAAAATTAATAGCCTTATTGTACACAAGTAACAGACTCACTGAATGAGAAATTAGGGAAACAATTCCTTTCACAATAGCACCCCAAAAAATGAAGTATCTGGGAATAAATCTATTAAAAGAAGCAAAAGACCTCTACACTGAAAACTATAGCACTCTGAAAAAAGAGATCGAGGAGGATATAAGAAAATGGAAAGATGTCCCCTGCTCCTGGGTAGGCAGAATCAACATAGTGAAAATGGCCATACTACCAAAACTGCTATACAGATTCAAGGCAATACCACTTGAAATCCTAACACTATACTTCACAGAACTAGAAAGAATAATCCAAAAATTCATTTGGAACCATAAGAGGCCTAGAATAGCAAAAGCCATCCTAGGCAACAGACACATGGCAGCGGGTATAACAATTCCCAATTTGAAACTATACTATAAAGCCACTGTGATAAAAACAGCATGGTACTGGCAAACAAACAGAACTGAGGATCAGTGGAACAGATTGGAAGACACAAAAACAACTCCAGATGCACTCAGCTACCTCATCTTTGACAAAGGAGCTGACAGTCCCCACTGGAGGAAAGATAGCCTCTTTCATAAACGGTGTTGGAAAAACTGGATCTCAACCTGCAAAACATTAAAACTAGACCCTTATCTGTCACCATGCACTAAATTAAAATCCAAGTGGATTAAAGATCTAAATATAAAAACAAAAACTAAACTTGCTGGAAGATAAGTTAGGCAGAACTCTGGAAGACATTGGCATAGGAAAAGACTTTATGAACAAATCTTCAGTAGCACACGAAATAGCAAAAAGAATCAACAACTGGGATCTCATCTTATTAAAAAGCTTCTTCCTTTTGTGTTTTTGGAACATATTAAACATTCTCCTGTTTTAAAAAAAATAAAAAAGCTTCTGCACTGCAAAAGAAACCATCAACAGAACTAACAGACAACCTACAATGGGGAAAAACTTTTTACCAGCTGCTCCTCAGACAAAGGTCTATTATCTAGAATATATAAAGAACCCAAACAACCAGCCCCCCAAAAAATAAAGACCCAATTCAAAAATGGCATCTGAAATGAACAGACATTTCTCAAAGAAATAAAAGCAGCAAGTAAATATATGAAAAAATGTTCCACATCATTGGTCATTCGAGAGATGCAGATGAAAACAACACTGAGATTTCAATTCACCCCACAAAGAATGGCTGCTATCAACAAATCACACAATAACAAATGTTGGTGGGGCTGTGGGGAGAAAGGAACCCTTCTCCATTGTTGGTGGGAGTGCAGACTAATGCAACCACTATAGAAGTCAATATGGAGATACCTCAAAGAACTAGGATTAGAGGTTCCATTTGACCCAGCTGTCCCTCTGTTGGGTATCTTTCCAAAAGAACTAAAAGAATCATACCACAGTGATATATGCGCACCCAGGTTTATAGCGGCACAGTTTGTAATAGCTAAAACTTGGAAACAGCCCATCTGCCCATCAGTTGGAAACTGGATAAAGAAGATGTGGTATTTCTATAAAATGGAATACTACTCAGCCATAAAGAATGAGGAAGTAGATTCATTCATAGGTAAATGGGTACATTTTGAGGATATACTCCTAAGTGAAATAAATAAGTCAAACATATGCAAATACCGAATAATTTCTCTGGTGTGAAAAACTAAAATAGTACTCAAGATCCTAATGGGACAATTAGCAACATGAAATAGGAAGAAAAGGACCAAAGGTGTAGGGACAGTGAGAAGGATAGGGAAAGGGGAATAAGGGAAAGGAAAAAAATATGAGAAAATATAAAAATGGAATTAAAGTGTTTGAAGGTGGGGAGGGGAGGAGGGGGTGAAGGGAGGGCAGGGACAAGGGGAAGAAAATGAGAATCAAGACCTGACATGTAAAGGTACAAGATCACAGTAATGAATGTAACTGTACTGTCTACCTAGAATGTACCAATAAATTCAATTTAAATAAAAAAATAATAAAATAAAATTAACCTTCAAAATAAATTAATTAATTAATTAATTAATCTTCAAAGGAGGGGAAAGATGTGACAGTTCTAGCAATTATGACTGAAATGTGACATTCCTTACTTTCTCTTTTATCTACTATTTCACTAAAAGTTACCATATAACCAATCATAGTTTTTGTTTGTTTATAATGGGGATCAAACTCAGGTCCTTGCACTTGTGAGGCAGTCAGCAGCAGCAATGAGCTAAATCCCCAGCTAACCATAGTCTTTTGTTTTTTGTTTTTGGTACCGGGATTGAACTTGGGTCCTTGAGCTTGCGAGGCAGGCAGCGGACCACTGAGCTAAATCCCTGGCCCCTAACCAGAGTTTTTATTAGCCAAAATACAGTGAAAAGTCCAATCTGTATCTAGTGCACATTATTGCCAAGTTTTACTTACACAGTTTTAAAACTTATAACCTTTGCTTTAAAAGCCTCAGAACATAAGCATAACTAATATAAATAAACCTGAATCGCTTTAAAGGTTTCCCCACAAAACCTTTCGTATTAATGGCAATCAATATCAGAAGCTCTCAACATTATCTTGTTTTTCCAACGAAGAAAGAAATGAAATACGCATCTTCCAAGAATAAGCAAAAGTACCTTCTTCTTGGAAAATAGTTGGTTTTTACCCACTCTGGTAAATTTCAACCTTTGTTCTTTAAAATGCATTTGTTGTTATATTTACTTACAGGAAATAATTTGCATTCCAAATTTTTAAACTTGCTGTTTCCACAGTCACAACGAAAATTTCTGAAATAAAGAGGAAAAGCCAATTTTAATTTTTTAAAAATCTAATGAAGTAAGTACTCTTTAAATTCAAATCATACCCTTTTCTCTTCTGACTTATTTCTAAGAACCAAAACATGGCTTTGACTGCTGTTCATGTATTTGATGTGGAACTTCCCCAAGCATATAACTATGAAATATTTTATAATTCTGAAAAGTAATATGCAAAATAAATATGTATCAATAGTGCTAACCTGGTGGGCTGGGGATTTAGTTCAGTGGTTCCCCCTACTGCCTCACAAGCACAAGGACCCAAGTTTGATCCCCAGTACCATTAAAAAAAAAGGGGGGGCCGGGGACTTAGCTCAGTGGTTCTGGTACCTGCCTCACAAGCAGAAGGACCCAAGTTCAATCCCTGGTACCAAAAACTAAATAAATTGAAAAAAAAAAAAAACAAAAAAAAAAAAAAAAAAAAAAAAAAAAAAAAAAAAAAAAATATATATATTATATATAGAGTGCTAACCTGTAGTCCTAGCTACTAGGGAAGCTGAGGTTAAAAATGCTTGAGACCAGGAGTTCAGGGCCAACCTTGGCAAGAAAGCAAGACCCTGTCTTTAAAAACAAAATAAGTATCTATATTACTCTCACACAAAATGGGATAAGTAGTTTGTGTTTGTACTATAATTTTACTGTAACATAGAAAAATCATTCTTTCCGATTATATTAAATCTCACTAGTGCACAACTACTTTGTAGTTTTTCTTTTGGTTCCAGGGATCAAGCTCAGGTCCTTGCACTTGCGAGGCAGGAGGCAGAACCACTGAGCTAAATCCCCAGCAGTACACAACTACTTTGAAAAACAAGATTGAGAAGAACTGTAGTTGGGAAAGAAGCTAAACATTTAGAAAACATACAACAGCTATCTCAATACCTTTTTGTGTAGAGTTCAAATAATTTATGGCTTCCGTGACATTCATAACTGCAGGCCAGACAAATTCCCGCTGGTTCTTCTCCCTCTGGAGTGCAGGTACTACAGGCATACAGTGCTTGTCTCTTTACTGATCCCTAAAGACAGCCCAAAACAGAAGAAAGTAAGTTAATGAAGTGGCATAGTTACCTAAATACCAACACTAAGATTTGAGAAATAAATAAAATCAAATTATCTGTGATCAAGATCTTCCTGTAAAAATGGTATTTAAAATGTTGAGTACCAAAATATTGTTGCATATTTCATTTCTATACTGATGTTTATTTTCATACAATTTTTCTTTAAAGTGACAGAAAGTTTAAATTTGTCAATCAGCTATGAATGAGTTGGTCTGCTTAATCGTTTTAACATATGTAGGTCAATGTGTATAGGTTTATGTTAGTAATATCACATTTTAATTTTGGAAAATGCTTATAAATGCACCCCCCCTAAAATCAATGCATGAAAAGAATCCCTCTGATTTTTAGGAGATACATGCTGAAGTATTTATTTTAATAAATTTTAAAAATTTTATCCCATTCCCCCTCAGGACCCCCTCCTCTCCCTATGTACAAAATGCTTAAGTATTCAGAAATGTAGTATATCATGATGTCTGCGACTTAACTTTTTTTTTTTTTTCAGTATGGGAGATTGAACTCAGGACCTGTCAGTGAGCTAAATCGCCAGCCTGCAACGTACTTTTAAGCAGTTAAAAAAAAAAAAAAGGCAGTGTGTTATATAAAGGAGAGATAGAACAAATGTGACAAAATATTTAAAAATGAATATACACTAAGAGGTACATAGGTGCTCATAACACTATTTTTCTACTTAACTGTAGATTTAAGATGTTTCAAAATTTAAATCTGAAAGAAAAACAGGCACAATTAAAAAAAAAAAAAGTACTTATCAGAGATGGGCCGGAGATCTAGCCCCGTGGTTCTGCTGCCTGTCTTGCAAGCACAAAAGGATCCAAGTTCAATCTCCAGAACAAAACAAAACAAAACAAACAAACAAAAAAAGTTATGCTCCTCTAAGTTACCCTTCTCCATAAAGGCAGGATTCAGTATTATTCTATTATTTCTTTTTTTGTTTTTTGGTTTGTTTGTTTGTTTTTTTGAGACAGGGTCTCACTATGTAGTTGAGACTCACCTGGAACTCACTATGTAGCCCAGGCTGGTCTCCAACTCACAGTGATCCTCCTGCCTCAGCCTCCTGAGTGCTGGGATTACAGGTGTGCGCCACCATGCCCAGCTATTCTATTATTTCTTGATCTGGGTGGTGGGTACATGCATGTGTTCACTTTGTTTTCAACATATACATGTGACCTATGTAAATCTCTGAATGTTTTACTATAGTAAGACAATTTTAAGGAAGTTCATTTGATAGACTTTCAAAACATTAAGACTTAGGATCTCTTTTTTTTTTTTAACGAAGGAAATGGTTGTTTTAGTAGTAATCCGAGGTTCTGAATATCAGCCAACATCTTGGTCTGTCTCTGGACACCAGGTTTAGTCAAGAATCTAACACTTCACAGTGTAAATTCAACTTGGTTAGTGAAGGCAACGGGTTAAATTCTGACATCAGGGCTGGAGGATGTAGCTCAGTAGAGCACTTGCCTAGCATGCATGGGGCTTTGGGTTCAAGCCCCAGTACCGCAAAATAAAATAAAAAACAAAACTATGTTTGAATTCAAGTACTTCCTCTCCTTCTTCAATGTTCCGTTTGAGCCCTGCCCAAGGCAACCTTCTTCCTTCTACCAATTTTTAACGTGTTTTCTTCCTACCCACTCTTCTCCGTTTTTGTATCCTGAAATATGACATGAGTCACAAAACACAACACACCCCCTCAAACCCTTATTCACGAAGTATTCCAAATGCCAAACAAATCCTTATCTCTGGCTATGGTCACTTGTTCTGGTCTATTTCTGGGGGAAGAGGAGCCAGACTGCAAACAGGATACTTGCTTTGTTTCTTTAAAAAAGAGTACTAGTGAGCACTGAGCCTGTACTGCAGAGCTGTTAAGAAGCCCACTGCATACAGGGAGATTTTCAGATCCAAAGCTTTTTATCTCTACTTTGACCTCCCGTTCGATCCCTGATAAACACTCTTAGGATAAGAAAAACAGGCACAAAAATGTCTGGATTCGAGAGGTCAAGGATATGGTTTCGTGCACAGCATTCGGGACTCCAAGAAGAGATCGGAGAGGAAAGCCAGGCCAGCAGCTCCAGGGCCAAAGCCTGGACAATCCCAGCCATCCAAGACAGGTGGAGGGAGGCCCCTGCTGGACACAGCGGAGGAATTGGGCCGGGGCGACTAAGAAGGGAAAGGCAGCCGGGCCTGGGGCGGGAGCGCAGGCCAACGGCGGACCGGGAGGGACCAGAGGGAGGCCAGGGCTGAGGGCGGAATAGGGAACCGAGGCCGGGAAGGCTCCTGAGGTTCAGGGAGAGCCAAAGCAGACGAGGCCCGGGCCACGAGCCCACCTGCGAGTAGGAGCACTTCTCCGAATCGCTGCCGCCCAGGACTGCGCACGCCTCATTCTCCAGCTCTTCGTCTTCTTCAAGTACGTCGACCAACGACACCACGGGCTCCAGCTCCGACTGCCGCCCAGCGTGCCCCTCAGCTCCAGCCATTCTCAACTGTCACCAAGACCACAGCTCTGCCCCGGCGGAGGCGGGAAAAGCGACCATGAGGGGCGTAGCAAAGGAGGCGGGGCCTGAGAACCAAGAACCAATCATAAAGAGGGAAAACGGAGGCTGGGGGAGGAGCGACTTCCGGCCACCGGAAGTCACTCCTCTCCTTTCTCGTGCCCCAGCGACGAGCTGGCTTCCGTTTCCGGGGAAGGCTTCACTGTGGCGCGCGCTTGAAGCTAAACGGTCGCTATGGAGCTGGTTGGAGAGTACGTCGGGTCCGACGGGGAGCGGCGCCAGCTGCGGGTCGTCTGTGAAGCGTCTGGTGACGCCGACCCTCTTCAGAAGCTGTTGTCGGGTGTGGGCCAGATGAAGGAGCTGGTAGCCAAATTCTTCGAACCCCTGGTACAGCGTGAAGCTAAGGGCCGGGTGACTGCGGATCCAGAGGAGACCCTGGAGGGTGAGCTCTGAGGGGACGCTGGAGTGGCCGGAGGGCGGGGCGGGTGTGAGTGGTAGCTGGCGAAAAGCGGGCCTCTGGCGAAGAACTGCCTCTAATAATTGTATTGACTGCCGTATTTTGGCTGTTGTTTATACCCACTTTTTTCACCATACATATATTTTTTGTTGTGCCTACTGGGCCGAGTTCTGGAGAAAGAAAGGAGTGACTGCGACTTTTCCTGCCCTTGCTGAACGCAAGGGGTGAGATGAGCAGACACGTAATTAAAGAGTAAGAAAGTGATTCTGTGGCCCTTTTAAACTGTTGCAGAAGAAGAAAACCCAGAAAGGCTTCTCTAGAGAGGGCATGACTTTTGAGCTGGATGTTGCAAGAGGAAAAGGACTTTTACCAGGTGTGAAGTTATAAACATGTTTGAAAGAATGCAAGCAAGTTCCACAGATGGGGAAAGAGTTCAGGTTAACACCAAATAGCCCCCCAAGGACTCCTTTCCTATATCCCAGTTTTGTAGCTGCAGTTTTGAAGTAGAACCGTGCAATTTAATTCCATTAATTTTTTAAAATCTTGTTTTGAAAACAGGTATATTTTTGACTGCCTTGAGTTTAAAAACCTAAGAATTAGAGTGGTAGTTCTGTAGATGAATTTAAACTGTATTTGACTTTTCATCTTGTTTTGTTGTTTTCATCTGTTTTGTTTTGTTTTTTCTTTTTCTTTTTTTTGGTATCGAGGCTCGAACTTGGGCCCATGTGCTTTCGAGGCAGGCAGCGGTACCACTGAGCTAAATCTCCAGCCCTTTATTGTTTTCATCTTGATAATGTGGGTGTTGGCTGTAATTAAAAACAGCATTAGGGCTGGTATTTAGCTCAATGGTTTCACTGCCTGCCTGGCAAGTGCAAGGGCCCGACTTCAATACCCCGTACCTAAAAAATTAAAAAAACAAACAAACAAAAAACAGCATTAGCAAGTGTTGGCTAGAATATGAAAAACTGAAGACCTAGTACATTGTTGGTGGAAATGTAAAATGGTGTATCCACTTGAAATAGCTTGGCAATGCCTCAAAAACTTCAAATTACAATCAGGTGGTTCCACTGCGAGACACCCCCCCCCCGCCTCGAGAACTGGAAGCATCTGTACACAGAAACTTACACACGTACATAACAGCATTATTCTTTAAAGCTAAAAAGCAGAGCCGACACAGATATCTATCAACTTGATTGTTCCATAAGTAATTTGTGGGTGTCTGCGCAATGGAATATTTTTTAGCAAAAAGGAAGAACTGATGCAAGCTATAATAGAAATGAACTTTGAAAACAGTCACATAAAAAGGACCACACATTATAAATTGAATTTATATAAAATGTCCAGAATAGGCAAATCCATAGAGATAGAAAGCAGACTATTAGTTGCAAGGGCTAAGGAGAATGGAAAGGTAGATAATTTGGGGGTAATGGAAGCAAATAGGTATACAGAAAATCCCTGAGTTATATGCTTTTAAGAGTGAATGTTATGTTAAATGAATTGTATCTCCAAAAAAAGAAAGTGGCAGAAAAGAAAGGTTTTAAATACTGAAATTTCTGAAATCTTTTAATACAAAATAAGCATGGTTTTATTAATCCTTAAAATGAAATGGGTCTCGTTCTAACCATTTATTCGGTCTTTATTTCTCTACCACTGAATATAATGTCAAACAACAAATCTTTATTTTAAAAGGTAATGGTGAAGATGATGCAGAAGATGAAAATAACATTGATAAAAGAGCTAACTCAAACTCAGATGGACCATCTGCAAAACGGCCAAAACCACCATCTGAGCATTAGCTTTCATGAAATTTAAAAGACTGCTACTTTGTCCTAATTATCACATACTGATATTTAAAGAAGACTTGGGCTCTAATTTGGAAAAGCATTTATGTTTGCCTGGGACAAGTTTGGCAGAGGGAAAGCTTTCTTCTGTTTTTAGCAGAGAAAGATACAATAAAGCTTTAAGAATAAAGTCTGTTTTCTTAAGAAATTATAAGACATAGAAGTGTATAAAATACATAACAGTGCATAAAATCCTCTAAAGGCAACTGAATTTTTATCATTCTCTTCAAAATAACCACTGAATTCAATTGTGTGAGGTCTACATCTTTTAGCTTTTGATAAAAAAAGTACATGTCATGAATCATTAGCAGTAATATTTCAAAGAACTAGCCGGGGATTTAGCTCAGTGGTTCTGCTGCCAGCCTTGTAAGCGCAAGGAACCAAATTCGATCCCAGGTACAAAAAAAAAAAAAAAAAAAAACAAAAAAAAAAAAAATCAACTGATATGAACAAGTAGCAAAAATTGGGTATTAAATTTCAGACTATCAGTTCCTTAAAAATAGAAGAGAAATAAGAGATAAGGAACACTAAAGAGAAAGCAGAGACTTTGAGATCCAAGGAAACCCTGATTCATATCTACACTCATTTTGTAAACATCAGAAATGATTGCACTCAATGCATATGGATCAATTTTCTGATTTATTGTTACCTTGACAGCAAGATATGGGGCATGTTTTTGTGCTGCAATATGATATATAAACAAGTACAAATATGAGGCCTAACTAAATCACCCTTGTTGACTATAACATTTTCAAACCATCTGTGTTGACTATCACTTAGCTATTTCTATTCCTGTTTATTTTATATTTGATTTTTACTTAACAAAGAACTGTTGAACCCTTCTAAAACTACAAGTTCCTGAGCCTGGGATTTAGCTCAGTGGTTCCAGTGCCTGCCTCACAAGCGCAAGGACCCAAATTTGATCTGATACCAAAAAAAACACAAAAACTACAAGTTCCTAGCCAGGTGTGGAGATACTCCCTGTAATCCCAACACACACTAGTTTGAGGCCAGCCTGAACTACAAAAAAACATGTTCCTGAAGTGTGTGTATGTGTGTGCGAATGCCTTTTCAGTAAGACTGGGGCATTTTTTAATTTGCTGTACATCTTCCAGATTAATTGATATATAGCTAAAATGCAAAGAAACCGAACAGCATATAATGAAATACAAATAAATGTAAAATTTTAGAGTTGGAAGTAATCTTCTGTTATATGAATATTTCAGAGATAAACAGAATCTCAGAGTAGTTATTTGACTCAGGTGACTGAGATAACCATTGGCAGAGGTAGGTTACATACAGCTATTAGGTATTTTTTTAAGCTGATAAAAATGTTAAGACAAGTTATTAATCAACTTTTGTATTCACCTTTATGAAATACTTTAAGTGATACTATCTTTGTACCTTCCCAGTTGCATTTTTTTTTTTTTTTTTTTTTTTTTTATAGTGAGACTAACCTGGAAATCACTATGTAGCCCAGGCTGGTCTCCACAGCGATCCTCCTGCCTCAGCCTCCCAAGTGCTGGGATTACAGGTATGCACCACCACGCCCGGCTCAGTTGCATATTCTTAAACCTTTAATTTACAACATGCTTTTGTTTGTTTGTTTTTTGCAGTACCGGGGATTGAACTCGACCTTGTGCTTGAGGCAGGCATGGCACCACAGAGCTAAATCCCTGGCCCTACAACATGCTTTTAAAAAAGAAAGCTTAATTTACATACTTTTCATATCCTTAAAATAATGTTATACTTGGAACATCAGCCTTCCACTTAGTCTTCATATGTAATCAAAACAGTGCCAACTAGAAATAAGTTGACATAGTACAAATGGTCAGAAATCACCTTGTTTAGTTTTATATTCTAATATTCAGCTGTTACGTATTATACTTTTATTCTCTTCATACAACCTTTAAAGAGAAAACTTACCCATATGTAGTTAAGATAGTATATAGAGCTGGAGATTTAGCTCAGTGATGCCACCATCTGCCATGCTGCCTGCCTGGTAAGCTCAAAATCCTGAGTTCGATTCCTGGTACCATAAGGCAGCGCCTGCCTTGCAAGCACAAGGTCCTGAGTTCAATCGCCAGTACAGAAAGAAAGAGGGAGGAAGGGAAGAAGGAATTCTATGGCCACTGACTTTAATGCTTTTACAACAGGTTGAGGTTCCTTGGCTATACTATAAGGACTTTAAGCATTTTTTAACCACTTGTAAAGAAAAAAATTACCTTGTGGGAAGAAACAGATAAATATCAGAGGATGCTGGGCATGTTGGTGCATGCCTGTAATCCCAGCACTTGGGAGGCTGAGGTAGGAGGATCGCTGTGAGTTCCAGGTCAATCTCAACTACATAGTGAGACCCTGTCTCAAAAAACCAAAAAAAGGAGGAGGAACTTGGTCTGTCCCCTGAGCTAAGTGGTTTTTGTTTAGCTTTTCTCATCCTCTAATCTAAATTTTAACATTTCCTTCAGGATCCTTTTATTCTTTAAAACATTGTACTAGGGATTGAACTCAGAATTTAGGCTCTCATGCATTTCTAGGGATTAATGAAGGGCCTCATGTATGCTAGTCAAATGCTTTACAACTGAACTACATCCCAGCCTTTTTTATTTTATTCTGAGACAGAGTCTTGCTAAGTTGCCCATGCTGGCCTCCAGCTGTGATCCTTCTGCTTCAGAAACCTGTATTTTTAAGGAAATAAAGTTTATGATTTCTTGCAAATGAGAAAAAAAGTTGGGAGATGTTTGTAGCTGTTGGTTGTATGGTACTTTTATCTAGTTTGTATATTTACTGTTAAAGATAGAAATATTTCTCAGTGAAAAAAAATTTTTTTTTTTTTGGCCAGGCAGGAGTGACATCATGGAACTATAGAACTATATTCCCAGCCCCTTGTTTTTATTTTTTAATGTGGCCTTTTTGCTTTAAAAAGTTTTTCTATACAAATAACAGAAAAAATTATAAAATCTTCAAAGAACTTTTTAATTTAAAAAGTCATGCTTTATGAGCTGTGCCTGCCTTACAAGCAAGTGCAAGGTCCAGAGTTCAGTCCCCAGTATTGTTCATTTTGTTTTGTTTTGTTTGGTACCGGGGATCAAACTAGGGTCCTTGTGCTTGCAAAGCAGGCGCTGGAACCACTGAGCTAAATCTCCAGCCCAGTCCCCAGTATTGGATTAAAAAAAAGTCATGCTTTAAATTTAATAGGGGCAGATCAACCATTTTAACAGTTTAATACACTTAATACACTTATATGTAATTCCAGGCACAAAAACACAAAAACAATAAATTCTGACTTTTAAAGCTAACAAAAAATTTCCCATCAAAATGCTTTGTCAGAAGAAGTAAAATGCAATTTCCACAGGTTAGGAGAACTGGACCCAATATGCCCAGCCTTAACCTTTAAAAAACTGCACTACAAGCCAGGGGTGGTGGCGCACACCTGTAATCCTAGCACTTGGGAAGCTGAGGCAGGAGGACTACTGTGAGTTCGAGACCAGCCTGGGCTACACAGTGAGTTCCAGGTCAGTCTCAACTACATAATGAGACTGTCACAAAAAACAAGCAGCCGGGTGTGGTGGTGCATGTCTATAATCTCAGCACTCAGGAGGCTGAGGCAGGAGGATCACTGTGAGTTCGAGACCAGCCTCGGCTACATGGTGAGTTCCAAGTCAGTCTCAACTACATAGTGAGACCTTGTCTAAAAAAAAAAAAAAAAAAAAAAATTTTTTTTTTGCACGCTACAGGGACAGGGATTTAGCTCAGTGGTTCTGCCACCTGCCTTGCAAGCACAAGGACCCGAGTTTGATTCCCCAGTACAAAAAAAGAAAAGAAAATTGCACTATAACCAAGTGAGTGCATTATTTCCAAAATATGAAATGAATTTCACAATGTTGTATTAACTTTTTCAGTTCTTAGGTGACTTTTGGGATCAGAATTGCTCTATTTAAAGAAATGGCCCAGGAAACAGTGAATACTAGAAGTAAATTTCTATTTAAATCTTTGAAAAAATAGCAGCTCACAATGGGATACCAGTGGGCCACTGGAATATAGTTTTAAATAGAAATTTACTCTGATGCCAAAAATTCTGATGGGGATAGAAGTGGCATGAATGTTTTATAGGTCTAAGGTATTGCCTTGAGCACCTGAGTAATCTTCACAATTGTGTAACTAAGAATTTCTTAAGGGCTCTAACCACCACTTAAAGCCTTTGAATGTGTAGGAGTTCCTCTGCAATGGTAAGGAAAATTCCAAGACAACTAATAGCACAAGGCCTACTGGCAAAAATAGACGCACTTTGGGTGCTGCCGCCTGCTTCACAAGCACAAGATCCTGAATTCAATCCCTGGTACCAAAAAAAAAAAAAAAAAAAAAGACTTTAAATTCTTGACCTTGAAGAGACTATATCACTATATGCTGAAACCTGAAAAATCCTAAGTACACTGGAATATGTGACAGATTATGCTCTGCACCTAATAGTAAATACTAACTTTCAACCTTTGTTCTTGGAGTGAACTCGATTGTTTTGCATTAGCTAGAGGAGTGTGCATCCAATAAATATTGAGTTCCTACTATGTAAGAGGCACTGTTCTAGGCACAGAACTCATACCAGTGAACAGACAAAGGACACTTAATTTTAAAAAGGGTAATCAGACCAGGTGTGATGGCACAGGCCTGTAATCGCAGCACTCAAGAGGATTGCTGTGAGTTTGAGATCAGCCTGGACTACATAGTGAGTTCCAAGTCAGCCTCAAATACATAGTGAGACCTTGGCCTCTAAATAAATAAGATAATCAGAGCCTCGGTAAGGTGACATTTAAGCAAAGGTTTGACAAAGGTAGTGGAGAAGCAGGCCAGGCTGTGTGTTGAGGTGCTGAGTCAGGGTTTTCTGGTCCATTTAAGAATCACCAAGGGCCAGGATTTAGCTCAGTGCTGCCGCCACCTGCCTCACAAGCCACAAGGCCCTGAGTTCGATCTCCACTACCAAGAATCATAAGACCAGTGTGAGTGGAGTGAGAGTGGAAGGAGTAGTAGAAAATCAAATAAAGATATAGGGTGGGGTGGGACACTGACTTAAGTTTTCGCTATGTTAAGGATCCAGCTTGTATTATGAAAAGGGAAATTTAGGATTTTTGAGAGGGGTAACACTTTTAAAATCTTCCAGCCACTACACTGAGTTGATAATAAAGTTAGAGGGGACTTGAAGAGCAGAAAGTTTTCAGTGGACTTTAGCAGCTTGGTTCTGGACAGATTAAATTCCATGCTCCTGGTAAGAACTTTTAATAATGCAGTTGGATGTTCCAGTCTGGAGCCAGGAGAGAAATCTAAGGTAGTGTTGTAAATGTGAGTGTGTAAAGCCTTGGGCTTGGATGAGATCAACAAAGAAATACAGAAAAGATAACTGGGGCATTAGAGGTTGAGCAGACCTCCAAGGAGGAACCAGCATCGAGACAGAAGCAGCAGTGAGGAAGGCACACAACAGGCTCTGGACATGGGTTGCTTGGGTTAGTAGCTGCTTACCACATGGGACCACTCACTAAAATTTTCAATTCAGTTCCTCAGTCACAGGGGCCATGATTCAGGGGCCCTGCCCATTCCTCTGGCATGGGAAAATTCGAGCAGTGCCACCATCACTAGAGTTCTGCTGAACAGTGCTGGTCCAGAAGTCAACTGGAGAAAGTCTCATAGAACAGTGTCAAAAATTGCTAATAATTTGAGAACCAAGATTTGACCACTAGTTTAGTGTAATAGGATAGCAGTTTTTGTAGGAGGGAGGTAAAAGCTTGACTGGAAGAAGGTATTATGGGCAAACTGGAGAGGATTTGAAATCAGAAAATACAGCTCTAAAGATGTGCAATTAGAATGGCTGTGGTGAATTTAATGCAAACCTTGTTGAAGGTGTTCTAAAGCACAGATCTCACGACCAACAACTAATTCCAGTAAACATTACAGAAAAACACTGACCCACTGACTCTCCACCTTCACAGAAACATTCAAAAGGCCTTTAAAACTCTTTTGGCTGGGGCCCACTCCTAAAGACTGATATAATAGGTTGGGAAGGGACTTTTTAGCATTGTTTGAGGGGTTTCGCTTTGTTTTTATTTCCTTGGGTAATCCTAATAAACAGCTGTAGTTCAAGACCCGTGCAATGGGACTGGAGATGTAGCTCACTGGTAGCCCTCAGGATGGCCTGGATTTAATTCCTAGCACTATAAAAAACAAAGACTTGGGTGGGGGATGTATCTCAATTCTGCCACGCCTGCCTGGTAAGCACAAGGTTCTAAGTTCGATCCCCGGCACCAGAAAGGGGCGGGGGGACCCACTCACTGCCTTTGACCAAAACAGAAATACTAATGCATGATGATTCCCAATCATAGTCCAAAATTATATGGAACTTTGTTGAAGTATGTATAAAGTGATGGGACATAATTCATGCAAAAGTGAGCCATGTGTGGGCCAGGGATTTAGCTCAGTGGTTTTTCTGCCTGCATCTCAAGGGGCAGGGACTCAAGTTTGCTCCCCGGTACAAAAAAAAAAAAGTGAGCCATGGTGGCTTGCTGAGTTGGTGTGCACCTATAATCCCAGCACTCTTGAGTGGCTGAGACAGGAAAGTTACAAGTTTGAACCCAACCTGGGAAATTCATCAAAACTCTATCAGAATGTTAAAGGACTGGGGATAGAGCTTAACGAGAAGGCCCTTGGTTCAGTTTTCATAACCGGGGGTTAAAAAAAACAGCCATGCAACATTATGTAAGCTCCCATGTCTATTTTATTTTTACTTTTTTCCAGTACCAGGGATCAAACACATGACCTTGCACTACAAGGCAGGCACAGTGCCACTGAGCTAAATCCCCAGCCCTCTTGTTTGAGATGGACAATGTCAAATCCACCATTCCATCAAGGAGGAAAGCAGCACTAGTGTTACGCTTTGGATCAAAAGGTCCCCCAAAGGCCTCATACATATGTAAGTGGGGCTTTTGGAAGGTGATTGGATCATGGAGGCAATCTAGCTGACTTGGGGTTAGAAGGTGGGGTCTGGTCGGAAGAGTCGGGTCACTCGGTGTATCTCACTTCCAGGCTACTCTCTTTGCCCTCTACTTCCTGGCCTCCGTGATATGAGTAGGTTTCCTCTGCTGGGGCCCCTCCTTCCTTGGAGCCAGCTGAATGAACATGGAGTGAAAACAAGAGCCAAAATGTACTTTTTAAACTGTGAGTGTTGAGTATTTTGCACCAGTGACAAGAGGTAACTAAGACAACTAGATAATCTTAATTTAAAAAGACTACTACTGCTGATGAACAGATATACTGGTTTGACTATTTTATGGATGTGGTTACTCTCATGTGAGAACTTTATCTCATATTTCCACTTCCCTAAAAAAGAGCTTTTTGTTCACTGTAAAGGTTCTGAAATAGAATCAAGTTTCTAAACTTTAGGAAATCATGGGCTGGGGATTTAGCTCAGTGGTCTATGCCTGCCTTGCAAGCACAAGGTCCTGAGATAGATCTGTTAATGGAAGAAGAAAAAAAAATTAGGAAATCACATTTTTACTTTAAAACCAGAAAAAAAGTATCTGACATATTTCAGTGAAAAACAACAGGATTATTTTGAGTATAGCTGGAAGTAAAATGACTTATTTGGTCATAGTGGGAGACAGCCCTATTTTTCCTATAGGAAAGCAAATACTTAGAAGTTACGGATCCTGGGATGCTTGTTCCTTCCCTAAAGTCCTAAAGTCCCTGAAGCAGTTACATATTTGCCACTCATCTCACTACATAAGCCTGTATTCACTGCTTTTCATATTTCAATATGAATATGAAATACATGATTTGCTATTATACTGTCTCCTATCTATTCCAGTCTCTTCCTCAGTATCTTACCCTTTTTACCCTACCAAAAGAATGCTTTGAGCTATTAAATAGCCATAAAAAACTAGACATATCTACATCTTGCATAAATAATTCCTAAATAATCAAAAAGCAGATTAACTCTGAAATCTGAAAATTGTAATTGTATTTGCAAATACTGCATTAGTCCTTCTCTTTGTAATCTTTCTGTGTACAGGGCAGTATGATCATCAGAGATGTTTAGTCCTAAACATTTACTTCCAAATCAAAATTCAAGAATTACAAATATAAAAAAAAACAATCTACTTCACTGAAAAGAAACTATTACTTCACAAGTGGCAAATTCACAAACTTTGTAGTGCATCCAGCACTTACAAGACAAAAGCATTTCCAAACTGTCACTGCTGCAAGACTAATAAAAACAGGAGAGTACTCCATGTATTTATCCTTTTAAAATTTTTTTTTTTTTTTTTTTTTTTTTAGATAGGATCTCATTATGTAGTTCAGGCTGTCCTCAAATTCCTGGTGATCCTCATGCCTCAGCCTTTGGAGCACTACCACGCCCAGATACTTTTATTGTTTTTTGAGAAGATATAAAATAAAATGTTAAAACTGTTCTGTGACCATGGACAGCTTAATTCCCATTCCTCTTCTGTAAAATGACACTAATATCAGTATACTAAAGGACTACCATGAAAAAAAAAAACACTCAAGGGACTGGGGATGTAGCTCAGTGGCACTGTGCCTGCCTCACAAGCCCAAGGTCCTGAGTTCGATTCCCAGTATCAAATTAAAAAAAAAAAAAACATTACCAGTGGGCTGGAGATTTTGAACTGCTTATTTGGAGAATTGAGTATACTATATTGAAAGATTCAGAGACTAGAACTATCACTGTGATAAGGGAGGTTCTGCTTTTGAATTACAAAGGTACTTGCTTATCTTTTCAGTAAATGTCTGCTGTGGAATGCTTAGCCTTACTTTCTGGTCAAATGTAACAAAGTGAGGTTGCTAACTTTCAGGTTTCCAGTAGCTCAGTCAAACAGAAATTTTTCTAATATTGCCATTTCCACTCTTTGGCACGATGAGGGAGATAGTACCCACCCAGTGCGTAAACACTTGCCATCTGTGAAAAGCACTATAGTACATGTTACAGAACACAAGCATCAAAATGTGAATGTTTGTCATAACCCTGTTACTTAGCTGTGTGACCTTTGACAGGTTACTTAATTTCTGCCTCAGTCATCAATAAAATCTGGGTAATATTTTTTTTTTTTGGTGCGGGGATCAAACTTGGGCCCTTGCGCTTGTGAGGTAGGCAAGAGAACCACTAAGCCAAATCCCTGGCCCTAAGTCTGGGTAATAATTGCCATCTCAGGGCTACTGCAATACAAGAATTCAAATAAGGTTCTTAAAACAGGCTGAACAGAGTAAGCACCAAAAAAAGTGACCATTAATTAAAATGTATTTTAAAATGCTGTCCAGTACTAACATAACTATAAAAATATATCCTGATCTTAGAAAAGAAAAAAATAAAACTATTTCCATTTTTTAGTCATTTGTATTGGTACCAGACACACAGTATTACAAATGTAGAGGAGGAGGTACATATCTTCATACAATTACCTGAAGACCTGACCTTGGCCAGAAAATCAGGATGATGACATGATAGTAGCTTTTAGGAGGATGTCATGCTGTGAAGGAGTGGACTAAATTACCTGTTTCTTTTCACGGACCACCTCTTCCCATCTTCTGTGCACAAACTATTTTTAGACTTTCAAACATTTAGTCTCCTCCCACACAGCTTTTTAAAACTGGTAACACTGATGATGATTCTAGCCATTACCCAGAAAAAGAACAAATTCTGCTTATCAGATAGCCATCGTGGCTGGGGGTGTAGCTCAGTGATATTATTGTGCTTGGCATATGCAGGCCCCTGGGTTCAGTCCCTAGCACAAGGAAAAAAAAAACACCCACAGCAGTCACCTCAATAATTTATACCAAAAATAATAATAATTTATACCAACTCCTCATAAGCTGAAAACAAGCAAACATAAACATTCAGTTTAGCTACAACAAGATAAACTGGTCTTTTAGCTTGAAAGATTTTAGAGCAAGTCAAGTAATTGTATAAAATTTAAACTTTATGACCATGTTTGGACCTTTTTACCACTTAACACAATGGAAATGTTCATATTCATTTTTTCCCCAAAGGAAAAACTTATGATCATCACTGTTGCACAGTAGAGTAGAAATATGAGTTCAGGTACTTAAGTTTCTAAACAATGCAAGTAACGAGACACAATTTTACTTCCAAAATTTGAAGTTATCAACACGATTCTGTATCTCAGGATTTACCTTAAAAGTCATTATTCAGGGCTGGGGATTTAGCTCAGCGGTTCAGTGGCCTGCCTTGCAAGCGCAAGGACCCGAGTTCGATCCCCAGTACCAAGAAGAAAAAAAAAAGTCATTATTCAAATAAAGATAGTTCCCTAGCCATTTTTTAAAAAGCCTCAGCCCTACCACGACTTCCTGAGATCTGTGAAGAAACTGCAGTTGTGTGATCTCACTCCATATAGTTCTGGCAGTTTTGTAATCACAAGGAAAACCGGTGACTGATTTATGTGTCAATCAACTGTAGTCTGCTGATCTGATTAGAAGCTTTGACAAATGCCTGGTGGCGATTGCAAATAACTGCCAAGCATATGGGGATGATACAGTAGCCCACTGTTTTGGGATCAGCTCTTGTACAAGAATAAAGAAACAAAAACATTTGTAAATAAGGAATTAGAAAAATAATCGTCCACAACCAAAAAGGCAGAGAGAGTAACCGAACTTTCAAGGAGTGTGTCCATGTGGTTCCCTCACCAGGCTCCTCCGGGTGCTGCTGGATGTGTTCCAAAGCCAGCCTGTTGTAAGTCTCATTGATTTCAAAAACATAGTAGAATGCTGCTGCACTCGCTAATAGATACAATCCCACTCCAATCCATCCCATCCGCTGGCGGAAGTTCATCATTCTCCATGCTCTGTGCCTTAAAAAAGACAATACAGTTAGGGTCTAGTAATGCTATCATGGCAACTCTTCCAAACGTACTTGCTTTGCAGGGGGCTCACACCTGTAATCCCAACACTGGGAAGCTGAGGCAGAAGGAGCTCTGCGAGTTGGAGGCTAGCCTGAGTTACCAAAGTGAGTTCAAAGCCAAACTAAACTACGTAGCGAAACCTTGTCTTTTAAAAAAGAAAGAAAACCAAATGTACTTGGTTTAGTTCAAAGAGTTCTAAAATATCCCACTAACACATTCAAGATTTAAAATGATTACATTTAATTTAAATGCCAACAACTTACAGGTGGTTATTTTATGTAAGTTATGAGCAAGTACAAAACGTTGGTTTCAGTATACTGTTCTACTTTTCATGTGAACTCCACAAAATGAATTACATTATAATGTACCTTATGCTTAAATAAGTCCTGTACATCTTCCCTTCAGAAACTGAAATTAAAATATCCTATAGGACATTTCACTTAAGACAGATTTTATGCCTTAACAGTATTGCTTCAGACATGGATACTGGGTTGTACTAGTTAAACCAACGTCGGAGGCCCCAAGACAGCAACTCTTAAACACTTACAGTGGTCCCGAAAATCTTCCTGTTCCCACGGCAAGCGTTAAAGAGTCACTCAGTTCTGAGTAATCGAGTGCTTTTGGCATTTCAAAGCAAGCCACCATAAAAGAATCCCCTGGGTCACCCGGCTCGGAGAGACATGAGCACCACCAGGCTGGAGCACAAGCTAACTGTGATTAAGTACAGCGTGACCTGGGGTGGTCACGCGGTTGCCCGGCGCCTGTCGCCGCTGCCGGAGCCGTCTGGGTCGCCCGGCTCGCCAGGAGGCTCTGGGGC
>NW_022900933.1:32501142-32501452 GCF_012274545.1 Fukomys damarensis | reverse complement strand
GCCGAGTGGCCCGCCCGCCCGCCGTCCCGGATGCTGCTGCAGTTGGGGCTTCCGGCTCGGGCCGGAAGCACACGCGCCCCGCTCCCCAGGCCCGCCCTCGTGACGTTATCGAGGCTCCGCCCTCGACTCCGCTTCCCAGGTGAGCTCAGGACTCGCGAGTTGGGGCCGCTTCGCGACATAGGCTGCCAGCTCCTGGGACTTTCCGCGGTCCGCGCCGCGCCTGTTCTCCGCTTGTGATTCTGACCGCCGGAGAACACTGCAGGGACCGGGCTGCCCGGCCTTCACTGCGGGCGCTGGGCGCACCTCGTGA